>NW_024097052.1:867500-1562500 GCF_016545835.1 Crotalus tigris
CAAAAATGATTAGGGGACTGGAGGCTAAAGCATATAAGGAAAGGCTGCAGGAATTGGGTATGTCTAGTTTAATGAAGAGAAGGATGAGGGGGGACATGATAGCAGTCTTCCAATATCTCAGGGGCTGCCACAAAGAAGAGGGAGTCAAGCTATTTTCCAAGGTGCCTGAAGGCAGGACAAGAAGCAACAGATGGAAATTAATCAAGGAGAGAAGCAACCTAGAACTAAGGAGAAACTTCCTGACAGTGAGAACAATTAACCAGTGGAACAACCTGCCTCCAGAAGTGGTGAATGCTCCAACACTGGAAGTTTTTAAGAAGAGACTGGACAGCCATTTGTCTGAAATGGTATAGGTTTTCCTGCCTGAGCAGGGGGTTGGACTAGATGACCTCCAAGGTCCCTTCCAACTTTATTATTATTATTATTATTATTATTATTATTATTATTATTATTATTATTATTATTATTATTATTATTATTATATTTATTTGCAGTCTGATCCTTAATCTCCTTTTCTGGGATTACACTAAGACTATGCTCACAATACTTATCTAGTCAGTTGCAAGCCTAGGAATGCATGTGCACAAGATGTAAATTTAGTTTTAAACTTGATTAGCACATGGGGGCTTAGAGTGTTATATGAATCCAGGCTGTTGATATAGTGCATTGTTCAGTGTATTGTGTGAATCCATTAACAAGGGTAAATGTAAATGTGAATATAGCTCAAATGTTTCTTGCATATGAGCATTTTATTCTGATCTCTGTGAGATTTATATTTAAATATGTTCCTTCACTGGATCATAGTAGCTGCCAAGAAGGCTTAACCTCTTGATTAATTTGGAATATGTTATCATTGATAAATATATTATATTCTAGAAGCATATGTTTGCTTCTAGAACATGGCCAATACTGTCTTCCTCTATTAACTGATTCACTTCTAGATTATTATTTTTTTGGACTGAAAACCAACATATTAGACCACTTTGGACCTTTTTAGAGTTTTATGTGGAGCAATTCCTATCTGGAAAATTTCATGGGGCAATTCCTATCTGGAAAATAGCAAATAATAACCCCACTGTTATACTTTTTATTAGAATCATCATCCCTCCCTTCATTTTCACAGTCACTTTATAAAGAAAAATAAAATTCTTTGGAAAGCTAATTACCACTTTCAGGGAACAATCTATTCAGCACCCTGGACAGCTCTTAGAACTACGGACAGTTCCAGATAATTGCTCCCTCCGGCTCAAAGCTATTTATTAAACTCAGGAGATTCTTGCCTGCAGCGGACTCAAACATCACTAAACGTAGTGAAATGCAACCACCCGTGGAACTTGAGGGCAGACTTCTCCAGTTAAAAGAAACTGACAATTTCTGCAGTAAATGCCCTGTAACTCAACAAGACCTATTTTCTAATACTTGAATCTCCTCCCTCCTCCTCGCCTCTCCAACTTCAGTTTTTTAAAAAAATGTATTTACAAAACCTTCTAAGCCAGGGGTTCTCAACCTTGGCAAGTTTAAGACTTGTGGACTTCAACTCCCAGAATTCCTCAGCCAGCAAAGCTGTATTAAAGTTGCCAAGGTTGAGAACCCCTGTTCTAAGCGCTGGATTATTGGTTCTTTCACTACACTTACATAGTAAAAGATTCTTGGGAAGTTTGGTGGGAGTATGTGTGCTCTTGGGCTTCTGTGCTCTTGGTAGGAAGATTTTCAGGAACAGTGTCTGGAATTGGCTGAATCTCTGCATTGGCCAACTGGGGTACAATGTGAACGAGAATTCACGTAGTCTTCAACTAATGAATGGTCACTTAGCGGCCATTTGAAGTTACAACAGACCTAGCTTGGGGCGATTAGTAGTGGCAGAATGTACAGTTTGGCCACTGCAGCCAATCAGTGTTTGGAAAGCATGTCCTCTACAGCTTGGCTTTAGAAGTAGACTTTGTAATAGAGAGGCTGATTTGTTTTCCAACTGCTCTATCTTTCCAGCTCTCTCTCTCTCTCTCTTTTTGAGGACTAAACTAAACATGCAAAATAGGGGAACTGATTGGGTAGGTCTTCTTTTATGCCTAACCTTATGAAGTTTGTTTAATCTTGTCCATTTGAGGCTAAATTTAGCTGCCTGGGAGCTAACTGACTTAATCAATTGCTCTTTTGTTGTTATCTATTGCATATAGATCTCTAATTGAACTAGGGTGGAAACAGGATCCATATTTGAACCTAGGATTCATTGTGGATGCTAACTGCATCTTGATTTGAGGCTGACAAAAAGAAAGATGTCTTTGTGAAGCAGGAAATTAACTTGTAGGATTCAGTGCCCTTAGATGTGATGACGGTCCCCAATCAAGTTGGATGACCACCAGGTAGAATAATACATGGCTACTGGTTCTGATGGTTGTACATTGCCTTTAAAATTATAGTAGAGGTTGCTATAGGGCAGGGGTAGGCAACTTTGGCTCTTTTATGACTCGTGGACTTCAACTCCCAGAATTCCTGAGCCAGCCATGCTGAGGGGAAAGGGAGAGGTTTCCAAGCTGAGCCATGCTGGCTCAGGAATTCTGGGAGTTGAAGTCCACAAGTCATAAAAGAGCCAAGGTTGCCTAACCCTGGTCTAGGCCAACATTAAAAGAGGACCATGCCAGTTGAGCCTGCTTGGAATGTATTTGTGAAAGCTACAATGAGATGATTCTTTCACCTGCTCCTCATCCAGTCTCAGGTGTTTTATTTTTATGCCAATGCTATTGACATCAGAAGAAAATGGATGGTCTTCCATTCAAAGGGTAATTGATTTTTAGATTTTTATGTGTATTGAAGAAAATCAGAAGTTATCTTTTTTCTATAGATTTTTTTTTGTTTTCCTCAATTTCGTTTCCCCCTTATCCCTTTCTTAAAGCTCCTTTTCTTTTCTTTGCTTTGTTGTATTTTATGCTTTTTTGAAATTTAATAACATTCGGGGGGGGGGGGAGAAGAAAGTTGGTGGAAATTTTGGATTTTGGTAAATTTGGGGGAGGGAGGAAATTGGAAATCTTTTTCTTTGGTGTTTTTTTTTTTTCCTGAGATGGACTGCAATGGCTGAAGACAGCCCTAAACATTTAGAACAAGCTGTCCTTAAAAATAGTCTAGATAAAACAGATATTGTAAAAGTGCAGTGATGTCATTTCTACACTCAAGATGAACATTTAGGAATATGAACAATGCTGAAAAGAAGCATTTACTGTAGCACGAAAATGCCCCTGCCTTTTGCCCTACTTGAATTTATAATAGTTGTTAAGCTTGGGGGGCTTAGCACAATTGTGAAATGTTCTCTCTTTTTTCTTTTCTTGCCCCCCCCCCCCAATTCTGAGCCCAAAGCAGGTCTCTGACCATTTCAAAGGAGAGCAGAAATGAAATGAAAGAAAACAGACAAAAGAACTCAAATATTATATTCATTTCCATTATTGAGCCTTTAATTCAATTTTAGCACTTTTTCCAATATGCATGAGGGACGGCAGACTTGGTTCAGTGGATTAGACCTGTCCCTAACAAAGTGAACGAAGGAGTTGGATTAGGTGGATAATTTTGATCAACTTCCGTGTCAAATCTGATATGGCTGAGATAAAATGGCTTTTCCTGAGGAAGGGCTGATCAGCTGTGGGGTACGGTGCAAGGATATTTGCGCGTGTTTGGGTGTGAGTGCATATGGTTTACGCGCACCTTTGTTTTACACCTCAAACACAGGGGCACGCACATCTGTGAGCTCACACATGCAAACCAAAAGTTCCTTGGCCAGTCTGCCCTCTCCAGCTGGTGTTAAGGCTGGGAATTCTGCCAGCTGTAGCATAAAAGCATCCAGAGAGCATTCAAGGGAGGGAAGAGCCATTATAAAATATTAGATTCAGTTAAAGAATGTAAAATATGAATATGAATGAGAGGAAAGAATGGATTGTGCACTCAGGACTATGGTATAAGGCATTTAGGGGCGCATAAATAAATGCTCAAATACTTTGGCCACCTAATGAGAAGGAAGGACACACTGGAGAAGAGCCTGATGCTGGGAAAGATGGAGGGCAAGAGAAGAAGGGGATGACAGAGAAGGAGATGGCTGGATGGAGTCACTGAAGCAGGAGGCATGAGCTTAAATGGACTCCAGAAGATGGTAGAGGACAGGAAGGCCTGGAGGAAATCAACCTTGACTACTCTTTAGAAGGCCAGATCCTGAAGTGGAAACTCAAGTACTTTGACCACCTGATGAGAAGGAAGGACTCACTGGAGAAGAGCCTCATGCTGGGAAAGATGGAGGGCAAGAGAAGAAGGGGACGACAGAGAATGAGGTGGCTGGATGGAGTCACTGAAGCAGGAGGCAAGCTTAAAGGGACTCCAGAAGATGGTAGAGGACAGGAAGGCCTGGAGGAACATTGTCCATGGGGTCGCGATGGGTCAGACACGACTTTGCAACGACAACAAATAAATACCGGGTTTTCATTCCTCCCATATGTACCCCTAGATTAAGACCGCTGATAGATTTGTGCAGAAGGAGATGTTAGGACTACAGATACAAAATGCAATATAGCTTGAGAAGTCCGAACTGGAACTTAAAGATGTACATGGGAGAAAACATTTTATTATTTTAAAAATCAAAATCTTCCTTGGAGAGAGGCAGGCTTTTCTTGGCACCGTGAAAGAGCAAAGGAGACAGAAAGGGATTTGTTTCCTTCGCTCGTTGGCTGTAAATATTGCCATCAATTTATCTCTGTTCAAAGTGCATATCACTTTCGGCAGCAAGTTTTGTCACGCCGGCCAATTGTTCTTAAGTCACTGAGGCTCACAAATTGCTTCCTATTAGTTTCTGCTTTGAAAAAAAAAACCACAACCAAAAATGTTGGTTGAAGCTACCAAAACAGGCAAGTACAAGAAAAGGAGGGATTATGCAGATGAACAATGAAATTTGCATAGTAGTTCTGGATTAAATTTTGAAATGTGTATTGGAGCTTTTGATTCGAAGTATGTTTCACCAGCAACAGACTCCATGCAGTTGTCTACACTGTTACCCCTTTAATCTGAATCTGAGCCCTTTTGTACGTACTCCTTGCAGTAAGACAGACCAAGGTTATCTCTATCTGACCTACCTATTCTGGTTATTGAATGAAATCAGGTACAGAATTGTTAGAATATATTAACCCATAGACCAAACAGATTTGGGTTCACTTACCGGGCAAATCCAGATTAAAATAGAATAAGCAAGCCAACAAAAACCACAGGCCAGAACTAATAATGATCAAATGAAAGTAGCTGCTTGTTCTTTAATTGAGTGAATTAAGTGAGTAGTGTGAACATGATCCAATACTTGTACTGGGGTAAGAAGGGCAATGCAATTTTATCTGTCAGTCCATCTGTCTCTCTGCATGATCTACTGGCTTAATTTTGCAAACTCTGTATAGCTAAATGTTTGCAAAACCAGATGAGCCCCTTAGCATCCTTCCAATATTTTGGGGTGTGATTTCGGAACATTCCTGGCCTGTTTTTGTGATGGGGGAAAAAGGGAAATTGACATCTCCAATCAGGAATATATATATATATATATATATATATATATATATATATATATATATATATATATATATATATATATGTATGTAGGTCTTTGGTTGTTCGGGTTTTCTCCCGCGTAAAATTGGAAGTGTCTTGGCAACGTTTCGACTGAAGATGACGAATGGGACTTCGTCGAAACGTTGCCAAGACACTTCCAATTTTACGCGGGAGAAAACCCGAACAACCAAAGACCTACATACAAATACCCGCGAAACCCTTCCTATCCTTAAAGCATGAGATCTGCCTCTGTTATAGGGGAAGACCCAATCTGGGTTTTCTCGGGAGAAAGATATGCTGGCTGAGGAATTCTGGGAGTTGAAGTCCACCGATCGTAAAGCTACCAAGGTTGAGAGACATTGCTGTAATCTGTTCTAAGATCTTTAATCCTTTGCATTTGATCACAGTCACTCTGAAGATCGTCTCCACTTTAGATCTTTCCGAGCTGAATTTCTGGATGTTTAACAAGATTTAAAAGCTAAGCCCTGAAGAATCTGGGCATCTCCAAAGAACAGGAGTAAGTTAGAAGAGGGAAAGCTACCCACCGCTCTCCTACAACAGCCAATATGCAAATAAGGAGCAATCTATCCCTTTTCATCCAGAAAGTACCAGCTACCAGTTTCAGTTATTGAGTCACAAAGGCCAATTAGCATCATTGGGAACAAGTAGACATTGAAATGGGTTTTAGTATACAGGTTTCAGGCAGACAACATGCCATGGATGGGCAGATGTCTCCTTGGCATTCTCTGAGGTGTTTTTTTTTTTTTTTTGCACCATGTGACTTTTTAATTTTTTTTAAAATAGGAAACTGCAATGCTGCTGAACAGCGTAATAACCCCTCGCATCAATTTTGTTTTATTTTATTTTTTTAAATATTCCTGGGTTCCACCACTCCCCCCCAAAATGTGCCTTGTTCAGCCAACAAAAATAAAACCAAATTCATCTACATTGAAATATGGATGTAAATGGAGTCATACAAATGACATCATCAGCCAGGCTCTTTGAAGGCTCTACAAAGATACCGGTGTAAAATTAGAAGCAAGAAATCTGTAAGAGGATTGTAATCATATTTGAATATAACATGGCAAACCCCCCCCCCAAAAGGGAATACAAAGGAATATTTGTATCACCAAAAGTCAAATTAAAACACCAATATAAAGTCCTGGGGCACTAGGTGCAACTTTCAAACTTCTTCTTTTTACTCACTCATCTCCCTCTGATTACATAACTAAACATTGATGTAATTGTTGAAAATCAGTCATGGGACATTTTGGAAATGGAAGTGTATGAACATGGGAGTTGAAAGCCTTTCAAGCAAATTTAAAAGGAAAAAGACCCATCCCCTCACATAACCTTAGGACAATGTTTCTTAACCGTGACAACTTTAAGATATCTGGAGTTAAATTCTCAGAATTCTCCAGCCAGCACACTGGGGAAGATTGGGAAACATTGATTTAAGGAAGGTTACCGTATTGCATCATCCTTCTGCCATTTCTGGTTTTTATTTCTCCAAAACCAATGAGCCTCTGGACCTAGACAAAGAACATGAAGCTTCTTTCCCTACTACGTAACTTCATCAATGGTAGAAGGGAGTGGGGTTTACTCTGTGACTATATACAAGTGGCTTTTCTTATTGGTGGAAGTGTTCTTGGTAATTCCTTGATTAGACTGTTGTTTACTGGGTTGGCAGTTCCTTGATTGGGGTTAATCTCTGCTTATCTAGGTGTTGATTACTGGTCAGGAGTGTTGTGGTCTTTTATTTTTGGGATTGTCTAATTGAATGGTATGTAGATGTTGTTTATCTCAATGTGCCTGTTGATGGCTGATCTGTCTGAGGGCCAGGTTTACAGGAATTCTCTACTATTTGGGGACATTGATTGACTGATTGATTGATTGATTCATTCATTCATTTATTCCAGTTATATTTTCACCCATCTCACTTTTACGTATTAAGTTTCTGACTGATAGTTACTGCTCCAGAGGTAGCCTGAGTGACTGTTTCAATTTCCTGGAAACACTCTGATCACTTTCTTTTGTTATACTCCCTGTTCTTATTAGTGGGTGATGCTCCAGCAGGTGAGTAATGAGCAGTTTCATTTTTCTTCCCAAAGACCCGAGGCAACCTTGAGAACTCTCTTGTGATCTATCAATCTCACAACCAGTCTGGAATCCACAACTTTCCTGAGGGACATTTTGTTCACCCTAGACAAGAAGGAAGCAAAACTTCAAACTTCTCAGGATTGGCAAGTGCCAAAGTATTTCTCAAAGTGAGAAACAAGGTCTGTCCTGCTGCAACTGCCATAGTTACAAGGTGGTTGCCAAGCAAATGAATTTTGATCACCTGAACAAGGGGATACTGTGACGGTTGTGAGTGTGAGGATTGGGCTAACCACTTTTTTCAGTGCCTTTATAACTTCAGAGAGTCACTACACCAGGGGTGTCAAACTCAATTTCACTGAGGACCACATCAGCATTGCGGTTGCCCTTGGGGGGATGGGTGGGTGTGGCCAGAGTGGGTGCAGCCTACTGGGTGGGCGTGGATGGAGTGGGTGTGGCCTACTGGGTGGCCGTGGTCAGTTCTACATCATTCGCATTAAGGGTGCCTGTGGGGGCTTGGGCAGGAGTGGGACAGATCTGAGGGTCTCTGGCAGAAGGGGGTGGGATTGGGGCAAGTGCCAAGGCATGGTCCACCGGGGCAAGTGCCAAGATGGCCACCACAAAATTGTACATTGGCTCCAGGCCAGCCTGGGCCAGGGCCAAGGCAGTGGGGGTCATTCCCTCACTGTTTCCAGGATGGTTTCGCGGGCCACATGAAACCACTTCTTGGACCTCATCCAGCCCCCGGGCCTTGTGTTTGACATGTCTGCACTACATGAATGATTGTAAGTTGTGGATTACCTATAGCTGAACTGGACTGCTTTGGATTGCAAGCAAGGCTATGTCTAAGTGTATTTTCTTATTTAAAGAAGAGACCGTACTGTAAGCTAAAGAAATACAGATAGCTCTTTATCAATATTTCGCACTGGAACAGGAGACTGATCAGCGGTTAGCCTTCTCACATTTCTCTTTCAGAGCTGTAATTATTTTAAATGTTGTATTTTCTTCCCAAATGGGTATTTTCTTCCAAACTAGCCTCTGGATATGTGCCTCTTTTTCAGCATCACATAAATAGCCCTTTTTGGGGGGTAAAAGGTTGGATTTTCCCATGGGAAAATCTAAGCGAATTTAAACTCAGACCATATTACTTTTCTTTGCAGGGAGGACAAACCAAATAGAGACAGATCATATCAAAAAGCCCAACTGAGTTTTCTTTCAGGATGGAAGCTCTCTCTGAGATGGTCCACGATGTCTTTGATGCTGGTGTTTATCCCACTTTGAAAATCTGCTCTCGGGAGAATCTGTGGCCAAAGTATTTCAATCTCTCATGTCTTCAGGATATCAAACTAATAATGTTTGGTTGTTCTTGTTTGGCTCAGCCTGTCAACGCTGCAAATATTGTATATTCTTGCTTTTGACAATATGCAGAATTGTCTGGTAAATATGGGGTTAATAAAGAGCAGAAGGCTTGTTGGGGGTAAAGCCCAGGAAAGAAAGAGGAAGAAAACATTTGACTTTCACACTAATTGGATAGTATGAGATATGACGGCTAATTTAGGGAGGGAACATGCTGATAATTTAACTGCTCAGAGGAAGAGAACTTAGATCCTAGCATCCCTCCGTTGTGCCTGTGCCGACATTTTGTAACAATAAAAGACTTTTAGGAAAATAAATGCCTGGAAGTTCAGCCATTGATTCCCATTAGCTCCCCCATTTTAATCTACAAATCTGTGCTAAGATGAACTGCAGCCATTAATTAATAGCAATAGCACTTAGACTTATATACTACTTCACAGCCCTCTCTAAGTAAGTTATAGAGTCAGCCTATTGCCCCCAACAATCTGGCTCCTCATTTTACTGACCTCCGAAGGATGGAAAGCTGAGTCAACCTTGAGCCTATGTGAATCGAACTACTCATAGTTGGCAGAATTAGCCTGCAATATGGCATTCTAATCATTGCGCCACCATGGCTCTATTAATGGATATTCACCCTCTTCCCACACAATGGCTCTATGTAAACAATGTGCTTCTTCTGAATTTTTGAAGTAGTCCTTCTGGATTTAAACCAAATGTTGAACCATAAACTATTCAAAGAAGCAAGCATGGCTGCCTCAGGAATTCTGGGAATTGAAGCCCATAGATTGTAAAGTTCCCATAGTTGCCCTCTCCTGCTCTGGTGGCTTACAGAGATGTTGCCCTCTCATAACAGGAAGTGAGTCATGGTGTGTCTTGGTCATTTGGGAAGAGTTTGAGTCTATGGGTTTTGACAAAATGGACAGAACCCTTGATTAGTGTAAATGTGACCACCAATGTATTAGTTTTATGTTTCTCCTGGCTAGTCAAGGCTTCCTGGAATATGATGTATGGTTGGATTCAGGTGGTGGAAGGGGAAAATTTTATTGCTCTTAAAAGATGGTCTCAAGAAACTGTCAGTGGATCCAATAGAGAAGAAATTTTTTTGCCTTCTCTCCAACTTTCCCATTCTTGATTTGAATTCTTTGGTTTGAACGAGACGGGCTGTGGACTTGTCATATTTTTATTTCTGGTACTTTGTTTTTTTTTAATTGTTGTTTCAACCTAGTGCTCGCCACCCAGAGTGAATGAATGAATGAATGAATGACCTCTGGCTTGTTTCCTACTTGCCTATTTCTGAAGACCAAACGCTTCATCTGTGTTTGATGCATTCCACAGAGTACTGTCGAAACGGGTTCAGCCAAGATCATTCTATTCATCACTGAAAAATTATACTTTATGATATTTTAATGAATACTGCAGTGTCTCAGTTAAAGAAGGGACATTGTAACAGCTTTCCTCAACATGCAGAAGATTTGCTGCGAAAGATTAAAACGCAGCTGCACTTTTGAAAATAATTTTGGAACAAAGGAACACTTTAATTCCCTTCAAATGAGCATGAGTTGGAATAAGTGAATGGGAGTCAAAATTGTTTAATTATTTGCAGAATGGAGAAGGATATTTATGCAGGCACTAATATATTCTTTTTCCAACTCCCCCTTTCTGTGACACTTAAAAAAATATTCTGTCCAGGCCAATGTTGGCCATTCTTTTAAAAAAATTAACACACTATTAAATTGTGTCCAACTGGAATTTGGGAGCAGAGGTGTGGCTACCATGCCCTTCTTTTTTCCCCTCCAGTAATATCTAGAAGCAGTGTTTCTCAACCTTGTCAACTTTAAGATGTGTGGACTTCAACTCCCAGAATTCATGCTAGGAGTAGTTGACAAGTTTCAGAAACATCGTCCATATGGGGTTCTCAACCTTGGCAACTTTAAGACTTCTGGACTTTAAGCTGGCTGAGGAATTCTGGGAGTTGAAGTCCACAAATCTTAAAGTTGCCAAGGTTGAGAACCCCTGGTCCAGAAGGAATGAATTGAGAGGACTAGCTTGGCTGATACAATTCTGCTTCTTGCAGGCCACGATTTCAAACAGGGATACTCAACTTTGAGGAGGGCCTGGGGAAGGGGGAACACATTGCAAATGTTGGCATGTCCTAGACCAGTGGTTCTCAACCTTTTTAATGCCGCGACCCCCCCAACCGGTCGTAAGTTGAGGACTACTCAACCAGTCGTAAGTCGAGGACTACTCCACTGGTGCAGCACTGTTTGCAGAATGGGACTTTTGGCGGGCTCAGCAGGGCAGAGACAGCTTGGACAATTCCTATTGGCTTTTGAAAGCCAATAGAATTAGACTCTATTCAAGAGAGTCTATTCTATTGGCTTTCAAAAGCCAATAGAATAAAAGGGAGTAGCACAGCTAAGGAAAAGGGGGAAAAAATGGCGGACTGCGTTGTTTGGCGACCCCCGTGAAATGGCAGTTCGACCCCAAATGGGGTCCCGACCCACAGGTTGAGAACCACTGTCCTAGACCAATGTTTCCATTCTTTTTGTTTGTGTGATGGTGTGTGGTGGAACTACTGGCTGAAGGGGAGCAAATCTCAACAGAAGGAGTAAAAAACATGGACTCATGCCCTAAAGGTTTTGACTTTTAAAGTCCTACATGGCATGGGACTGGATTATGTGAGGGATCGCCTCTCCATGATAACACTTGCCCATCCCATCAGATCCAACAGAAGAGGTAAGACGCAGGTTCTGTCTGCTAAGGAGTCCATGTGATGGACCCAGGAGATAAGCATTTTCTGCCGTATCCCCCACTTCCTGGAAGGTGAGGTACTGCAGCACTAAGAACTTTCTCTAAAGGCCTTAAAATGTGATTTTTTTCCCCAGCAAGCTTGGGGGCCCCTGATAATAGGGAGCCCACCCACTGGTTTTGCATTACCCCATGGAATATCTTTGCTTTCGTGGTCTTCTTTTATCTTATGTTTGTTGTTTTAGCTGGTTTTGTAAATGGTTCCAATTGCTGGCTTTATTGCATGCCACCCAGAGTCATATAAAGGCGGCCATATAAATTTGAGAAATAAACAAATAAACAAAGGAAATTTCTTTCATGGCTGGGGGGGGGGGGTCTGAAGGAGCATTCCATGGTGCTGACTGCTGGATAGCAAAAGAAATTCTCAAACTGAGTTGACAATGGATGCTCAGTATTTCCCCATCTTTCCTCTGCCTGGGACTTGAGAAAGAAGCAGAGTCAACTAATGCATAACTGGAGCATGGTAAATGCATCACCGAGGTTTGGTGTTCTCAAGACATTGTGTGTGTTTTGCTGCTGAGTCACACAGATGGATTATATGATGGAACAGAGGACAATGCTGCCATTGTAACTGCACAAAGCTGGCTGAAATGACTTGAGGCAGACATTACGCAGGCCCCCCTAAGAGGAAATGCACAATCATCCTTCTGGTGGCGAAAGAATATCGGTCTGCCAGGGAAAGCACATTTAATTCATGCCCCAGGAAGAACAGCATCAAGGGGGGGGGGAAGGCCACTTTTACAAAGAGCTGGGTGCCTGCATTTCTTGTTCAGATCTAAGCTATACGTTCTTAGGGAGAAGCTAGATTTGCCTCCCCTAAACTGTGAGCTACTGATGGTGATGGACTACAATTCCCATCCATTTCACTTAGCAGGACTAACGAGGAGGGAAGCCAGGATTGAATCAACCTGTGCAGAATAAACAGATTGCAATTTCCTGCCATTTGTGATATATGGACTCCTTCACACCAGGTAACAATCTCAGCATTTGACTGGGCCAATCCACAGTTTGGTCAATAAGTCAATGACAAACAAACAAATAACCAGAGTTAAAATAATTACATCTAGTATGGCACAAGAATGATTGAAGTCATTCAGTTGGTAATGTTCTAGTAAAGATTTGTGTTTTTGCAAACATTCTGGGATTAAAAACCTGCTATCTTGTCTCAGCCTGTGATTGATAATACATCTGCACACACCTCATTCCTCTTTCTTAGAACATTTAAAACAGACCAGTTTAAACAAACTTACATCACATTCCAAATTTTCTTCAGCTACAGGCACACAGCATTGCCTTTCTCACCTGTATGTGCTTTTCTTTTCCACTTATTTACTTTCAAAAATGCAAGCTGCAGACTTTAACATTCAGAGGATTAGATTATACAGTTTCAAAGGTGGAATTTCCAAGAATGAATCATTTAAAAAGCGGGACTGGATCCCATAGGCTGCAGAAAGCACTGGGCTGATCCTTCCTCAATAATCTTTGCTTTTAAAATAATTTTTCAAGAGGCTCAGTTTTCTGCATGGGATCTTCTAGAGTCTTGTGCTGTGAAAGTTTTTGTTACAACTTTCGAAGCAGCCAGAAATTCAGGTGGCTAGGAATTTTGGCAGCACACGCCACATGCACACAAAACAGGTTGTGCTTTGATTGTATCATGTTGATTTTTTTTTTTAACTACCTTCTGAAGAATGTAAAAGCATCTTGGAAGCCTGCTAAGGCAATCCTCAAGATCAACATAACTAGCATAGTTAAGGCTGGGTTACTCTAAACCAGGGCTTTTCAACCAGAGGTACAGGTACCACCTGTGGTACATTGGCACCTGGCAGGTGGTACACGACCATCCTAGAAAAGTGGTAGCGGGGGAGGGGAATGAGAACACCACCGGGTGGGCAGGCAGGTGTCTTGCTTGGCTGTGCCTTGGGGGCGCACTTTTTTCAGTGCCATTGTAACTTCGAACAGTCACTAAGGGAACTGTTGTAAGTCAAGGACTACCTGTACTTTATCACTTTTTCCCCCCCTTTTTTTTTGGTCATCAAGTTTTTGACACCTTGCTAGGCAACTGGTGGTACTCGGATGTTGCCATATCCTAAAAGTGGTACAATGGGTGAAAAGGTTGAAAAGCCCTGCTCTAAACCCTTTTCTCATGCGTCTTTCCTCTCTGGACTAAGTAATCTTTTCTGTAATGGTTCTTCTATAATGTGTTCCCAAGGTCTGTTAATACATACATACATACATGCATGCATGCATGCATAAAAGGTAAAGTTATCTTGAACTCGGGCTGTCAGCTTTCCAGCTGACAAGCTCAATGTCTTTAACCACTGAGCCATTGTTTCTCCCATACCTACCTACCTACCTACCTACCTACCTACAAGAAAATGATAAATTATGGTAAAATGATTGGGGATGGAGGAAACAAGGTACACAGAGGGTAAGGTGGGATCTGCTATTAGTCCATCAACCACCTCTAGAAGGATGCTTCTCCACTGGGGCCCCAAACCAATAGGCACAACCAGATCTTCAGGCCCTTATGGAAGGTCAAGAGGATGGAAGCGTCCTTGTTTACGGCAGGGAAGTAATTGCCAAAATTGATGTTTGGATTGTAGAATCTTAACAAGCTCTGGGAAACAATCAAAGTCCATTGAGTTGGGGCAGCTATTAACATTTGAATCAATACATACATAAAGAATCGCAGACAGTATTTCTGGCAGATCTAAGACATTTGCAGGGGAAATAATGCTGGAGGCAACATGATTTCACCATGCAAATGATGCCGATTTGGTAGTTTGTGACATTAGCATCAAAATGTCACAACTCATGTGACATTATTATAGCTTCTACCTTGGAAGAGCTTATCAAGGAGCGATATTTCATGTATCTTATCAAATTTAAGAGAGGAAGGAATGAATCTTGATCTTCTTGATTGTTCCTATTTCCTCAGTCATATCACAGCAGCAACTGGAGGAATTGATTTAGTTCCTGTAGTTAGCTCCCAGGGGTGTTATCACACTGGAAAAATGAGTGTATATTTTTCATTGGATCCGTGGTATTTTAAAGGGTAGGAAATTGCTCCAGCCGAAAAAAATAAGACAACAAAGAGCTTTGAAAGACCCTATAATGGATACGTTTATACGAATTTGATCACCGTTTATTAGCTCTATTGACATTCTTCAACCTGATTATGTAGTTTAATCTGCGCAAATGTCACTCTGAATAAATATATGGAGCATGGTTTAAAATGTTTATATTTCACAAGAATGAATGTGAATACATACGTGCACAAATATATAACCACACATGTATTTGTCTGTGTATGCATGGTTTATCTATGTGAAGAGTTGCCTCCAACATGATTCTATCAAATGCTTTGAGCTGAATCTTCTAAATGAGTTGATGCTTTGAACTGAATTGAATATGCCTTTGTATTGATCTGGCAGTTTGAATGACTATTTACTGAATCAGTGATTTGACTCAAAGAGATATACATTCATGGGTTCCTATTCCTTTTTTTTAAAAAAAAATTGCTACTCATTAGTTTCAAGTTCATTTAATTTTTTTTCTTTAAAACTTTTGTATTAACAGGGAGGGGTGTGGGTGAGATCTGTTCTGCCATTACAAAGAGGTTTGATCAAACTTTTTTTTTAATTAGCAAAATAGCACCATAAATACAAGTTGGTTGGGTAATTATAAAGGCTGGGTGCTTGCCTTGATCTCCATTAAAAACATCAGCGGCTTCAGTATATCTAATTTAATGAGGCTGCAGCATGATAAGGAGAGATAAAAACTGGGAGACATGATTACAAAGTGTTTTCCCATTTATTCTCTGCCCGCCCCTCCACCCCACCCGTAAAAGCTTTTCCTGTCCATAAATTCAGTCTGGATTGTTTTCTGGAAAAGACATCCGTTCCAAGGGTGTCTTGTCTACCAGCCATCAATTTAGACCTTTTTCTATGGAAATCTTTTCTTTTCCTGATGGGGGGGGGGAGAGAAAGGAAGAGGAAAGAAAAAGAGGAGGAGAAAGAGTTGGGAACTGAGAAAAGAAGGAGAAAGAAATAGGGTTCCAACAAGATGAGAGAGAAAGGCAAAAAGAGAAAACGGGAGCTCCACTCACATCAGTCTCAGTTGGCATTGCCTACACGAGAAGTACTAGTACCGCTTTATAACGCCCTAGTAAGACCACACCTAGAATACTGCAGCCAATTTTGGTCACCATATTACAAAAAAGATGTTGAGAGTTTGGAAAAAATTCCAAGAACAGCAACTAAGATGATCAGGGGCCCGGAGACTAAAGCATACGAAGAACGGGATTTGGGTCTGGCTAGTGTAAGGAAAAGAAGGAATAGGGGAGACAGGATAGCAGTGTTCCAGCATCTGAGGGGCTGCCACAAGTCAGAAGGGGCCAGGTTGTTCACCAAAGCACCAGAGGGAAGGACGAGAAACAACGGTTGGAAACTGACCAAAGAGAGAAGCAACCTGGAACTAAGTTTCCTGACAGTAAGGACAATCAACCAGTGGAACAGCTTGTCTTCAGAAATCGTGGGTGCTCTATCACTGGAGATTTTTAAGAAGACACTAGACAGTCATTTGTCTGAGATGGTGTAGAGTCCCCTGCTTGAGCAGGGGGCTGGACTAGAAGACCTCCAAGGTCTATTCTATTCTATTCTATTCTATTCTATTCTATTCTATTCTATTCTATTCTATTCTATTCTATTCTATTCTATTCTATTCTATTCTATTCCATTCCATTATTCTATTCTATTCTATTCTATTCTATTCTATTCTATTCTATTCTATTCACTCAGAAGCAACACATTTTGACAAACTAGCAAATGAATCCATCTTCTGACTCAGCAACCCATAAGCCCGCGAAAAAAGGGCTGGATGGCCACATCACACAAATCCCTGAGACGCTCTCTGCACAAATGGCTAACACACCATCCCACCCTTGCAATCCAGCGCTCTCCTGGTCTGAACTAGCCACAGGGCAGGCCCGCTCAAAAGCCAGAGGATGGCTTTGAACTTCCAGTGGGATGCATATGCCCACACGCGCACGGGCACACACTTTTTGTCCGTTGGGTATTTCATGCGGCACTGGCAGAGAACAGCTTTAGCTCAGATCCACCTCATTAAAACTCAACCAGCACAGTGGAGCCTCTGAAGCTGAGCTCAGCCAGCTTCCACTGCCGCAGATGAAAGGGTTCCTGCTCTGTTTGCTCCAAGATGGGCCTTTTTCTTCAGGGCTTGGAGCGAACAGATGCAAAGTCAGCACCGTTCTATACATGTGTAACTCCACGACAGAACATGTGCTGCTAGAATAGGCATGTAGTGATACATAGAACACTTTGCTTTGCTCTCCTGTCTCCCTCTCTCCCTCTCTCCCTCTCTCCCTCTCTCCCTCTCTCCCTCCCTCCCTCCCTCCCTCCCTCCCTCGCTCCCTTCCTTCCTTCCTTCCTTCCTTCCTTCCTTCCTTCCTTCCTTCCTTCCTTCCTTCCTTCCTTCCTTCCTTCCTTCCTTCCTTCCTTCCTTCCTTCCCCCTTCTTCCCTCCCTCCCTTCCCATGACAATTGCCCCAGAAACTCACATTAACAACCATGTTACTAATTTAACAGCTGGAGGGATTCAGTTAACAAATAATAATAATAATAACAATAAAGTTGGAAGGTATCTTGGAGGTCATCTAGTCCAACCCCCTGCTCAGCAGGAAACCCTATACCATTTCAGACAAATGGCTGTCCAGCCTCTTCTTAAAAACTTCCAGTGTTGGAGCATTCACCACATCTAGAGGCAGGTTGTTCCACTGGTTAATTGTTCTAACTATCAGGAAGTTTCTTCTTAGTTCTAGGTTGCTTCTCTCCTTGATTAGTTGTCATCCGTTGCTTCTTGTCCTGCCTTCAGGCACTTTGGAGAGTAGCTTGACTCCCTCTTCTTTGGGGCAGCCCCTGAGATACTGGAACCCTGCTATCATGTCCCCCCTCGTCCTTCTCTTCATTAAACTAGACAGACCCAATTCCAGCAGCCATTCCTTATATGTTTCAGCCTCCAGTCCTCTAACCATCTTTGTTGCTCTTCTCTGTACTCTTTCTAGAGTCTCAACATCTTTTTTACATTGTGGTGACCAAAACTGGATGCAGTATTCCAAGTGTGGCCTTACCAATGTGACAAGAAAAGTTGTAAAATGGGGCAAAACTCACTTAACTCATTTCTCATTTAGCAACATAAATTTTGGGCTCAGTTGTGGTCATAAGCCACGGACCATCTGTATTATCCAGCAAAAGCAACACTGGCTGTTGGGTCACCGGATCATTCAACTGGATCAATTAAACTGGAATCATGAGGCACTGATCATGTGCTTCTCCATGGAATTATGGCCCATCCTACTAAGGGTGCATTAAAAACTGCTCATTAGGAACTGCAGAGGGAAATATTATTATGTGTACCGTTTACTTTAAAAATGTCGGTAGATTTTGTTTGCCTGCTCCGGACTGGGAATACTCCTAACTCAGTCGGGATGGGCAAGATGTAGCTAGTTTAGCAGGAGCAGCCCTTGGGCTAATTCCACGCAGCCATCAGCTAGTTTCAGGATCGGTTCAGGCTGCTCATAAGATACTCCTTCTTTGCAGTCTCAGCCCAGGAAAGTGACCAAAAAAAGAGCTTTATAAAAAGAGGAGAAAGCGAGCGACAAGCATGGCTGGACTCACCCAATAGATTTAATCAGGTCAGTTACGAATGAAGTGACCACATTTGCACACGCTAAATTCACTTAATGTTAACCTTTCTTCCCTTCTGAGGGGATTAATACGTTACATGAATCCAAGCTGTTGATTTACTTTGCAGATCGATGTCTTGTGCAAATCGGAAAACGAATGTGTAATCAGCTTAATTTCATAAGGTGAACATCACTGGTAGGTACCCCACTAATTTTGGCTCCCAACAGCACTTTCTTCAGCTTCATCTACCATGCATCCCCAATGCATTATTGGACCATCCACAAGAGGTTATCAAAGAAGATGGCAGCTGCAAGGGCGGATCTTTACTTCCTTATTTCAGCTGCCATCTTGCGTTTTTCTTTTAAACTGGAGGAGGAGGAGAAAGAGGAGGGAGAGAACCTGTAAGGACCTGCCCCAGCTGGTCCCACAGGTAAGTAAAACTCTTGACTCCATTGAGGTAAAGCAAAAGAATCGGCTGGGAAGGAGTCTGCTCCATCTCCATAGACAATCCCCTGGACCAGGAGTAGGCAACCTTGGCTCTTTTATGACTCGTGGACTTCAACTCCCAGAATTCCTCAGCCAGCCATGCTGAGGGGAAGGGAGAGGTTTCCAAGCTGAGCCATGATGGCTCAGGAATTCTGGGAGTTGAAGTCCATGAGTCATGAAGGGGCCATAGTTCCCCCTGCTGGCTGAGGAATTCTGGGAGCTGAAGTCCACAAGTCATGAAGGGGCCAAAGTTTCCCTCATGCTGGCTCAGGAATTCTGGGGGTTGAAGTCCATGAGTCATAAAGAGCTGAGGTGGTGCAGCAGTTAGAGTGCAGTACTGCAGGCTACTTTAGCTGACTGTGTTCAGCAGGTCAGCGGTTCAAATCTCACCGGCTCAAGGTTGACTCAGCCTTCCATCCTTCCGGGGTAGGTAAAATGAGGACCCAGATTGTTGGGGGCAATGTAAATATATATATACATTGCTTACTGGTGTACATCGCTTAGAGAGTGCTTGCACTTAAAGCGGTATATAAATCTCATAAATAAATAAATAAATAAATAAATAAATAAATAAATAAATACATAAATAAATAAAAGAGCCAAGGTTGCCTACCCCTGCCCTGGACTGACGTCATTTTTTCAGGGGGCAGCATGTCAGATCCACCATGCAGGTGTCTTGCCATTCAGTTGGATGTGTGGGAGGA
Source organism: Crotalus tigris (assembly GCF_016545835.1). Classification (NCBI taxonomy): domain Eukaryota; kingdom Metazoa; phylum Chordata; class Lepidosauria; order Squamata; family Viperidae; genus Crotalus; species Crotalus tigris. Next base: position 887,217 of record NW_024097052.1, read on the forward strand.
AGATTATTGGGGTTCTTCACATGCTTTCCCTTTTGCTGTCATCGCTTGGGAATTAGGGAGGCGATTGCCTTCGGAGATGAAGTAGACTCCTTCCCAACCGATTCCAACCTTGTTCCAAGGCTGTTGTGCCTTGAGGGTGACCTGTTATCTACCCAGCACCTCAGCATTCTCAAAACAACTCTATGGCATCACATTGGCTGCCGGTGGACTGGTTGGGGGGGCTGGGTTTGGGAAAGTGAAAGAACTGCTTTGTGCTTCGCGCGGGACTTTCAGATTCTGCCTGACTTTTCTGCATCTACTTTCTCTCAGTAAAAGTTCTTTTGATCTACCTCAAGGGAGTCAAGAGTTTTACTTTGATGAGGGACCAGCTGGGGCAGGTCCTTACAGAACCATTACAGAGTATGCCAAATAATCTCCACATTTTTATCTTTTTTTTTGTGGCTGATATGATATCATTTCTCTGGGGAGAGAAAAAAATGACAATTTCCCCCAAATTCTTCTGGATATATCTCCCAAGCAGGAACCACCACACTGATGTCAGTATTTGTGTCTAGAAAGTGTGACTACAAATCTCTGGGCTGTTTTGCTCCAGATGCTGGAGGTCCAGATGCAATTAATAGCACACCTTCAGAAGAAATTGTTGGTGCTATTTTCCTTTTATTCTTACCCAAATGCTCTTGATTGGATCCTTGTGCTCAGATCTTGGATTTCCATATATCTTATATTAGAGGAACTTTCTTCACCTTTAACACTGCTCCTTCTGCCACTTTGAAGTTACTCTGTCCAGTCCTTCCTCCCATATTTTACCAGGTTTCTGCAATGCCTACTAGACCAGTGATGGTGAACCTTTTAGAGACCGAGTGTCCAAAAACTGCCCCTGCCCCCACCCCACCCACCCACAGGACCACCCACTGCCACCACGGCCCACCGCAGATCACCCAGATGGCCCAGATGGCCCAGCAGTGCCATATTAAAAGAGCCGAGGTGGCGCAGCAGTTAGAGTGCAGTACTGCAGGCCACTTTAGCTGACTGTGTTCAGCAGGTCAGTGGTTCAAATCTCACCGGCTCAGGGTTTACTCAGCCTTCCATCCTTCCAGGGTAGGTAAAATGAGGACCCAGATTGTTGGGGGCAATGTAAATATATATATACATTGCTTACTGGTGTACACTGCTTAGAGAGTGCTTGTACTTAAAGCGGTATATAAGTCTCATAAATAAATAAATATTGGCCACGCCCTCTGCCCGTGCCTGCAGCATCATCTGCGTGCGACGGGATGCAAGGGTGGAGTCGTCCTCGCTGCCCAATTGTCACGTCCTTGGCTGCGCTGCTCTGCACGGGCCACGCCCGTGGGCGACTCTCCTCTGAGGGTCTGTTGGTGAGGAGGGGGCCATGGGGGGAGGTGGGGCTGGGGCGACAGCATGCGTGCCCACAGAAAGGGCTCTGGGTGCCCCCTCTGGCACCCGTGCCGTACGTTCGCCACCATTGTACTAGTCCATGTCCTTGTTCTGTACCAAACTTCTAGGTCAGTGGTTCTCAACCTGTGGGTCGGGACCCCATTTGGGGTCGAATGACCATTTCACAGGGGTTGCCAAACAATGCAGTCCACCATTTTTCCCCCTTTTCCTTAGCTGTGCTATTCCCTTTTATTCTATTGGCTTTTGAAAGCCAGTAGAATAGACTCTCTTGAATAAAGTCTAATTCCATTGACTTTCAAAAGCCAATAGGAATTGTCCAGGCTGTCTCTGCCCTGCTGAGCCCACCAAAAGTCCCATTCTGACCGGTTGGGTAGTCCTCGACTTACGACCTGTTGGGGGTCGCGGCATTAAAAAGGTTGAGAACCACTGTTCTAGGTCTTCCTGTTTGTTCCCCAAGCGCCATGCATTTGTATAAAGACAATGAACTCCTTATGGCTCTTAAGTTGACCAATTCCTTATGGATGTTTGTGTTCATTATTGGGTACATCTGAATTCAACATATTCCTCCATTCCTGATCCCATTATTTGGGGTCATTCTACCGTTCAGGCTTGTTATTGGTTTTCCTACAGCATTCAGATCTAAACACCTTGAATGTAATAGAATACAGTGAGGAGGTGGATCCCAGGAGGGAAGGGGTAGATTCCAGAGGAGTGAGAGGCACCTCAGCCCAGATATTATATGTGAGAGAAAGAGGGTGAAGACAGTTCCTCCATAATACTTCACAGAGTATATCATAAATGCAGAGAATAGAAACCTCAGTCTGGCAAGATTTTCTCCAAGGATGTGAAACAATAAAGAAATCAGTTGTACAGAATTACCATGGGTTATTCTTGGTTTAGGGCTTGACACAGAATAACATTTCCAGTGTGCTTTCCAAATGCATTTCCCCTCTTCTTAAAGATCCAGCCCATCTCTTCTCAGCAATCTCTCCTTTTGGAAATGCATATTGCAATTATAGAATCTGAAGTCTTCTAAAGCAATGGCCCTCAACCTCTCTGGGTTTGCAAACCAAGGGTAGCAGGAGAGGGGATACAAGCAGCAGACGAGTGTGCAGACCTGCCATTTGCACAAGTAGAGCTGCGCACACTAGCATGCTTGTGCACCATTTGCACAACCCAATTCCAAACAGACTGTGGCCCAGTACTGGGCCACAGCTGAGGGGCTGAGGACTCCTGTTCTAAAGGAAGCCTTTTTAAAAAAAATTCTGGGAAATCTTTCTGAGAGTTATTGCTGACTCTGCTATGTCAAGTTATCCCCTTAGAAAAAAAACCTTGTATATTTACAGTAATATGGTTGGTTGTTTATCTGTGGCAGGATTGTATATTTTGTCTGTTGGGTTTGGGCTTTGGGGATATTATTGCTGACTTGTAAGACGGATGCTCCTGTTCCCTGGTGTGCCATTCGGAAAGCCATCATTGAATGAAATGGAATGCTCCTTTTGCAAATAAAAGATAAATGCTCTCTTGTACAGCAGGCTGGCTGTGTAAATGCTGACAGAGAATCTATCATGGTGCAGTCAGCTTGGACACAGTGTAGCTCCTTGCATACAGAAGATCCCATCTCTTCACTGTAGCCTTTCCAGCTTAAAAAGAAGTTTCCAAGTCTGATTCATTGGCATCACTGGGCACAATGGACTAGCTCCTTGCTTGGTTTTAAGGCAGCTTCTGATTGCTAGATATTGTGGGAAGTCAGCCCCCCAGAGAAGGAAATATTAGAAGGGCAGAAAAATATATTTCTTCAAAAGGATTTTAAAAGCAGAAAACAACCCTGCCCCCAAGTCTCTCTGTCCCAAGCAGAAGCCAGCCCTGTACAAATGCAGATGTAAACCATCAGGAAAGTTGGAGCTAGAAGCTTAGGAAGACAAAGTTACCTAAAATCTGCATACCCCACCTAAACTCTAAGAGCCCCAGCCCCAGGGAAGCTGGATATAACCCTTGGGACATAACAGGATTAACCCACCACCATCAGAATACCAGAAAGGTACACCCAGACTCAGGTCAGAATACGTGAAACAGGAAACATAAAGCCTAAAATAGGAACAGGAAACTACTCCAAACAAAAGGCTTCAGAGGGTATAAAAACCTACTCCCCACACGTGCTCAGCCCTTTTTCTCTCCTCTTTCCTGCCAGCAACCATCTTTCTGTCTGGCTCTTCAATAAACTGCAACCTTCTTTCTAAAGCAGTCGCCATGTTGTTTATCCCCGGCTCGGACTGGACCATGACGAAGACTTTTCTTTCAACAATACCATTTGCTGGATATGAACTCTTTTTACTCTGTTCCTTAGTTAGGACATCTTCCCAAGTGACTGACAAATATCAGTTAGTGAGCTGTCCTCTGTCCTCACACTTACAACAGGAAATAAATGATACCCAAGGGAAAGGAATTGGGAAGGAAAAGGAAAGTTAATGCAAATTCGGGCGCTAAGCCTTAGATGGGGATGGGGTAGGTGGTTTGCTCGATTTTTTGACCCTGCTATATTTGGTGTCATTTCCTATAAATATCCACCAAATGGAAAGGAATGAAGTAAGCAAAAGCTCTGTGAGACATTTCTAGCAAAGGAGAGCTCTTTCAAGTTGGATGTGAGCCCTTTGAGGTGGGCTAAGCGGAATTGAGGACTTTGAACTCTGGTGCTGGAGAAGATTCCTGTGAGTCCCCTGGATGGCAAGGTGATCAAACCGGTCAGTCCTAGAGGAGATCAACCCTGACTGTTTTTAGAAGGCCAGATCCTGAAGTTGAAACTCAAGTACTTTGGCCACCTAAAGAGAAGAAAGGACTCACTGGAGAAGAGCCTAATGCTGGGAAAGATGGAAGGCAATAGAAGAAGGGGACGACAGAGAATGAGGTGGCTGGATGGAGTCACTGAAGCAGTAGGTGAGAACTTAAATGGACTCCAGAAGATGGTAGAGGACAGGAAGACCTGGAGGAACATTGTCCATGGGGTCGCAATGGTTTGGACACGACTTCGCAATGAACAACAAAGCGGAAAAACAGGGTTCCCGAAATGGTTTATTGCAATTTGATAGAATAACACAACCTGGAAGGATGGCCTCCGTTTCTCTCCATCTTATCTTGTGCTAAACAAAACCCAGGTGGGATCATTTTGATTTTTTTAATTCACACTTTTCTCTTTCTTTGGACAATGTCATCTTTTTTGAAACTACCTCCTTAACATTTGGCTCAACGCTTCTGCATCTCTACATTCCTTTCCCACAACCAGATCCCAGTTCATTGTCTGGGAACTCCTAGAAGACCAATGGCTTTGTAAGACTCCTAAGCCCCTAATCCTGGGCATCCCACCCCATTTACATACAGATGGACTGATTTAATGAAATAATTCACGTTGCCACTGAATTAAGCTAGAAATAAGAATTTATATTCCAATAGCTTAACTTTAAATCTAAAACTATTCAGAAATGAATTCGAGTTCTTCAACCTGTACACCCTATGTATTGCCAGTGAGCCAATTTCTTCTCTAGAGGTTCCTTCCCCACACCTCTCTTTCTTCACACAGTTGTTTGACACTTACTCTCTTCTAAAATCTCAAGGCCATGACACTGAGTAGCTAACTGTAATACTTACAGTAAAACCAAAATAAATACACTATAACATTATAAATGCATAAGTAAGAGCCGGAAAGGCAATCAAGAACAACAATTTCCTGTACATTTATTTATTAATTCCTCCATCTGTGGGAAGAATCCAGAGAAAGAAATTTTTGGGAAATATTAAAAAGGCAGAATATATTTCCCCAAAGGAATAATGGAGAAGATCTTAAAAAAAGACAGAAACCAGCCCCCAGAAATCAGCCCCAGCCCCTAGGCCAGGGGTAGGCAAACTTGGCTCTTTTATGACTTGTGGACTTCAACTCTGGGAGTTGAAGTCCACGAGTCATAAAAGAGCCAAGGTTGCCTACCCCTGCCCTAGGCAGAGGCCAGCTTTTAGAAATGCAAATTCAATAATCCATTCAGGAAGGTTGGAGCCAGGAAGCTAGAAATTAGGAAGACAAAGACACTAAAATCTACATCCCCCCACCCAAATTCTAAGGACAGGGGACATAATACGATTAATCCACCAATATCAAAAGGACATACTCAGACTCAGGTCAAAGTACATGACACAAGAAATACAAAGCCTCAAACAGGAACAGGAAACAACCTCAAGAGCCCCAGAAGATATAAAAGCCCACCACTCTGCTCCATGTGGTCAAATTTTTCCAGAGCATCTTTCTGTCTGATTCTCCTCTTCAGTAAACTACAACCCTCTTTCTAAAACAGTCTCCATGTTGTTTATTCCCGCCTTGGAATGGACCCTGATGAATATTTTTCTTTCAACACATCTATCCCACTGACTAGGTTCGTACAACATGTTAAACCCAACCCAGAATTTACAAAACACAATTTCTCTAAATAATATACAACATCTAACCACAGCACACTGTAGCTTGACATGATGAGCCATTGGCTTAACTTAGATTGATGGAGGCAGCAGTGCCTCAGAACAACATCCAGAAAGTAGCATCTTAAGGTGAATGATGAACCACCTCTGGCAAAAAAACAAACAAACTTGTATTTTCTTTATTTGATTTATGTTCCTGGAACTTTGGTGCCTTATTTAACTTGGCACCATGAGTGACCACCTGGCTTTCTGATATGGACAGGCCACCTTTGTTGAAGGTGAACTTCGTAAGCACTCCGTTAAATGCTGTTCTTTTTATTCCTACTTGGAGATTGATGTCCTGAGCTGAATCTGTCAGTCTCCTGATTATAAGGAATGGATTCAGGATATGAATTTGTAGTTCTATTTTTGGAATGACTCTGCTTTAAAAACCAGAAGATGACACACTACGTTGCTGTGTGGTCCAGCTTTTAATGATAAGACCAGCGACTTAATCAATTTCATATAGATACTAGACAACCAGTGACCCTTTGGGTCATCTTTTCAGAGATATTTCCTTACCAGAGTCCCCAGTGCCTTCAACAATGATGGAACTGAATGTTGGGATACATTCAGAGACATATCTATCGTGAAAATAGCCCGTGCTGAACTGTCAGTCAAAACAGTCAAACATCAGCACAGGAAGTGTTTTTTGACATTCTGTATTGTGTCATAGACTGTTTTAGGATAGGGTCTACGCATCGTAACATGTTTCAATTCTGCCAGGGTCACGGATCCTAGATTTTAGATGCATTCTTTAAGGTAGCCCATTTGAAGTGACTTGGCTGGAAAAAATATGCCCTATGATGTACAGGTAGTCCTTGACTTACAACAATTCATTTAGTGACTGTTCGAAGTTACAACAGTGCTGAAAAAAGCGATTTATGACTGTTTTGCACACTTGTGACTGTTGCAACATCCCCATGATCACAGGATCAAAATCCAGACGCTTGGCAACTGATTCATATTTATGACAGTTGCAGTGTCCCGGGGTCAGGTGATTCCCTTTTGTGAGCTTCTGACAAGCAGAGTCAATGGGGAGGGCTGAATTCACTGAACAACCGTGTTATTAACTTAATAACTGCAGGGATTCACTTAATGGCAGCAAGAAAAGTTGTAAAGCGGAGTAAAATTCACTTAACAAATGTCTTACTTAGCAATGGAAATGTTGAGCTCAGATGTGGTCCTAAGTCAAGGATTACCTGTACCGTTTCATCTAATTAAAGGTTACAGTAGTATATAAATTTCTACTTACTTATGATTCTCCTTTTTTGGTTGTTAATTGCTTTTTTTTTTTTAATTGAAAAATTTTTAAGTTTTACAAAACAATTCCCTTCCCCAAACCCCCCCGACCCTCCCGTACCCTCCCCAACCTCCCCAATCCTCCCATGCCCTCCCCCAACCTTCCCAGAGCTGAATACAGGCTTAATTAAAATTTTTCAGAAACTCTTAAAACACGTATAAATCTTAAACAAATCCAAATACATTAATTAAACAACTTATAAAATAATTAACAATAGTAAATTTTAAGTATAAGTTATTGAAAAACTAAATAATATATATATAAACAGATTATAATATACTCTAAACATTTTCTAATGTCATAGTTATATTATTATCCATCATTCTTTATAAACTCCCTCAAAAACACAAATGTAAACATTACTTAAAACATTAAAATTCCCTTATACATATTTAAAACAAGATGTTCCTTTAAATACTCCTTAGATATCTATACATACAATGGTTGTTAATTGCTTTTTAAAAATAGGTTAAGTGCATTTAGCCACAATAAGATATTCAGTTATTTTTCCTTCACTGTATTATTCACTGTAGACTTTTCTCTTTTGTATTCTACTAGCTGAACCCTAAATCTAAATCTACTCCGCAACTGATCCGGATTCATCAGCTTGGACTCCTCGTGGGTTGGCAGTGATCCAGATTTATTGTTTTCGTTAGAAAAGATTCTTCCCCTTTTCTCCATTTAGTTGCTTGACTCTCTTCACTCTCTTTGAAAAGTGAAAGGCAATACATGAATTTAACTGCCCTCCTAACATGTATCGGTTAAGTACGAGTTTCATTGTCTTGACTTCCCAGGAATAATCCTACAAAAGGCAAGGATGCTCTTTGCAGAATCTCAGCGAGACTTCCCGCTGATCACAAGATGAAAGAATTTGGCAAAGTTCTGGATTTATTGCCCATCGCATGTAGGGAAACTGGCCAGCAAAATAAAAGCAAATGGAATGGGTCTTATATATCCTTTGGATGATAGGAATAAAAAGACTGGCCTGGAGAGGGGATTTTTCTTGTGTTAAAAAAATGGTAGTAATCCAAACACAATGGAAAATGGATGGTAATAGCAATAGCACTTATATGCCACTTCATAGCATCCTCTCTAAGTGGTTTACAATGTCAGCGTATTGCCTCCAACAATCTGGGCTCCTCATTTTATTGACCTCGGAAGGATGGAAGGTTCAGTCAACCTTGAGCCCATCAGGATCGAACTCCCGGGAGTGGGCAGAGTCAGCTTGCAATACTGCACTTTAATCACGATGCCACCAGGGTTCTTATAAGATGAAAGAGTTAGTGGAGATGGCAAAAATAACAGTTCTAATTAAAGAGGAGAATTTATCTAGCTTTCTTTCCACTGGGAAACCAGCTCTAGATTTTGTACTTGAAACTGAAATAAAAACAGAACTTTAATTTTAGGTTTTGATAACTGGAATGAGTTTGTAGTTGGCTTGAAACATTTAGAAATGTAAAACCAAAAGTTGAGACTGTAACCTTTTTTGTATGTCATGGCGCTGAAAAAAGTCAGAAGTCACTACTTTTTCCTCTCTTTTTTTAACCTTTCTGCCCCTTTCTTCTTCTCTCTTTCTCAATTTTTGTTTTATTTGTTTTTAACTTATAATAAATCTTAATAAAAAAATAATTAAAAACGGAAGTAATCCATAAAAGAACTGGGATTTTCATTGGTTCTTGCATGGGTGTCCCATATCACGATTCCAGTCATCCGTGTTTTTTTGAGGACAAGCCATTCCAATTTTTTCCTCTCCAAATTTTCCATTTTTCACTCAAATACTCGAAGAGACACTGAGAATGCTAGCCCTTATTTAGTTGCTGAGTAAAATCTCAGAAACATTTTTTTAAAGCATCTTTCTGTATAGTCATGAAGATATTAAGGTTCCTGTAAGGATTTGAAAAATGGGTGGAGCTTTGAACATACCACTGAGGCATCATAAGAGCTGTGGTGGCACAGTGGTTAGAATGCAGTATTGCAGGATGATTCTGCCCACAGCCAGGAGTTCGAGTCAGACTGGCTGAAGGCTGACTCTATCTTCCATCCTTCCAAGGCCGGTAAACTGAGGACCCAGATTATTGGAAGCAATATGCTAACTCTGTAAATTGCTTAGAGAGGGATGTAAAGCACTATGGAGCGATATCTAAGTCAAAATAAGATAAGATAAGATAAAATAAGATAAGATAAGGTAAGATAAGATAAGATAAGATAAGATAAGGTAAGGTAAGGTAAGGTAAAGTAAGGTAAGTTAAGATAAGATAAGATAAGATGATAAGATAAGATGATAAGATAAGATAAGATAAGATAAGATAAGATAAGATAAGATAAGATAAGATAAGATAAGATGATAACCTTTATTGTCATTTTTTTACTGTGGGCACAACGGCACACATCAAAAATGAAATTTAGTTGCCCACTCTCAAAGTGAAACACACACATGACACATACCTAAACATACTGTGTACAACATATGTATAGACCCACACCCCTACATATACATAACAAATAAATATTAAATACTGTCCATCTTGAATATATAATGGAAGGAGGAAGCTTGAGAGTTCACAAGGTTAATGCTGTATGGAATGAAACTATGGCTGAATCTGGATTTTCTGCTTCGGATACCATGAAGCCCCCCCCCCAGAAGGTAACAAGGAAAACAGGTTGTGAAGAGGATGTGTAGTGTCCCAGATAATCTTATGGACCCTGCTCAAGCCACGCTTCTCTGCCATGTCCTGGATGGGCGGAAGGGAGCTGCCAATGATCTTTTTGGCCATTCTCACCACTCTCTGCACCACCTTCCTGTCTGAAGCAGTGATGCTTCCAAACCAGACTGTGATGCTGTATGACAGGATGCTCTCGATCGTCCCCCTATAGAAAGTGATCAGGACAGGGGAAGGAAGATGTGCTTTTCTCATGCGACGCAGAAAATACAGGCGCTACTGTGCCCGCTTAACCAGTTTCTCACTGTTGAGCAACCAAGCCAGCCTACTCGTTAGCTGCACACCCCTTGTGGTCCCCATTGGTTCCTCTAAGCCACCTATCTACTCATGCCTGGAATGTTGACATGTTGGCTGCCTTCATACACCACAGCCAACCTGGTTCCTGAACTAACCTACTTTTGGAATTCACCAATATATCGAACCATTACAAATCCAAATAGCTGGATTCACACAAGGGCTCAAAGCACCCAGACCCTTGTGTGTGTGCACTCTTTTACTCTGACACACACATATTACAAAAGAAAAAGATTAATGCTAGCCAAGTGCAAATGCATCTATTTAATCTGACCTATGGGCTCTGTGAATTTAGGCATTTATACAGAGAATACTTGATGCAATATTATTCAGTCTGGGTTTTTGGGATTGATGTTACCCTATTTGGCTGTGAATTAATGAAGTTGTGCTCCTATACATCTGGATTGCACCAGGATGGGGAGACTGCTAGATATAGTTCTGCTTGCCAACATATATTTTTTTCTTAATTCTCCCCTCCTCCCCACTTCTGAAATAAAACTGCAAGCTGTTCTGATCCAAGATTTGCATGTTGCTTCATTTGTAAATTGCCATGGAAATGAAGTCCCAATAAGCCCAGTAATATTTTTTAATAATTCTGCTCTGTCTTTCATATTCTTCTTTCTCTCTCCATGTCTCTCTCTCTCTCTCTTTCACATACACAAACATGCACACACAGAAGCATATTTTACACATCTGGTGATCTGTTAATGACAAAAAAAGGCCAAATAAGTCCCTCTCCTCTCCCTTTACCCTGGTTTCCCCTGGAGGGAGACCCTAAACAGTTCCTCATACAGTTGCGCGCACAAAGAGAAGCAATTGTGTCTCCCTTACTGCTGCGCCAGACCTCGGCTTGAGCAACTGCTCCAGAGATTTCCACCCACACAACTCATCTGCTGGTGAACTTTGCCAGAAGGGCAAGTCACAGGAGCTCAGCTCAGGTCTTCTGAAAAAATGGTTATCAACTGGAGGAGCCTACCCATGCAGAGATTGAGATGTACCCCTGTAGGCCAAAATACGTTTTCATGTGTTCTCCCACGAGGAAAAGATAGACTTGAGATGTACAGAACTGAAAATATATGGTTTCTCTTTCTCACTCATGTACACATAGACACACAACAATATCTGAAGGCAAGACGAAGGGATTGAACAACTAGGTCTCTGATCTGCATCTTTCTGATCATTGCAGATGTCTTTCCTCAGTTTCCTCCACCATTTCTGCTGTCCATTTGCTTAGCGATTGATGTTCTTCCATAGATGTAAAAAACAGAAGCTTCTTCATGCTTTCCCCCCTGTTAAAGATGTATAAGAGACATTCTGCTGTCTAGCATTGGAGGAACAACGCTGGAGAGAAGTATCTGGGATAATTGTTTGTGCAATGACAGATTGCACGTCCAGGGCGAAGGACACAGCTTGTGGTCCCAAAGATCTTAGTAAGAGGGAAACTCACCTTCACTCTTCCCCAAAGCTACTCCCTTTCTCAGGATTAGGGGATCAACTGGTATTTAGTGCCATAAATCACGTTTGAACTGGCTTCCCTCCTCCTCATTTTCCCCTTTGGAAAAGGAAAATGGAAGAGGGTGAAGGGCTGGAGACTGAATCCATAGTTCCCATTTTTGTCTCTTTCTATCTTTTGGTCTGGACAAAGAACAGCAAGCTACAAAGAGACTTTAGAAGTTCTACATCAGATGCAGAACAGATTCCAAAAATCTGCAAGGGTAGAATAAGTTGTCAAGGGCACAACTCTCCTTTCAAGGTTTCAGAAACACTGCAACTGAAAGTAAATTAATTGGGCATTTACTCTGAATGTCTTCTCTTGGGATTGAATTATTATTATGGTTGATCACAGAGTCAACCAAATATTTAGACTGGATTTGGCATTTTTGTCCACTTACCAAGTCCTTCCCAAAGACCTGGGATAGGCAAATGTTGTTGTTACTAACGTTAAAGGTAGCATTGCAGGATGTAAGCTGTTCCAAGTAAAGCTGTCTTTTGAAATTGACTGATGGGGATTTTGTCAATTCCAGTGGTGTTCAAGTGGTGCTCTAGATGTTTTGGAATTGCATCCAAGGACCCATTACTATTGGTATTATCTTTGCTTTCTTTTGCCACAGTTATTCTACTTCTATTTGCAATGCTTTATATTATCGTTGCATGTATATGCTGCCTGTCTTCCAGCAGCTCTGCGTTGTTTACAAAGGATTTAAAACATGAAAAAACATGGCAATACAACAACAGGAAAAAAAGGTAGAGATGGCAGAATAACAAACAAATGAGAAAAAAACCCCAAATTAAATGGAGAATTGTAATGAAATGGAAGCCCGGTTAATGTGGTGGAATGTAGTCTGGATTCCCAGGATGGAGGGGCTGCTTCCCAGAGGGAAAAAGGCAGAAGAGCTTGGAAGGTTTGGTAGGCTGAAAGAGGGTTAAGAAGTCATTTTCCTAACAATTCACAGAGTATATCTATAGTTATGCAGATAGTTCTTTTAGTCTGGCAAGATTCTCTCTGTAGGTAATTCTTGGTTCTTGGAACCTGACAGTTGCATCCACACCTAGACATCTTGCGCCAATTCATCATTCAGTAGTGGAAAAACTTAAACTTCCCCCAAGACAACAATGTCTCAAATTTTGGGACCTTCTACTTGGCTGGTGGACCTTTAAAAAAAAGCAACCAAGATGCAAAAGACATTACAGATTAATATTATGATGAAACCGTAATTGTTGCTATAGGATTCTGTAGTAGAAAATAGAAAAAAGATATGGGAAATTAGTACTATCTATAGTAACTGTGTTAAGATTACTGTATGCCCCAAGATGGAAGAATAATAAAAAATATCCACAGTGGAAGACTGGATTATAAAATGGACAGAACTAGTGGAGATGGTGAAACTGACCAGTTTGGTAAGGGAAAAAATGATAAAGACCTTTTTGAAAGACAAGAAAGTTATATGGCTTATTTGTTGAATGAAGAATAGATTGAAATGATGATTTATGGATTTGGGGATTGTTATTGTTGTTAGTTGCGAAGTCATGTTCGACCCATCGCGACCCCATGGACAACGTTCCTCCAGGCCTTCTTGTCCTCTACCATCATCTGGAGTCCATTTCAGCTCATGCCTCCTGCTTCAATGACTCCATCCAGCCACCTCATTCTCTGTCGTCCCCTTCTTCTCTTGCCCTCCATCTTTCCCAGCACCAGGCTCTTCTCCAGTGAGTCCTTCCTTCTCATTAGGTGGCCAAAGTACTTGAGTTTCAGCTTCAGGATCTGGCCTTCTAAAGAGCAGTCAGGGTGGATCTCCTCTAGGACTGACCGGTTTGATCGCCTTGCAGTCCAGGGGACTCGCAGGAGTCTTCTCCAGCACCAGAGTTTGGGGATTACAAAGGGTTAAAAGGGAAGGGAAGGAATTATATAAAAAAGAGGGAGTAAAAAGAATAAAATGGTAACTGCTAGACCGAAGGGAAGGCAGAACTCATAATTCTATATATATTTTCCCCTTTTCCTTTCCTCAACCTTCCTTTGATTCTTTATACTTCATGCTTTCATTGGATTTAAAAAGTCTAATAATAGACAAACAAATAGAAAGATGTCACTGAAATCTCCTTCTGCCCTGAGAGGAATTCCAAGGAAATTCCCTTTCCTCAAACTGTATGAGACATGAAACAGAAGAATGTCTGCCTTTTGGGCTGGCACTAGGACAGCTGGAGAACAAATAAAGCGTCAGCGAAGTGTGGCTTCAAATATTTCCAAAACAAGCCCCAGGCTACACCAGTCACCAATTGTCTTTCCTACAAATGCCTATAGGGACCAGAATGGGGAAAAAAAAAAAAGGATGTTAAAGGCTTCAAGCAAAGAAAAGTCAAATGCTGCAGAAACCTTAATGGGTGCCAAGAGAAATATCTGTCAGTATATATTGGATCTTGGAAGCAAAATGCAGATCATCCCTAACTTACTGATGGGCTGTGGTTCCTTTGGTGAGCAAGCTGAACCTGGCATCTTCCTACTGTACTTTTCAACTTCAGTATTTTAAGTGTGAATGTATCCCCCCTGGCCTTTAGTAATACTAGCCTGCTGGAACAGATTGAGAGTGGAGGTTATTGGCAGATCCAGGATGGAGCGGAGACTTGTAACACTGTGACTGCTTCAAAGGATTTCAATAGCATTCGTGGCAATGAACGTTGTGGTGACCCAGGTAAAGGACACCATTTTTTTTATTAAAAGTTTTACAAATTTATTACAATGTAACCCCCCCACCCCTCACCCCTCACCCCTTCCCCCTCCCCCATTTCCCAGAGCTGATTACAGGGTAACAAATAAACAAACATAAACCAACTATACTATCAATCAAAACCATAACACACTTTAACTCCTTCTCAAAACAAATATTAACAAATTAAAACAAAAATAATAATATAATTAAAACTATTAATAATTATGTAAAGGACACCATTTTAATTGGCAAAAAAGCAGGTGTTCTTTGATGGTGTAGAACAAGGGTCCCCAACCGCCTGGGCTGCAGACCAGTACCGGTCCATGACCTGTTAGGAACTGGGCTGCACAGGTGGAGGTAAGCAGTGGGCAAGCAAAACTGTGCACATGTGGGATCTGGCTTGCACACTCCTCCCTCCACTCAGACTGTGGAAAAATAGTCTTCCATGAAACCTGTCCCTTGTGCCAAAAAGGTTGGGGACCGCTGGCTTAGAGAGTGGAGTAGACTCAACATCATTTTGACACCAGAATGTTTCCTCAGAATAGGGAATGAAAAAATAAATAAACAGGAGAGAAGGCTAGGCCATCGATTTTGGAAAACAAAGTATGCATTTGAAGTACACAAATGTATTTATTTATTTATTTTTCACGTTTCTAGACTGCCTCTCTCCCTGAAAATGCATACAGAATAAAGTATGCATACTGATATAAGTGTAGTATATAATACATATCATTATTCTCTCTATGGGAAAGCTGTGTCATCTGGTGCATGGAAAAGGAAAAGGAATAAGACGTACTAAACCAAAGAAATTACAACAGAGGTGGTGCTGAACATGCCCATTCTTTGAACAATGGTTCAGACATACGAATGGCCTCAAAAAAAGCCTCTATGACCTTTGCACTAACGGCTATCTTACCGTCCCCGTGATCATAGGATTGCAGTACAGATGCTTGGCAACCAGCTTGCATTTACAACCAGCTGCAGCATCCTAAGATCATGAGATCATGATTTGCAGCCTTTTTTTGCCAGTTTCTAGCAAAAAAAAAAAAAATGTCCTTTGGCGTAGTTGGATTCATTTATCGAACATGTAATTTGCTTAACAACCCACGATTCATTTTACAACTGCTGAACGTATAGTCACAAAAGTGCATCCCACCCCAGAGTGACTTTACTTATGTCTGCACAGACTTAAGACCAAAATTCCAGTCTCAGTTGTGGTTGGTAAGTCAAGGATTGCCTGCAACAACATCCTGAAATCTCTAAAGTCTTCAGGTCCACCCCCATATCCAAGGCAGTAATCCTTAGATCATCAGCTATCTAGCCTTTGCTTGAATTTCTCCACTGTTTAAATTTTAATTAAATCCCAGAGATAGCCTAGCCTAGCCTAGCCTAGCCTAGCCTAGCCTAGCCTAGCCTAGCCTAGAATAGAATAGAATAGAATAGAATAGAATAGAATAGAGCTGGAAGGGACCTTGGAGGTCTTCTAGTCCAGCCCCCTGCTCAAGCAGGAGAACCTATACCATCTCAGACAAGTGACTGTCTAGCCTCTTCTTAACAATCTCCAGTGATGGAGCGCCCACGATGTCTGAAGGCAAGCTGTTCCACTGGTTAATTGTCCTCACTGTCAGGAAGTTTCTCCTTAATTCCAGGTTGCTTCTCTCTTTGGTCAGTTTCCACCCATTGTTTCTTGTCCTGCCCTCTTGTGCTTTGGAGAATAATTTGACTCCCTCTTCTTTGTGGCAGCCTCTCAAATACTGGAATATGAGAATACGAGGATACGAGGACAGAAAGGAAATATTATTGACTTTAGATTGTGCCATTTGCTTTGTCTCTCCATAGTCTTGCTCTTGCAAGCCCTGTTGCCTCTATTATGCTTCTACATCAATTTTCACCTTACACTCTGTTCTTTAAGAAAACACATTATTTCCTCCGTTGTAAGTTGAATCACGCTTTCCTGTTCCTGTCTTACAGGTGAGTTAGGGCCCTGAAATCAGATCAATTCTTGAACCAATTCAGTGACTAGAAGGCCAATTTAGCAAGGCATTGTGGGTGGGAAGTAGCAATGCAGGAATGAGTCACGTTGGACTTCATTCATGTTCCTCTGTCCTTGAGCACCGCAGATTTTTTTCCTCGTTGCTGAATCCACGTAAGATTTTTGAAAGACGTCAACCCCAAACTTTGTACCCCTTCCTCTGAAAATGTATGCACATATAATGTCAGGTGTTCCAACTTGGTCAGTTAGAAAAGAAAGGCTGTCCAATCTATCATTAACAAAAGTACACTTTACTAAAGTCAAACTGGTTACGACAAAGCAAAGCTGGATCTGAGGTTTTCACGCCCAAAGTCTGTGGGTAATTTTTCCCTTTTCCCCCCACTTCCCGCTCTTGATTATCTCAAACTGTCCAATTACATTTAAACCAATTGTTTTGGTAACAGTCCCTGTCTTGGCAGGCTGGATGGGGTTGCATCAATTTCATATAGATACTAGACAATGGGCAGTTTGAAGTAGTTTCGATTCCTTTCATGCTATCTCTCCCTATCCACCCCACAGTTCTCCCCCTGGCCCTCATTGTTTATGGCAGATTGACAGTAAGCAAAGCAGGGTGGCAGTTCTGACATATATAATAATAGTAATAATAATAATAATAATAATAATAATAATAATAATAATAATAATAAAGTTGGAAGGGACCTTGGATGTCATCTAGTCCAACCCCCTGCTCAGGCAGGAAACCGTACACCATTTCGGACAAATGGCTGTCCAGTCTCTTCTTAAAAACTTCCAGTGTTGGAGCATTCACTGCTTCTGGAGGCAGGTTGTTCCACTGGTTAATTGTTCTAACTGTCAGGAAGTTTCTCCTTAGTTCTAGGTTGCTTCTCTCCTTGATTAGTTTCCATCTGTTGCTTCTTGTCCTGCCTTCAGGCGCTTTGGAGAATAGCTTGACTGCCTCTTCTTTGGGGCAGCCCCTGAGATACTGGAATACTGCTATCCTGTCCCCCCTCATCCTTCTCTTCATTATGTTCTTTCCCTTACGCTTTCCCACAACATATTCTGCACCATATACTCGAATGCACAGTTTTCACACCAAAATAGCTTTTTATTCTATTGCAGACAGTAAAACAAAATGAGAATATCAGGGCAGAAATGTGTTGGGTGTACAGGTAGGCAGAAAAAGAGATTCCCCTGTCATTTCCTCAGCCGGTCTCAGATTCCATTCTTGCATTATTTGTGCTAAAAGTCAGCAAAAGAGTTCACTTCCTCCCCCAAATCTCTAGCTGTATTAAGAGGCCATAATGCCTACCTACCTCACAGCTGTCTTCGGTAGATTATTATAGTCTGTGAAATGCTATTGAGATATGAAAGAATGTGAAATGATGATGCCTTGGGCAGAATAGATTGAAGCCAAAAAAAAAAAAAAAAAGAAGCACCTAGTTGAATTTAATTGCTTGCCTCTTCGAGCTGATGTTCCTACCAGCTACTCTCTGTACTGTTTCTGTGTTTGTGCGTTGTGCGCTCTTCAGCACCAACCAACTAAGTGGGCTCCTGTGTACTTTAATCACTGAATAACAGCTTCAGCAATTCAGCAACGGCTTCAGAAGATTAGCAAGGCTCCTAGTTCAACCAATGAGCATCTTCCTGGCTCTTAATTAATTCAAGATCTACAATGGAGTCAGCACTTAGGAGAGGGAGAAGCTGAGGTCTTAAGAGAGAAATCTGGGCTCGGTCATCTTCAGTCAGCCAGAAAAACTCCAGGCCTCTTCATGCAAAAAGCAGCAGATCCAGCAGA
The DNA here is from genome assembly GCF_016545835.1 of Crotalus tigris. NCBI lineage: Eukaryota > Metazoa > Chordata > Lepidosauria > Squamata > Viperidae > Crotalus > Crotalus tigris. Next base: position 905,440 of record NW_024097052.1, read on the forward strand.
TTGCTTTTTCATGAGCTCTCATCCCAACCTATCTTCTTCTCCTCTTCCTCCTGAGAAAGAATATGGAAATTGGCTGCTCTTTTCCAAATAAAAAGAAGTTTTGTTTTAGCGTTCTCTGTTCTGAGGTTGGATAAGACAGTTGCCTGGAATGGTATAGGTTTCCTGCCTGAGCTTCTTTGCATAGGCAGCACTTACTGTCTGTTGCTGTCTTCTCAATTTTGACTTTGTATTATTATTATTATTATTATTATTATTATTATTATTATTATTATTATTATTATTATTATTAATCATTGCACAGTCAGCCAGATGTTCAGACTGGATTTGGCATTTTGTCTACCTATCGAGTCCTTACCCAGGACCTGGGCTAGGCAGATGTGGATGTTTGATGGTATTACAGGTATCGTCGCAGGATGGAAGCAGTTCCTAGTAAGGCCGCCTTTTGCAATTGACTAATAGCGAATTTGTCAATGCCAATAAATAATAATAATAATAATAATAATTATTAGTCCTTGAGACACACGTCAGTGAATGAGTGTCACAACATTTCTTGCTTTATAACTGAACCAAAAGGATTGATTCAATCTACTCCATTAAGAATTGGTCAATCCTCAACATTATTAGGATTCATAAAATGGGGAAAGCTCTTCTCTTCCGAATGTAGCAATGGTGCTCCAAAACACTATTGCTCCAAAATTGTGCGGCGTATTATGGAACAAGGTCCTATGAGCACATATCAGGGAAACCCAAGGTATTTTCTGTAGGCAACTCCATCATGTACGGACTATATCATTAGTCCACCTTTGAATTTGTAAATAGACTAAACAGTTTCCTATTTGCTCATCGAGAATGTAATTGTGATGGGCTTTTTAACATTTTTGCCCTACGCTAAATAAATAAAGAACATCAGTGAAAGATCAAGGAACATATTTGTAGATGAGCCATTGTGTGTTGGAATCCTTTGTGTTGTCCTGGCGTGCTTCACTCCCACTTGCAAAGGCCACTCATCCCGAGAAGGGTTTTCTGCAGGGGGAGTTCACACAAGTCAAGAGAGAATCCAGGACAGCAGGATTAAAGCTGTTTAACCTCACTGTTGTAGGGGCTGTCCTGATTTTTTGGACCAAACCCTGCAGTCACTCTGATCCTAACTGTCAACTTGCATCTACACACTACACACTTCTTGTCAACCTTCAATTGTACAGTTGTGTGTCTGACAACATGCTGAAATGCAATGTTGTCTTTATATGCAACTATATCCTGCTGGGTGATTTGTAGTAGGAAAATCTTACACTCAAAAATTAAGTTTGCTCTGCATCCCAACACCGTTCTTTGAGGCAATTAATTAGGGAGTCAGTGTGGTGTTATAATGAAGGTGTTGGACTAAGAAGGGCAGAACCCAAGTTGAAGGGTGCTCTCCACCAAACTCACTTTGGCCCAATCAATCCTCTTCCTTCCTATGCTGATTTGAGGTACTAGGCATACTGTACATCTCATACAATGATCAATAGATTTGTTATGGAATGTTTAGTGCTGCTCTATTTCAAACACCAGTAAAAGTAACACAGATTTATAGAGTATCTTTACTGCAGACATTCTAGTCACCTGTTGGTGAACTTTCCTCCTCCTCCTCCTCCTCCTCCTCCTCCTCCTCCTCCTCCTCCTCCTCCTCCTCCTCCTCTTCTTCTTCTTCTTCTTCTTCTTCTTCTTCTTCTTCTTCTTCTTCTTTTCTTCTTCTTCTTCTTCTTCTTCTTCTTCTTCTTCTTCTTCTTCTTCTTCTTCTTCTTCTTCTTCTTCTTCTTCTTCTTCTTCTTCTTCTTCTTCTTCTTCTTCTTCTTCCCCTCTCATTCTCTCTCTTTATAAAAATGCTTTCTTTCTTGTTCCTTTCTCTTCCTGATCCTTTGCCATATTGTTCAGATTATAACCAGGTTGAAAGCAACATGAGTTTTCCAACACTCCAACCATCAATATTGACTCAGCATATGCTGAGCCGGTCTTGTAAATGTGTCAGATGTCAACATATGTCAAGACTGTAACACCCACCAGATCTTCTCACACTTGTCTCACATTTGGTTTCCTCTCCTAATCACCAGCGTGCTGCACGGCTGTCAGTAAAAGAATGCAAAGTGTCTCTGGTTGATCAGAAAACAGTTGGAATTTGTTCGCTAGCTCTCCTCCATATGGGATAGGCTTCCCTTATCATTTTCATCAACAAATTGGATCATCAAACCAGGATTTCAGGGCACACTTGAAAAATGGCCCAGGGCTGCCCAGATTTATTTCTTGTAAAAGTTTAATTCATGCAAAACTGAGGCCAAGCAAAAGTAGTAGGACCCAATTGACATGGACATGAAGCTGGACCTGATTGCTGTGTTTGATCCCATGAAATGGTCTTCGTTCAACCCTGCACTTGCAGAAGAAAAAATGGAGGAGGAGGTCGCAGAATCCCATGTTCACTGAAAATCTGAAATTTCAATTTTTTCCTTCCCTATTTATTTATACACTACCCACTTCACTTAAGTGGCTCTGGGCAACAACAGAAAGAAACCACATAAATACACGAATAAAAGCAAACATGAAAAGCAAAATTATAAACAGGCTAAAATAAAAATAGCAACCAAGTTAAAAATCCAAAAAGCTCGGAGGTTAACAAGGTAGCAGGAGTGTCCTCAAGCCATCAGCCATCCCCAAGGCTGCATCACACTTCTAGACCCCAAGGCTAATTGGCAAAACCAGATCTTTAAACACTTCTAGAAAATTGGAAGAGTGAGGACTTGCCTTACCTCGGCGGGTAAGATAATAATAATAATAATAGTAGTAAAGTTGGAAGGGACCTTGGAGGTCATCTAGTCCAACCCCCTGCTCGGGCAGGAAACCCTACACCATTTTGGACAAATGGCTGTCCAGTCTCTTCTTAAAAACTTCCAGTGTTGGAGCATTTACTGCTTCTGGAGGCAAGCTGTTCCACTGATTAATTGTTCTCACTGTCAGGAAGTTTCTCCTTAGTTCTAGGTTGCTTCTCTCCTTGATTAGTTTCCACCCGTTGCTTCTTGTCCTGCCTTCAGGTGCTTTGGAAAATAGCTTAATTCCCTCTTCTTTATGGCAGCCCCTGAGGTATTGGAATACTGCTATCATGTCCCCCCTTGTCCTTCTCTTCTTTAAACTAGACATACCCAATTCTAGCAACCGTTCCTTATATGTTTTAGCCTCCAGTCCTCTAATCATCTTTGTTGCTCTTCTCTGTACTCTTTCTAGAGTCTCAACATCTTTTTTACATCGTGGTGACCAAAACTGGATGCAGTATTCCAAGTGTGGCCTTACCAAGGCATTGAAGAGTGGTATTAATACTTCACGTGATCTTGATTCTATCCCTCTAAGGCAGTCCAGTCCAAATATAAGCACACAAACAGCCCAGTCCAGTTTCCGTAAGAATCTGTAGGAAGCGAGTCAGAATTTTCATGAAAGGGCCATCAGACTAATATCAAAGGAGGCCATTCATATTAAACATCATTAGTAAAAAAAAAAAAAAAAGAGCAAAACAACTCACGTTCTAAAAATGTGAAGATGAGCAATATTTTTCCATACGGTCCAAAATTTAACAATAAGTTTGAATTAATTGAGCATTAACATTGTGTGGATCCCTTTCCCTTTCTCTCTCTTTGTTTCTTTTTTTTGTCTGTGTGTCCGGTGATACTCTATATTCTTTTATTATGTGCCCTCTTTTTCTCTCTCCAGCAAAAGGAGAAATTTATATCAAATATGCATGCAGTCATATACACACTCTCCAACTTGCATATGAATTGACACAATGAGTACAGTTGAAATAGAAAAAAAAGTCAGCTTAATGGGGCAAACTGTAATTGGGTTATCTGCAACCAGGGCATTTTGAATGTAGCTTCCAGTCCCTTTATATGCTTCTTTGCCAACAATTTTGCGCTGCCGTCTAATTCCTGACTCTTTGGCTCTCCCTAAAATTGAAGGTGACTTTTTTCCAGGCACAAATCTCCCAGAATTTCCTTTTACAAGAGATGAATGGAATGGACCAGACTCAACGATAGGACCACTTTTACAACAGCTTAGGAGTGAATCATGTGGTTGTTAAGTGAAGCCAGCTACCCCAGTGGACGCATTTTGTGACCTTGGAGCAAAAACAAGCTTGCAAATTGTGATCACCAATTTGCCACAACTGGTTGTAAAGGCAAGCTGGCTGCCAAGCAACCCATTTGCAATCACATGGTCACAGGGCATGATGCGATGGTTGTAAGGCTCTTTTTTTCTGAGGCCATCATAAGTTAATTAACAACCATTGTTAAAATGAATGGCTATAAGTTGCGACCTGTCTCTACAAGAATTCCTGCAACTGAACTATTTTCCATTTTGAATCAATATAGCCCCATCCTTTGAGAAAGGACAATGTCAGTGTTCTTTCTATTAGTCTTTTTTTAGGATCAGGACAGGAGGTGGACGTATTGACTGATAACTGCAACTGCTTGTCCACATAAGGGCCTGGCATTACTTGGAGATAGCAGAATAGAAGAGAAAGACCCTGAGAAGGTCACAAAATACAAAGACCCGCAAATAGAAACAGAACGACTATGACAAAAGAAAGCAAAGGTAGTACCAATAGTCATAAGCACCTTGGGTGCAATCCCAAAACAGCTGGACCACTCCCTGAACATCATCGGCATTGACAAATTCACCATCAGTCAATTGCAAAAGGCAGATTTATTGGGAACAGCTGACATCCTGTGGCAGTACCTCTAACACTATCCAACATCCACATCTGCCTATCCCAGGTCCTTGGGTAGGACTCAAAAATACCAAATCCAGTTTAAACATCTGGCTGACTATTCAACAAACCACAATACAACACTATGCCTAATTTGCAGCAATGGATTGTTGATACTGCTATTCATCATCATTTTTTTTCTTCCTTTCAAGAAATGGATAAAGGAAAAAAAAAACCTTTCAAATAGCATGCACAATATTTTTAGACTTTTTTGTTTTATAACATAATTTCCAGGCTATTTTCCACAGTTCCGTATTTTCTTTTCTAACCTTTTCTTATGACAACACTTATGAATTCTGTCTTTGTGCTGGTCTTTTTTTTAAAAAAATAATTGCATGCAGCTCCATTTCTCTGCAAGATAAAATACATTTATTTTTTTTCAAATAAACACTGTAAAGTTAAAAATAAAATGCAAAACTGTGTAGACTCATTTCATTGGAACTTCATTTCACCTGAACCTAAGGAGAAATTTGCTGATAGTGAGAACAAGTCATCAATGAATCAACTTGCCTCCCAGAATTGTGGAATCCCATCAATGGAGGTTTTCAAGAAATGATTAGACAACCATTTTTCCAGGATGCTAAAAGCCAAGGTCTCCTGCTTGAGCAAGGAATTGGACTAGAAGACCTCCATGGTCCTTTCCAACCTTATTATCTATGTTCTGTGTCAGGGGTCTTCAAACTTGGCCCTTTTATGACTTCGGGACCAACTCCCAGAATTCTTCAACCAGCATGCCTGGCTGAGAAATTCTGGGAGTTGAAGTCCACAAGTCATAAAAGGGCCAAGTTTGAAGACCCCTGTTCTATGTCCTAAACAAGTCCCAAAGGGATTATTGAAATCACCCCTAACCATCATCTCTCACATGAGCTAACAATTGGGAGAAGGCTGGACACCCTTTAAACAGGATTCCCACCATGTTGTTGGTCCCAAGACTGAACAATGTCATTCAACAGAGCTGATTCTCTGTCAAATATCGTGGTTGAGAAAAGATGGGTGATATGTGTGAAATGAATATCTTTCTAAAGAGGAGGAAAGCCTTAATCAGTTGGTGAAGCAAAAACATAAATGAAAATACATCTACTGTATTTTTTCCCCCACTGATTTTTAACCACTTAGGCAGGGTTATTTTTTCTTTTGATAATTTACTTTTGTGTTTTGTCCTTTTTTTTTCTTTGTCTGCTATCATTTTGAAAGCGATGAAAAGTTATTTAAAAACAGCCCCACGATTCTATGCCATTCTAATTCATTGCTGGGGTAAATAGTTCAGGGTAGGAATTATTTTACTGGCCAAAGATGTAGAGATTTCTCATCAACTCTGGATGGACGTTGAAATATAGGTATCTGTATTTCATAAGTCAAAGCACACGTCCATAATGCATGCCGTCTCATCAACGTAACGGGTAGATTAATCAACACATGTCTTAATTAATTAATCAATGGAAGCTGCTTTTCATCAGCGTGAGCAAATACTAATCAGAGACACAGCAATCTACTTACTGTATTTATTCATTTTGGGGTCTCTTTTGATTCCAGTGTAGTTCTGTAACTGGGGATTAAAACATAAAGTACACTTTTTTTCTCTTCCTAATAAGGGCCTTCAGCTTTGGCTTACATAATTGTAAGTCAGCTAGTACTCCATTTCAATATATCAGCAAAGGTATCCATCATGAAGCTTTGCTACTTCGATCAAAATTAAATCAATTCAGGCATTGATTAAAAAGTCCCTTGGCTTCTTATGAAACACAGGTAGTCCTCGACTTATCAAAGTTCACTTAGTGACAGTTCCAAGTTACAACGGCACTGGAAAAAAAATATGACGATTTTTCACAGGACCATTGCAGGTCACGTAATCAGAATTCAGCCACTTGGCAACTGACTCCTATTTATGACAGTCGCAGTGTCCCGGGGTCATGTGATCACTTTTGGCGACCTTCTGACGAGGAAAGTCAATGAGGGAAGCTGGATTCACATAACAACCGTGTTACTAGCTTAACATCTGCAGTGATTCACTTAAGAGCTGTGGCAATCAAGGTCGCAAATGGGGTAAAATTCATTTCACAACTGTCTGCTTAGCGACAGAAATTTTGGGCTCAGTTGTGGTCATAAATGGAGGGCGACCTCTACACTTTCAGGATGCCATCAAAATCTTGTGAGGTAAAGGTAGCATCTCCACACATCTGATCCTTCAGTATTTTGTTGTTGGGCTTCAGAATCCAGTAGAGCCCCAACCCAACAGATTTCCACTATGGATTTACGGGAAGTGATAAAAGAAGAAGGGGATTTAAATTTCCCACAATGCACTGGTGTAGCACCAATAGCATTGTGGGAAGTTAAAATGACTACCTGCTAATGCCACTCAGACTCAGATTTAGTTCCCTGGCTCTCGCAGCAAAGCTGCATTGAAATATTATAGTGAATGATGATTAAGAATCGAATCTAATCAAATTTATGACAGCCCTAAGGCCAGATACAAACATTATACTGAATAAAAGAAGTATTACTTCCTTCTCTATATATGTAGATGCACGTAAGAGAAAAACGATCAACATAATGGAGTCTGAAAGTAATTAAGAACATAGTTGCTAAAATAAATCCAAATAAAATACGGTTATAAGAAGTTCATATGCTGAATAATGATATGGTGTCTTGTTCAAATGTAGCACAGAATTGCGTGACTTGAGAGGTCATTTTTTGAGTCCTGGTCTGAAATGAATAGCATTAAATAGAAATCAATGATGATTAAGACAAGGTTGGGTGACATGTTGATATGTTTTTTTAAATAACATTTTTATTAAATTATAGAGTAAAATACATAAGCAAATAGTAGGACACAGTAGGGAGGGAGAAGGGGAATGAAAGTGAGGAGAAGGAAAAAAGAAAAGAAAAGGTAGTGACTTCTGACTTCTTCTGTTGCAGCAGAATACGATAAAGCATTAACATCGAATCTCAACTTTTTACCTTTCCATAATAGTATAAACTAGCCATTTCTATAACAACGAATCAATCTAATCAGTAAAACCGAAATCAAAGTTCCATTTTTTCCCATCTCAAGCACAAAATTAATATGCTGATTTGATCAGATGAGTGCTAGTTTCCTACAGATGCTACACCTACACATCAGATCCCCAAGAAATGCTGTCACAGTTTCACAAATTACCCTAAACCATGATTTGCTTGAACATGCCCTACTGAATAAGGTACAGTTGACTTGGGTTCATACAGTGTGCTAAGCCAAAATCAAGCAAATCATATTATGGATAGCATTGTATGTGAACCATATCCCCTGATGAAGGGGATATTCTACATTTTTGACTTGAAATGTTTGCAAGTGTAAACTGCCCCTCAAATCCTAGGATTGAGTTAAAATAACATAATGGCTCTGTTCACCCAGCACTCTAACCACGTTAGTTGCAAGCCTTGTAACTACTTTTCCACATCATTCTAACCTTAGTAAGTTCCTTTGTGGCTTACCACAGTGTGTAAACCGAATTCATATGTTTAGTTTGATAACAGAATAACAGAGTTGGAAGGGACCTTGGAGGTCATCTAGTCCAACCTCCTGCTCAGGCAGGAAAACCTATACCATTTCAGACAAATGGTTGTCCAATCTCTTCTTTAAAACTTCCAGTGTTGGAGCATTCACAACTTCTGGAGGCACATTATTCCACTGATAATTGTTCTCACTGTCAGGAAATTTCTCCTTAGTTCTAGGTTGCTTCTTCTCTCTTTGGTTAGTTTCCATCCATTGCTTCATGTCCTGCCTTCAAGCTCTTTGGAGAATAGCTTGACTCCCTCTTCTTTGTGGCAACCCCTGAGATATTGGAACACGGCTGTCATGTCATCCCTAGTCCTTCTCTTCATTAGACATTCCCAATTCCAGCAACCGTTCTTTATATGTTTTAGCCTCCAGCCCCCTAATCATCCTTGTTGCTCTTCTTTGCACTCTCTCTAGAGTCTCAACATCTTTTTTTACATTGTGGTGAGCAAAACTGGATGCAGTATTCCATGTGTGGTCTTACCAAGGTGTTATAAAGTGGTAGTAACACTTCAAGTGATCTTAACTACAAGGTAAGGAAGAAAGTTGCTGGATACCATTTAGTGCCATCAGGTAAAAATAAAGTCTGAACTCAAAATCCAGATCCCCTCCTGTTCTGTAGCCCATCATTTCAACTACCTTCTCCAACCTGGTGGTGCTTCTAATTAAGCTGGGGTTCCAGCTTGCAAAATGTCTTGGCCAATACAACCCCTAATCATGGAAAACCATACCGATTTACAGTACATAAAACATTTCAAGCTTGAAACCCTGCAGACTTGACATCTGCAGCTGGGCAGCTGAAGTAGAAGCTTGGTGTGAGCTTCCTCCTTCAGATCTTGCAGGAAATGCAACAGCCTGAGACTGTCTTCAACAGCAAACGGACGCAGGGCAGAAAACATCCTGCAACCAAGAAGGCTTCACACCCATTTGCACTAGTCAAGTGACGTTGAGGACACAGATAAACCTCCAAATGGCTCAACGACTCTCTAAAAGAAGACAAATGACCAACTGTCTGCAAGGAGTATAAATCCTTCCATTTCCCCACCATCTGGTCAGAGCTGAAGAAGCTTCTTGGATGAGAAGCGAAACGTCTTCAAAGAAAAACCAGAAAGTCCAGCTGCCTCCTGAAAAGCACCTTTGGGACAAGTGCTCCTAGCGCAGTGGTTCTCAACCTGTGGGTCGGGACCCCATTTGGGGTCGAACGACCATTTCACAGGGGTCGCCAAACAACGCAGTCCGCCATTTTTTTCCCCCTTTTCCTTAGCTGTGCTACTCCCTTTTATTCTATTGGCTTTTGAAAGCCAATAGAATAGACTCTCTTGAATAGAGTCTAATTCTATTGGCTTTCAAAAGGCAATAGGAATTGTCCAGGCTGTCTCTGCCCTGCTGAGCCCACCAAAAGTCCCATTCTGCAAATGGTGCTGCACCAGTTGAGTAGTCCTCGACTTACAATAGTTGAGTTGTCCTCGGCTCACGACCGGTTGGGGGTCACGGCATTAAAAAGGTTGAGAACCACTGTCCTAGCGCTTTCCTAATGGTGGAAATAATCAATTCTACCCTTGAACGCTTTCATAGATTTACATGTTGACTTCAACATCTTCCCCAACTGAAATGCTTTGCACACCTCTCTGCGCTGTAGCATGGAAGGGTGAAGAAACGTCAAAGGATGCTTTGGTCTCATGATGACCTCAGCATACAGATAGTTCTCAAGTTGCGACTACAGTTGAACCCTAAACTTTCTGTTGTTGAGCGAGGCAGTTGTCAACTAGGTTTTGCTCCATTTTACAATCTCTCTTGCCACAGTTCTTAAGTGAATCGCTGCAGTGGTTAAATTAATAATCTGGTTGTTAAGTGTACCTGGCTTCCCCATTGACTGTGATCACATGGCCCCGGGACACGGCAACCATCATAAATATGAATCAGTTGCCAAGCATCTGAATTTTGATCATATGACCATGGGGATGCTGCAACAGCCATAAATGAAAAACAGTCATGTCACTTTTTTTCAGCACTGTTGTAACTTCAGTCACTAAACGAATGGTTATAAGTCAAGTACTATCTCTACTAAAGTGCCCTAAAGCATACTTCACGTCCTTATGATATCTCCATAGTAAACATTGAATAGAATGAGCATTGATACTTATGGGAAAAAGATACATACCTGGCTAGAAAAGATGTTAGGAGAACATGTTGATTTTAAACCTGAACTTTTTTTTAATTAGGTATTATGCCAAGAAAGACTAATAAACAAAGCTCATACTTGACTTTGCATGTCACAACAGTGGCAAGAATTATATTTGCGCAACACTGGAAAAATGAAGGAATACCATCAGATGGAGAAATAATCAAAAAAATACTAGAATGCGCAGCGATGGACAGATTGACTATGAGACTGAAAGAAAAAGAAAAAACGGGCTATTATCAAACTTGGGATTTATTTTACTAATGGTTGGAGGAAAGAAGAAAGGATTAGGAATTAAATATGTATTAGCATGTAAACCCAAACAGCACGTTGGTTGAAAAAGTATTATTGTATGCAAGGAAAAAATGAATTAAAAAAAACCACCAAGTGCTATCTCTACTAAAGTGCCCTAAAGCATACTGTACTTCAAGTCCTCATGACGTCTTCATAGTAAACATTGAATAGAATGAGCATTGATACTCTCCTTTGTTGCCCAACGCTGTCATTTTGTTGGTTTTTTAAACCAACAAAACAAGACGAAACACAACATAACACACATACACACACAGTGTGTACTCCTTTTTTTTTTAACAGCAATTTCGTAACGGTAATCTTTTTTTTATAAATATTTTTATCGGTAATTTTCTACAGTATTATTTACATTTCCCCCCCTTATTCTTCTTTAGATATATTTGTCCTTGTTGTCCGTTGTTTCTTGTTTGCATTTTTCTTCCTTCATACTATACTTCATACTAAAAATAATACATATTATTATTACTATACATTATTATACACACGTTTTCCACTTTTGACCTTTCCACATTTATTCTCCTCCATTATTTCTAGTCTCCAACCAGTCGTACCACTTATTCCATATTAAATAGTACTCTGTGTCTTCCTTTTCTTTTATCTCTTTTGTTAATTTATCCATCTCAGCACAGTCCAGGACTATCTTAATTGAGGGATATCTGAAAGAGTCTTAATAGTACACTTCCTTCCTTCCCTTTTTTTTGGGGGGGGGTCACCTGATGTCATCAGGAAGCTGTACATGAAACTTAAATGTACCCAAAAGGGTGTGGGGAAGGGGGAGGCTGAAGCCTTGGTAGTGGCAGATGGGGTACTGAGTCCTTTCCTAGTTTCTGGGCCTTTTTTTTGCCCAAGGCAGCCAACCCCTGCCTCAACCCCCATTACCATATGCCTGGTTCATTTCTGAAGCTCTGCAGTACAATAGCAACAACATTGCTATACGACAAAAAGACAGGATGCTGATAAAACAATAGAAACACATTTGTATCATTTGCAGATTTAGGACCAATGGCTGAACTCTGTGGAGGTTAATGAGAGATGCATCTAGACTGATTGGCCTCTTTCCAACCTCTCCCCCCCCAACTCAAACTTTGTATGGTGCCTAATGAAATCAGCCACTCTATTTCACTCCTTCCATTTTCGACACATCCTCCATGGCAAATGTGGAACCAAAGACCTCATCCTGATATGATTTTTTTTTTTTAATCAGCCTCCAATTCATCGTTTTCCATCCCACTAGCTGGGATGGCTGGAGAGATCCTTTTGTCTTACTGCTGCCCGCACATCCGAGCGAGTTGAACTCGTTATCCCTTTGAAATGCTCCTTGTGCTCATGCAAGTGTTTTGAGCGTGCTGGGAAATTAATAATATCCTTGCATTTGGGAGAAACAATAGAACCGACTACAACAGCTGAGTGGGGGAAAATGAAGAACAGCTCATCAGCAAAGTGGCATGGAAAGTTTTGCTAGATAAGTCACACTGGAGATGTTCCCGTGGTTTGGGTGCTTGGCATGGATTGGGCAAATTTGCTAGAGAGCAGTAGGAAGAAGGAAGAGTTGAAAACAACTTTCATTGTGTAGGGATTTAGGGAGACAACTCACAGCACCCCGGGACTAGATTTGCCGGCCTAATGGAGTGTTTTTCAAACTTAGCAACTTGAAGACGTGTGCACTTCAACTCCTACAATTCCCTAGCCAGTCCACGCATCTTCAAGTTGCTATGTCTGAAAAATACTGGCCTAAAGCAGGCATGTCAAACTCGCAACGTCATGTGACGTCGCGCGACGTACTGCGACTCTTTCCCCATTGCCGGCAATGGGGTGGGCACAGTTTCGGCATGACACATCTGGCCCGCGGGCTGGCAGTTTGACATGCCTGGCCTAAAGTATCTCCAGATTACACTGTCAAAATGTGAAAGTGAAACAGTAAATTCTGCATGTTAAAGTTGCTTCATACCTTCCTGCCAAGGTATTAATATTGTGGGTTTTTTCAGTTGTGCAGGATTAGCAAAATAAGCAACACCATAGGTAAGGTTAGAGAATGAGGTGGCTGGATAGAGTCACTGAAGCAATAGGCGTGAGCTTAAATGGATTCCAAAAGATGGTAGAAGACAGGAAGGCCTGGAGGAACATTGTCCATGGGGTCGCAATGGGTCGGAGATGACTTCACAACTAACAACAACAACATAGGTAAGGTTTCTCCTGTCCAGTCATGTACAGCTCTTAGAGGGAAGTGTTCATCTCCAGTATCCGAAGACATTTCCATGGCCATGTGGCTTGTATGAATATACTCCAAGGTACATGGAACACTGTTACTTTCTCACCGAAGTGGTACCTATTTATCTACTCTCATTTGCATGGTTTCAAACTGTTAGGTGGCAGAAGCTGGTGCAAGTAATGGGAGCTCACCCCATCATGTAGCGCTTGGGTCTCAAACCTGGGCAGTCAGCTTTCCAGTTGACAAGCTCAACATCTTTAACCACCATCACACCCCTGGCAACACTATAACAACAATAATAATAACAATACTCGTGTGTTCTTGTTAATCATACAGCTGTTCTGAACTTTATTTGGAACAGCTTATATCTTGTGACCTTTAATACCATCAAATAGCCACATCTGCCTATCCCAGGCCCTTGGGAAGGACCCAATAAATGGACAAAAATACCAAATTCAGTCTGAACATATGGCTGACGGTGTGTGACAAATCAAAAGACCTCATGCCAGGAGTAAAATTTCCATTTAACCGAAGGCGATATTGCTGAGATATAACAAAACACCTACTACGACCAAATATACTAGTAGTGGCACAATCTGAAAAAAAAAATTCTACCTACATTTACAGTTATTGAAATATGCTAAATATAGCAGAGAAAAAGAATAACAATGACACCAACCAAAGGGAAATAAGACCTCCACAAGATCAGTTTAGCATCAACTTGAGGTTAATTCTGTTCTTATTAAGGTGACCAACCGTCCTCCTTTAGGGAGGACAGTCCTCCTTTTGTAAGTTCTGTCCTCCCTCAAAAAGTGTCCTCCTTCATGTCCTCCTTTTCGATATTTGAAGACTAATCTGCAGGGCTTTTTTTCCCCCTCATAAAAGGCTCAGAACGGCGTTCCGGCACCTTTTTTGATGTTTTTTTTTCAACTTTTGAATGAGCTGTGCTACTCCCCCTATTGGCTTTCGAAAGCCAATGGGAATTGCTGCTGAGCGCGCCAAAACACCCGGCTGGCAAACTTTGCACATGCAAGTTGTCTGTATTATTGTTGCAATGAATAAAATGTTTCTTTTATTTACGATATTTTTTTCTTTGATTTATTTGTGTCCTCCTTTTCATTGTAAAAAAGTTGGTCACCTTATTCTTATGTTTATTAAATTTAGATTGTTGTACATTTCTAAGCAGACCACTCAGCTATGGCTTCTATCATTGTTGATTTTTTTTTCCTGAGAAAGCCTCTTGGGGTCTATGTGGGGCACAGAGGGATTCTTGTACACAGTTGAGCATTTGCTTGTTTCGGCTTCCTTCAATATAATTTCTCAATGTGAGGTTTCCAAATGTCAGAAGTTGGAATTCTTAGCTGATTTCCCCTCCCACCCTCTTTCTTGGGTGCAAACTTTCATGGCTAGTACGATGTCATTATGATATGGGAATTGTTAAAGAGGAATCCCATTAAGTTAAACGCTCTGCATAAATGAAATGCTGGACTCATGAAACGTATAGTGAAATGCATCTTCTTTTATAGGAGCTGGGGAAAAATTATGTCCACTTTTGACAATTTATGTGTAAGCTATTCCGGAGGCCAACTTTTAGGCACTGTCAGTACATACTCAAACACTATGTACTTGTCTGTTTGTCTAATACAATCCTATTTATTCATTTTTACGCATAACAATGTGGCTAACGGCCAGTGTTTGAGGGCTTGGTAGCTTCCCATTTAATTTTATTTTAATTGAAGCCGTCTACAAAGAACAGTCAGCTGACCACAGAAGTGTTGGTGGCTATCCTGGTGCCCAGAGATGTTCAGTTTCCTGCCCTTGATTATCACACAAAGATATTCTTTTTTAGCTTTGTCAACAATCTCTCTCCCCTACTCTGAAACAGATCTGAACCTCTAAATGAATAGTTAAAGAAGGAATCAGACATAGTAATCTTCACCCAGGAGCCAAGTGCGAATTAAAGCATTCATCACTTTTAATTCCTACCTTGCCACTTTGCTTCGCGGTTCCTTCTTTTACCACCTTTCTTCTCTCCATCAACAGGAGATTTGAAGGAGAAGAGGTTTGACATCTTTACAGTGCTGACTAAGGGACTTAATATAAATGGTGGCATTGTTAACTGTGGGGTATGGTCAAAAAAGTCAAGATGGTGGTACAATTGATGTGGGAAATGAATCAAACAAATGGGGCTTCAATGACCGCCATCACCATCATGTTGCCTTTTTTTTTTATCCTTCTCCACCGACACTCCTGACTGGTTTCAATGGTGCCATTGTTTTTGTCATTGTCTAGACCAGTGGTTCTTAACCTTTTTGAACGAATCGCCCCCTTGAGCCAATGAGGAAGTTGTCATCGCCCCCCTCCCCCAACATAACCTCTCAATCACAACCTAGGAAATAATTCTTCAATTTATGCAAACACTTTTTTTGTTTTCTTTAAAATTGTCATCAGGACATATCGATACAAATCATTTATTTCCAGTCTTTTCCCCATATCTCCCATATTCTGGCCAATGGCGTGCCACTGTATGGGTAGAGGCTGCTGCGCAACGCTCATGAAGATAAGCGATGCGTCTTCACATATGTACGGCGTTCTGTCCTGAAGCTAGCTGGAAGAATATTTGAAAACACAATTCAATCCACTAATAGTGAGCGATCTGATGTTTTTATATGACAGATTCATAGCGATTCACTGTACGAAAAAGTCTCAAAAGTGTCCCCAAAACTTCTCGCTCCATCGCCCCCATATTGCCCACTTTTTGTTCCTTTACCCCCGTGTCACCCCTTTTCGTTCCATCCCCCCCCTGAAAAATGAAATCGGCCCCTGGGGGGCAATATCGCCCAGGTTAAGAACCACTGGCTTAGACCAGAGTTCCCCAATCTTTCCTGCTTTGCTCACTGGTGGAGGGGGGGGAAGAAGGAATGGGTTCACGTGAGCAGTGGGTTCCATCTGCCTCTTCCATGGCCTGGTTCTGAATGGCTCACAGCCCGGTAGTGGGCTGCAGCCCCGGTGTTAGGAACCCCTGGTCTAGACTGATTTAAATTAGTATGTTTAAAAGGTTTTAAACTTTATTATTAGTAGTAATTTCTTCATTTAGCTTTTGGTGATGTCTCCAGCATAGGAAGCATCTCAATCTTGACTACTTTAAGAAGCCTGGACTTCACTTCCCAAAATGTTAGCTGGGGAATTCTGGTAGTTGAAATTCCCACTATTTAAAGTGAGAGGGATCTTGGAGTCCTATTGGACAATCACTTAAATGAGCCAGCCGTGTGCTGCAGCTCCAAAAAAGTCAACACAGTACTAGGCTGCATTAACAGAGGGATAGAATCAAGATCACGTGAAGTGTTAATACCATTTTATAACGCCTTGGTAAGGCCACACTTGGAATACTGCATCCAATTTTGATTACCATGGTGTAAAAAAGATGCTGAGACTCTAGAAAGAGTACAGAGAAGAGCAACAAAGATGATCAGGGGACTGGAGGCTAAAACATATAAGGAACGGTTGCTGGAACTGGGTATGTCTAGTTTAACGAAGAGAAGGACAAGGGGGGACATGATAGCCGTGTTCCAATATCTCAGGGGCTGCCCCAAAGAAGAGGGAGTCAAGCTATTCTCCAAAGCACCTGAAGGCAGGACAAGAAGCAATGGATGGAAACTAATCAAGGAGAGAAGCAACCTAGAACTAAGGAGAAACTTCCTGACAGTCAGAACAATTAACCAGTGGAACAACCTGCCTCCAGAACTGGTGAATGCTCCAACACTGGAAGTTTTAAAGAAGAGACTGGACAGCCATTTGTCTGAAATGGTATAGGGTTTCCTGCCTGAGCAGGAGGTTGGACTCGATGCCCTCCAAGGTCCCTTCCAACTTATTATTATTATTATTAATAATATTATTATTATTGATCATCGCACAGTCAGCCAGATGTTCAGACTGGATTTGGCATTTTGTCTACCTATTGAGTCCTTACTCAGGACTCTCCCATAAAAAATAAAATAAATAAAAAATAAAAAATATGGTGAGACGTTAATAATAATAATAATAATAATTTGCCAAGTTGAGAAATATTACTCAAATAGCATTTGAGATTCGAGAGCTCCCGCCACATCTGGATGGTAAATCGGAATTCTTTGCTTCAAAATGTTGTTAGCCAGTCCTGCTAAAATGGGGAGTGGGGGCTCTCTTAGAGTTCTGAACCTTTATTGCTCATGCTCTGAGACTCAGGATCATAAGGCTTAAGGCATGGATCAATGCTTTAAGAAATCCTCAGGAGGCCCTATTATTTGAGGAGTTCTTTTTCACATTGTCTCCTAATTCCATTGACCTGTTCTGGTTCTGCCAAGGATCTTAATTATCAGGCAGCCATTGATGCAATCCTGGGAAACCCCCAGTGTTTCTCAACCTTGGCAAGTTTAAGAAGTGGTGGACTTCCGCTTCCAGAAGTGGTATACTTTATCTTTTATTACAGGTAGTCCTTGACTTATGATCACAATTGGGAGCAGAATTCTGCCTAGGGACACATAGCTGGGCATTTATTTTGCAAGGTGTCTGTCTGGAGATGGGCTAAGCATCTCCGTTGGAGCTGAAGCCAGTTCTGGCCAAAATATTTGCCCGTTGATAGGGCTAGAAAGACTGCAGAGATGGAAAAAAAAATATAAAATGATTTTATCTTAGACAGTTTGCTGGGATCAGCAAAAGGAACAAATCAGCTAGACCTATTAATTACTTTTACTAGCATCCTTGCAATTAGAATCTCTGCTAATTTGGCTGATAACTTCTCATTTTTCTCCTTTGCATCTATGCCAAGATAACATTTATGCCTGGAATCTATGTTCAGGGCAAGGCTCAATGATGAAATGTATCAAACAGTAATAAAGGACATCTCTGAACATATATTTTTTTTTAAAAAAAATCATCCCTGGGTTCTCTGTGGGATTTGAGAGGATCAAGAATTCTTACTTCTAAGCCCAGGGGTGGGGAACCATGACCCTTTTATGACTTGTGGACTTCAACTCCCAGAATTCCTGAGCCAGCATGGTGGAATTTTGGGAGTTGAAGTCCACAAGTCATAAAAGGGCCATGGTTCCCCACCCCTGTTCTAGCATGTCATGTCAAAGGATGGGAGAATTGATGAGACAATATAATATGCATCTAACTGATCTTATTTTGGTTAAGAAGCTAAGCAGGGTTGGGAGTGGTTCGAAATTGAGTTAGAAATCATTAGAAAATGCTAAAGCTGTTGACTAGGCTATTGACGAGATTGTCTGGAAGAAGAGAAAGGCCACCATTTCCGGACACTCTGGATAAGAAAACTGCATGGCTGGGTCTATGACGTCACCAGATGTAATGACTCCAAGTGATGGTCACTTTGAAGGCCATTTAAATATTAGTGATCTTTCACTCCCTTTGAGATCTCCAACAAGACAGAGAAAGTGAAGGAACATTTATGGGTTTATGAGTGTATCTTATGAGTGTATTTCGGAGTAGTGGAATCATCAATTAAAAGGCATCTGATTTGGAGTAAAAATGGGAAGGAACAATGTTTATTTGAGAAAATCTGGACCTTGTTCTTTTTCATTCTTTCTTGTCTGATTTATCTCTCTACTTCCAGCCCCCTAGATACTGCATTTTGACCATATGCTACACAGCACCGGACCATCAATATGCATATGAAAAAAAAAAACAAATTGATACATGGTTTAATTGGAGTCCTTCTTTTAAAAGAGAGTCTCCAATTAAACCATGTATCAATTTGGTTAGGCAATTCTAGAGCAGGAAACACACAGATGTGTGTTTCCTGCTCTAGAATTGCCTAACCAAATTCATTTTGAAAAGAGCAACACATGCAAATCTTCTTCCTTCTTTTTCTCTCCCTGAATCTAGTGTCTGGCCTTTAGATAAGGCTTGATTCCACAGTGACACAAGATCAATCAGCTCTGTACAAAAAGGTAGGCAAACTCAGACATCTCACACTTTAGAGCTTTTGAAACCCTTCAGAAGCTCTTCTTTTACTCTCTTCTTTGCTCTGTCCCTGCATGGTAGGCCAGGACTATTGTCTCCACATCAAAGGTGGCATTGAAAATTGGGAGTGGCAAGACCAAGTGTTTCTAGGCTGCTACACTTGCTCAGTTGGGGCTCTTTCTAGAAAAAGAAATGCTCATTGTGTTGGGAAAATGATGAACTTTAGAACGTTTCATTTGTCTTCAAAGAATACCTAAACCCACTTATTCTTTGACTGGAGTTTTCAGAAAATGGAACTAGACTACCACGACTTTCTGATGTTCCTAACTCTTTCTTCGCTCCACTTTCAAGTTTTCTTTCCACCTTTTGAGTGGGGGCTTCAATCTGTGCATGTCCAGAACTATACCCTCCATCTTACAGAATACAGAAAATTGATCTTATATCCCTTAATAAATCAGATGAAAGAGAAGATGACTTTGAAATACGGTATCTTTTGAAAGAGAAGAAAACATTGGATCACTCCTTAAAAGTGTTGCTCTTGACTTATTTAGCATCGTGGTGGCCAAAGGGTGGATGTCAATGCCTTGCTTTCATTAAGTATTATATCCCCATGAAAGAAATCAAGAAACTTTCCCATTAGACATTTTCAGCCAGGAAGGTTTCAGATGCATGTGTATGTGTGTGAGTCAAAAATGTCAAAAGGACAGCTACAACCCTAAGGTCAAAGCCCCCCTTTTATGTGCAATTCATCCACAGATACTCTTGGATAGATGGAAATGTTCTAAACGTAGAGTATACATGGGACTGATTCATCACTACCTTTGATTAAATTACATTACCCTGCAGCATTTGGTGACTGTGTCACAGAACAACTCAGCTGTAGTTAGAGCAGTTACTTTTCTACATCATCCATATGATGAACTTTGTTTCCTCCCAGGTCTCCTTGGTTTGTGTGAAACCAGCCCATATGGTCTTCTCATAATACTACATTGTGCATTATACAAATCCAGAAACTGGGATAATGCAGTTGTTAGATTAAGCCTACTGAGTAGACAGAGGCTTTACTGAACTCATAATGGGGAGTGAAATTTCTCGATGCTTTGGACTATAATCTCCACATACTCTAACCATGAGCTGTTGTTAGTTGGTTTCATGGAATCTGGGTAGCATCAAGTCACTTAACTTATGACATGTGAAGACCAAATTGTTGGAAAGCAAATGTGGGACAGCAACATGAAAATCTGGCAAGACTTTCAATTGATTTCTCTCAATGGGATGGGGCTTGTTTGATTGCTGTTGTGAGGAACAGTAGAGGCACTGAAGCATCACCTTTGGGACCAAACGTGATGCTATATCAGTGCTTTTGCTGGAGTTGGAACTTAAATGCAAATGAGAGTTCATGGACCTTAGCACCAAGAGAGACATTTCTGCTGGTTAAGCCATCTTAATACTAGCCTACTGGTAGCTTGCCAGGTGTATCAGAAGCTGCTGGGCATTCAGTTTATATGCCACGTGGGGGGGGGGGGTTGAGGAAAAGTCAACATAGTGAGAGAATCTGGTGCTGAAAACCATCTAATATAGTCAGCCTTCATCAGAAGCTTCCACCTTCTTAACGGTAGGAGAAGGATAAATTTGGGGACAGTGATCAAAGATGGCGAGCATCCTTCCCTGGATTCACTAAACTTTTGAGATTTGGTGGAGAGATTTTAATCCAAAGTCCCATCACAAGCACAGAGCAGGACTTGGTAGAATCCATGGTCACATTTAATTCTAATTTTATGTCCCTGGGAGGACAGGGCAATAATTTGGGGTTTGGAGGTTGCTCTTAACATTGTTGAAGGAGCCTGAACAATCTACTGGAAGTAAAACAGTTTGAAGGGGGCTAATTCTTCCATGGGGAAGAGTTTTGAGGTGGGTTTTTCCCCCTTCTTAAACTTCATTAACCCAACTGGACAACTTGCAGTTTTTAAGGGTTTTCTATTTCAAAATGCCAAGAAACTCCCTCAGAAATTTTCACTGATTGTGACCACAGGAACCTGCAAAGAAGAATTTCCAGGCACGGGATTGCAAGTTTCCCCATTTCTCATCTCTCTGTGTGAATGTAGGAATAAAGGGGGTAAAAAAACAACAACAACAGCACCCAGAGCAAATCAAAGCAATTGCAACCACGCAGTCAAAACATGTAAAAGGGGACGGTGCTTCCCAGTCACCATCTTAACTTCTTTAACACCTTCCCATGGACAGTGTTGTCTGCTCTACCACCAGATGTTCTGTCATGTGGCAAACAGTAAGCAGACACTTCCTTTTACACACATGCATATGTGGAAACTTGAAAAGAAATAGATATTTTCATTAACACATAGATCCACAGGTAAAGTGATCCAACTCTTGCTTAAGAGCCTGTTAAAAACCAGATGGTTAACTCACTGCAGACCAGCTAAATCTTCAGAAAAAAAAACCTTTTCTCCTTCCTCTTTCTATTACAACATAGTCTTTCTCAAGGTTATCCTTCAGAAGTAGTAAGTCCAGAAGGGATGGGCTATGAATCCCACCATCCTTATGACTGAGCTCGCTTGCTGTGGAGGATAGGAACTGCCACAAAAGCTAGAAGGTCTGAAGATAAGCTAGCTAACATTTGGTTAGTTGCTCAGCACATGAATGTTAGGGATATCAAGTAATTGAAGCTTGAATAACTCCTGGGAATGATGGCTAATTGTGAGCATGAGAAGAATAAAGAACAGAACAGAACAGAATAGAATAGAATAGAATAGAATAGAATAGAATAGAATAGAATCCAATAAATGCGGTTCGATGGCTTGTGGTGGGAACTTAGCTTTATGTGCAATTAGTAAGTTATAGTGCAATATTTATAGTGTTAGAGCAATACTGAGTGAGACACAGGATTAAGTCTATCTTTAGTCCTGAAAATTGAGAGTTTTGGCCTGTATTGTCTTACAGCCCAGACTCCTCACAGGATTGTTGTGAAAGGATGGTTGGAGGAAAGAATATAGTAGTATGGGGTATTTAGATCCTACAGGAAACGAGCAGATATAAATCTAATAAATGAATTAATGGTACTGTTAAGAATCCCATCTTTTTTTTTGTTCCAGCTAGACCCTTCTAAGTAATCCCACACCTCCATCTGTTCCTTACCATTCTCCTCCATGGTAACTGATATTCAAAGACAGGCTGTCCTTAAATTGCATATTGCACCCTCGCTGAGTACCCAGTGATAACGTTGTCCTTTGTGAATCAGTTCATTTCCTTTGTGAAACCCTGTAAGCAAAGACCCACACCCCATCTTGTGACAAAGAAATCCAAATTTACACAGGATACAGCATTCCTTTCTTTTGTCCATCCAGGAGCTACAGCAGAGTTTCAGTTGGGAGATTGCGAGTGATATCACACAAGGAGAACAACAGAGCTCTCCATCAGTCTCCTCCACACCAATCATAATTTTATAAACCACCATTGTAACTTTAGTTAAAAGATCCCCGTGTTTGAGGAAACGTTCAGTCAATGGGACACGTTCTTTACCTCCCAAACCTAATCCAGATGTGCTGGAATTGTGGCTTTCAGAACTCCAAACCAAGCTTTGTGATCTCAGCACATCTGGAGTGTCCTTGTTGGAAAAGGCCATTCTAAAGAACGCCCAGCCCAACTCCTGAAACAAATGGGTGTATCACCTGGAAAACTTTATTAGGAGTCCTTCTGCTGCTTTCCTTCAACCCAACAGCTTCTCATAGCTCAACGTTATGTACTGTCAATCTCTCTGACCATTTCCTCTGCGTGGAAGGAATTCAGCTGGATGAATTCCTGAGCCACATGTTCCCCATTCCCTGGGGGGAGGGGACAGAACCATCTTCACGAACCTCCTGAGAAGTTCAAAGAGAGACATCTATTGATGCTGGAAGCCCTGCACACAAACATGTACGCCCACAGGTTGATCCACACATTTATTGCTTTGTGACAAGTAACCAGCTGCTACCAAGCTGTCGCTTCTCCTGACACCCCTCCCCCTGCAAAGAGCTGAAGCAAGACTTTCACCTCCTCTATCAACATTAAGGGGTATGAGATTCTCCTTTCCCCCTTCTTCAGCCTGAGCTGCCAGTTGAAGAAACATTCCCTCTGGGTCACCTGGGAAAGGTAGATGCGAAGAAGGCAGGGGAAAAAAAAAATCCAGCTTCAAATCCAATAACCTGACTGAAAAGTGTGTGGCTCACCCTTTGGGTGTCATCCTATTTCTCAAGATATCTCCCATAGAAAGAAGTGAAAGGGACGGATACAGCTTGAATCCCTTCTTTGTTACTAAGGGGCCACTGAACAATTCCCCCCCTCCTGAAAATTTTTAACACGGGCATCTGCTGCCCGGCTCTCTCGCCAATGGCAGCAGCTCTTGCTGGCGAGGAACGTAACCTGGAAAGATTCAGCACCACAGAGAGGGACAGCTCCTCTCGCACTTCTGCTTATGAAAGGAGATACCCGTGGGAGACTTCAAGCCGACTATAATCCGGCGAGTTTCCGCGGCGAATGTGGCCCGGTGGAAGAAGAAGGGAAAACCACCGACCCGGCCAACGTGGGAACGCTGCAGGTAAGTAGCAGCGAGCTACCACATGGCAGATTTAGAGTGGCAGGCGTGGAGCTGGGAGCCGTAGTGCAACGTGGGGAGAATTTGGCACCGAGCAAGCAGTGCTCCCTCTCTCTTTCACACACACACACGCACACGCGCGCGCGCACACGCAGACACGCACACATACACCCCACTCTCACGCCTCTCCCTGCCTGGCCCTCGGACCCTAGGCAGATAATGCCAGAAGGCAAACGAGGTAGGTGGCAACTAACTGTTGATCGGAAAACCCGCACGGCAAGTCTGATCTTTCCAAGCCTTGAAACAAAGCCAGACACCCCCCCAGTCTTCCATTCCCCTTGGATGCCGCGTCTTGACCCCGTGTAACCAAGAAGAAAGAAAGAAAGAAAGAAAGAAAGAAAGAAAGAAAGAAAGAAAGAAAGAAAGAAAGAAAGAAAGAAAGAAAGAAAGCGCGCACACGCTTTCTCTTACCTTTGTCCGCGGCATCCAGAACAGCCGACCGTATCCTTCCAGCCTTTTAAATCCCCCCCCCCCAAAGGTCTCGTCGCCTCTCCTTCCGAGTGCCGGTTGCTTTTCCAGAGCGCACGTCAGCGGAGATAGCCCTGGGTCTTGGCTGGTCTGGGGTCTGGAAGGCAAAGGGCTTCAAGGGAAGGGGGGGAGGGACGGGGTGGGGAGGGGGGAGAAGGCGTGGGCACAATCTTTCCAAGCTTCCCCCCCCCTTTTTTAGCCCTGCACTGCAGATCCAGGGGTGAAGAGTAAAGGAGGGGAGGGTTGAGGTTTCTTTACTTACTGAGACGCCGAGAAAATGAGAGAAAAGGAGGAGATGGCGGGGGGGGGGGAAGAGAGAGAGAGAGAGGGAGGGAAGAGAGGAAGGAGGGGAGAGGGAGGAGACAGAGCAAAAATGCGGAGGTGGATTTCCCAGGAACTGGGCAGAGCGGGGGAGGGGGGGGTCTCCTTCCCTTTCTGATTGGCAGTTCGTTTCTCGGCTACTTTCCCTGGACAGAAAGGGGGCGACACTCCAGCCTTAGTTGCCACTACTTGGCAAATCGCCCCCCCCCCTCCGCTCCCCGCCTCCCCCCCCCCCAACCCAAGCCTGGCTTCTCGTCGTCTCTGGCTTGCCCATCCAAGCCTGGTTCCTGGAACTTGGGCCAGCCAGCCAACCGCCTTCGTCTTGGTCTCTCCGTCTTCTTCTCTTCTCTGCAAGGAGCACCCAGCCGCGGGGCCCCCGACTCTCGGGCGGAGGGACTGAAGCGAGCGCGGACGTCCAAGGAAAAGAACCGGGAACACGGGGGGGGGGAAAGCGGCGGAGGGGGTCAGAGAGAAACAGAAGAGAGGTTTGCAAGGGGGCGGGGAGGCGCCGTTGAGTTTTGGCCTCTCCGATTCACTGCCTGCCTGCCTGCCTGCTTTGCTCCCCCCCCCCTCCGCCCCAAAGCAGCGGAGTGGGGTGGAGGACGGGGGCCTTTCGGGGTAACGAAGATGAGGAAGGACGGAGGCGGGAAACCGCCGATCAAGACGGAGGGGGAAGCCAGAGGAGGAAGGCAGCCGGCGCTCCCCGGGGCTCAGCCGTGGCTCAGCCCTGCTCAGCTCGCCCAAGCTGGGCCTTCACTGGCTCGGAACCAGTAGGGAGATAGGGAGAAAATCTGCAACTCCCCGCCCCGTCCCTCTAAGAGATAGCTGGGTCAGTTTGGAACCAAATGGGATGGCAGAGCTAAAAGGGCCTTTGAGTTTGAAGGCCCCCCCCAGAAGAAGAGATAAAGCCCCCCCATGGCAGAGCTAAAAGGCCCTTTGAGTTTGAAGGGCCCCTCCAGAAGAAGAGATAAAGCCCCCCCCATGGCAGAGCTAAAAGGCCCTTTGAGTTTGAAGGGCCCCCCAGAAGAAGAGATAAACCCCCCCATGGCAGAGCTAAAAGGGCCTTTGTGTTTGAAGGGCCCCCCAGAAGAAGAGATAAAGCCCCCCCATGGCAGAGCTAAAAGAGCCTTTGAGTTTGAAGGGCCCCCCAGAAGAAGAGATAAACCCCCCCCATGGCAGAGCTAAAAGGCCCTTTGAGTTTGAAGGGCCCCCCAGAAGAAGAGATAAAGCCCCCCCCCCATGGCAGAGCTAAAAGGGCCTTTGTGTTTGAAGGGCCCCCCCAGAAGAAGAGATAAAGGCCCCCCATGGCAGAGCTAAAAGGGCCTTTGAGTTTGAAGGGCCCCCCCAGAAGAAGAGATAAAGCCCCCCCTGCGATGGTGGAGCTAAAAGGCCCTTTGAGTTTGAAAGACCCCCCCAGAAGAAGAGATAAAGCCCCCCCCCCATGGCAGAGCTAAAAGGCCCTTTGAGTTTGAAGGCCCCCCCCAGAAGAAGAGATAAAGCCCCCCCTGCAATGGTGGAGCTAAAAGGCCCTTTGAGTTTGAAAGACCCCCCCCAGAAGAAGAGATAAAGCCCCCACCTGAACCCCCTCCAATGCAGGGTAGGGTATTTAAAACTCTGGTCCAGCAAACCAGCACCTCCCACCCCCAGGGAGGGGGACCGTCCAGGACTGCTGGTTCGGGCAACGACTGGCCCCAAACTTTGCTGCCTCTCCCAAACCAAGCCAAGCCACCCCATAGAACAGTGTTCTCAACCTGTGGGTCGGGACCCCATTTGGGGGTCGAACGACCATTTCACGGGGGTCGCCAAACAACGCAGTCCGCCATTTTTTTCCCCCCTTTTCCTTAGCTGTGCTCCTCCCTTTTATTCTATTGGCTTTTGAAAGCCAATAGAATAGACCCTCTTGAATAGAGTCTCATTCTATTGGCTTTCAAAAGCCAATAGGAATTGTCCAGGCTGTCTCTGCCCTGATGAGCCCGCCAAAAGTCCCATTCTGCAAACGGTGCTGCACCAGTTGAGTAGTCCTTGACTTACAACCGGTTGGGAGTTGCGGCATTAAAAAGGTTGAGAACCACTGCCATAGAATCAAGAAGTGTTGGGGAGGGGGAGAGAGACAAAGGATCTCCCAAGTTTGCTGGGGAGGCTAGAGCTGCTGGCAGTGATGGGTCGGTCCTCCGTCTTACAGATTCCCAATTGGTTGAGCTGCTATGATCTCAGAGAAGGAACTGAATCCTGCCCGAGTGCTGCAGGGTGGGGGGTGGGTGATAAACGACGGAATCAATGATGCAGAGAGGTGAAGAGTTCTTGGGCGGATTCAGGTAGGAGTCGGACCGTTACCTTTTCAGGTGCCTTCATTCAAACCTCCACAGTGAGACTTGATGGCCTTTAGGGTCCCTGCTTTGCTCTGTGATGCCATGCTTCTAAAGCAAGGAGCGGGAGAGGGACAGGGACAAGATGGCCTTTTAAGTAAAAAGAGCAGTGGAGAGCAGAGAGGAGAGACTCTGCAATAGGATGGACTTGGCAGGCCAGCGATGAGCCTCAGGCAATGCCACATTCAGAGTCCCTATCATTTGGAAGCTCAATCAGAAATGGCAGGGCTGTGCTTCCATAGGGTCGGAACTGCAATGGATTTGTTCTCTTGGACCGCTGAATTTACAACACCAGAGAGATTCGGGATCATGACCCCACTGGCTGGAGTTGAACTGCCTGCAGCTTTGTCTTCTGACCGGAGACTTTTCTTGAGGCTAGTAGCAAGGGGCTGGTAAGGGGAGGAAGGAGGAAAGGAATGCAGAGGGGTAGAAATGAAGAAAAGGGGACAGAAGGCCATCGGCTGATAAATCCAAGAACACCATGTTTGTATTTACCCATCATACTGAAAAACGGTAAAGATAAAGGAGTCCCTGAGGATTTTCCTCCGCTAGTCATTGCCAACTATAGGGGGTGGTGCTCATCTCCCTTTGAAGAGCCGAGGTGGCGCAGCAGTTAGAGTGCAGTACTGCAGGCCACTTTAGCTGACTGTGTTCAGCAGGTCAGCGGTTCAAATCTCACCGGCTCAAGGTTGACTCAGCCT
Source organism: Crotalus tigris (assembly GCF_016545835.1). Taxonomy (NCBI): domain Eukaryota; kingdom Metazoa; phylum Chordata; class Lepidosauria; order Squamata; family Viperidae; genus Crotalus; species Crotalus tigris. Next base: position 932,929 of record NW_024097052.1, read on the forward strand.
TCCATCCTTCCGGGGTAGGTAAAATGAGGACCCAGATTGTGGGGGGCAATGTAAATATATATATACATTGCTTACTGGTGTACACCGCTTAGAGAGTGCTTGCACTTAAAGCGGTATATAAGTCTCATAAATAAATAAAGGCCATTGAGCCAGCACTGTTGGAAGACATTTCTACGGTCATGGCCAACATGATATTACCGTCCCACCAAAGTGGTACCTATTTATCTACTCACACTGGCATGCTTTCGAACGGCTAAGTTGGCAGGAGTTGGGGCAGGAACGGGAGCTCGCTCTGTCCTGTGGTGCTCGTGTCTCGAACCTTGGCTGCTGGCTTTCCAACTGACAAGCCCTGTGTCTCAATCGCTGAGCCACCATACCGCCCATCATACTTAACCTGGTGTGAATTAACTCCTGGTTTGGGTTTTCCTAATGCTGGGAAAGATGGAGGGCGATAGAAGAAGGGGACGACAGAGAAGGAGGTGGCTGGATGGAGTCACTGAAGCAGTAGGTGTGAGCTTCAAGGGACTCCAGAAGATGGTAGAGGACAGGAAGGCTTGGAGGAACGTTCTCCATGGGGTCGCGATGGGTCGGACACGACTCCGCAACTAACAACAACAAACCCGATAGTCTTGGTTCATATGTTGTGTTATGGCGCCCAGAGACAACAAAACGTTGTGTGAAAGCAGTCATCAGGTTTGTACAAAGATGAGGGAGAGAGCACAGGAAGAACAGCTCTAGCGGAACTAATACGAGCTGGTCTCTTGTTATTTGTTCAGGCTCTCGTTCATTCTCCTGAAAAAGACAGGCCTTCTGGCACTCTCCTGAATGGGCGGGAGAAAGTTTGAGAGGTTGTTGTAGGTGAAGTGTTGTAGGTAATGCTTTGCCTCAACTGAGGAGCAATGGGGCCAAGGGATGGGTCTGAATGCCCTGTTTTCCATTGTATTAGGGATCATCTCTCCAGTTTTCTTATCTTGATCCCAACGGAAGGCCCGGAGAAGGTAACTTCTCCCATGGAGCCTTTTGAAAATTGGGCTACAAATGCTGGAAATATAGAATAGAATAAAGCTGGAAGGGACCTTGGAGGTCTTCTAGTCCAGCCCTCCATTTAAGCAGAAGAACCTATACCATCTCAGACAAGTGACTGTCTAGCCCCTTCTTAAAAATCTCCAGTGATGGAGTGCCCATGATTTCTGGAGGCAAGTTGTTCCATTGGTTAATTGTCCTCACTGTCAGAAAGTTTCTCCTTAATTCTAGGTTGCTTCTCTCTTTGATCAGTTTCCAACCATTGTTTCTTGTCCTGCCCTCTGGTGCTTTGGAGAATAACATACCCCCTCTTCTTTATGGCAGCCCCTCAAATACTGGAATACTGCTATCATGTCTCCCCTGTTTCTTCTTTTCTTTAGACTAGTCAAACCCAAGTCCTGCAGCCGTTCTTCATGTGTTTTAGTCTCCAGGCCTTTGATCATCTTAGTTGCTCTTCTCTGATTTTTTTTTTCCAAACTCTCAACATCTTTTTTGTGATATGGTGACCAAAATTGGCTATAGTATTGCAGGTGTAGTCTTACTAGGGTTTCATAAAACAGTACTAATGTCTAATAGGACATTGCAACACCAATAGTAGCTTCCTCTACCAGTTCCAACAAGTCACACACACAAAGAAAAGTCTCCTTCAGATTCTTCTGGAAGTGATTTCTTCCAGAATATTTTTCAGGTCTGATCCAAGGGCCAACTGGCTCAATTTAGCAGAGTTTCTGAACCTCCAAAAGCTAATTAAATGCTCGAAAATGCCCCCCCCCAAGGCAGTCAAAGTCATTATCGGCTGCATTGAGAATAGGATGGAAATCCAGAAGCCTGTTCATAAGGGAAGAAAACTTTGGAGAAACTGAAGGCAACTTTTGGCACAGCATTAACATGAAATGTGCTGAGGATGGTGCTTTACATCCAGAAGGGGGCTGGAAATAAGTGAATTAAGAGGACATGTCAAATTGTCTAGATTGGTTTTTAGTTCCAATAAAACAGCATTCTCCAACTATGTTGGGTTATATTTCCCAGAATTCCTAGCCAATATTTTGGGAATCACGGGGGAAGACTCAGCGTTGGGATCAAGGCACTTCAGAATAAAAAAAAAAAAATCAGATTTGAACTGGAAATAATATGACAGTCTCTTTGCTGGTGCCATTTTCCCAGGTACTTTGACAATATCTTAGATTTATCCATCAATTTTTGTAGCACTTCTGCCCAGAGGGTATTTTAAGTGGTTTGTCGGTTAGATACAATGAATGGCATATCTGAGTAATGATATGGTTTGACTTAAAAATATTGCATGTCTGCAACTGAAGTAACAGTGCAGCGGTCATCTGAAATCACTCTAAACACAATGGGCAACACACGCTGTGTTCTATCACACCTAAGTGCTTTATACACGTATTGGATAATAACCCCCCTCCCCTAATCTCTGCACATAGCAGAGAAAAAACAAAAACTTGATACATCACATATCTGCCTATATAGTTAGTTTGAGCTTCAGTGTGCTGTAAGAACCCAGGTAATTAGTAAATAATGGTTCTGCTACCTGCAGATAGGTGTGTCATATTAACATAGCCAGCAAGAAGAGAAAAAGGGGTGGAGAAGCAAAAGACAGAAGTGCAGTGGTTAACCTTCCTCAATGTGATGCCAATGGCTATGAGTGGTAGAGTACTACAGGTGAAGGTAAGGACATCCAAGAATTGAGGATGACTCCAATGGACTTCATGAACACATTTCTGGTGTTTTCTGGACACCAGAAGGCTGCTGGAATTGGGTATGTCTAGTTTAATGAAGAGAAGGACGAGGGGGGACGTGATAGCAGTGTTCCAATATCTCAGGGGCTGCCCCAAAGAAGAGGGAGTCAAGCTCTTCTCCAAAGCGCCTGAAGGCAGGACAAGAAGCAACGGATGGAAACTAATCAAGGAGAGAAACAACCTAGAACTAAGGAGAAACTCCCTGATGGTTTGAACAATTAACCAGTGGAACAACCTGCCTCCAGAAGCAGTGAATGCTCCAACACTGGAAGTTTTTAAGAAGAGACTGGACAGCCATTTGTCTGAAATGGTATAGGATTTTCTGCCTGAGCAGGGGGTTGGACTAGATGACCTCCAAGGTCCCTTCCAACTTTATGATTATGATTATGATTATTATTGCCTGTATGGAAATGATTTCCTTTCTCATATCTTCTTGTGGGATGTTCTTTTAGATTCTCTAGTCTGGTCTACAACCCTTCCATTTCCATATGTCTCCCATCCAAGTCTAAGCCTCTTTCTGAGTCAGTCAGGGAAGTGCTACAGTGCTGAAGTTAACCTACCAGATCCTACTGGAGACTAAGCTCTACATCCTGATAGAAATAGGAAAGACACGGGGTGACATTTGGCTAGCCATTCCCTTTCTAAGCTTATGTGACAGAGTGGGAGGAAGGCAATGTACATCATCTTGAACTCTCTGAAAGAAAGGGAGGGGGTGAAGGTACACAATGAGATCAAAGTAGCAAGCTGAAATTTGGAATGAGTCATCTTCAGAGTTATTGGACCAGGGAGCTAACTGCACGAAGATATAGAAGGCTGCCTTAAATGTCTTTTCAATTAATTAGGAGTTAAGAGGAGGGCCTAGATAAATACCAACCACTGCTTGATAGAGGGAGAGGCACTAAGGCAGGGGTTCTCAACCTTTTTAGTGCCGTGACCCCCAACCGGTCGTAAGTCGAGGACTACTCAACTGGTGCAGCACTGTTTGCAGAATGGGACTTTTGGCGGGCTCAGCAGGGCAGAAACAGCCTGGACAATTCCTATTGGCTTTTGAAAGCCAAGAGAATTAGACTCTATTCAAGAGAGTCTATTCTATTGGCTTTCAAAAGCCAATAGAATAAAAGGGAGTAGCACAGCTAAGAAAAGGGGGGAAAATGGCGGACTGCATTGTTTGGCGACCCCCATGAAATGGTCGTTCGACCCCAAATGGGGTCCTGACCCACAGGTTGAGAACCACTGCACTAAGGACTCCCATCTTAATATAACCATTGCTCTGTTTCTTGACCTGGTCCTCACGTAATGTATGAGTGATGATGAAGTACAGGACCTTTTCCCTGGTGGCACTAATAACCTGGAAGTCTCTTGCAGAAGCCACTTTGACTCCATCCCTGAAGACCTTCCATGAGGAATCTCTGGGGCAAAGCTGTACTGGGGACAACCTGCTGGCTTTCCATTGCTCCTTGGAGAGCTTCGTGGTTTTTAGGGATGTAAGGAAGGGTGACGTTATTCTTTGTGTTCTCTTTTTGATGGGAAAGGAGGATGAATTGGAATAAACAAACAAGATACATGGCGGTTGCCTAGCAACACATCACAACAGGGAAGTGGGGAGCAAGGTATCCTGTGGTTGCCAGGCAACAGCCACTGGGTACCTTTCAGCAAGACAGAGCTTGCAATGGGTGGCATGTGATCAGCCCATTGAGGTGGGCAGTGGGAAGATCCCATATTCTCTCATCTTCAAGAACCAGAAGACAGGACAGGAAGACGTTGAGGTGGGATTCTGGAACTGCAGGGAATCACAACTTTAAGTGTGCCAGGCAGAAAAACACACCCGCCTGTTTCTGCTACTAGTTCTCACTCAATTTGCTGACAAGCAAACGGCTTTCACTCCAGAAGATGGTAGAGGACAGGAAGGCCTGGAGGACCGTTGTCCATGGGGTCACGATGGGTCCGACACGACTCCGCAACTCACAACAACAAACCCGATAGTCTCAGTTCATATGTTGTGTTAGGGCGCCCAGAGACAACAAAACGTTGTGTGAAAGCAGTCATCAGGTTTGTACAAAGATGTGAAGAGAATGTTGCTGAAATTCTCCTTGATGGGGAGTGATGCTCTTGCACATATTTAATGATGAGGTAGCCAATAAGTGCGCACAAGGGTTCTGCCTCCTAATGCACAATCCTCTCTCCAGGGATCTGCAGCCTCCTTGTTCAGTTCTAAGGGAGGATATAAGAAGCCTCTCCCCCCTTAGGGCTTCTTCAGGTTGGGAAGGATAAGAAGTCAAGGATTGCAAAAGATGTAGATCAGTGTTTCTTAACCTTAGCTGCTTTAAGAGCTCCAGACGTCAACTCCCAGAATTCCACGCTGGCTGGGGAATTCTGGGAGTTGAAGTCCAGATCTCTTAAAGGGGCTAAGGTTGAGAAACACTGATGTAGATTGCAAAACAATGGCAGTGTCATCTCCAATAAGGAGACACCACCCATTCAAAGGAAGCTTTTGGATACCCTAAAAAATAGGGTAGAAAATGAACAACTTTTTTTTTTAAAGAGGAAGCAGATTTTGGCTCGGCATTAAAAATAAGGTTGGGGTTTTCTTCCCTTCTCCTTTCACATGAAAACCAGGCAATTAGGAGCACATCCCTTGAGCTCTAAGCAAAGGTATCTGGGGTGGGGGGTATGGGGGCAAATGACAAGGAGAGTTTTGCCACCACTGTGCAAGACCTGCCCCTTTTTTCTGTGCTTCATGATGTTACAGTTGCGTAGGGAAGGGGAAGAGCTTGGATCATGCCCATGGCAACACCGTCTTCATTCCTAAGGGTGCCTTTGATTCTAGATGATGAAATGGCCTCTGAATTTCCCACAAGGCTCCACATCTGGGCCACATCGGGTTTATTGGAGGAAATTTAAAAAAAATGCATCTCAAGCTTCTCTTGAGACAAAATTCCTAGGAGTCCTTCAAAATCTGGAAGTGGCCATAAATGTTCTAACTAGACCAGAATGTCTGTCCTCTCTCTGTACTTTGGGGTGGGAGAGGATCACTGCCATTGTCAAATAGCAATAGCACGTAGACACATATCCTGCTTCATAGTGCTCTACAGCCCACACTAAGTGGTTTACAGAGTCAGCATATTTGCCCCCAACAATCTGAGTCCTCATTTTACTGACCTCGGAAGGATGGAAGGCTGAGTCAACCTCGAGCCAGTCGGGATTGAACTCCAGACAATGGGCAGAGTTAGCCTGCAATATTGCATTCTAACCACTGTGCCAATATCGGTTCCTCAATATCTGCCAATACTGTTCCTCAATATCTTAAAATACCTTCTCCTTAAATATCTGAAGATAGCCTCTTTCTGAATGCTATCAGCAGCCCTTGTGGTTGGAGCATTCTTGAAACACTTTTGGGATTTGAACCCCACCAGAGTTTTGGATTGCAAAGGGCATCCTTTGGGGCATCCTGACCCAAATTTGTTCTGTAAAGCTTTGCATTCCTTTTACTTTGCAGAGCTGCTCCTGATTCTAAGTTGTTGCATTTATAGAAGATATTCTGGAGCGCTTAATTGTGCTTGCCTTGCAGAAATGCCTATCCTAAGCATGTAATGTATAAGTAAATCCCCCGCGCCAATCACCGAGGTCTCCAGATTTTCAAGCAAGGAGCAGAAAAGGCTTATTCACTATACGGCGGAATTCTCCGTGAGAAGAGTGTTGCAATCTGCAAGGCCATTGTCAAGGCTTTAAAAAGGATTTGACAAACTCACGGAGGACAAGTTTGTCTGAGATTATTTGTCATGATACAAAAATGACCCTCCCTATTTCGAATCAATAGACCTCTAAATTGCTGTTATTTACAGGTTCTGCCCAATTTAAAAGATATATAACACAAAAGGAAAAGGGGGGGATGAGGAGGGGAGAGAGCGGGAGGAAGGAAATAAATGATACAAGGGAAGGGAAGAAGGAAGAAGAAAGGAAGGAAGGAAAGGAAGGAAGGAAGGAAAAAGAAGAAAGGAAGGAGAGGGAGGAAGGAAGGAAGGAAGGAAAGGAGGGAGGGAGGGAGGAAGGAAGGAAGAAAGGAAGGAAGGAAGAAAGGAGAGGGAGGGAAGGAAGGAAGGAAGGAAGGAAGGAAGGAAGGGAGGGAGGGAGGGAGGAAGGAAGGAAGGAAGAAGGAAGGAAGGAAGGAGAGGGAGGGAGGGAAGGAAGGAAGGAGGGAGGGAGGGAGGGAGGGAGGGAGGGAGGGAGGGAGGGAGGGAGGAAGGAAGGAAGGCTTTTCACCAAAGCAGAAAGAGAGATCCTGGGGAACACTGAATGAGGGAAAATGATGTGATTTCAACACTGAAGATCTGCTTTCTCATGCACTATTGAGGACATAACACTGCTCTACAAGAGCCTGGGGCAACCAGACAATCCATGCCAAGAATCCTAACATTGGAAAGCATCTAGGTGGCTGTTGAATCCAACTTCCACTTGGTGCAGGAATCCCAACTAAAATATTCTGGAGAGATATTAGTCTTCCCCTTCTGCCTGAAGGCATCCCTCAGAGGAGCACTCTCCATTTCTTTGGGTCCTTGTCTCTGCAATGTTCTTCATCAACTTATAAGTCAGGGTGTGGGGATGTTTCTTCAGAGATGGGAGCTGCAATCCCCCCCCCCCTTCGACTACTGAAGGACAATAGCCAGCAACATCAATGGAAGGAACAGGGCTATTTTTTTCTCCCCTCTTTTGATAGGAGGAGAATTAAGACTGGAAGTGGGAAGCCACTGGGGACCAACTTTCCTCATCTGCACTCTTGGGAAACCTCAATTTCCCTCTAGTGGTCCAACATTCTTCTCCTGGAGATGTTGAGCCATTGGGGGAGAATCTGAAGGGAGGGTTGGATTAGTGCAGTGGTGGCGAACCTATGGCACGCGTGCCAGAGGCGGCACACAGAGCTCTCTCTGTGGGCACACGTGCCGTTGCCCCAGCAGAGTTCGTCAGAGTAGCAAGCATGTGGCGTTTTGAACCGACAGGGCAGGAAGTGAGCGAGCAAGTGGCATTGGCCCCCCCAGGGATGCCCCGGAGATGGTGAGGGACTGGCCCCGGCCACGCTCACCCAGTCTGCAGTGACCACTGCAGACACGCCCACCCAGTGGGCCACGCCCCCTGCTCCTCCCCCCAAGGGCACCACAATGCTGATGCAGCCCTGGCCCTTTGTGATAAATAAGTGGGTTTTGGGTTGCAGTTTGGGCACTCGGTCTCTAAAAGGTTCGCCATCACTGGATTAGTGCAACGACGGTTGGAATGATTTATTTCTACAGACACCCCACCCCCTATTTCTGCTCTTCTTTTGAAGTTTAAAAAAAACGGATCTAATTGCCTTACTAAAAACCAACCATGTGTACACAAACGTGAAATTCCTCATATTTCATGCATAGTTAAATATCCCAGAATGCAAGTATTTGAAGTGTTTTTTTTTTTTTTCTGCCTGCTGTTTTGTGAGACAAACTCTTAGAAACCTGAGTGGTTCTTTGTAAAGTTGCCTAAAGATGTTTAGGGAGAAACCAGAGTGGGAAAGAAGTGCAAATCTGCTTGTGCAGTAAAACACACACAGACGCGTGCACACACACACACACACACACACACTTCACATCTGAAGAAATGTTAGCAGCAAAACCTTTTCATGTGTTTCAAGAATGCTCTGCTTGCTTGAAGGATCACTCACAAGAAAGATCTATTTCGGTTTGGAGAAGATGGATAAATTATATTCAGAATAAATATGGGACTAAAAAGTTTCTTTTAGCCTATGAGTGAATTTTAGAGTATTGTTATGATATCATTATTATTTTTAGTATTAGTATTGTTTAACAATTTGGAGATTGTATTGTTTAATAATTAGGATATTAATTTGTTTATGTTTTCATTATTATTATGTTTATTTTCAATTTGTTTATATTTATGTTAAAGGGGAGTTAAAGTGCATTATGGACTTGGTTATTTATATAGTTGGTTAATGTTAGTTAGATTATGATTATCATATTCGTAACCCTGTACTCAGGTCTGGGAATTTTTTATAAAACTTTTTAATAAAAAAAAGAATGGTCCAACCACAAGGGCTGCTGATAGCATTCAGAAAGAGGCTATCTTAAGATATTTAAGGAGAAGGTATTTTAAGATATTGAGGAACAGTATTGGCAGATGTTGAGAAACAGATATTGGCACAGTGGTTAGAATGCAATATTGCAGGCTAACTCTGCCCATTGTCTGGAGTTCAATCGCGACTGACTCGAGGTTGACTCAGCCTTCCATCCTTCCGAGGTCAGTAAAATGAGGACTCAGATTGTTGAGGGCAAATATGCTGACTCTGTAAACTACTTAGTGTGGGCTGTAGAGCACTATGAAGCAGGATATGTGTCTACGTGCTATTGCTATTTGACAATGGCAGTGATCCTCTCCCACCCCAGTTTGGCAGTTTTGCTCAAACAGCAGTCTTCCCAAATAATGCAACTTGGAGGAACAACCTTTTTCAATGATCAAAATACAGATGGTCCTTGACTCACAACCACAACTGAGCGCAACATTTCTGTTGCTGAGTGAGACAGTTGTTAAAGCGAATTTTGCCCCATTTTACAACCTTCCTGGCCACAGTTGTTAAGTGAATCACTGCAGTTGTTAAGTTACTTACACAATTGTTAAGTGAATCTGGCTTCCCCCTTGATTTTGATTGCCAGAAGGCTGCAAAACATTTTGGGACGCTGCAACCGTCATAAATATGCATCTATTGCCAAGTGTCTGCTGAAACGGTCGTTAAGTGTGAAAAATGATCATAAGTCACTTTTGTCAGTCCCACTGTAACTTTGAAGGGTCACCAAATGAACTGTTGCAAGTCAAGGACTAGCTATATTGTGTTTTTCTGTCTTGACGTGCCTCGGGTGTTTCACTGAAAACCAGAATTGCCAACTGTGTTGGACTAAACCAGGGGTAGTCAACCTTGGCTCTTTTATGACTCATGGACTTCAGCTCCCAGAATTCCTGAGCCAGCCATGCTGGCTCAGGAATTCTGGGAGTTGAAGTCCACAAGTCATAAAGGGGGGCCATAGTTCCCCCATGCTGGCTCAGGAATTCTGGAAGTTGAAGTCCACTAGTCATAAAGGAGGTCATAGTTCATAGTCATAAAGGAGGTCATAGTTCCTCCATGCTGGCTCAGGAATTCTGGGAGTTGAAGTCCTTTATGATTAATAAAGGAGGCCATAGTTCCTCCATGCTGGCTCAGGAATTCTGGGAGTTGAAGTCCACTAGTCATAAAGGAGGTCCTAGTTCCCCCATGCTGGTTTAGGAATTCTGGGAGTTGAAGTCCACTAATCATAAAAGAGCCAAGGTTGCCTACCTCTGGACTAAACTATGTTTTGGATCTCACTGGAGTGAGATTTCTAAAAAGCAGGACTTAACAAGTAAGGCACATAGCACAATATTCCAAATATTTGATGTGCCAGCTTTATCAATGAAAGTCATCTGTTCTCTGTCTTTTTTTTTTTTGGCCAAAGACTTGAATGGGCCTGTTGGAGCCCAGTGCCCTCTAGCGGTAGCCATAGCAACAATTTGCTTGCGTATCAATGAACAGAACTTTCTTTCTTATTGGCTTGTCATTCATACATATTTTGAACTAGGTACTGAATCCATTTGTTAAATTCTAGAATCTGTTTTCGGTACTTTAGGTCCATCTCCGGAATAGCTGAGCTGTGTGGATAACCACCCTGCTTCTCCTAATCTGCAGAGCGAGTCCTCTCATTGTTAAATAAGAATTCTGCCTTTTTTTCTCTAGTTTAAGCCTAGCTATGTTTTTTTTTTTTTCTCCTTTTTCCTAAAGAATCCCCTGAGGTTTTAAATAGGGTGAGAAGCTCTGCATCCAGACTGCAAATGCCCTACCCATTTTCATTCATGGATGCCGTATCAAGGCGTGACTTGCATTGGTGAACAGGCCCATTGCAGATATAAATCCACTACGGAACATCTTCAAAAAGAAATAGACGTATCTTTCTTGGGCGGACAAACCTTTTTTTTTTTTTGGTTCAAAGCAGCGTTTTTTCCTTATCTATTTTTATCCTCCCCATAAACTTGTCAGATAGTTTAAGCCAAGAGGTTAAAAGTGAAATGGTGCAGTCATCCATCACAAAATGCAAGGGATCAATGATGGACAGATGCAGAGAGATACGTGAATGAAACATATGGAAAACTGTCACAAACGACAGGTAGTCCTTGATTTAACGGCCGCAATTGGGACCAGAACCCCTGTTGCTAAGCGATGTGGTCATTAAATGGGTCATGCCCAATTTTACGACCTTTTTGTCAGGATCATTAAATGAATCACATGGTCATTAAACAAATCCACCTTCCTCCATCGATTTTGCTTGTTGGAAGGCCCTTGAGAAGGTTGCAAATGGTGATCACATGACCTTGGGGCATTGCAACCATCATCAATACATGCCAGATGCCAAATGCCTGGATTTTGATCACCTGACTGCAGGGACACAACGAGAGTTGTAAATATGAGGACCAACGGTTGTGTATTTTTTCAGCACCATTGTATCTTTGAAAGGTTATTAAATAAAAGATTGGAAGTCTAGGACTACCTGTATGGTTATCTAGCGGTCACCTCTATTTTTGAAGACAATGTATAGTAGGTCTATTGTGCAGCATCAACTAGAAGATGTCTTACCAGATCAAAGCTCTCATAAATGGTTACACCCAACAGTTTAATTTTTAATTTTCTGACCTCTGTAGAAATTTAATAAATAAATAATAAATTCAGTGCAATCCCCAGCCCCCAGCTAACTTCTAATTGGCCTTAATTTCAAGAGATGAATTCACACTTTTGAACTGCAAACAATCAAGTCCAGATTTCTGAGCAGAGCTCTCTATCTTTTCCTTGAAGCACCCCCCCTAAGAAAAAAGGTATAATTTTTGAAGAAGGTGTGGATTCCCCACTCATGTATTGGAATACTGCATCCAGTTTTGGTCACCACGATGTAAGAAAGATGTTGAGACTCTAGAAAGAGTACAGAGAAGAGCAACAAAGATGATTAGGGGACTGGAGTCTACTGCAGGAACGGCTGCTGGAATTGGGTATGTCTAGTTTAATGAAGAGAAGGACGAGGGGGGACATGATAGCAGTGTTCCAATATCTCAGGTGCTGCCCCAAAGAAGAGGGAGTCAAGCTATTCTCCAAAGTGCCTGAAGGCAGAACAAGAAGCAACAGATGGAAACTCATCAAGGAGAGAAGCAACCTAGAACTAAGGAGAAACTTCCTGACAGTTAGAACAATTAACCAGTGGAACAACCTGCCTCCAGAAGTGGTGAATGCTCCAACACTGGAAGTTTTAAAGAAGAGACTGGACAGCCATTTGTGTGAAATGGTATAGGTTTTCCTGCCTGAGCAGGGGGTTTTACATTCTTTCTCTGCAGAAGAAATCTCTGTTTTTATTTTATTTCTGACTCTCAAACAATGCTTTGAGCTTTTTTTTTTTTTTCCTTTTTCTTTTTTGTTGAAAGTAATGGAAAGTGTAGTTTGGGGCTCGCCATTCTTGGATTCCCAAATTCCTTTTTCTTAAAAAGCTGGGAATACCAGCTATACCATTTGCTGCCTTGAAAGCACGTTCTACCCCAGGCATGAATCTGTGAATACGAGCCAGAGAGAAATATTCCCCCTTTAGTTTAAGAGCAGAGCAAAATCACATTTTGTTGCCACACCTTTAGCCGTCACACTCAGAAGTCACAAGAAAACCCTATTTTGAGAATACGCCAAACTGGTGTTCAATTATTCTCTCTTTCGTTCCTTCAACAACGCCTGCCTCCCCTCTCAATATGCACCCAATTTGCTAATAATAATAATTACGGTGATCGCCTGCTTAAAGAGCAATGAGGTAATCAGCTCCTTAAGCCCCAACTGTGCACTAAAGAAAGGCAAGGAGAAAAGCAAAACACCAAGCAAATTGTTCTTCAGACCAGCCCATGCAGAGATGTTCATAGCACAGAATTCTCCTTCACGTCAACTCAACACAAGAGATGGAAAGCCCCAGATTGATCCGGCTAATTTATTTATTCAATTTATTCGCCACCCTTCTCATTGTCACGTGACTTTACGAGCTGCTAAAACAATAGCATGAAGCATTAAAATGGCAAGCATAATAAATGCGTTAAAAATAATAAAGAAATGGCTAAAATGGTGTGTGTGTGTGTCTGTGTGTGTGAGTGTGCATCAAATGCAATGGAGGTGGGATTTTCTAACCCAATAATCACCTCCAGAATGACACACCCACCTCTGGGCCCCAAGCCAATCAGCAGAGCCAGATTTTAAGGCCTTTACGGAAGTCCAAAAGGATGGGGGGAAATCTCACCTTGGCAAAGGGGGGGTATGAGGTTCCAGAGGGCAGTGGCTGAAGCAAAAAAGGCTCTTCCCCTGGATCCCACCAGGTGAAATTTCTTGGCCAATGCATCCAGAGCATTGGCCAAGAAATGTATGGCCACAATTGAGCCCAAAAATTCTGTTGCTAAGTGAGACATTGATTTCTATTTCATGCTATTCATTTCAGACAAGGACTCAAAAATGACCTCTCAAGTCACGCAGTTCTATGCTACATTTGTGTTATTGTTAGTTGCAAAGTCATGTCCGACCTATCACGACCCCATGGACAATGTTCCTCCAGGCCTTCCTGTCCTCTACCATCTTGTGGAGTTCATTTAAGGTCACGCCTACTGCTTCAGTGACCCCATCCAGCCACCTCGTTCTCTGTCATCCCCTTCTTCTCTTGCCCTCAATCTTTCCCAGCATTAGGCCTTTCTCCAGTGAGTCCTTCCTTCTCATTAGGTGGCCAAGGTACTTGAGTTTCAACTTCAGGATCTGGCCTTCTAAAGAGTAGTCAGGGTTGATCTCCTTTAGGACTAACTGGCATGCAGTTTCTAAGGAAACTGCATGCCCATGTCCTTGTATTTGCAAGAGTTGAACTTGACTAGAAGAAGACATGATCCTTACAACATATGATTGTCAGTCTTGGTTATATCTAACAAGGAGCCTAGCAGTTTGCTTGACATTTGAATCTCACCCTTGACTTAATCATAACTGTAGGAAGCATTTCCAAACAGTTGATTGGAATCTGCTTTCTAACTGGGTGAGAACAGCTAGATTGGATATAGAACGGCATCTTACACTTGGTATGAGGTCACAGTAGTTATTTGTAGGGTTCTGTCATATCTCTTTCTTAGGCTCAAAAATAGCAACTGTGAGAGGGACCTTGGAGTCCTAGTGGACGATCACTTGACTATGAGCCAGAAGTGTGCAGCAGCAGCCATAAAAGCTAATACAATCCTGGGTGGTATAAACAGAGGCATAGAATCAAGATCACACAAAGTATTAGTACCGCTTTATAAAACTTTAGCAAGACCACACCTGGACACTGCAACCAATTTTGGTCACCATACTACAAAAAAAGATCTTGAGACCTTGGAAAAAGTTCAGAGAAGAGCAATTAAAATGATCAAAGGCCTGGAGACTAAAACATACGAAGAACGGCTGCAGGACTTGGGTTTGGCTAGTCTAAAGAAAAGAAGAAACAGAGGCGACATAATAGCAGTATTCCAGTATTTGAGAGGCTGCCATAAAGAAGAGGGCATCAAACTATTCTCCAAATCACCAGAGGGCAAGACAAAGAAACAATGGTTGGAAGCTGACCAAAGAGAGAAGCAACCTGGAATTAAGGAGAAGCTTCTTAACAATGAGGACAATTAATCAGTGGAACAGCTTGCCTTCAGAAATCTTGGGTGCTCCATCACTGGAGGTTTTTAAGAAGAGACTAGACAGTCACTTGTTTGAAATGGTGTAGGTTCTCCTGCTCGAGCAGGGGCTGGACTAGAGGACCTCCAAAGTCCCTTCCAGCTCTATTCTATTCTCAAGGCTAAATCTATCAGTCCCTACTTACAGGGTACCATTTCAAGTCCCTGATTATTTTCATTGCCTTTCTCTGAAGCCATTTTTGCAAAGATATTCTTGTATCTGGCCAAGCTAGCTCGACTTGTTGCTTTCATTTCTAACTCCAGAATATTCATGGTGGAAGGAGGCAGGTTATAAATGAAAATATATGTGGAGAAAGAGTCAAGATGGGGGCCATGAAAATGTGATTGAAGCTCTTTTATGTGCATCACGGACATCCCAGCTTGTAGACAAACAAAAATAACACTTGTGGGAGTTAAGACGCTCCGTGACTCGCTTCCTAGCTATTTTATCTCTGCCCAACTTCTCCAGCCAGATGTCACAGTATAGATCTGTGCAAAAATTAATCCTGCTACCTCCCCATCTAAGCATGTCACACTGATCTTCAACACTCTTCTGGAATCTTGATTTGAATAAAGTCAACCTGAGACATCCTGTGGCTTGGGGCAAAGGAGATGTTCTTGCTTGTCCTCAACCAACCGCAGGCAATTGAATTGACAGCTGTATCCTATTTCAATGTAGGTGGTGAGAAAGCCTGATCGTCTTGTCCAGAAGTCTGGCAAGCATCTCTAAGGAATGGAGCTGACCCTGTTGCATAGCAGCTTCTGTTGAAATAGCACAATTTAGTTACTGAAGAGAGTTTGTTGATTGATTAGTCTTATGACCTTATTGAAAATATAAAACAAAAATGAATCAACATTTAGGGAAATACGTCACCTTTACAGGATACCCCAACCTGTTTGATGTAACGGATTCTTAGCTCAACTGCCTTAATTATAAACTTAGCAGTTCTGCTCATAATCTACAGATTAAAGCTCAGAAGGAAGTAAGACAATCTGAGATTCAGATCCTGATGTGTTCTTCTTTCAAGTAGGGATGTTAAATAGCAATAGTACTTAGACTTATATATTGCTTCACAGTGCTTTACAGCCCTTTCTAAGCAATTTACAGAGTCAGCATATTGTCCCCAACAATCTGGGTCCTCATTTTACCAACCCCAGAAGGATGGTAGGCTGAATCGATCTTGAGCCAGTCAGGATCGAACTGCTGGCAATTACCCTGCAATACTGCATTCTAACCACTGCACCACCACAACTCTAATTCTAAGAGAGGCACATACTTGACCAGTGGTTCTCAACCTGTGGGTCGGGACCCCATTTGGGGTTGAATGACCATTTCACGGGGGTCGCCAAACAATGCAGTCCGCCATTTTTCCCCTTAGCTGTGCTACTCCCTTTTATTCTATTGGCTTTTGAAAGCCAATAGAATAGACTCTCTTGAATAGAGTCTAATTCTATTGGCTTTCAAAAGCCAATAGGAATTGTCCAGGCTGTCTCTGCCCCGCTGAGCCCGCCAAAAGTCCCATTCTGCAAATGGTGCTGCACCAGTTGAGTAGTCCTCGACTTATGACCGGTTGAGTAGTCCTCAACTTACGACCGGTTGGGGGTCGCGGCATTAAAAAGGTTGAGAACCACTGTACTTGACGATCAAAGAAAACATGAGCAATGTGTTCAACAGTTGGTGCACCACAGATGCATATCCTTTCATGATGTGGCAGGTGATGGAAGGGCCCAAATTTGGCCATGGAATCCAACCTCTCAGATATTGCTCTATAAGCTGTTTTCTGGCAGACGTTTCGCTAATCAAACTAGGTAATGTCATCAATGCTCAGCAGTTTGAGTAATGAAACATGTGCAAGAAAACAGCCAAGCTCAGAGAGCACTAAGGAACCTACATTTCAACCCCGAGCTAAAAATATTCTTCTTTATAGGTATTGCTCAACAATGGACCCTTCTTGAGAATTGTGTCAAACTCATTGACAAATACTTTTCAAGTTGAACAGCAGTTTGGTTCTTAGCCAATCAACTTAAGAATCCATTTATTGCAAGTAAATCCATATCAGTTTGACCATTGATAATCTAGGACTCTCTGTTTAATAATTTCCTTTAATTTGGTTATTGAATTAAACCCTTTACTGCAGACATGTCAAACACAAAGCCCGGGGGCCGGATGCAGCCTGTGAAGAGGTTTCATGTGGCCCACGAAGCCATCCTGGAAACAGTGAGGGAACGGCCCCCTCTGCCTTGGCTCTGGCCCAGGCCAGCTGGGAGCCAATGTACAATTTTGTGGTGGCCATCTAGGCTGAAACGCATTCAGTCTTAGCTCCACAAGGCCGTCTGGAAACAGCGAGGAACCAGCCCCTGCCGTGTTGCCCCCCCCCCCGGGTGCATGCTGGGGAGGGGTCACCCTTTGTGAGGAATGAAGAAATGGACCATGCCTTCGCGCTTGCCCCGGTCCCACCCCCTTCTGCCAGAGACCCTCAGATCTGTCCCACTCCTGCCCAGGCCCCCACAGGCACCCTTGACGTGAACGATGTAGAGCTGACCACGCCCACCCAGTAGGCCACACCCACTCCATCCACGCCCACCCAGTAGGCCGCACCCACCCTAGCCACACCCACCCGGCCCCTCCGAGGGCAACCGCAATGCTGATGCGGCCCTCAATGCAATTGAGTTCGACACCCCTGCTTTACTGGGACAGCCTGATTCTTCAAATCATAAACATAAAGGAATGGGCTCACACAGTAACTACAAAAACAGCTACCAGCCTAGATAGATCCTAGCCAAGCTTAGGATGCTGGGCAAAAGCAGTTGCTGGGATTGATGAAATTCGTTACGTGAACTAAATCACAGACGACTCTCTGCTGACTTTCTTGCAGTATTGGTCATCTAAAACAGCAGCTCTCTTTCATTAGCAATTGCAGGCAGGTTTAATGCTAATTTTTTTTTCCCTGTGAAACTTAACAGAGTTCTCAAAAGACAACCAGTCGTTTAACATCAGATTATCCAAAGGCAAATTTTGTTATGCGCCCAAGGGGCACCTCGGTGTTCTAAAATCCCCCAGAGCTTTGAAGCAAAGGAAAGGGCAAGAATCTCAGCTGAAATACACACCATTAATAAGAAGAGATGAATCACAGTCCCTTTGACATGAAAGAAGCTTTCTTCATTTAAAACAAAGCAGAACAAAAAAAAAAAAAGAGGAACATTTGCCCTGCCCAGTCTGAGGCCAGAATAACTTCATTAGTTATTAAAATTAAGAATAACGTCATAGTACACATGAAGTCCAAACAGGAGAAGGCAGTTGAGCATCCTGGGGAAGGATCTTCAATATTCTGAATCCTGTAAACCAGGGAGAATACATGTGTATATGATGCAAGAATTGCTCTTGAACTGGTTTCCAATAAAATTCCTGCAGGAATATCCATGGAATGGGGTGGAGGGTACTAAAAAAAAAGGACTATGACGAAGATGTTGAGACTCTAGAAAGAGTACAGAGAAGAGCAACAAAGATGATTAGGGGGCTGGAGGCTAAAAGATATAAGGAACGGTTGCTGGAATTGGATATGTCTAGTTTAGGGGTAGGCAACCTTGGCTCTTTTATGACTTGTGGACTTCAATTCCCAGAATTCCTGAGCCAGCATGGCTCAGCTTGGAAACCTCTCCCTTTCCCTTCAGCATGGCTGGCTCAGGAATTCTGGGAGTTGAAGTCCACGAGTCATAAAAGAGCCAAGGTTGCCTACCCCTGGTCTAGTTTAATGAAGAGAAGGACGAGGGGGACATGATAGCAATCTTCTGTTATCTCAGGGGCTGCCCCAAAGAAGAGGGAGTCAAGCTATTCTCCAAAATACCTGAAGGCAGGACATGAAGCAATGGATGGAAACTAATCAAGGAGAGAAGCAACCTAGAACTAAGGAGAAACTTGCTGACAGTTAGAACAATTAACCAGTGGAACAACCTGCCTCCAGAAGCAGTGAATGCTCTAACACTGGAAGTTTTTAAGAAGAGACTGGACAGCCATTTGTCCGAAATGGTGTAGGGTTTCCTGCCTGAGCAGGGGGTTGGACTCGATGACCTTCAAGGTCCCTTCCAACTTTATTATTATTATTATTAGCTGACCACCCATGTGAATAAGGCCCCACCTTTTTTTATGGACAATGCTAAAAAGTGAAAAGCTACAATAGTACAGTCACTTCTGCTACCTTGACCTTTTTTTTATTACCTCTCGTTGCAGATGTCCCTGGATTCCCCTCCCTTTCATAGGAACACTTAAACTACAAGTATGGCAGATATTTTTTTTTCTAGAATCCAGAAATAACGTACACATTTGCTGCATGCAATTATAACGTTACATAAGTGCAAGCAAAATGTGAGCTCTGTGAAATGGCTGCTTAGTCCCAAGCAAGACATTGAAGGAGCTGATACATATTTCATGGAGAAATTCCGCCATTGTAACTGAATATTCATAGCTGCTGTGGCCTGCTCTGAACAGATGGGGGGTGGGAAGGGGACAAACGACAGAGGATCAGCTTTGGGGGGGGGGAGAAGGTGGAAGACTGGTGTTAGACAAGAAAAATGGTCCTCATATTTAATAACAATAATAATAATAATAATAATAATAATAATAATAAAGTTGGAAGAGACCTTTATACAAACATGTCCTTCTCCTTCATTATTACCTAAATATAGTGCTTCTGTCTGCTCCCTATCTTTCTAAAAAATATGTAATCATAAACCTGGGTTCACCTACCAATAGAAAGCGACACGGGCAGTGGTGGGATTCAGCCAGTGCGCACCAGTTCGGTAGAACTAGTAGCTATTTTTTTGTTGCCCAGGCCCAGAATGGACTTCCGGAAGCAGCATCCACACAGAGAACCGGTTGTTCACATATTGGCATCCCTTCCTTCCTTCCTTCCTTCCTTCCTTCCTTCCTTCCTTCCTTCCTTCCTTCCTTCCTTCCTTCCTTCCTTCCTTCCTTCCTTCCTTCCTTCCTTCCTTCCTTCCTTTGGGGGGATTTAGCCACTTCGCACCAGTTCAGCAGAACCGGTAGCTAATTTTTTTGTTGCCCAGGCCCAGAATGGACTTCCAGAAGCAGCATCCACAAAGAGAACCGGTTGTTCACCTATTTGAATCCCACCACTGGACAGGGGTCAGGCTTCCACTGCTTGGTTGATTCAGTGGGACATAAAAGTAAAAGTGACCTCAAACCTATCTTGATCTATAAGGGGACAAGAGCATGGAAATAGTTTAGCATTGTCTTCTTAAGGGATATTTTCTGGATTTCAGGGTTATCCATGGGAAAGGGATCAAAAAATCAAGATGGTGGCCATATAGGGCTTGCCCCCTTTTTAATGTGCATCTTGATCACACAGTCTTGGCTGCTGATTTTGATTTATTTTATTTTTTTTAGCATTGCTGAACATCCCAACCTAGACTAAAGTCCTGGGATTTCCTCTAGTCTATTTGCTGGCCAAGCCTGACTTTGCTGACTTTTGAAGATCAGGATTAGCCAGCAGGTCTGATTTAATTTTCTGTCATGATGCCATGAAGCAATCTCCAATCAGTTTCATTTCATGGCTAGAATGGGTTATTTTATTTTGCTTAAAGTGGCTGGCCAGAAATAGAAATAATAATAATAGGACCACAAAACAGACAAAATAATAGAAAATAAAGAAACTAAAGTGCACTTCAGAATTCAAACAGACAAACCCCTGCACTTGACACCCCAGACTTAACAATTGTTGATAAGAAAGACAAAAAAAAACAAAAACGTCTAGATAGTGGATGTGGCAGTACCTGGAGGCAACAGAATAGAAAAAAAAAAAAGAACTGAAGAAAATCACAAATTTGAAGACTTGCAACTAGGAGCAGAATAACTGTGGCAAAACACAGTATTGCAGGCGAATTCTACCCATAGCTTGGCGTTCGATCCTGACAGGATTCAAGATTGACTCAGCCTTCCATCCTTCCAGGGATCCAGATTGTTGGGGGCAATATGCTTTCATTATAAACTGCCCAGAGAGTGCTGTAAAACATTGTGGAGTGGTATGTAAGTGCTATTGCTATTGCTAAGATAGTGCCAATAGTAATAGGTGCCTTAAGTGCAATCCCAAAACATCTGGAGCATCACATGAATATCATCAGCATTGGCAAAATCACCATTAGTCAATTGCAAAAGGCAGCTTTATTTAGAACAACTGACATTGTGCAATGATATCTTTAACATTAAACAACATCTGCCTCACCCAGGTCCTTGGGAAGGATTTGGTAGGTGGATAAAAATGCCCAGCTGACTATAATAATAATTTTTATTTTGCGATCACAGACCAAAATGCAAGTGCAACAAAAGAAAACACAAGAAAAATATAATCACAAACACCCAGCTGAGTATGGCTGATGATGCAATGAATCATAACACAATAACAGTGCCTTGGGTGTAATCTCAAAACATCCGAACCCCACTGGCATTGACAAAGTCACCAGTCAGTTGCAAAAGGCAGCTAGTTGGAACAGCTTACGTCTTGCGAGGGTGCCTTTAAACCCATCAAACAAGAACATCTGCCTATGCCAGATCCTTGGGCAGGATTACACAGGTAGATAAAAATGCCAAATCCAGTCTAAAAATCTGGCTGACTACGTCCCAGCAGGAGAAATCCCCCCCCCCCACATGCTACTCAGTTTATATGCTGGGAAAAGGTGATGTTTCCAAGCCAGCATACCTTCCCACTCCTTTCTGCTGACATGTGAGGCAAAATAAGATATTACACCATATTACCATGAGCAATAAAAAGAAATCTCAAAGGCAGAAGCAACATTTTCCCCTTTCCTGTTTGAGAGGTTATTAAGAGCTGTACAAGGTCTCTGCATTAAAAAATGATGAAGAAGATTGCTGGGTTAAGCTCACGGAGGGAAAAAAATGAAAAAAAGAGGAAAACTACATAGCAGGCCTTGTCTGGTCAACATAAACTGCACAGGCAGGAAAAAAGGTCTCCCTATAGTCTTTTTTTTTTTTTTTTTGAGAGCATTTAAGGGCACATTCTTGCTGGCTGGCTGGGTGGGGGGTAAAGGAGGAGTTATACTTTGCAGAGAGCCTGGAAATCCTTTGTTTTTTTCCTGGCTGGGCTGCCCCCCAAATTAGGTGGGGAAAGGTTTATTTATTTATTTTATTTTTAAAATTTATAAACCGCCCCACTCCCGTAGGACTCTGGGCGGCTAACAATAAAAACAACATAAAACATGACAAACGAACAGTACAATTACAGTCATCCAGGGGTCAGATTTTATAAACCCCAGTTCCTTGAAGGGGGAATCTGGGAATCTGGGAATTGAACATAAGAGATGCAAAATGTAAGGCCACTCCCTCAGTTAGCTATGGGGTGCTGCTGCTGTTGTGATGATGACTATCCAGGCAGTTGAAGAACTGCATGCATACTTCCTGAATCTCTGATAAAAATGTAGATAAAAATGTAGAGGCTGTTGGTGGCTTATCACAGATTGGCCTCAACTTACAACCATTCGTTTAGTGACCACTCAAAGTTACAACGGCAATGAAAAAATGGACTTACCATGGATCTTCACCCTTCTGATCGCTGACATCTATCTGGTCAAATTCAGGTGTGTGTATTTATAATGGTTGCAGCATCCCAAGGTCATGTTATTTCCATTTGCATCCTTCTCAACTTGCCTTCCTTCAAAAAAAAAAAAAAGTCAATAGGAAAGCTGGATTTGCTTAATGGTCATGATGCTCTTAACATGTGCACTAATTCACTTTAACAAGTGGCAAAAAAAACCCATAAAATTGGGTGCAACTCATTTAACAATCTCCTTGCTTGGCAATGGGGATTCTGGTCCCAGTTGTAGTCCTATAGCAAGGACTACCTGTCTTGATAGAAGAAGCAGGCTGAGCCAAATGACTTTGGTCTGAGAGTTAGACCTCTTTACTTCCAAGCATGTCCAGACTGGATTGCCTCCGTTCATGTATTTATGTAACGTCTTTGTGGCCATCAGCCAAACCATGGAGGAGCACAAGAATCAGTTATGCTGAAAGTTGGGTAGTTGGGTGGGCAAAGGGAAAGAGTCTCTGGAATGTTTATGCTGTCAACGCTGTCAACGCTGCTAATATTGGATGTTCTTGCTTTAACAAAATCTGGAGATGCAGCCTTTTTCTTTCTTATGCTTTACTCTTAGAATTAGATGATGCTGGGGGAGGAGGAGGAATGTGACTGGCGTTAGTTAGACATAACAATATTGTAATAGTGTGTGAACTCAGGGCTTTTGAAATAAGAGATGATAAGAAATGGCGGATTGGAGTAAAGGAGGGAAAGCCTGCATTTCAAACTAATTGGAGAATGTGATTTATGACGGTTAATTAGAGGAGGGAATTGTGTTTGATACTATGTGCTCAGGGGAGGGGAATCCAGATTTTGGCTTCGCTTATGTATGTGCCCATGCTATGCTGCTCGAATAAAGATTCCTTAAGGTAAACAATGCCTCAAAGTTCTTTGAAGAGTTTCATCTGTCGGAACCATGACATATGTTTTTATAAAATCTTTCTTGAGCTTATTGTAGAGTTTAAAACTACTGTACTGTTTTTTGGTAAGTTAAGTTTCTTGCCCCAAAAAGGTTGGGGGAGGAGGGGAATCCCAAGAGTGCAAATTGTCTCTCTCTCTCTCCCCTTGTTTACAAGCCCTTTCTCTTTCTGATACTCCATCCTGCTTTTAGAACTTCTTCGCCGTCTGCTGAAATTCATTACTCCTGTAACTATGGAGGAGCTGGTTGTTACTAAGAGGGAGACCAGCACTGGAGAGATGCAAGAAGCTAACTCAATCAACTTTCACTTCCAACTCAAGCTTTCAGTTCTCAGAGCTACATAAATGAGAATGAAAATTTAATTTGTGGCTTTGAAAAATGCATGGGCTGCAATGAGGCTGACCTGTTCCAGATTGAAATGCTTCCTCCAAGGAAGGCGTGGGAGATAGAGCATTCTCTGGAGGACATCCCTGAGCAGAAGCTCTTGAGATTAACCCCTTCAATCTAAGCCTCCTTTACAAATGGGCATGAACCAAGCTTTGTGTATATGTATCACATTGATACACCAGACCATGTCACAAAAACACAACACTGGATGATGTTCAAGAGTGGAAAGAAAACCCAGCTAGCCTCATTCTTGCAAATACTGGTACGAGCACACCAGCAAAGGCAGACTATGTCTAAGAGCTGAGGTTTGGTAAAAAGCCATCAAGATAATAACAACAACAACGTTGGAAGGGGCCTTGGAGGTCATCGAGTCCAAACCCCTGCTCAGGCAGGAACCCTACACCATTTCAGACAAATGGCTGTCCTGTCTCTTCTTAAAAACTTCCAGGGTTGGAGCATTCACCGCTTCTGGAGGCAGGTTGTTCCACTGGTTAATTGTTCTAACTGTCAGGAAGTTTCTCCTTAGTTCTAGGTTGCTTCTCTCCTTGATTAGTTTCCATCTGTTACTTCTTGTCCTGCCTTCAGGTGCTTTGGAGAATAGCTTGACTGCCTTTTCTTTGGGGCAGCCCCTGAGATATTGGAACACTGCTATCATGTCCCCCCTCGTCCTTCTCTTCGTTAAACTAGACATACCCAATTCCAGCAACCGTTCCTTATATGTTTTAGCCTCCAGTCCTCTGATCATCTTTGTTGCTCTTCTCTGTGCTCTTTCTAGAGTCTCAACATCTTTTTTACATCGTGGTGACCAAAAGTGGATGCAGTATTCCAAGTGTGGCTTTACCAAGGCCTTGTAAAGTGGTATTAACACTTCGTATGATCTTGATTCTATCCCTCTGTTAATGCAGCCCAGCACTGTGTTGGCCTTTTTGGCAGCTGCAGCACACGGCTGCCTCATATTTAAGGGATTGTCCACTAGGACTCCGAGAGCTGCCTTGTCAGAAAGGAAGCTGTCATTATCCAATGCTCAGCGTTGAACCCGCGCTTGGATTCTCAAGTGGCTTTTCCTGACAAAGTGGTTTGAACCGCGGCTCCTGAAAATCAATTAAAAGGAAGCTGTGAGCATTGACATTCAAAGTCCCTCCTCCTTTATTCCCAGGGATTTGATTAATTGGGACCCTGAAGGCAGAGAGAGCCTGCTGCTTTTGTGAGAAGGGTCTTGGGGAGGGCAATTCTCCTCAGGCCTGGAGAGCTGGGATTCGTGAATGTTCTCCTGATCTAAGAAGCCGTTGGGAAGGAGATGACAAGTTGCCAGCAGGATTCTCTCTTGGTGTCCTCCTTCCCTTTCTCCCCAGTTCCACAGAGGCCTCTCCCAGGGGCCCCTAACTGGCTAATTAGCATTTGCTTTGTTTCCAACCTAGGCTTTAAACCAGGGCTTTTCAGCCTTTTCACCCATTGTACCACTTTTAGGATATGGCAACATCCGAATACCACTAGTCGCCTAGCAAGGTGTCAAAAACTTGATGACCAAAAAAGAAAAAAAAGGAAACAAGTGATGAAGTACAGGTAGTCCTTGAGTTACAACAGTTCACTTAGTGACTGTTCGAAGTTACAATGGCACTGAAAAACGGCCCCCCAAGCCACAGCCGAGCAAGACACCTGCCTGCCCACCCGGTGACGCTCTTCCTCCTGTCCGAGGTTTCCATTGTTGTGAGCATTTCTGTTGAGGATTGGCAGCGGGGGTGGGGTGGGGGGTGTTTGGTTTTTATTCCCCCCATCTGCTGGGTGGTTGCAGCAGGTTTTGGTCACTTCACATGACCCTGGGACACTGTGACCGTCATAAATATGAATCCGTTGCCAAGCATCTGAATGTAAATCACAAGACCCTGGGGATGCTGCAACATTCCAGCTGATCGGCGCTTCTTCTGAGCTCAGCAGAAGCACCAGGATCAGTGCCGCTTTCTAGCTGACTGGTGCTTCTTTAGGGCTCAGCTGGAGCCTGGCGCTGATCCTGGCTCTTCTGCTGAGCTCTGACAACCCCGAAGAAGCGCTGATCCTGGGGCTTCCGCTGAGCCCTGACAGCTCTGCAGCTCCAGCCGTCTCTCGCTCAGGCTTGTGCGGTGCTGCCCCCGGTTCAGCTCATTCCCCTCCCCCGCTACCACTTTTCTAGGATGGTCACGTACCACCTGCCAGGTACCAATGTACCACAGGTGGTACCTGTACCACTGGTTGAAAAGCCCTGCTTTAGACCATAAGCTTTGAGAGTCTCCAAAAACAGACCGTCATGCCCACCCATTGGCTCTGCCTGCTGTGTGGAGAACAGTGCTGCTCTTTTCAAATATAAGAGTCGAAATAATGGGGAGAGCCTGCCTTGTCTGCAATGCAGCCCTGTGCAGGTGGTACAGTCCTGCAGCAGTATGGAATGGACGGTACCACTTCTGGGAGCAGATATGCTCTCATTCCTTTGGAGTTCTTCCCCATATCTTTTTTTAAAAAATTATTTGAAGGTATTATTATTATTGGGGAAAAGTGGCTATTTCCCAGAATTTCTTCCTTTTCTGCCTCCCCACTGGCATTGGTATAGTCCGATGCTTTCATTTTCTTGCATAGATCAAAGTGATTGATTGAGTTATTACTGCAATTCTCCTCCACTCTCTTTTGATTCTGAGCAAGCGATTAAAATGCGATACCAGAACTTTCATTCATATAGCAACACATTAAAGAAAAACAAAATCCTACTAGGCCTGTTAAAAAAAACCCACCCAGAATCAGTGTTCAAAGATAGCAGACTCAGGATGAATGAGAAGTGACCAAAAGACCATTGTTTTGGCATCTGGCAAAAAACACAACTATATCACACATGCCATGACATTATTGGCAAAGGATGCATATTGTACAAAATGTATCATTTGCATCATGAGGACAAAATATTTGACGTCTGTCCCCCACCCTGCACACACACATATTCTCACTTGGGCAGTTTTAAATGCAACTTTGAAATAGAGAACCAATAACATAAATTTATTTGTTCTTCTGTAATTTCCTTCCTTCCTTCCTTCCTTCCTTCCTTCCTTCCTTCCTTCCTTCCTTCCTTCCTTCCTTCCATCCATCCATCATCCATCCATCCACTAGTCAGCTGCTAATGGGCAGAAAAGATCAAACAGCTATATTTGGTTCAGGTTCCATGCTATTAATGTCAAGTTATTTTTTTATTTTTGAACCATTCTTAACAGTGCAAATGTCAAAGAGTTCTTGTTAAGAATCTAGTGAAGATTCTTGCTGATGGGATCCAATCTTTTGTGGAAGTAATCTGTATTTTCCAGTGCTGTTTAGTTGGCACCCATAAACATGTCAGTCTTGATGTCTCTGGAGCAATGGTTCTCAACCTATGGGTTGGGACCCCATCTGGGGTCGAACGACCATTTCACGGGGGTCGCCAACAATGCAGTCCGCCATTTTTTTCCCCTTTTCCTTAGCTGCGCTACTCCCTTTTATTCTATGGGCTTTTGAAAGCCAATAGAATAGACTCTCTTGAATAGAGTCTAATTCTATTAGCTTTCAAAAGCCAATAGGAATTGTCCAGGCTGTCTCTGCCCTGCTGAGCCCGCCAAAAGTCCCATTCTGCAAACGGTGCTACACCAGTTGAGTAGTCCTCGACTTACGACCGGTTGAGTAGTCCTCGGCTTACAACCGGTTGGGGGGTCACAGCATTAAAAAGGTTGAGAACCACTGCTCTGGAGGGATCCATATCTAAGCCTTGTTCAGTTATGTGGGATGTGGCCAATTTTGCAGCATTCCAAGGGACTCCAAAGCCTCTGGATTTCATGTTTGATATGCTGACCATCTGCTAACCACTTGTGCATTTCCATTCAATGCTGTTTGGGTAGAGATAGATCTGTCTGCAGTGCTTTGCCATGTTCTGTTTTACTCCTCTGCAGAATCTCTCTCTCTCTCTCTCTCTCTCTCTCTCTCTCTCTCTCTCACACACACACACACACACACACACACACACACACACACACACACCAACAACAACAAAACCCCTTTTCCTGATAAATAGAGTTGGGAGATCTCAGAAGCTTAGGCACCCCTGTGGCATTTTAATTTTCCCCAGAAAGATACCGCCAATAATATTGATTCCTTCCAACTGCTTTAATCTAGCAAAACTATCCTTGCATTTTAATGTAAATGTTAAAAGTACCACACAAAACCACAAAGGTGGGTCATTGCTTTTGGTTTAGCACATTGGACTGATCCAACTATAGTGACTTAACCATAGTTTGTGACTTGCCATAAATTGTGGCCCTAGCCTTATGTGTCTGATGCCATGCTGGCTAAGGAATTCTGAGAGCTGAAATCTACACATCTTATAGGTGCCAATTTTGGAAAACAGAATAGAGCAGAGAAGAGCAGAGCAGAGCAGAGCAGAGCAGAGTAGAATGACAGAGTTTGAAGGGACCTTGGAGATCATCAAGTCCAACCACCTGCTCAGGCAGGAAACCCTATACCATTTCAGACAAATAAGAGGTTGCCAGATTGGGGAAAGTGGCATTGTATTACGCATCTTATATTAATTTTCCATTATTATGATTATCCTTAAAAAGTGTTCAGAAGCAGCAACCAGCACAAAACATGGCAGCAAAGCTACTAATTAGTAGAAGCTACAGGAAGTGCTTGACTCCCCATTAAAAGACCCATTTAGGATCCTCTCGCTTACCAGGTACAACTTAAGGTGCTGATGTTGAATTTTAAAGCCCTAAGCATCTAGGGCCAGAGGGATGCAATGGCTCAGTGGTTAGAATGGTGGGCTTGTTGGCTAGAGAGTCAATAGCCCAGGTTCAAAGCCCCAGCACCATGAGATGGAGTGAGCTCCTGTTACTGACCTCAGCTCCCACCCACTGAGCAGTTTGAAAGCATGCAAACACTAGTAGATAAATAGGTACCACTTCAGTGGGAAGGCAACAGTGTCTTGTGCACCTCAGTATATAGTTATGCCGGCCACATGACCATGGAAGTATCTTTGGACGATGCAGGCTCCCTCGGCTAAGAAATGGAGATGAGTTGGACATGACTAAACAGGGAAAAGCTTTACTTTTATCTTAAGACCTTACTCTGAGGAACTAGCGTAGGAACCTAAGACCTTTTAGGAACTTGTCCAGCCATTAATATCTGCAAAAAAGCCCTCTCAGTAGCCTATTTGCCTATTATGAAAGAGACATGTCTTCCAGAGCTTCAGGTGATTCCAGAGGTATATGCAAGAATATATAAATATATTCTCTCTATATAAAATTCCCTTTTCACCCTAATGCATGGCCTGTGTCTTCTTCAATCTCAGATCCTCTACAGAGAACTGGGAATTTGAGGGTTCTGTGTAAGATCTTAGCTGTTGTTAGCACGGAGTCTTCTGAACAGAGAGCACTGATGTTGTTCCTGGGATCTGTTGGATCCCAACTTGGGAGTCATAGCCTTGAATGTTCCTACCACTATTGGGACCACTTTGGCTTTTACCATGTCCTTTCTAAGTTCCTCCTTCAGCTCTGATCCTTCTCCAGTTTCTCATAGTGCTTCTCGATGTTGCTGCCATTACCAAGTTGCATATATAGTATGTACTGTAGATATGCAACAATCAACGAGGCAGTATTGCACCATCATAATGCCTCCTCTGTTCCTTTTGTACTTGTTGTGATGTCATGTTGATGTGAGAAAGGAGCAGTTGCTGTCTTGCAACAGTGAACACTGCTTTAATCATTTTTGTAAAAGGATCACATCCGGAGGATTACCTCTCAGCATTCAATGAATATCTAACGGTGCAACTCCAATCTCCGCCTTTTTAAAAAACAAAGTAGGTGATTTGTTGGCTGGTTTCAATTATTTTAACACAATTATTTTAAAACAACGTCAAGAGGGAAAAAAACAAAAAGATTTTTAAGAATTGTGGAAGTATTCAGATATATAAAATTGAACAAGGATTTTAAAATAACATTGGAGTAATACTACATAAGTGATTATTTCAACTGTCATTAAAATCGATTCAAAGAACACAAATGATCAAAAGATAAGAATATGATAAGTATAATTAGTCAGATAAGACAGTTAATAGAAATGCTGGTTAAATCTAAAAAGGCCCACCTTTGTTATAACAAAACAGGTAACATCTAATGTTTTAAAGCACTGCATTAAGAATAATTCAAATGTCATATGTGGCATGTCTAAATAATAATACTAATCAGAATTCTAATCCATAAATAATTCCCAGGTTAAGTTAAATTCTGAAATAGATTAATTTTTAAATATGAAAATATTTTTGATACTGATGCCATAACAATGACATTCTTTTAAAAATGGAAATATGTATATTATCTACAAAAAACCCATAAAATATTCCAGTAAGTGTTTCCATACACAAAGTCAAATCTGTATATTTTTTATAAAGTAAAGTTTTATAACAGTTAGCAGAAAAACAGATGGCAGGAAAGAAAAATCAGTACATACATTCTGCAGTAAATTATCTTCCAGAATTGTTGAGACATTGGCCCAAATTTAATTTTTAAAAAATAATCCAACTTAAATTAACGTGTTTCCATCACGTTTTGGACTATGAATTATCTATTTAAGTAATCGGCACTGGAATAATGTATCAGTGAAAAAGCATGTGGGAAAAAGCATTTTTTTTTCTAATTCACTGTAAATTTTACTTTTTCTCTTCCATTGCTATTTCATGGTTATATATCAATAATTCTGTTTAAATTCTCTGACCAAACTTATCTGCCACCCAGAAGCCATCTGGAGAAACTCGAGTAGAGTTTTTCTTAAGGAAGAGCTTGGTTTAATCTTTGAGTTTATATGAAGAGACAATTAACCTCTGTCAAGTATTGTGCTTATGTTCATGTGCAATGAAGATTTGTTATAAGTTGTGCAGTATTAAGTGTCTTGTAAATAGCAACTAAGCTTGAGCCAGCTAAGGGATAGAACCTGTTTATTAGCAAGGTCTTGTTAGTATTTGGATAAGTGCCCCTTCCCAGGGGCTTTAGATTAGACTGGACATCAAAAGACCCCCTCGAAGGAGCGTATGGAAATCCCTTCTGCATTTTAAAATGCTGCAGTATGACCCATTTGGAGACTAGCTGCATAGCTTAGCTGTACTTATTTTTCTATTCTTTATGCTCTGAATAGAAGGAACATTTCTGGGGTAAAAAAAGAATGAACATTCATGTATATTTATATGTATAATTTCCTCACCAATTCTGAAACAGGGAAGCAGGTGTGTGGAACAGTCAGCAATTTCCTAGCAGATAAAGCTGGAACTGTTCCTTTGTAGGGATAATTCATTAATTTGTCTTAACTGAAACTCACGTATCCTGCTATTAAAGCTTTCACTGCAAATCGTTGCTTCTTCCATTGTTACAAAACTCAGGGATACCGATAGTATAGCTGGAACAAAAAGTGACAAATCCTTGAA
Source organism: Crotalus tigris (assembly GCF_016545835.1). Taxonomy (NCBI): domain Eukaryota; kingdom Metazoa; phylum Chordata; class Lepidosauria; order Squamata; family Viperidae; genus Crotalus; species Crotalus tigris. The sequence continues at coordinate 963,862 of NW_024097052.1, forward strand.
CTACGTTCAAATTCCAGAATTCTAGTTTATTTATTTTTTTTCCCATGCTGACAGATACAGAAAGCCCTTGCAGATATACTTAAAACTATTGTGATTTTTAGGATCGTGAATAACAGAATAATAGAATAACAGAGCTGGAAGGGATCTTGGAGGTCTTCTAGTCCAACCCCCTGTTCAAGCAGGAAACCTATACCATTTCAGAAAAATGGTTGTCCAATCTCTTCTTAGAAATCTCCAGGTTTGGAGCACCCACAACTTTGGGAGGCAAGTTGTTCCAATAATTAATTGTTCTGTCTGGAATTTTCTCCTTAGTTCTATGAAGCCAGAGTAGTTGTACCGTATCTCAATATCCCCCAAAATTCTGCTGGAAGACTGTTGTTGTTGTTGTTTTTTAAAAAATAAATAAGGTACTTTAATTGAATTGTGAGGGTGCTTTGTAAACATCATCTACAACCCATGAGAAAAGATAAAACTGAGTTCAACTCCTAGTGACATGGGTTTTTCTTGGAAATACAGATTTTTTTTCCCCAGTTATCTATCTAGCTATAACCCTGAGATTCCTTAAGCTTGTTCTTAATTGGAAGCTCCTCATGTTGCTTTCATTCTAAAAGATAAATGACTGTAATAGAAGAAAATATCTCAGGTAACTCAGGTCTGAATTGTGAGTTCTTGGTGATCACTTGCAGTGCTTCATTACCCAAGTAGGTAAAGGTTTTCTGCCTGATTGTTTGTCTGGTCTTAATCGCTGCTAATCTGGGTGTTGGTTGAAGGACGGGATGCTTTTAGTCTTCTTATTTCTTTCCTTTGTTGTTGTTGTTGTTAGTTGCAAAGTCATGTCTGACCCATTGCAACCCCATGGACAACGTTCCTCCAGGCCTTCCTGTCCTCTACCATCTTCTGGAGTCCATTTAAGCTCACGTCTCCTGCTTCAGTGACTCCACCCAGCCACCTCATTCTCTGTCGTTCCCTTCTTCTCTTGCCCTCCATCTTTCCCAGCATCAGGCTCTTCTCCAGTGAGTCCTTCCTTCTCATTAGGTGGCCAAAGTACTTGAGTTTCAACTTCAGGATCTGGCCTTCTAAAGAGCAGTCGGGGTTGATCTCCTCTAGGACTGACCGGTTGGATCGCCTTGCAGTCCAGGGGACTCGCAGGAGTCTTCGCCTTCCTAGTTTTTTTATTGCTTCTTTTGAATGGTGTGTAGGTGTGGTTTATCTCTATGTGTTTACTGAGGCCGAATTTGTCTGAATGCCAAGCTTCTAGGAATTCCCTAGCATTTTTTCAATTTGGTTAGGTCTAAGATGCTAACATTTCCTCAGTTGGGTCTGTCTCTATTTTGTGAGATGACATACTAGACAAATGAACAAGCAGAAAACAATATTCAAATCAAGAAACTTCCAAGGAGAAACTAGATTTCCACCCAAACTGGCAGGGCAAGTTACTGTATATAAACAGAGAGTCACCCCATACTCGCTCACACTGATGAAGTTACCTAGTTGGGTAATGAAATGTTGGCAAGCAAACAATCAAGTTCCAAGAACTTCGCAGATAAAAGAATGTCAAGTTTAAAGCCAACTTTGAATTGCGTCCAGAAATGCATTGTTAAAAATGAAACATAGCTAGTAATAAAATAAAACAAATATGTGGGCAAATAGCGGCAGTCACTTAAAAAAAATGCTTATATTTGGGAGTATTCGCATTTAAATCTTTGAACAAGAATATTTACATGAGAAAAAAGGAAGAATGAGGCGATTTGCATTTTAAAAGGAATAAAGAATGGTGGAAGATAGATACAAAGCCTTCACGGATTACTAAGTGGGAGAATTAAATAAATACAACATTTCTGAATCTTAAAAATAAGTAAAATAAAATAGAAGAGGAACTTTGGATCACAACATTTTTTTCTTACTGATATTAGATCTTTTAATAAATTTAACTACTCCTGTAGTCCCATATTATGATCTTTTTGCCACTTTCTAACTTATTTTCATACATTTTCTGAACTATCGCTAAAGGAAGAGTTTTAACTTGATTAGCGCATCAACTTATTTTCTAGATATGTACAATCCATTAAACCAAGGGTATCCAATCTTGGCAACTTTAAGTCTTGTAGACTGCAATTCCCAGAATTTTCCAGCCAACATGTCTTAAAGTCCACAAGTCTTTAAATTGCCAAGGCTAGATATACCTGCATTAAGCCAAACACACGAGTCAATTAGCCTGAGTTCACACAACACGCTGAACTATAAAGAAATCAAAACCCAACAGCAATCAAACTTAGAATATTGTGTGAATGCAACTGCTAGATTTGCTACAAATAAAGTGCATTGTGTGGGCCTAGAATCAGAGGGCTCAAACATCACACCAAACCTTAATGCAGTATATTGATTTTTGGCTTGCCATGTGGTGTGAAGCCAGTCAAAGATAATTCCACATACTATGGTTAAAGAATGCAAGATTTAATGTGACGTGTGACCCAAGCCAGAAGAAATCGACAGGAATAGAGCCAGTAACAGCAGCATCTCCCTTGGAAAAAACCGTTGGGGGGGGGGAAATGTACAGAGCTTCCTCCGAATGCAAGCAGCACTTCGTAGCTTTCATCTGCAGCAAAAAAAAAAAAGTTTATATGCATTATTTATTCACTGTAAGCGATTTTGAGTGTCTAAAGGAAAAGCACTGTGGAGAATTGTCTGATCTAAATAAATCAATGTTTGGTTTCTTGTAACCTGACAGAATTTAAGGGTTTAAGAATTCCCCAAAGACAAATCTTAGAATACACAGGAGGCTAATTCATAGCCTTTGATTCGACAGGTAGTCCTCAACTTACAATGGTAGATTTAGCGACCGTTCGAAGTAACCACGGCCCTGAAGAAAGTGACTTAAATAACAACAACAACAACAACAATAAAGCTGGAACGGACCTTGGAGATCATCTAGTCCAACCCCCTGCTCAGGCAGGAAACCCTATACCATTTCAGATAAATGGCTGTCCAGTCTCTTCTTAAAAACTTCCAGTGTTGGAGTACAGTGCATTATATTCAAAACAGGCCATTATCCCGTGGTGGGATTCAAATATGTGAACAACCAGTTCTCTGTGTGGATGCTGCTTCTGGAAGTCCATTCTGGGCCTGGGCAACAAAAAATTAGCTACCAGTTCTGCCGAAGTGGTGCGAACTGGCTGAATCCCACCATAGGAAGGAAGGAAGGAAGGAAGGAAGGAGGGAGGGAGGGAGGGAGGGAGGGAGGGAGGGAGGGAGGGAGGGAGGAAGGAAGGAAGGAAGGAAGGAAGGAAGGAGTGGTGGGATTCAAATAGATGGACAACCGGTTCTCTGTGTGGATGCCGTTTCCGGAAGTCCATTCTGGGCCAGGGCAACAAAAAATTAGCTACTGGTTCTGCCAAAGTGGTGCGAACCGGCTGAATCCCACCACTGCCATTATCCTATTATCTTTCTATGCTAACCAGTTCTATAAGCCACTATATGATTCTTCTGATAATCTGTGGCACAGATAAACACAGCAACTGTTTTTTTTTTTTTTTTTAAAAAAAACCATATTTAGCTTTCACTATGAACCCAGAACTAAAGTCAATCACTGTGGTTTGGTGTAATGTCATGTGTGGTGTGAAAAGCCCACTCCCTGTATCTCAGGAGCCTTAATTTTATTTATGAATTCTATGTGCCTGAAATTTATTCAGCCTCAACAGCAGCTGACACCAGCTCCAATTAATGCAGCCAGGGTGCACCCAACAGTACAAAGTAATAAAACATCAGCAGCGCCACCATAAACAATAAAACGACCATGGCAAACAATACAAATGACAATAATCAAAATGACAGAGCATCCCCAATAACACTCTAATACCATAAATTAGATTAATAAATAATCATTAGCGGGAGACTGTCCCACGGTAAAAATTACACAGCAGCGTCGGCAATCTCAGTTACATGGAGGATGTTGTTTCTCTTCAAATCACTCCATCTTCATTGCCTTCTGGAGAAACGGGTAGGGCTAGATCTGATGGGAAAATCTGATTAAGTCAAATCAAATTCATGATGCTCCCAAGCCACAGAGAGCTTTAAAAATCAGAAGCTTCCCTAGCAGTGTGCTGCAGCTGCCAAAAAAGCCAACACAGTGCTGGGCTGCATTAACAAGAGGATAGAGTCAAGATCCAGCAAAATATTAATACCCCTCTACAATGCCTTGGTAAGGTCACACTTGGAATACTGCATCCAGTTTTGGTCACCATGATGTAAAAAAGATATTGAGACTCTAGAAAGAGTACAGAGAAGAGCAACAAAGATGATTAGGGGACTGGAGGCTAAAGCATACAAGAAACAGTTACTGGAATTGGGTATGTCTAGTTTAATGAAGAGAAGGACAACGGGGGACATGATAGCAGTCTTCCAATATCTCAGGGGCTGCCCCAAAGAAGAGGCAGTCAAGCTATTCTCCAAAGCACCTGAAGGCAGGACAAGAAGCAACGGATGGAAACTCATCAAGGAGAGAAGCAACCTAGAACTAAGGAGAAACTTCCTGACAGTGAGAACAATCAACCAGTGGAACAACCTGCCTCCAGAAGCGGTGAATGCTCCAACACTGAAAGTTTTTAAGAAGAAACTGGACAGCCATCTGTCCGAAATGGTATAGGGTTACCTGCCTGAGCAAGAGGTTGGACTTGATGACCTCCAAGATCCCTTCCAACATCATCATCATCATCACCATCATTATTATTATTTTAAAATGCCCTTGGAAGCTAAACAGCAAGTAGTCCTGGGACCTGCAGCTCTGGGGTAGCACCCTGATCGAGAGTATCTACAGGGGGTGGTCAAAAAAGTCAAGATGGAGGCACAACCATGCCATCAAAGCAACACATGGTTTTCACATGCATTTAAAAAAACAATCAGGTGGCACTTCGATGGCATTGTGGCGGCTGTGTCTTGTCCTTTTGGGCCACTTCCAGTAGACCCCCTCAACCTTTGCAATGGGTTCACGTCACCAACAAGGGGGCTCCAGCATTTCTGAATACATTTCAAACATGAATAGCATTTCTGGGTTAGCTGTAACTACAAGCCTAATTATAGCGTGCTGCAACAGCCAACCTTTGGCTTAATCTCTAGGCAACGTAGGCTTGCACAAGAGCTTAATTAAACCAACCAGCCAGGAAAAGGAAAAGCAGAGGTTGGAGGCACATTCACATGCACCTGCTTGTGGAGACTGTGCCAAGGGCAGGTTTCACGCCATCGCTTGTGGGCTCACCAGCAAAGCCTAGCTGGAGCGAAGGAAAAGTCTTCATCAGGGTCAGGTCCAAGCTGGGAATAAACAACATGGCGACTGCTTTAGAAAGAAGGTTGTAGTTTATTGAAGAGGAGAGCCAGAGAGAAAGATGGCTCTGGAGGAAAAGAGAGAGCACATGTAGGGAGTGGGTTTTTATACCTTCTTGGGCTTTTGTTTGGAGTTGCTCCTGTAGCATGAACTTTGACCTGAGTCTGTATGTGCCTTTCTGGTATTCTGATGGTGGTGGGTTCATCCTAATATGTCCCAAAGGTCATATCCTGCTTCCCTGGGGCTGATGACTGTTGGATTTTTTTGGTGTGAGGGATTGTTGATTCTAGGGATCTTTCTTCCTAATCCCAGTTTCTTGACTCCAATCTTTCTGACAAGATTATCACATCTGCATTTCTGCAGACCTGGTTTCTGTTTGGGGCAGAGAGACTTGGGTGGGGGAGTTGGTTTCTGCCTTTAAAATCTTCTGGGGAACTATATTCTGCCTTTTTAACATTCCCAAAAATATTTCTTTCTCTAAATTGTTCCCACACTTGTTTGTGCAGACTGGTTACTGGCATGCCGCCATCTGGTACTGGTCCATGGACCAGGGGTTGAAGACTCCTGCTCTGAGACCAAGCATGACCAACTCTGGAGTTCCTGCCTTTTTCCCAGCACAAAGCCAGCTAGAACCATCAAAACCCAACAAATATGTTGAAGGAAAAGTCTCCATCATGGTTCAGTCCAAGCCGGGAATAAACAACATGGCGACTGCTTTAGAAAGAAGGTTGCAGTTTATTGAAGAGGAGAGCCAGATAGGAAGATGGCTCTGGAAGAAAAGAGAGAGAGCACATGTAGGGAGTGGGTTTTTATATCTTCTTGGGCTTTTGTTTGGAGTTGTTTCCTGTTCCTGTTTGAGGCTTTGTATTTCCTGTGTCATGTATTTTGACCTGTGTCCCTTTGGCATCTGTAGGTTAATCCTATTATGTCTTGTCTTGGAGTTTGGATAGGGTGTGTAGATGTTAGGTGTCTTTGTCTTCTTAATCTTCTAGATTCAGCCTTCCTGGGTTATTTACATCTGCATTTCTACAGAGCTGGTTTCTGCTTGGGGGAGGGAGACTTGGGGCTCTTAAGAAAAATTGGGCATGTTTTTCTGCCTCTTTAAGATCCTTTGAGGAAGTATAATATTCTGCCCTTTTAATATTTCCTTCTCTGGGGGAGGGGGGGTGCTGACTTCCCACAAATCACTTCAAGAGGCCAACACTTTCCCCAAGTCTCGACATCATTTTTGTAACGGGAGGACCAAAACTGGATGCAGCATTCCAGGTGAGGCCTTACTAAGGCTTTATAAAGCAGGACTACTACAATGGCAAATCTAGGCAGCGTACTAAAAAGAAGAGACATCACCCTGCCAACAAAAGTGCGTATAGTCAAGGCCATGGTTTTCTCAGTTGCAATGGATGGCTGTGAAAGTTGGACCCTAAGAAAGGCTTAGCGCCAAAGAATGGAGGCCTTTGAACTCTGGTGCTGGAGAAGACTCCTGTGAGTCCCCTGGACTGCAAGGCATTCAAACAGGTCAGTCCTAGAGGAGATCAACCCCGACTACTCTTTAGAAGGCCAGATCCTGAAGTTGAAACTCAAATACTTTGGCCACCTGATGAGAAGGAAGAACTCACTGGAGAAGGGCCTAATGTTGGGAAAGATGGAGGGCAATAGAAGAAGGGGACGACAGAGAAAGAGGTAGCTGGAGGGAGTCACTGGAGCAGTAGGTGTGAGCTTAAAGCAGTGGTTCTCAACCTGTGGGTCGGGACCCCATTTGGGGTCGAACGACCTTTTCACGGGGTTCGCCAAACAACGCAGTCCGCCATTTTTCCCCTTTTCCTTAGCTGTGCTACTCCCTTTTATTCTATTGGTTTTTGAAAGCCAATAGAATAGACTCTCTTGAATAGAGTCTAATTCTCTTGGCTTTCAAAAGCCAACAAGAATTGTCCAGGCTGTCTCTGCCCTGCTGAGCCCACCAAAAGTCCCATTCTGCAAACGGGGCTGCACCAGTTGAGTAGTCCTCGACTTACGACCGGTTGGGGGTCGCGGCATTAAAAAGCTTGAGAACCACTGGCTTAAAGGGACTCCAGAAGATGGTAGAGGACAGGAAGGCCTGGAGGAACGTTGTGCATGGGTGGGACGCTACAAAAACAATAGGAGTTTGATCCGATGCCTCTGTTCCTACAGCTTAAACCGAAGCGATCGACGCGCCACGACCAGGCGCGCTCTGCCTCCGGGCGCTCGGAGGGGACGGGGCTGCTCTCCGAGAAAGGCGCAGCCCCGGGCGGCAGGAGCGGAGAGAGGAAGCTCCCGGTCCGCCTCCCGCTCGGTCCCTCCTCGCTCCAGCCGCCCGCCGCCAATGGGCAGCCCTGGGCGGAGAGCAGCGGCGGCGGCCAATGAAGCGGCGGCAGGAAGCGGAGCTAGGGCGCACGCGGAGCCCGCTGGAGGGGCTTGGCCTGGCTTGGCGGCGGCCCCGCTGGAGGAGGAGGAGGAGAGGAGGTGAGACGGAGGGCGGCGAGGGGAGGCCGGTCCCGGCCGTCGGAAGCCCCCCTGCCTTCCCGGCGTGTTTTCATCCCCACCTTTCCAGCCCGCGGGGGACGGTTTGCGCCGGTTCTGGCTCCGGGTAGCGTTGGAGCGCGGCGATCGGCCGCAAGGTCGCTCCTTGCGCGCTTGGCTGGAGCTTCTCGGCCAGGCTTCCCGACCTTGGAGGACGGTCGCACGGTTTCCAGCCTGGCTGGCTTGGGGGATCTCTGCCTGCGCGTCCGGGCGCCCCCCCTTCCCGTCCTTGAAAAAGAGGGGTTGACCGTTGGGTTGGGGGATCCAACCCGGAGCTTCCCCGCCTTGGAAGGGAGGCGAGGGGCTGAGCAACCCGGCTAGCAGAAATCTGGGGACGGGGGTGGGAAAGGCGCCCCCCCTGGCGTGGAATCCGGTGCCACCTTTGGGGGTCAGAGAAGCAAAACCGAGTTTGGAAGCTAGTAGCGTCAACTGTTGGGTAGGTGGTTTCCCTCCCCCTGGTTGCTAGATCCAGATCCTAAAAGCGTCACTCTCGGCTGCTAATGCTGGATCTTTCACGGCGTGGTGACAGGTTGAGCAGATCCAAAATGGATCTATCCAGTTCCCTCTGCCTTGGTAGAAAAGATAGAGGAGATCACCCTTGGCCCTTAGTTATAAACCAGTGTTTCTCAACCTTGACCATTTTAAGTTTCTCAACCTTGACCATTTTAAGGCATGTGGACTTCAACTCCCAGAATTCCACAGCCAGCATTGCTGGCTGTGGAATTCTGGGAGTTGAAGTCCACATGCTTTAAAATGGTCAAGGTTGAGAAACACTGTAATATAAACAAAGACGAAATCCTTTGTGCTTAGTGGGTTGTGCAAGCTTTGACCTCTATAACTTGACTGCCCTCCTGCCTAGTGGGCAGTCCACTAGGACAGGGGTCTCCAACCGTGGCAACTTTTAAGACTTGTGGACTTCAACTCCCAGAAGTTGGCTGGGGAATTCTGGGAGTTGAAGTCCACAAGTCATAAAAGGGCCAAGTTTGAAGACCCCTGATGTAAGCAAATTTCTAAAGCGCTTCAGAGTTAACTTGGCTTGTTTGCACGTCTTGGAGCAGGGGTCTTCAAACTTGGCCCTTTTATGACTTGTGGACTTCACCTCCCAGAATTCCTCAGCCAGGCACGCTGCCTGAGGAATTCTGGGAGTTGAAGTCCACAAGTCATAAAAGGGCCAAGTTTGAAGACCCTTGGCTTACATCAACTCCTGGCTCAACCGCTTCCCTGCAAACAAAAAAAATCACATCAGTAAAGCTCCTTCCTAACAAGGACTGTTGATGGGTAGTGCAACTGTGGAAGTGATTGGAATTGGATTGGTCTGTGCCCCACAAAGGACCAGGTTTGTTAGTTTGGTCCAGAGGTCTTCTCCAAAATCCAGGCCTTCCACTGGAGCATGACTAGCAAATAGAATACAAGGCTCCTGAATGTCTTGTGCCTAACTTTGATGTAGTAGTGTAGGTTTGGAAGGCCCATAGAGGTTCTTCTGATCCAGCCCTCTGATCAGAGCAGGAATCTTCATACCCTCCTGGACAAATTGGCTGTCCAATCTTTTCTTGAACACTTCTACTGATGGAGCACCCATAATGTCAGGGGGCATGCTTATCCATTCTTTTATACCTCTTACCATCAGGAAATTCTTTCCTAATTTGAGTTTGGATCTTTCACTTGAAATAAGGAGGAATTTCTTGATAATGGTAGAGTAGGGAAGTGTAGCTAAAGAGTCTGGCTGTTGAAAGCAGGTGGAGAAGATATCCAGCAAACCATAGCCAGGTCAAGTCATTGAGGTCCAGTCAAAGCACGTTCTCCCAAATGCGTCTATTCCCAGTCAGAGACTTATAAGCTTTTGGCTACCATCTAAATATAGCTGGCACTGATCAGAATTAACTGCAGAATCTAAGGTGCAGAGATAATAGTCTAATGTACAAGCAGTCCTCTACTCTCATGGTGCTGTTCCAAGCAGGTAGCATTCTGGGTCTTTGACTAGAGATACAATAGTACTGACACTTTAGGAGACTTGGAAATCAAATTGTTGGATTAGAGCAGTGGTTCTCAACCTGTGGGTCGGGACCCCATTTGGGGTCAAACGACCATTTCACAGGGGTCGCCAAACAACGCAGTCCGCCATTTTTTCCCCCTTTTCCTTAGCTCTGCTTCTCCCTTTTATTCTATTGGCTTTTGAAAGCCAATAGAATAGACTCTCTTGAATAGAGTCTAATCCTATTGGCTTTCAGAAGCCAATAGGAATTGTCCAGGCTGTCTCTGCCCTGCCGAGCCCGCCAAAAGTCCCATTCTGCAAATGGTGCTGCACCAGTTGAGTAGTCCTCGACTTACGACCGGTTGGGGGTCGCGGCATTAAAAAGGTTGAGAACCACTGGATTAGAGACATTAGGGAAAAGCATAAGAGTTCCAGTGTTAGATCAAAGTCATCACATCGTTCTTTGTCTTCACTTGTACTGATTTGTCACTTTGCTCTTACTGTTTCTCAAACTTGGCAACTTTAAGATGAGTGGACTTCAACATGGCTGGCTTGGGAATTCTGGGAGTTGAAATCCACAATCTTACAGTTGCTAAGGTTGAGAAACACTGGTCTAGGAAGTAGTGACATCGCTGTCCTTGGACCGAAGAGGACTCGCTGTAGTTATCTGCACAAAGATAATTTTACAAATCAATCAATTATTTTGCCTGAGAATTCTAACTAATGCAGGATATGTCTACTTCCCTGCATGTTGGAATTATGTACTGGGACTCTAATTAGCTGTCCTTAAATAGCACTGTAGGATTCCGGTACATTTCCAAATACAGTACAGGATGCAGGTGCTGGCTTTAAAAAGTCCCAGATAATTTGGGATCTTAGCAGCTGTCAGAAGAATCTTTCAGTCTCATAGATAATTCTAAGAGGCTTGGACATGTCTTGAGATTAAAAAAAAAAAAAAGCATTTTGGGAATGACTTTTTAAAAAAATGTGAACCAAAAGTTGGTGAGGGCCATTTAGTTCACGTCAATTGCCCTCTTGGTGTTTTAAAAATATCGTAAGTGAAGATTTTCTGATATGTTTTTTCCCCCAAATGTACAAAGATTCATAACCTTGGTTTCTAGCTTGGTCTACCACGTAGGGCTAACAGAGCCTCTGCCTTGCTCAAGCAGGGCGAGAAGCCACAGTGAGAAGTGGGTGTGTTTGTTTGCAATAGGACTTTGGAGCCGAGCAAGAAGGAGATAATTCTGCTTAAATAAAGTGCCTTTGATTTCTTGCTGTCTGGAAAGAAAAAGCCCAGGGGAGACAAAATGACATTTTAAATAGCTACTCAGGGAAAACCAATCAAGAGCCTTGTGGCTTTTTAAAAACCAATAAAGTTAGGGTTAGTCTTTTAAAACGCTATCACATACTCGGTGGTGGTTTTGCCATCTCCCCAGGGAATTCAGTCACCTGCAGAGAAAATACCTCTTTTTCCTAGCAAAAATGGATTCTTGGCCCGAGCCTGCTAAAAGCCATGGTTTGCTGAAATTGTGCCCCTACAGCAGTGGTTCTCAACCTTTTTAATGCCGCGACCCCCAACCGGTTGTAAGTCGAGGACTACTCAACCGATTGTAAGTCAAGGACTACTCAACTGGTGCAGCACCGTTTGCAGAATGGGACTTTTGGCGGGCTCAGCAGGGCAGAGACAGCCTGGACAATTCCTATTGGCTTTTGAAAGCAAATAGAATTAGACTCTATTCAAGAGAGTCTATTCTATTGGCTTTCAAAAGCCAATAGAATAAAAGGGAGTAGCACAGCTAAGGAAAAGGGGAAAAAAATGGCGGACTGCGTTGTTTGGCGACCCCCGTGAAATGGTCGTTCGACCCCAAAATGGGGTCCCGACCCACAGGTTGAGAACCACTGCCCTACAGAAATACCTCCAGTGCAGGCTTCTTGCCAAATGAGGGGGACAGATATGGAGGTATAACAGTCCTCCTTTGAACACTGCTCTGAGTAATCATCAGATTCCTTTCCTCTTTTACCCTTCAATCATTTTAAACGAATTACCCTTAAAGCTTTTAAAATGACTGCCAGCTTCTTGCATTCTCTTTAACTAATAAAAATGGTTATTTGATCACAGTCCAGAGCGTTTGCAATGTGCTTACTATTCGTGCAGAATGGCTTAGTTGGGGGAATAGTGAAGTGAGTAGCTACGGAATAGATGGATGGACCGACGGAATATTTATAGCTCAGGATTGTGAGGTTCTTGGTGCTTTCTAAGCTTGGTGGTTTTCTTGCAGACCTTTCATTGCTAAACTAGGTAACATCATCAGTGCCAAGGGAACGTCTGCAAGAAAAACACTAGGCCCAGAGAGCACCAAAGATCCCGTAGATCAGGGATCAGACCGTGGGCTCTTGGCTAGCAGGTCGTACAAAAGGCTGGCCAGTGTGCGCAGGCGTGGGCGTGCATTTCCCCTCCACTTGTGCTAGCGCCCGCTGTCCTGTTTGCACGTGTGCGCAGGCGTGAACGGGAATGCTAGCCCGGAGTGGGTGTCCACAGCCCGTTTGCACATGTGCTGCTAGCCTGAGCGGTTTGCGCGACCTCTTTGTACATGCACAAACAGGTTGCTAGCCGCCATGGGGGTACACGGCCATTCATGCATACGCACAGTGCCAGCACATGCCGCGTGTGTAAACGGTGTGTGTGGCCCCATGCACACATGCGTGCACGCACACCAATTTTGAAGCTGCTCTCCTTCCCTCCAGTCCTTGAGCCCAGAAAGATTGGAGACCTCTGCCATAGATGCTTTGAAGCAGACACTTTAAACTGGGATTTCTGGCCAGACTGATCATAGCCGGTGAATATAGATAGCTTCCCCATGCAAATCCATTTCCTGAGCATGCCTTGAATGTAACTGCAGGTAGTCCTCGACTTACAGCCACAACTGAGGCCAGCGTTTCTAATAATTTTTTATTTTTCCAAACTCTCCCCCATACATATACCATGATATTTATCAGATGTTAACATTCTTTTTACATTCATATGTAAGATACTTTTAATAAAATGAAATAAATACATACACATGACTTTTGGTGTTGCTCGCCCATTTCCCCTTTCACTGTATCCACACTCCTTCTTCTCTACCTTCTTTCTCCCTTTCTTCTCTTCCCTACTTCCCTCTTCTTCCTCTTCTCTTTCCTTCACCGCTTCTCCCTACTTCTCTTCTCCTCCAACCTTGCTACTTCCTTCTCCCCTCCTTTACTCTTTTCTCTCTCCTCTCTTTTTTTCCCTCTCATCCCTCTTCAGATAAATTCAGGGGTAATGTCCGAGCAACTCCTCTCTCCAAATTTCCCTAAATGTATTATATACAATAAGATTAATTTTCTCTTACATTAATACTTCTATTTATCTAACCTTCTCGGTATATGCTTCTATAAATATTTATACAACCTCCAGTTATTCAATACTGTGTCGCCTGGGTCTCCCTCCTTATCTGCTCCTTCTTCTTCCATCTAAATTGATGTTAACTATCTTTTAACTGTATTCTCTTACCAGCCAATCATAAAAAGTTCCGCAGATTTCATAGTAGTCTGACTCTGTCTTATCTTTAATTGTCGTTGTTACTCTGTTCATTTCTGCACATTCCAGTATTTTCCCAATCACCTCTCCCTCTGGGGGGGGGTTTCAGTTGAGCCCAATGTTTCTGTTGTTAAGTGAGACATTAGGATCACCGTTGAGTTTTGCCCCATTTTACGACCTTTCTTGCCATAGTTGTTAAGTGAACCACTGCAGTTGATCAGTTAGTGATCTGGTTGTTGACTGAAACTGCCCCCCCCTGTTGACTTTGCTTGTCAGAAGGTCGCAAAAGGGGATCACATGACCTTGGGACATCGCAACGGTCATAAGTATGAAGCAGTTGCCAAGCATCGGAATTTTGATCACATGATCGTGGGGATGCTGCAAAGGCCGTAACTGTGAAAAATGGTCGTAAGTCACTTTTTTCAGTCGCTAAATGAATTGTAAGCCGAGGACTACCTGTATAGTGGTGTTGCTGATGCTGATCCTTCAACTGTGTTTTCCTTCGTTTCTACAGATCCCGCTTGGCGTCATGTGGCCCATCTTCTGGGCCAGCATACGGACCTATGCTCCTTACGTTACCTTCCCCGTAGCCTTTGTGGTTGGGGTGGTGGGCTACAACCTCGAGTGGTTCATCCGGGGCAAGCCCCCTCCGCAGACCCCCGAGGACGAGAAGAGCATTTCAGAACGGCGTGAGGACCGTAAGCTCCAAGAGAGTGTTGGGAAAGACCTTACCCAAGTGGTCAGCCTGAAGGACAAGCTGGAATTTGCCCCCAAAGCAGTTCTCAACCGGAACCGGCCTGAGAAGAATTAAGGAAGCTGGTTATTTTTATTGCTAGCTGGTTAGATTTTCTTTTATTTGAGGTCTGAATTCTTTGATTTTGAATATTGGTTTCCAGCCGGTGTTGAGCCCATCAGCCCATGCAAAGTATGTTTGCTGTTCTCTCCAGCTCTGGCAGATTTCTGCAGCTGCTGAGATCCCGCGGAGATGAAGATGGATTTTATGAATCTTGATATTTGACTTTGGAATCTCCCCTCTTCCATAAAATGTTGTTTATCCTCTAATGGAATGGCCTCCGAAGCTCAATTAATGGACATCTAAAAGATTAGTTCACATCCAAGGCAGGATTTGGCTGTTAAAGGGAAGGCAGGAATTTGGCTCTTAAAGGGACTCTCGCAAAGTATATAGACCTCTTTTAAGGGAAGGTCTTTTCTTCAAATAGCTTGTAGACTTTTTGACTCTGGACAGGCAAATGAAAAACTGTTCCTGTTTCTGCTGGAAACCTCACTTCAAGGGGGACGTTCTTGGCTGCTGCCAGAGGCCACTGTTGAACCATATTTGCACTGTCACCTCTCAGGAAATTGTGTATTTCTTTCCCTGGAAATTTCTGTTGGGGACATTGTGCTGGATTTTTATTTTTTATTTTAGAACACCAATCCACTGCTGAAATTAAAGATTTAAATCCGTTTGGGGAGCCCTGTGTTTTGTACCAGAGATGGTAGGTGGGAGAGGATAAATCTATCTGCAGGTTGTATTAGCTGTGCCTTTGCATGAAAACTGCTTGAGATTCTCCCCTGTGTATTACAGTAGGAGTTCTTCAATAAACAGGAGTGATGGAGAAACGTTACCCAAAGGAAGTTCATATTTTTCTTGTGTATCTTTCTCTATAGCAGTATTTCTCAACTTCACAACTTTTAAGAGGTGTGGACTTCAACACCCAGAATTCCGCAGCCAGCGTGCTGTTCGTGCACTTCTTGAAGATGCTGAGGTTGAGAAAAATTGCTCTACGCAGGATACAGTTCCAAGAAAACTGTCAAACATATTGAGCCGTCCAGTATACAGGGAAGTCCTTGCTCAATGACCATTCAAATTTATGATGGACTCCCCCCAAAGCTACTTACGACTCAATTTTGAAGTTAGAAGGGCTGTAATGCCCCCCCCGGCAGTCATGTGATTGCAGTTTTGGCAGTTGGCTCATCTTTAAGGCCATTTGCGTTGTATCGTGGTCACATGACTGATTTTCAAAATGTTTGCTTGTCCCTGGTATTTATTTCCAGTTTCCAGCAAAAAAAAAAAAAAAAAAAAAATGCACATTGGATAAAATGGACTTGCTCAAGGAATGCAGCATTTGCTTAACAATTGGTGCAAATAAATTCGTCAAATCAGGCATGGTCACGTGGCGACTTGTTTAATGACCGTCACAACTTACAAACAAGTCCATGCTCAAGTATGTTCATAGGTTGAAGTCTACCTGTATTATGCTGTGGATCAGAATTATCCACTTTCGTTGTGGAATCCTTGGGGGATGTAAAGGGGAAAAGATTAGGAGTTTTTGAAAATTTAAAAAAAATTGATGGAAAACAGAATCCTACGTTCTCTTTCTCCTTTGCATGAACACAATGCACACCTATAGATCCGGAAGGGCTATCACACAATACAAACAATTCAATCCTAGAGTAGGTAGCTGCATTCATGTAGCATCTTCGGCTGATTACTAAATTGAGGTCTATGTAGAGTACATTGGGGCCACACGCTGCTAATTAACTGAATGAGTTGGGGAACTGTAGCGATTAATTCAACAATGCAAAGCAAATTTTAATCTAAGCTTTTATTTTAAATGAATAAAAGTAACTTTGAATCTGCCAGAAGTGTAACTTTCAGATTTGAGCTATTCAGATGCTTCTTTTTTTCCATACCACTCTGTGCTTTGTTTCAACTTGATACCTTCCAAATCAAAAGAGAGAAAAAAATATTTGCTATTTGCAGTGTGTGTATAAGAGAGATTAAAGGGTTTGTGTGTGTGTGTGTGTGTACACTTTGAAATCAATCTTGATTTCCATGGTTGCCAATTTTGACAAGATTTCTGAAGTGGTTGGTTCTTGCCTCCTACCTAGGGCTGAGAGAGAGTGACTGGCTCAAAATCACACTTTGTGTCTAAGGCAGGATTAGAACTCGCAGTCACCCAATTCCTAACCTGGTTCCCTAAACACTAGATCAGACTTGCTCTCTCTCAAACTCCTCAGCTAATACATTCCTCTTATCAGGTTTAAGTCAAGTACCTAAGTCCAAATTAAGTCTAAGGAGACTTCAGAACTTACTAGAATTTACTTCATGATAAAACACATATGTCTTTTTGGGGAAGTGAAGCTGCTGTTGTCTGTTCTTCAGTTCAAAACTGCTAAAACAGGTTAGTTTGTGGAATTCCCCCCCGCCCCTTTGAGTATTGAGTCCTGGAGACAAGCAGAATCATCCTTGTAGTTTTTTTTGGCAAGATTTCAGAAGAGGCTTGCCCTTGTCACTTTCCTAGAACTGAGATAAAAAAGACGGGCCCAAAGTCACCCAGCTGGATTTGTGAGTAAAGCAGAACTAGAATTCACAGTCTCCTGGTTTCTACCCTGGTGCCTTAAGCACTGCACCAAACTGACTTTTTTTTTTTTGTAATGATAGACTATCACAGAAACTATATGACAAAATCTACAACTATTCCTTTGAAGACAATATTAGCTTTAAGAAGAAGTGTGGTTTTGTATGCTACCTGCATCCTGCGGATGGGGCTTCGCTTGTTTGTGCAGATCACTTGCTGGCATGCTGTGGCCCAGTACTGGTCCACGGACCAGGGGTTGGGGACCCCTGGTTGATATGTCACTTGCAGAACTCTTTCACAAAGTCAATTCAATGCCTCCTCTTTCAACTAATCACGGGCATGCTTGGATCGTTCACTTACCACAGTGATGGCGAACCTTTTAAAGACCAAGTGCCCAAACTGCAACCCAAAACCCACTTATGCATCGTCGGGTGCCGGGTGGATGTGGCCCCTTGGCTGAGTGTGGCCCATGGGGTGGGTGTGGATGCGGTGGTAACGGCAGACTGGGTGAGACTAAAAAGTTCAATCAATCAATTCCAACTTTGCAAGGTCTTTTTTTTTCCCGTGAGAAGTTGAAATTGACTGATTGATTGAACCTTTTTTTTTTGTACATGGCGGCGGAGGCCTAAAGCGAAAAGGTTTTATAAAATCCAGCTGAAGGCCTAGGACTGGGGCGACAGCGCACGTGCCCACAGAGAGGGCTCTGAGTGCCGCCTCTGGCACCCGTGCCATAGATTCACCACCACTGACTTACCATATTCAACTAATACTTGTTTAGCGACTGCCTCATTTAGTGACCATTTGCAGTTACGACAGTGATGAAAAAGTAACTTTACGACTAAACCTTATACTTACTTAACGACATTTGCAGGTCAGCAAATCATTTCTTGTAAGATGATAAGTACCCTTCTGGTTTTACTTGGTGACCGCTTTCTTAACAGAGTTGCCGGTCTCAACTGTGGTTGTTAAATGAGGGCGATCTGTGTGGGCAGTAAGTCCTAAAACATGCAATTCATGCAGCAGCTCCTTCTTGTAAGAAATTTTTCCCTGATGCTCCAGTAAGTCCTGTCCAAGAGCGTCTGAGAAAAGGCTGAAGATGCAAGAAAAGTAAAGATGCTTGAAAAAAAACTTGGAGAAAGTATTTGGAGGTGTCAAGTGTTGGTATCTACCCATGTGGATCAATGCCATTATAATGCATTTGTCTGAGGACTGTGGTCTTGTTTTTCCTCTGCTTTTTTTCTCTTCCTAGCTCTGAGATGTTGAGAGTAGAGGAGCATAGAAATGTTCATAAGTAAACAATTGCTTTTTACTGCAGCTGTGGAAAATGCTAGTCTTACTTGAGACTTTCTTGAGACTTTGGAAAGAATGCAGAGAACTAAGCAACTAAGAGCAACGAAAATGATTAAAGGTCTGGAGACTAAAACATATGAAGAATGCTTGAAGGAATTGGGTATGTCTAGTTTAATGAAGAGAAGGATGAGGGGGGACATGATAGCAGTGTTCCAATATCTCAGGAGCTGCCACAAAGAACAGGCAGTCAAGCTATTCTCCAAAGCGCCTGAAGGCAGGACAAGTAGCAACGGATGGAAACTAATCAAGGAGAGAAGCAACCTAGAACTAAGGAGAAACTTCCCGACAGTAAGAACAATCAGTGGAGCCAGTGTTTATATATAGTATATCTGAGGGGTTACTACAAAGAAGAGGGTGTCAAGGGTAATAGGTGAAAAATGCCGTTGTAACTTTCAGTGCCGTTGTAACTTTGGTGACTAAACAAATGGTTCTAAATCGAGGACTGCCTGTAATTATATTTCAGACTCCTGTAAAGATTGACTGTCATAAATATGAGTCAGTTGCCAAACGTCTGGATTTTGATCACGTGACCCTGAGGATGCTGCAATGGTCGTAACTGTGAAAAACGGTCATAAGTCTCTTTTTCAGTGCCATCGTAACTTGGAACGGTCCCTAAATGAACGTTTGTAAGTAGAAGAATGCCTGTATTTTGTGTTGGTTACGTGCAAATAGAAAGAAAAAAAAAATTGGCTGGGACTAACAATTCAGGTCTTTACCTCTTTCTTTGACCCCCATATGCTGTTTTATTTTTCTCCTTCGCAGTGATTTTGGTGATCCCCACATTCCCAACGTCCTTCTGTCAGCTGCTTGCACAGTTTGCTTGTTTGCTGGTTTCCTCCAGTCCCGATTCAAGGTTAGAGGGCGCCTAATTTCCTGCAGATGTGGGAGAGGGTCAAACAGCTGATAGCTTTGGATAAGCTGGCTCCATATTTTTTGGGCCTGCTCTGTCCTTGAAAACGTTGACCCTTTGGAACCTTTTTGCACATTCAGTCTGTGAAAACATAACATGCCCACGGCTGTCATCCATATCTGAAAAGAGGTAGGAGTCCCCAGACTCCGGAGGAGAGATGCAAAGATACATGTGGACGTTTAAAAAAAAAAAACCCACAAATAAACAAACTGTACAGAGCTAAATTCCTGGGGATATTTCTGGGGGAACCGATGCATTTTGTCAGGAATAATTCTCGTTTCCTTGCCGTGTGGATTTTTTTGCATAGAGAAAATCTCCCATCTGCTTGCTAATGGCTTCCTGTTAGTGGCTTAACTCTCTTTAGGTATGTGCTGATTCTGCAGAGAAGGAGTTGAAAAAGTTAAGATGGTGGTCACATTGATGCAATGGAGGTCACCCTCCTGTGGACACCTCTGTGCTAATGCTGGCTGAGTACACTCTGGTCACCACCTTAATACACCTGATTTCCAGGCACATGTTGGGGGTCATTTTTATTGACAGAATCGGTGCAACCTGAAAAAGTATAACAGCAATATCCAGACTGCTCCAGGTTATTCTGTAGAACAGACATGTCAAACACAAGGCCCGGGGGCTGGATGCAGCCTGCAAAGTGGTTTCATGTGGCCTGCAAAGCCATCCTGGAAACAGTGAGGGAACGGCCCCCACTGCGTTGGCCCTGACCCAGGCCGCACCTTGGTGACTATCTGGACTGGTCCCTGGGATTTACTTGACAAGATTTTCAAAGTGGTTTGCCATTGCCTCTTTCCTAGGGCGGAGAGAAGGTGACTGGCCCAAGGCCACCCTACTGGTTTTGTGCCCAAGGCAGGAGAAGAATCCTGAAACATATGAAGAATGATTGCAGGAATTGGGTATGGCTATTCTAATAAAAAAAGAAGGACTAGGGGGCGACATGATAGTAGTCTTCCAATATTTGAGGGGCTGCCACAAAGAGAGGGGGGTCAACCTATTTTCTAAAGCAAGACAAGAAACAATGGTTGGAAACTGATCAAACAGAGAAGCAACCTGGAATTAAGGAGAAACTTCCTGACAGTGAGGACAATCAACCAGTGGATCAGCTTGCCATCAGAAATCATGGTGGTTTTTAAGAAGAGACTGGACAGTCACTTATCTGAAATGGTATAGGTTCTCCTGCTTGAGCAGGGGGCTAGACTAGAAGACCTCTAAGATCCCTTCCAGCTCTATTCTATTCTAACTGACTAGAACTCAGCTGTTCTTCTTTCTTGTCCCACACTTTCCCTAATGCTTCATGTTGCCTCTTGTCTCCAAAGCCCTGGATCTAGCCAGCAAAATGGAATTCCACCCTCCTCAGTGAAAATAGTTAGGTAAAGGCACTGGCTGATTTTTCCCCACTGTGTTAAACGGTTCCTTTAGGAAACTTTTTGGGGCAATCTACAGATGCACATTGTCTGTTTAGACCTTTTGGTACATCAGATGCTTTAGGGGGCACTGTTGTGCTGCAGTGAAAGAACGCTGCACATTTATCACACTAACATAATCTGCCACTGTACTGTCTTCTAGCTCTGTTCATTCCAGAATCATTTAGCAGAGAATAAATTCATCTGGATTATGAGATTATCTGGAAACTTGGATGGGGTAGTGGTGCTGGTCCTGTGGTCCAAGAATGATGTGGAATTTGAGGGTCTTTCGGGAGTCACAGTTTCTGCTCAATGAGTAGGTGGTACCCATGGCCAGGAAGGCCTTTGCACAGTTTCATGTCTTAGATCTGAAGGCCATTCAGACCTTCCATAGCATCTTAGTTATCTCAGGTGCTTCACCTGGGCTCACCTTGAAGATCATTTGGAAGGTTCAGCTGGTCAAGAATGCAGCAGTGTGGTCAGTGATGTGCATGTGCACTAGTATGACACACCAATTTCGTGAACTTCACTGGGGCTTTGCCAAGTGTCAGGGCAGTGATCAGGTGCCCAGGCAACTGGTTCTTTTGGATTCAGAGACAATAAGCACATCAGTAAATACAGGGATTTAAAGATGTATTATTAGCTCAAGCACACAAGTTTAAAAATATAACATAAAAAGCATACGTAAAAAGATAATCTCCAAATCTCTTATAACAGGGGTTTTCAAACTTGGCTCTTTTATGACTTGTAGACTTCAACTCCTGGCTGAGGAATTCTGGGAGTTGAAGTCCACAAGATATAAAATGGCCAAGTTTGAAGACCCCTGTCTTATAAGCTGCCAGGAGCTCCTTAATAACAACAGCAGAGATGCCCCATTGGCTGGACTGGTTCCACAGAGGCCAATGCAAGGTCCTGTGCAGAAGCTACAAACAATAATAAGTATTTATCAAAATCTGGCACCAGGACTGCATAGCCCTGCCGTGGTCAGAAGATTGCAAGACCTGGCACCGATTGGGTGGCGCATGACTTTAGGATGGGAATCGAAAAACTGAGACTTCAACTACATGAAGAATTTTTCCCCTTTTTACAAAAGTAAAGAAAACAAACTCCTGAACTGAACTCCTCAAAATAACAATGATCTTCTTCATTGCCATCACAACTAGCTGCCAGTTTGCTTCCAGGTGTGATTTAATGTATTGCTTATGGCCTATAAAGCCCTACATGGCATGGGGCCTGGTTGCTTCAGGGACCACCTCATTCCAGTGGTATCTGCCTGGCTGGTTTATTTCTCACCTTAATGGTATTTGAGGAAACTCAGAAAACCTAAATCTTCTCCTGGGCTTTGAGCTAGAATGGTCAGAGCCCTTGTTTGGGTGTGTGATATTATTGTGGACCAGATTTGCCATCTTTATTCATGCTAATGTTTTTGTTCCAATGATATACTATTTCTGATTTTTATGTTGCAAGCTGCCCAGAGTTTATTTGAAATTGGGCTGCACTGAAGGTAAAGATATAAAAAAAATCAGTCAATCTGTCAATCTGGAAGAATATTTCATAGCATATATGTAGATCAGATTCAGAGTGGCGTGGTAGCCTAGAGGTGAAGACACTCGCCTCCCACTGTGAAGGTTGAGAGTTCAAGCCTTGGCAGTGGCAGATATTTCCCTATCAAGGTGCAAAGAGGAAGTATCTGCTGTGAACTCCGTGTAGGCATCAGGAAGGGCATCCAGACAGTAAATGCTCTTCTCCATTCAGTTGCTTCAACTCCACCAGGATTAAAGGATTGCAAAAAGGAAAAAAAAAATATATGGGTTAGATTTACCTTCCCAACTTACTAATAAACAACGCTTCCGGGAGACATGACTTTTAGCAACTTTAAGATGTATGGACTTCAACTCCCAGAATTCTGGGCATTGAAGTGCACACATCATACAATTGCCAAGGATGAGAAACACTGAGACAGAGAAATAACAATAATGATTTAAAAAAACACCATAAGAACAGGAGTGTCCATAGAGTATGGTTAAAGAAGACTTTGTTGGTGTGTTCAGAGGTATGACTGTAGGGATGCTACAATAGTCATAAGTGCGAAGACTGGTCATAAGGCCCCTTTTCAGTGGTGTTGTAGATTGGAAAGGTTGCTAAACAATTGGTTGTAAGCCAAAGACTATTTGTACTGCTCTGTTTGGTATTTTGAATGCATCTCATGGGTGGACTTATGAAATGGCTGCCCATAAACCTATCTGCTTGCAAGCCTGCGTCTCTGCTGGGAACGTTCGCTCGCAATACGCCCATTGAACAGAAGGCAAACTGATGAAGTTGTGTCTTATCTCCCCTTCTAGCTCCTGACAGGTTCATCCATTTTACCTTTGCTGTTGTTTTTCCTGAAGAAATGGGCAGCCTGCCAAAGAAAGCCCTGGGCTGCAGCCATCTGACATTTTTATTTTTTAAACACCTCTGCAAACTCGGAGAAATCAATCTGAGCAAAGATGATTTTTGATGTGGTTTTATAGCAGGCCTGCTACCTCTTTTTTTAAAATTAAAAGTTGCTTTAAATATGTTACAGTAGATAAGAGGAGATATATGCACAAATGTCAGGATCCAAGACACCAGATTACCTAGGAAGAGCAGTGTTGGCACAGTGGTTAGAATGTAGTATTGCAAGCTAACTCTGCCGACTGCCAGCAGTTCGATTCTCACTGGCTCAAGGTTGACAAAGCCTTCCATTCTTCCGAGGCTAGTAAAATGACCCAGATTGTTGAGGGCAATATGCTGACTTTGTACACTGCTTAGAGAGGGCTTTAAAGTACTGTGGAGCAATATATAAGTCTAAGTGCTATTATCTGCTTCTAATAATGCTGCCATGAAACATGGAGACTTATTTTGCTAACTTTTATCATAGGCTTCTTATGCTCCGTATGTAGACTCCATCCCCCCCCCTTTTTTTCAAATACTCTCTTTTCCAGTGACTCTCACCCCATCTGGTGGCCTGGAGTTCCATCAGCTAACTGTGCATGATGCAAAAAGAAGCACATTCTTGTCATTTGTCCTGCACTTGGGACTGATCCTTTAGCTGAGTTCCAGGAATTGCTTCTGAACCTTTAAATTTGTATCAAGATTTAATGATGGAAGCTGTAGTCTAACCTCTCGGGTGGGCAGGAGACAAAATATGGCTGATTTGGATTCTTGGGAATAATGAAGGAAGTTGTCCCCCCCGCAAAAAAGCAGGCATTGTTTCCTGTGATAGGGAAGTACTTGTGTAAAAGAGCTTGTTATCTCTCTTTGCATACGGACTGGCAGTTCTTATTCAGTTTATCAGGAAAGCCAGAAACCAATAGCTACACTCTAAGCTGAAGATACCAAGTCTCCATTTGTTGGCAGAGTCCAGGGGTAGGCAACCTTGGCTCTTTTATGACTTGTGGACTTCAACTCCCAGAATTCCTGAGCCAGCCATGCTGAGGGGAAAGGGAGAGGGGAAAGGGAGAGGTTTCCAAGCTGAGCCATGCTGGCTCAGGAATTCTGGGAGTTGAAGTCCACCAGTCATGAAAGGGCCATAGTTCCCCCATGCTGGCTGAGGAATTCTGGGAGTTGAAGTCCACGAGTCATAAAAGAGCCCAGGTTGCCTACCCCTGGCAGAGTCAAAACATTCAGAGTCCATATCATCAAATCTTTGGGTAAAGAAGTTTTGGTCCCTGGAAGCATCTATGGCAGAGAAAGCAAAAGTTGTGGGTGTCCATGTTCTTTCGCACACTTCCCCTGCATGTTCCATCTTGAGCAAAAGAGATGGTCCTTAACTTATAGCCGTAACTGTGCCCAGAACTCTGCTCTTAAGTTGTGGTGATTGTTAAGTAGGTCACCGGATGATGGGGCCTGATTTCACAGCCTTGTTTTGTAGCTGTTATCCAGTGAGTGCAATGGTCATTCGACAAATCGATTATATCCAGGGGTGTTTTTGCTGGAAATTGGAACAAAATGCTGGAAACCGCCAAAACCGCATGAAAATTGTGGTCACATGACCCCAGGATGCTGCAAATAGCCGTAAATGTGAACTGGTTGCCAAGTGACCCAAGTGAGATCATGTGACTGCAGGGGGTGTAAGGAGCTTTGAGGAGATCTGTCTGACTTTGAACGGTCACTGAGTGGCTGGTCATTAAGTGAGGGCTACCTCTACATCTAACTCAGTTCAAGTTCCCTTGAAATGTGCTTGAATTAAATTAAATTCAGTCTGCATTTGGCAGGACACAAACTTAATGAACTCCTCTGAAACCACCGGTTGACCATGAAAACTCTCACCTCATGTTTAACAGAAGAATCCAAACTTTGTCAAGTTCTGAGGGGTATTTTTGAATTTGCTTCCTTGTTAGAAGGGATGTACTAGAACAGGGATTCACAAGCCCCGGTCCGTGGATTGGTACCGGGCCAACCAGTCTGCACAAACAAGTGTTGAAGGAAAAGTCTTCATCATGGTTCAGTCCAAGCCGGGGATAAACAACATGGCAACTGCTTTAGAAAGAAGGTTGCAGTTTATTGAAGAGGAGAGCCAGACAGAAAGATGGCTCTGGAAGAAAAGAGAGTGAACACATGTAGGGAGTGGGTTTTTATACCCTCTGGAGCCTTTTGTTTGGAGTTGTTCCTGTGGCATGAACTTTTACCTGAGTCTGAGTTTGCCCTTTGGTATCTGTGGGTTAATCCTATTATGTCCTGTCTTAGAGTTTGGGTGGGGTATGTAGATTTTAGGTGTCTTTGTCTTCTTAATCTTCTAGCTTCAACCTTCCTGAATGGATTATCAATCTGCATTTCTACAGAGCTGGTTTCTGCTAAGGGGAGGGAGACTTGGGGCTCTTAAGAAAAACTGGGCATGCTTTTCTGCCTCCTTAAGATCCTTTGAGGAAATATATTTTTCTGCCCTTTTAATATTTCCTTCTCTGGGGGAGAGGCTGACTTTCCACACAAGCAAAGCCTCATCCGTGGGGTGCGGGCAGCACACAAAACCACACACCCTCCGGTCCGTGGAAAAACCTCTCTACACGGAACCAGTCCCTGGTGTCCAAAAGTTTGGGGACCTCTGTACTAGAACTCACAGTTTTTTGATGGTTGGCTCAAAGTCACCAGCCAGCTTTCATGCCTAAGATGGGACTAGAACTCACAGACTCCTGGCTTCTAGACTGGTGCCTTAACCACTAGATCAAACTAACACACATTAAAAAGAAAACAAGGGGAATTCCAATCACACTCACCCTAGCTGGCCCACACTTTGCAAACTGAAGTAAACCTCCAAATAGGACCAAATGCCTTCCTTTGGAATTAAATGGGAAGCTGTAGAGCATTGGAGAGTTGAGTGTGCAATAAAAGTCCGTTTCCACAGGTCCTTTGGCTAGCTTGTCACTACTAAACAAATGCACGACCTCCACCCCCTTGGACAGATGGGTCAAACTTCTATCATATTGAATGGGAATGGGAAATAAAAGTGCAGGAATCCTTTGCAATACCACATCTGTAGATCTCTTCCAAACATTTCTCCAGAATCTCCTCTCTCTAATCTCTTCTTTCCCTCGGTCTGGATTCGGTCCAGAATTCCTTGTGCCCCAATGAAGGCAAGGAAGAGCTCTAACAGAGAAGACTATCTTGGGGTTGAACGATGGAGCTGAGTTGTTTTCTTGCAGATGTTTTAATAATTTGTCTACAAGCAAGCAACCAAGCCCAGAGAACACCAAGGACTCTGCAAGGAAGTGTGCCCCCATTGGTGAAGATGAGAACAAGATGAAGCAGGTTTGTGGAACGGGATTTCCGTTCTCTTCAGCTCAGCTGGGTCTTTAATTAACCAAGTGGCTCATTTCCTTTTCCTCAATTGACGTGACCCTTGTCCATTGTTAGGCAACAATGACTTGTTTGCTGATGTTAACCACTAAAAATAAGAAGAAGAATGTAAGGCAATCCCTGGTGGCCAAAGACAGATGTTCTGCAAAGCTCCTACATGATCATTGGTTGGGCAGCGCCATCAAAGCTCACGCTTCCTTGTGAAAGATGGAAGTGAAAGAGAAAGATCCTTCATCCAAATGGCTTACTGTCCATGCTATGAAAGTCTCCAGCCTGATACTCCAGATCAGAGATAGGCAACCTTGGCTCTTTTATGACTCGGGGACTTCAACTCCCAGAATTTCTGAGCCAGCCGTGCTGGCTGAGGAATTCTGGGAGTTGAAGTCCATGAATCATAAAAGAGCTAAGGTTGCCTACCCTAGCTCCAGATGTTTAAGAAAAAGAAAGACGACCTTTGTCTCCATGGAGCTAAGCATCTCCATCTGCAGACTTTCCAACCTATGTTAAATGAGTGAAGATCCCCTGATTCCAGATGTATAAGCTGAAAAAAGGATCCTGCTTCCACGCAGCTTCCAATCTATGCTTGGAAATCCATTCGCCCCACCAAGCATTTATAAGTAATACAAACACCAAGGAGAAGGTATCAAACTCAAGAATACTATTTCCTACCTGAAAGAAATAGGACAAAGGAAGGAAACTTTAGATACTCTGTGTGGAAGGTATCACCATAATGACATCATGGCTTGTGGCAAGAGATCAGGATCATGGAAGAATGATGTAACTTGGAAATTTGGACAAAGTGGCCTTCAAAATATAAGGTGAACTTCCTAAAGATGCTTAAATCAAGATCTTTAGAACTAACACTAGACTAGGCTAAAATGGGATTGGGATTTGAAGTCTACGATCTTGGAAGAATCATTATTTGAATGCAACCATATATGGTTAACTTAAATTAGTACCAGCCATGCTGGCTGGGGAATTCATGGCATTGAAGTCCACAAGTTTTAAAGTGGCCAAGGTGAGATACCCCTGGCTTAAGCAATCTTTTGGGGTTTTTTTTTCATCTGGATTTTCCTGACAGGTCACGGGTGGTCAGGGTTAGTGAGTAGCATGGATGGCAAGGCTGGCATGGAGGTTATTCCTCTCACTGGCTCTTCCTTTTTCTTGAGGAGCATCATGGTCAGCTCTGCCCCTGAGCTTATGTACCCACTCCAGGCAGCCTTCATGCCGTGTCTCCTGCCACTTCTTAGAGGAGAAAGATACTTTGTAATGGGAGGCCAATATGTTGTGTAGCTTAAAGTAATCACATTTTATTGCAGGAGAACATTCAGCCCCTTTACATTGAAGGGGGAGAAGGGATAATCAGTTTAGTTCATCTTTTATGCTTGGTTAGCGTAAATAAAGGGAGAGAAAAGGAAAGGAGTCAGGAATTATGGTTGGAAGCAGTTGCTGGCTAATTTAGTTAAACTCTCTTGCTGGCTGATGCAGTTCAAATGGGTTTATTGAGTTGTTGGGTTTATATTTCATCTTTTCGCCAGGAGATTTCCTTTCACTCTTTTTCTCTTCATAACAATCATCCGATGACCAGAGGGAGAGAGCAAGAGAGTGTTTAATGTTCCCCAGTGTTGGAAAGCAACCATCCCAGTCAGAAGGAAGGATCAAATGGGGAATTAAGATGGACTCATTATGTAAACACAAGAGAGTAAGGTCTGACTCCCACTTCAATGCTTTTGAGCCTTATATAATCATCATCATCATAATCATCATCATCATCATCGGCATTGACAAATTCGCTATTAGTCGATTGCAAAAGGCAGCCTTACTAAGAACTGCTTCTATCCTGTGACAATACCTGTAATACCATCAAACATCCACATCTGCCTATCCCAGGTCCTGGGTAAGGACTCAATAGGTAGACAAAATGCCAAATCCAGTCTGAACATTTGGCTGACTGTGCGATGAACCATAATAGTAATAATAATAATAATGTTGGAAGGGACCTTGGAGGTCATCTAGTCCAACCCCCTGCTCAGGCAGGCAACCCTATACCATTTCAGACAAATGGCTGTCCACTCTCTTCTTAAAAACTTCCAGGGTTGGAGCATTCACCGCTTCTGGAGGCAGGTTGTTCCACTGGTTAATTGTTCTAACTGTCAGGAAGTTTCTCCTTAGTTCTAGGTTGCTTCTCTCTTTGGTTAGTTTCCATCCGTTGCTTCTTGTCCTGCCTTCAGGCGCTTTGGAGAATAGCTTGACTCCCTCTTCTTTGGGGCAGCACCTGAGATATTGGAAGACTGCTATCATAGTCCTTCTCACATGAAAGCTGCCAGTCTGGGAGGAGGGGAGGATTCCTCTACTATGGGCAGGGAACAATAAAGTACCTTGGTTGAACTCTGTAAATGTGGGGCTGGTTGGTTGTGCCTGACCTCAATTAGCTTCTATGGCTGAGGGTGGACTTGTCCAGGGTGAACATGTCTAGATCTTTAAGTATTGCAACACAGTGACATTAGGCTTCGGGTCAAGTAATTTACAACTGATTTGGAGGGATATGAGGAGGCTCAGGCAATGCTATGCAAAGAGGATCTGTGACCTGATGTATCTCTAACCAATTTCCAGAGCTTTTTCCCCCTTCTTAATTGGAACATTTCTAATAGTTGTATCATGTCTTCTTCTTTTTGTCCCCTGGATATCACTCCAAGGAATCTTAGACACAGGATTCTTTCTGATACTGGTATTTTCTGGCTGACTAAGTTCCATTTTGTTCCCGTTAATTTCCATACCTTTTTATTCTAAGCACTGCCTTTTATCTTCAAAGATCCATAACTTCTGTTTCATGTCTGGAACTGCCATATTCTACTATCTAATGGCTGTGTGGTTGTAGGGTCCCAGAATCCTTTGCACCACTGACTCCTTAGATAATTGATTGATCGATTGATTATGTTGACTCTCAATGACCACGTAGATACATTTCCCCCATTATGATCTATGCCTAACCAGGTCCTGCAGGTCTTCCAATGATCCAATTGGAAGATGACTGAGTCCATCCACTTTGCTCCTGATCTTCTTCCATTTTTTCTCACCTTTCCCACCATTATAGATTTCTCCAGAGAGCCAGGTCTTTGCATACTTTGTCAAAGTAAGATAATTTGTGGCTAGTCATTTGCTCTTCAAGTGAGAATTCTGGATTGTTTTGGTCACTGATCTATTTGTTTTGGTCCATTATATTCTTAGGAATCTTCTCCAAGACTAGACTAGACTAGACTAGAAATAGAAATAGAAATAAATAGGAGCTGGAAGGGACCTTGGAGGTCTTCTAGACCAGCCTCCTGCTCAAGCAGGAGAACCTATACCATCTCAGACAAGTGACTGTCTAGCTCAGTGGTTCTCAACCTGTGGGTTGGGACCCCATTTGGGGTTGAACGACCATTTCACGGGGGTCGCCAAACAATGCAGTCCGCCATTTTTCCCCCCTTTTCTTTAGCTGTGCTACTCCCTTTTATTCTATTGGCTTTTGAAAGCCAATAGAATAGACTCTCTTGAATAAAGTCTAATTCTATTGGCTTTCAAAAGCCAATAGGAATTGTCCAGGCTGTCTCTGCCCTGCTGAGCCCGCCAAAAGTCCCATTCTGCAAATGGTGCTGCACCAGTTGAGTAGTCCTCGACTTACGAACGGTTGGGGGGTCACGGCATTAAAAAGGTTGAGAACCACTGGTCTAGCCTCTTCTTAAAAATCTCCAGTGATGGACCGCCCACAATTTCTGGAGGCTAGCAGTTCCACTGGTTAATTGTCCTCACTGTTAGGAAGTTTTTTCTTAATTCCAGGTTGCTTCTCTCTTTGGTCAGTTTCCAACCATTGTTTCTTGTCCTGCCTTCTGGTGCTTTGGAGAATAATTTGACCCCCCTCTTCTTTGGGGCAGTCTCTATTATAGCAATGGTTAGAATGAAAGATTGCAAGGGCAATTCTTAAAGTGATTAAGCCCAGATCATTGTCTCAGAAAAAAAAATAACTTTATCTCCCTGAAAAATAAGCCCCTTTATTTTCTCAGGATGGAATTCTTTGACTTTCAGATGCAATCAGAGCTATTTCTGTCCAGGGCACTGGTTGCCCTGCAGTTCCTCATTTGTTATTCCAGATATTGAACTACGAAGAAAAGATGTAGAACTGTTAACGTTTGGATTTTAAGAAAGGTCAGTTTTGAAGTTCAGTTTCAGCAAATGAGAAACTGCAGGGGTTCATGAAAAGCAAAAGCCCGACTCTGGATTCAGACAAAGGCTCTATTAGCCAAGGACGGGAAAGAAAAATGATTTTATATGCAATTAAATGTGAACTTTCCTTAAATCTGCACTTTTATGAATTTTGTAAAGCAATTTGCAATGCTCCCTTTTAAAAAGCACATTGTAAAAAAAAAAAATTGCCCCTGTTTAAATGTATAAAGATGCAACATATTAGGAGGATCTATTTGCAAAGATACAAAAAGACACAACTGGGGAAGCGTTTATCAAAATTCTTGCAGGTTTTAGTGTCAAGATTTTATAAGATTCTGAAACAGGCTGCATAGACTTGCAGAACTATGAAAGTGAAAACGATTGAACTGAACCAAGTGCCCTAAAATCAGCAAATCAAAATGGATGCATTCATCCTTCTACGAGACTACCCAATACTTGTGGGTATTGGGACCATGGAAGGAGATTTTCAAAATTATTCCCACCCTGCCCTCTCTTATCCCCTTTTCCCTGGAGAAAGCTGCACCTCGGGGCCTCTTATTGTGTTGGCCTTTATCAAGTCTTTTCCAACAATTGACATTCCAGGAAAGTGAAGGTCTCAAACAATTCCCTTTCATTGCCACCGAAGAATCAGGTTAAATATAACACAGTGGTGACCGCGGTCGTCTCAGACAATCAGGAGCCCAAAGGACTCGCTGTGCCATGCCAAGAGCCCCTGACAAATGTGTGTGAACATCCTAGTTAAAGGAAGGCTCGCTCAAGAAATTGCTGGATAACTTCCTGCATCCTGACATTGTCACTCCCTCCGGACACATTTCTGCGGGATCCTTCCAGAAAGGTGGTGAGGGTGGATTTGATCACCCAGCGCAAAGATCAGAAGTCTTGTATTCTCTGCTTGAGCAAAGATACAGGATCTTTAGATTGTTTCAGCATCAACTTTCTTCCTGGGAATGGTTAGGGCTAGAATTGGGTCAAATATGGGTTTGAGATGTGAGGTATCTTTAGAGAACCTTTGGGTTTTAAGCTTTGGTTTGAAAGCAAGCTTTGGTTTTTGTTTTCCTACATATCGTTACCTGCTTTTCTACCTTACTTTCAGGAGAGGCTAAGTGAACCGTGGTGGCTCAGGTGGTTAGGATACCGGGTTGACCATTGGCAAACCCACGTTTGAAGCCTAAGTGCTGCTGTGGGTCAGGGTAAGCTCCTTTCGTTCGCTCCAGCTCCTGTTGACCTAGCAGTTCAACAATGTGCAATCATGAGTAGATAAATAGGTACCACTTTGGTGGGCTCATTATTGGGGACATGAAAAGAGCTCCAACCAGGTATCCCCTGGGCAATGGTGATGTCACCTGTTGATTCTTTCGTCATGGAAAAACATTGGTGCTTCCGACATGGAAGTTTTTGTATTAAAACTTCTTTTGAAGAATTTCTTTTGGATTTCTCTCACTGATGCTTTTGAGGCACCCCTGTTCTAGAGGTTAAGGCACCAAGCTAGAAAATGGGAGACTGTGAGTTCTAGTGTCACCTTAGCCATGAAAGCTAGCTGGGTGACTTTGGGACAGTCTCTCTTTTTCAGCCCAACCCACCTCATAAGATTGTTATGGAGAAAATAGGAACAGGGTATGTTGGATATGTTCGCCATCTTGAACTATTTGTTAAAGGTTAGGGTTGACTATGACAATTTTCTGCAGTCAACTCACCATGGCCAAGTTGCCACAGAACAACTCATTGTGGGACAAAAGGTAGAAATTAAAATAATGTTAATTTATTTTGAATAATTAAATAGAATTGTTAAGTTGTCCCGCAATGAGTTTTCCCATGGCCAGTTGGACGTGGTGGGTTGGCTGCAATGAGTTGGCTGTGGCAAGTTGTCCCATTCCCTTTTGTAAAAATAACAAAGGCTGGAAACAAACAAACAAACAAACAAGTGTACAGTGTACAGTATATTGGTTTCATGTCAGTTGGAAGAGGCTGCTGCTGCTGCTGCTTCACAGCCCCACATTCTTATGTCACATAATAAACACTTTAAACACGAACCATGCTTTGCTGCAAGTTCTGGCCAGTTGAGTGTGGCGTAAACAACAGCCAAAGTGTTTTCCCTTTGGAATTTGTACTCCAAATCCAGGCAGGGCTTTCCTTTCCTATCAGGGTCTCTATGGCCTCTTGCTTCTGGTTGCCAGAGATGAAACTCCAATTGGGAGGGAGGGACACGAAGGCCACTGGGGACTGTGACCAGAAGGTTTGGCCAGAGAAGGCAGAAGGGTGGGCAACTTTCCCACAGGGTCAGGGGAAAGGGCAGGGAAGGAGCATGGGAGAAAAAGCGACGCAAGGGGGGAGAGACAGCTGATTCCCTGGGAGAATGGAAAGAAGCAGATTGTCTGCTTCGAATATGCCTCTCTCTAACTCAGCTTTTGTCACACTGATGAGGTGCCTTCTCCTGCCTTCTCAGACTTCATTGGGTTGAACTGGAAGCCTGGCCTCACCACTGATTCACCAGTCTGGAGTGGGCAAGAAACTCTACTGATGGAAAATGTGCACCAAGACAGAAATGGGTTGAAGAATGACCTGCTGGCTATAGGTAAGTCTCTAGTCTGGATCTGCAGCCCACAAGATTGCATGGTTATAATTCAGTGGAACATATCAGCTTTGTGATGGCAATTGTTTTAATCATCTCTCTTTCCCCCCAACCCTCCATGAACAAAATCAAGGGCAAATTTAAAATCTTGCAACCTTCCAAATCCTTCAAGAGTTGAGATATTTTTTTAAAAATATAATAGAAACAATTTCCCTATCTTACTGCGATTTAAAGCCCTGTTTTAGTTCAAATATGATGTTGAATAAAAGCAACAGAACCCACAAATTGCCTAAGTAAATCATCATTTATAATCAGAGGTGTCTGCAGGGATGGTCAAAACCTCCAACATGATGGATAGAAGCTCAACCTCACTTGTACCTGTGTAGAAAAATGGTAGGGCTTCAATCATGATAATGAACCAGCCATTTTACAGATGTTGACACTTCCCACTGAATAACCCTGTTTATAAACTCAATTATCAGTTTCACAGGACATATTTAGCCAAGACAAAACAAGCCAATTAAGGTTGGTATGGTATGAAAATCCAGTTAAAGCAGTGGTTCTCAACCTTTTTAATGCCACGACCCCCAACCGGTCGTAAGTTGAGGACTTTCCCTGCCCGGGAGCACGGTGCATGCATGGTGCCGCCCCCTGCGCCGACCGAGGCGTAGCTGGCAAGCGGCAGAGACGGAGCAGGCCGACCACTGGCTGGGCCACCAGCTGGCCCAGCCCAAGGGAGGTAAGGCACCCACCGGAAAAGGGGAAAAAATGGCAGACAGCCTTGCTTGGCGACCCCGTGAAATGGTTGATCGACCCGAAATGGGGTCGCGACCCATAGGTTGAGAACCGCTGAGTTAAAGAATCCCAATTCTTTGAAACCTCTGAGCTTGTAAGTCCATCTTGCTCTATTACATGTTATTTTCAGTCCTCACATCAGTTCCAGAGGGAAGAAAGTTGTTTCTTGAGTGGATGTTAAAGGCTAAATAAACAATTATACAAAATATTTTGGTGGTTGCAATTTCGGGAACGTTCACTTCCCGGTCATAAGACATGAGATTGGGCAGGAATGAGGTAGGAGGAATGAAGGGTTTAAAAATAGGGGTCACAGCAAAATACTGTATGGGAAAGAACAGAGAAAATATGTAAGAATTGCCCAAGAGATCCAGCTAATTTAGCTCCACATTCTGTTTTTAGCAGTCCTAGGCCAACGGCAACTTCTCAGGAGCTCACAAGTAGCAATGATTGTGTCATAACTCTCCATAACTCTCCCCTTCTTGCTTGCTTCCTCTAAACATTTTTAACAGATGTTTTAAATTTGGAGAGGAATTCTTTATTTCTATGAAAGTTTTGGGATCTCACACGCATTCCACATGGACGTTCGTAGAAAATCAACATGGTGGATGGCTTAGACCAGGGACCTTCAACCTTGTCAACTCTACAAGTAAAGGGAGTCTTAGGCCAGGCCTAATGGCAGCCATTTTGTGAGAGGAACTCAATATGATCTCAGCCTTCTGAAAGGGTCTGTCAACCCCCGAAGTTTGCTTCCTCCAGTGTTACAAAGAGGATTTCTGGGTTCCTGGCACAAAGCTTTCTCAGTTCCTCCTGCTGAGTTGGGGATAAATAGAGATTTCGTCATCCTGCATGCGCCGTTTCCCAATTGAATAGCCTTGTGGTGGGAAGCTTTGTTCAATTTTCTCCTGTTCTCTTTGCCTTATCACGAAAGTGTTTCCTGACGACTCCAGAAAGAATGGACAGCACACCGCTGAGGACTTTATCCCTGACTTTACAGCACAAAAGCCCTTGTAAGCTTTGTCATAAACTTTGAATTGCAGGAAAAAAAAAGAACAGGCATTCCCAACTGGGCCAAAGAATTATAATTAAAACATACACAAAGCTAATCCTTAGAAAGAAAAAAAAAGAAAAAAATATTTAGGGCTCGTTGCAAGGAGACAGAACAATTCACATTAGTTTTGCTTTTCCACGCATTCAGTCATTTCAAATTTCAAGTGCTTTCGTGTTCATCTGGGAAGAAGCAGGTGGATTGTTTTTTTTGGGGGGGGGGGGAATTCCCAAAAAGGATAATCCCAAGCAATTTCCCCATCCAGCTGTACTACTTATATTTAGTTGTGTCACTGGGGACAAAGCAGAATCTCCTGCGGCTCAAGGAAGGAACGGTTGCTAGAATATATAAGGAACGGTTGCTAGAATTGGGTATGTCTAGTTTAACGAACAGAAGGACAAGGGGGGACACGATAGCAGTATTCCAATATCTCAGGGGCTGCCATAAAGAAGAGGGAATCAAGCTATTTTCCAAAGCACCAGAAGGTAGGACAAGAAGCAATGGATGGAAACTAGTCAAGGAGAGAAGCAACCTAGAACTACGGAGAAACTTCCTGACAGTGAGAACAATTAACCAGTGGAACAACCTGCCTCCAGAAGCGGTAAATGCTCCAACACTGGAAGTTTTTAAGAAGAGACTGGACAGCCATTTGTCCGAAATGGTGTAGGGTTTCCTGCCTGAGCAGGGGATTGGACTAGATGACCTCTAAGGTCCCTTCCAACTTTACTATTATTATTAAGCCAGACTTAGGAGTATCAGTATGATTTGGTGGGTTTAATGGTTCAGATGTTACGTTGACACCCACTACTTGAGCATGGAGCTTATCCAATGGCTGTAGATAGCATTTTCACCCTCGGTCCAACCAACCTCACAAATGTGGGCCAAAATCGGGCAAATAAATATAACGAGAAGAAACAGTAACCTATTGTCACACACACTATGCACACCGGTTTAGGTGAAACTGGGGGAGGGGTATATTTGAATATTTTTTTGCTCCCTCTCCCTTCCCCTCTCCTCCCTTCCCCTCCTATGTTCATGCAATTTGTTTATGTGGTTTAGAGGCCGCATGTTACAGGTCCCGTTGATTAGGAAGCTGCATTTGGTAGGACCTTGAAAAAGGGCCTTCTTTGTGGTGGCCCCTTCTGTACAGAACATCATTCCTCCCCAAAAGTACGGTTGGCCCACACCTTGTTGCTTTTCCAAAAAGCCCTAAAAATGTGGCATGGGCAGTGGGTCTGAGGACCAAAAAAGGAGACAGAACTGATCACGTGGCTGATTTGATTGTGTTGTTGCTTCCCCTAGGGCAGGGGTAGGCAACCTTGGCTCTTTTATGACTCGTGGACTTCAACTCCCAGAATTCCTGAGCCAGCCATGCTGAGGGGAAAGGGAGAGGTTTCCAAGCTGGGCCGTGCTGGCTGAGGAATTCTGGGAGTTGAAGTCCACGAGTTATAAAAGACCCAAGGTTGCCTACCCTTGCCCTAGGCCAGTGGTTCTCAGCCTGTGGGTCAGGACCCCATTTGGGGTCGAACGACCATTTCACGGGGATCGCCAAACAATGCAGTTCGCCATTTTTCCCCATTTTCCTTAGCTGTGCTATTCCCTTTTATTCTATTGGCTTTTGAAAGCCAATAGAATAGACTCTCTTGAATAGAGTCTAATTCTACTGGCTTTCAAAAGCCAATAGGAATTGTCCAGGCTGTCTCTACCCTGCTGAGCCCACCAAAAGTCCCATTCTGCAAACGGTGCTGCACCAGTTGAATAGTCCTCGACTTACGACCGGTTGGGGGTCACGGCATTAGAAAGGTTGAGAACCACTGCCCTAGGCGATAGCGTAGGGAGGAGTTTTTTTTATTATACAGTAGATTTTTTTTAAAAAAATTGTAAGCTGTCCTGAGTTACCTTTATATGAATTGGGCAGCTACAGGTTGTCCTTGGCTTACAACCATTCATTTCGGTGCACGTTCACAGTTACAATGGCACTGAAAAATGTGATTTATGACCATTTTTCATAGTTACGCCCTCTGCAGCATCCCTGCGATCAGAATTCAAACACTTGGCAACTGACTCCTATTCATGACGGTTGCCATGTCCCAGGGTCATGTGATCCCCTTTAGCGACCGTCTGATAAGCAAAGTTCACGGGGAAGCCGGATTCAGTTATCAACTGTTCGGATTCCGTTATCAAGTGTCACTAGCTTATCAACTGCAGTGATTCCCTTAACACCAGAGGCAAGAAAAGTCATAAAATGGGGCATAACTCACTTAACAATTGTCTCACTCAACAACACAAATGTTGGGCTCCATTGTGGTCATATGTCGAGGGCTACCTGTATATAAATTTGTTTAATAAATAAAATACACAGGAACAGTATTTTTGGAGACGTCCCAGAATGCTTAGCCCACACAGGGGGGATCCCAATCATATCAATTGGTGAGGCTGTTCCCAGCCATTTCTAATAGCTGCAGATGCTGTTTTCACTCTCCCCTCCTCAAATCTGTGTTGGTTTTGAGGGGTCCTTGATGCTCTCTGAGCTTGGTTGTTTTTTCTTGAAGATGTTTCATTATCCAAACTAGGTAACACCATCAGTACTGGAAGGGAGTGGAGTTTGCTCTCTATTTATATACAAGTACACTGATGATGTTATCTAGGTGGGTCATGAAACGTCTGCAAGAAAACAAGCAAACTTAGACAGCATTTAGACAGCATCATTTCGACCCTGAGCTGCAGTTATTCTCCTTTATTGGTGTGCTTGGTTTTCTTTCTAGCAGAGAGAAGAATTTCAGCCACCATCTGTTTCTATTTTTTAAAATTATCTGTGGGGCAGTTATTGGATCCAAGAGTTTTCTTGGAAATAAACGCTGTTCCGAAAACCGATAGCTTGGCAAGCAAATGTCCTTTTTCATTCCTTCCTTTTTTAAAAAATAAATAAATAAAAATAAATAAACAGGAGGTAAGTTACTGCACTCCGCTATGATGGAATTGTTTGCTATTTCCTCTCTGATTGCTGAGCTGCTGAATCTAATTGGGTTACTGTAAAATTAATGGAAATGAGCAGCAGGGCAGGATGAAGCCAATCAATGCGCTTGCCCCGAAATTAAGCAGCAAGGAGGTTGAGAAGTAAGAAGAGGAAATGGTATTTGCAAATAACTCTCACCTTCTGGAAAACATCCAGCTATTGAAACCTCCATGCAAGACGAGGAAAAAAAAAGAAAGAAAAAGAAAAGGGAATTCATCAGTCAGATGATTCCCAGATGCCCCCTTGGCCTAGGGTTATGATCAAGAATGACAACGTTGGACCCTCTCCAAACCCATTTGGGTCTAGTCTCCCTCTTGTGATGGTGGTCGCGATATAAACTATGGTCTCCTGACTCTGCACCATTGGCAACCTGCAAAGGCACAGACTGGCCAGAAGGAAGACTTTAAGGTTGTATTTTAGTGACCTGTGAAGGATTGCAGGTCATAATGAAGGCAAAGGAAGTTCCCGGTGAAAAGGTGATGTAACAGACACCTCCGAGGTTTGGGGCCAAACCGATGGGGAGAGTTGATACATATATTCGCTTCGCTCTGTTTTTCACTGTCTTGGAGTGAATATTTTCATTGGCAGAATCGGCGATTGAGGAGGGGAATGTGCTGGTGGCTTTCTTTTCTCATTTCCTTTATTAACCAACAGGTTCCAACAAGGTGGAAAACAAGATTAAGGGGACAGTTTTTTTTGCTTACAACGACTCCTGCCCAGGGCAGTTCTCTTCTTGCCAAATTGGTCTCTCTGCAGCCATCCCTTGCCTTTCTATTGTTTGAATGTTATGACAGGGTTCGACCTTGCTGGGAAGGGCCTCACTTTGGTGCTCCAGCAGCCTCTCTTTGCTCTCCAAGAATAACACAGGCCCGTTCGTTTCTGCAGAGGGATGTTTCCAGAGGTGAGTGGCGGGGCTCAAGAGGTAGGCTGGGGGCCCTGGCTTCACATGTGAAAATAAGGAACTTGGCCTAAACTCCATGTTTGCCCTCAGGAATTGGGGAAAAGGGGTGTCTGGGAATCTCCTGTAAATACAGTTGCGTGACTGATAAGAGCCAGAGATGGAAAACAGAGACTTTGTTGGACTTGGCTTTTACAGCACCCGTTGGAGGTGCCAACTGAGAAGCAGTATATTTGCTCTTTTTTTTTTCATTAAACCTTCGGGATTCCAACTCGGCACGTTGCTGTCCACTCCCATCTCTTTGAGAGGAAAAAACAACAACTCTACAAGGTAGGGATCACCTGTGTTTTAACAGAATAATAGAATAATAGTAAAGTTGGAAGGGATCATCTAGTGCAACCCCTTGCTCAGGCAGGAAACCCTATATTGTTTCAGACAAATGGTTGTCCAATCTCTTCTTAAAACCTTCCAGTGTTGGAGTATTCACAACTTCTGAAGGCAAGTCGTTCCACTGATTAATTGTTCTAACTGTCAGGAAGTTTCTCCTTAGTTCTAGGTTGCTTCTCTCCTTGATTAGTTTCCATCCATTGCTTCTTGTCCTGCCTTCAGGTACTTTGGAGAATAGGTTGACTCCCTCTTCTTTGGGGCAGCCCCTGAGATATTGGAACACTGTTATCATGTCACCCCTAATCCTTCTTTTCATTAAACCAGACACACCCAATTCCAGCAACCGTTCTTTATATGTTTTAGCCCCCAGTTCCCTAATCATCTTTGTTGCTCTTCTCTGCACTCTTTCCAGAATCTCAACATGTTTTTTTACATTGTGGCGACCAAAGCTGAATGCAGTAGTCCAGTATTGCAGTATTTCTTTGCCAGTTTCTCTGGAGAGGACAATTCAGGTAGGAAAGTTATGGGTGACAGGTAATCTCCTGTACTCCATTTGTTGTCTAGAACTCTTTATAGTGAGTGGGCATCAAATTTTCCAGCCCTTTGCTTTTTGGTT
This sequence comes from Crotalus tigris, assembly GCF_016545835.1. Lineage (NCBI taxonomy): Eukaryota > Metazoa > Chordata > Lepidosauria > Squamata > Viperidae > Crotalus > Crotalus tigris. Next base: position 1,003,652 of record NW_024097052.1, read on the forward strand.
GGTATGTATGGTATCTGTGTGGGTGTAAGGCCCACATGTGGAATTCTGTGTACAGTTCTGGTCACCATGATAAAAAAAAAAATTGTTGACATCCTGGAAAGAGTGCAGACAAGAGCAACAATGATGATAAAGGGTCTGGAGTCTAACTGATGCTCAGGAAAGGGAACTATGTATGTCTAACCTATTGAAGGAAAGTACCGGGGGGACATGATAACAGCTTTCCAATATTTGAGGTGACAAATATTGGAGCGGGTCAACTTATTCTCCAAAGCACCTGAGAGCAGAACAAGAAGTAACTGGAGGAAGATCATTAAAGAGAGGTCCACCCAAGAAGTAGGAAGAATTTATTTGACAGTGAGAACAATCGTGGAATAGCTTGCCTCCTGGAGTTGTGGGTGCCCCATTACTGGTGGTCTTCAAGAATAGACTGGACAACTATTTGATCAGGATGTTGTAAAACAGTATCCCAAAACTGGAATAATGCATCCAATTTTGGTCACCACATTCTAAAAATGATGTAGAAACTTTGGAAAGAGTGCAGAAGAGAGCAAAAAAGATGATTAAGGGCTTGGAGGCTAAAACATATGAAGAAGGGTTGCAGGAACTGGGCAAGGCTAGTCTAGTGAAGAGAAGGACCAGGTGTGACATGATAGCAGTGTTCCATATTTGAGGGGCTGTCACAGAGAAGAGGGAGGTCAACCTATTTTTCAAGGCACCTTAAGGCCAGATAAGAAACAATGGATGGAAACTGATCAAGGAGACATTCAACCGAGAAATAAGGAGACATTTTCTGACAGTAAGAACAATCAACCAATGAAACAGCTTGCCTTCTGAAGTTGTGGTGCCCCATCACTGGAAGTTTTTAAGAAGAGACTGGACAGCCATTTGTCCAAAATGGTATAGGGTCTCCTGCTTGAGCAGGGGTTTGGACTAGATGACCTCCAAAGCCCCTTCCAACCCTGTTATTCTGTTATCTTCTATTAAACTTCTTCCTTAATTAGTGGGTTGGAGTAGATGACCCCTTAGGTCCTTCCAACCCTATGATTTTATGTTTTATGTTCTATGGATGCTAGATGGAAGGGACAAATGGAAGCTTGTCAATCATGGCTGAAGCTTAAGTAAACAGTGGGTAGGACCGTCCTGAAATGTGCACATAACCCTTCCTCCTCCATGGTCTGTCTTTTGGACAACTCATTGTCCACCTGTTTTGTCTTAGGGCTGAATAGTTGACTTCCAGAAGGCTTCTGAAATTGAAAGCAATAAAAATTTGGCTGGAGGGCCACAAGTCAGCAATCCCTGATATAGAACTACACAAAATAGTCATCTGACCGGTCAGATCAATAGGCCTTCTGGTACAATATTGCTTGCTCTGATGTGTTATGTAGATTCTACTTTGGCCCAAGTTGGAGCATTAATGATGGTCACCGTTTTTACTGTTCAGAGGATTGATTTCTATCTTGCCTTTTAAATAAAAGGTTAAGCCGGGACACACAAGTTCTTCAAACTCAGTTTGCCTAGCCAAGCAATCAGGAATGCAAGTATATTGCACTCATTGATCAAGACTGCCTCCTTGCAATATTGACATTATTTCTCCAGATGTTTGAATGACAACAGTCTGAACCAATCCAATGTGGCTTTCCGAAGTGGATTGACTTCATCCTAGTCGTGGCCTTTTTGTTTATTTGAATTGCAAAAGAGTATAGAATTAGAAAAAGAGAAAAAAAAATCTTCCTTGCATAAATGAAGCAGAGATGAGAAAAGACAACCTTCCCTTCATATTTTAACTGCTTTGATCAGGTTATTTTTAAAAGCATCACAGACCAAGAGAACTCCAGGGAATGTACTGTGCTGGAATATTTTAAGTACTTTAGCAATAGAAACAAAACAAGACAAAACAAAAAAACAATACAACGTCTCTGTGGTTTGGAGGCTTATCTCAAATCCATTTCCACCTATTATGTGTCAAACAGAGAACATGCAAGTTTGACCCAACTTATTGGATGTGGAGAACCCAGAAGGAGAATGAAGATAGAAGGAGGAAGTACAGTAAGTGAATCAACTGAAGAATGGGTTGATATAGCTTCAAGGAAAAAGAGAACTTGGTCTTCCTGGTAAATACAGGACTTTTGAGAAGACAGGAGAGGGGCTCATTACATAGACACTATCCTTTCACAAAAAGGCATGGATGGAAATTGAATCTAGGCACTAAGCCAAGATTCTCAATCCGAGCCTAGTTGTATCACTCCTCCTCCTCCTCCTCCTCCTCCTCCTCCTCCTCCTCCTCCTCCTCCTCCTCCTCCTCCTCCTACTCCTCCTCCTCCTCTTCTTCTTCTTCTTCTTCTTCTTCTTCTTCTTCTTCTTCTTCTTCTTCTTCTTCTTCTTCTTCTTCTTCTTCTTCTTCTTCTTCTTCTTCTTCTTCTCTTCTTCTTCTTCTTCCTTCTCCGTCTTCTCCTTCTCCTTCTCCTTCTCCTTCTCCTTCTCCTTCTCCTTCTCCTTCTCCTTCTCCTTCTCCTTCTCCTTCTCCTTCTCCTTCTTCTTCTTCTTCTTCTTCTTCTTCTTCTTCTTCTTCTTCTTCTTCTTCTTCTTCTTCTTCTTCTTCTTCTTCTTCTTCTTCTTCGCATTATTACCGCACTGTGGCAGGGTCTACTTACTAAACACCTTAATTTAAAGCTGGATAACCTGTTAATTCAGGCTTTCTCAACCTTGGCAACTTTATGACACATGAACTCTAATTCCCAGAATTCCCTAGCCAGCAAGATTGGCTGGGGAATTCTGGGAGTTGAAGTCTATGTGTCTTAAAGTTGCTAAGGCTGAGAAAATCTGTCTAACTATAAGATAAGATAAGATGAGATGAGATGAGAAGAGAAGAGAAGAGAAAATAACCTTTATAGTCATTTTTTACTGTAGGTACAACGGCACACATCGAAAATGAAATTTAGTTGCCCGCTCTCAAGGTGAAACACATACATGACACACACCTAAACATACTATGTACAAGATATGTATAGACCCACACCCCTACATATACATAACAAATAAACATTAAATACTGTCCAACTTGCATATATAGTATTTTGCTTTCCTTTTCTGCAGTGTTTGTCTTTTGTTTCTTCACTGTCACACTTCTAGTTTTTTTCCAAATTTTCCAACCATCTGGGTACAATATATGTATACCTGGGCATGTGTGCATGCACGCCCACAACACAGTATATTATGTTTATTATTTATTCACTTCACATCCTTAATAGCCTACCCATTCAAATAATTTGGAAGAGTGATCAAGGCTGGGAAGGAAAAGTCTCGAGAACACCTAAACTTCAGACTATTCAGACTTGTTGATAGACTTGCCCTTTGGGCCTCTCTGCAAATAGAATGACTGCTACCCAGCATAGGTATGGATTCCATACTTGAAGAGTTTGCTAAATAGCTAATACAGAGATTAAATAGAGTTGTGGCCAGAATTTAACCTGGCGTTGCCCAACTGTGGATGGATAAGGGCAGAAGGGAGGATACAGGATGCTCCTAAGAGCCACATTGAAGGCCCAACTAGGTAAGATTAAACCAGAAGGTCAAGGCCACAGAGACTTCATAAGTCTAGAACTAAATTTTATTAAAAGAGGCTACAATACCAGAATCCTGTAAGTCCTATAATGCTTTCTTATACCCAAGTGAAAGAGGGAAGCATATCCCTGAGTTGTTTTCCAATATGATATGATATGATACAGTTTCCCAGTATTTCAAGAACGTTTAGAATAGAATAGAATAAAATAGAATAGAATAGAATAGAGAACAGAACAGAACAGAATAGAAGGAATGAAGAATAGAATAGAATGTAGAATAGAGTAGAATAGAATGTAGAATAGAGTAGAATAGAATAGAATAGAGAACAGAACAGAACAGAACAGAACAGAATAGAATAGAATAGAATAGAATAGAAGGAATGAAGAATAGAATAGAGAACAGAACAGAACAGAACAGAATAGAATAGAAGGAATGAAAAATAGAATAGAATAGAATAGAATAGAATAGAATAGAATAGAATAGAATAGAATAGAATAGAATAGAATAGAATAGAATAACTTTATTATCACTTCACGGGCACGTTCTTCAAGAATGCAATTAAAAATAAAATAAACAGCTCTTGCCTATGAGTCCTCTTTGTCTTTCTCGTGTTCCTATATTCAGGAGTTTAGCTAAATAAGGTTAAAATCAAGTTGGATATCTCATTCAGGGCATTGTAGGAAACCAGCCATTGCTTTGGCATCAACCAGACCATCAAAAGTTAAGTCACAAGATGCTTTTGCTGTTTAGATTTCCCATGCTAGGTGAGCCCAGCAATTGTGTTTTGTTAACCTGAGTTTAGGATTAAGTATGTTTTAAGAACTCTGCCAAATTGTTTCCACTGTAGGGATAATAGCTGCTGGGGCAAGGGTGGAATTGGAGAAATGTCATGCGAGAAAGGATTAAACTCCTTTTTTCCTGTACAGCTATTTTTAATCAAATTTCCTTCCAGAGAATTAGCCCAGCGAGGCGATTGGAGGGAAAAGAACCATTTGCAGATAAGCTTCATCAGTTGCTGATAAGAGATTATATTGTTGTTGATCGACTCACAATGAAGTTCTATGCCACGCCTAAGAGCTATTTTATAAACAATCATGCTATAAATAATGATAGTTTGCACCCTTCTCTTTTCTTTTCCGTCACGCCTCTCCTTGCACTGTGGCTGCCAGATCAGGCTGCAAAAAATACGAACTGCTACTAGATGGCAGCAAAGAGACCCAGAATACAAAACATTTCCTGCCGTTTACTGGTCATCTAGGTTTTTGCAACCCCACGTGAGATCCTCCCTTCTATGCACCTTCTCTTCCAGTAATCCCAAAATATATGCATGTCCTCTCCAGATCATGCTCCATGTATCTCATATCTGTTTCCTGATCTAAAACAGGGGTGTCAAACTCGCAATGTCACGTGACGTGTCACAATGTATCGCAACATTGCAGGCAATTGGGTGGGCGTGATTTCGGCATGACACATCAGTTTGACACCCCTGACCTAAAAGGTTGTGAGTCTTGAAGCCTTGATCACGCCTCAAGTCTAGATTTATTTGCTATTCAGATCACATCCCCCCTCCCCCGCAACTCCAGGACCGGAGTGGATTCCATCCTGAGCAAAGATTGCTCTTAATGAGCTCAAGGGTGCCTTCCACATTTGAACAAAATACAAAGAACAGATGATGATCTGAATACTACTGTAATCCTTCATCGGATTAGCACGGTCCAGGAAAGAACCTCAAAGAACAGTTCACTTTTTTTCTCTCTCTCTCTCTCTCTATTTCCAGCAAAAATGATCTGAACATCCCAAATAGAAGGGAATTTGAACTGCATCCAATCAGTGTATTATTTGTATAATGTCACAGGAAGAGAGCCGTATTACTGTAGGATAGCCAAAAATCAGGAGCAATCAGGCAGATTGCTGACAGAGATTAGTCAGCTGACACATTTGACTAAAAGGCATCAGTTTTGGGGAGAACCAGGTAGGCTTCAGGTGATCTCCGAAGGTGACAACAAAACACATTGAAGCTATCAATGGATAAGATATTTGTAAAGTCTTGTACAGATAACCTGTGTTTGCTTCACCTGTCTTCTCTTCTCTTCCTCTTCTTTGCCTCATCCCAGTATAAATATGCATCAGAACTCTACACGATGGAGGAAACTAAATGTAGTTCATGCCTTTTAATAAAATATTAATCAGAAATGTGCCACCAGTTTCCTTCTGATTTGGGGCTATCCAGGTTTACTCAGAAATGAGTCCCATAAATATCAACACAGCTTTCTTCCGGTGAGTGGATATAGGATTGTAGCTGCAATTACAGCATTTTTTTTTTCCTTTCCACTACACACTCTAGCAACTCAAACTCTGAAACAATTCAGTGAATGATTGAGGATCAATTCCAGGTTAATAGACAAGGCTCATCAGAAGCTCCCTCTGACAGGGTTAGGTGTAAACAAGCCACATTGGTGCAAAAGGACTCCAGTCTTTCAATTAAATACGGCCATCAGAGTTTCCCATCTGATTAGATGGAAACACAACGTGTGGCAAGTCATGGTTTGGAACTAGGGCAATTTGGGATTCTAAAAAGGGCTGCATTATACACTGTATGTAATATGTGAACATTGACCACACATGGAACTTTAATACAAGGATCCCAATAAATCGTTCATCTAATGTCCGGTCAAGTTAATGAACTCTTTCTTATATAATTGACATTTCAATAATGTATGCATTATGTCCTCTATCTCTATCTCTTGTTCATTACAAGGGACTTGGTTAAACTCTCCATATTTTAAGCTACTTGACTGTTAGGGGAAGGATGATTATTATTTTTTTACTGCAATAATCACTATAGACTGCAGAGGGGTTGACAACAAACCACAATAAAATGCAGACTAGCATCATCAAATGCTAGCCTTGCATAATGATAGCTCAATGTCTCATACACACACACATGAGTCACACTGTTGGCATGATGTAGTCCTTTGTGTTTTGTCATTTGCTGTCCCCTCTCCTTTGTAAATAGTCATGTATGATTCGCAACCGATGCTTGATGTTGCCTGGAAGAACTGATAGCATTTTGAGAGAGGACTTTGGGGCTGGGAGTAACTATTCCACAGCTCATTCTGGACTGGAGATCATGTGTTGCTCAATGGAATGAAAGTGAAGTAACTCTATTGTTACTTATCAAATACAGAATATAAAACACAGAACATTAATAAGACTGTATGTAAACATGGAATTAAAAACAAATTAGCAGTGACATGATAGCAATATTCCAATATCTAAGGAGCTGCCAGAAAGAAGAGGGGGTCAGCCTATTCTCCAAAGCACTTGAAGGCAGGACAAGAAGCAACGGATGGAAACCAACCAAGGAGAGAATCAACCTAGAACTAAGAAGAAATTTCCTGACAGTTAGAACAATTAATCAGTGGAACGACCTGCCTCCAGAAGCTGTGGATGCTCCAACACTGGAAGGTTTTAAGAAAAGACTGGACAGCCATTTGTCTGAGATGGTACATTTGTGTCTTGCTTGAACAGGGGTTGGACTAGAACAGGGGTGTCAAACTGCTGGCCTATGGGCCAGACGCGTCATGCTGAAATACTGCCCACCCATTGCCGGCAATGGGGAAAAAGTTGCAATACGTTGGCAACATTACGTGACATCACGAGTTTGACATGCCTGGACTAGAACGTTCCTTCCAACTCTGTTATTTTGTTAAAGAATAAAAAATGCAAATCATGTTTCTGTGTATCCCTACAATTTACCCCTGTGAAACCCATATATGGAACTACTTTATTCAAATGAACTGCTTTGTTATATATATAATTTGTGAATTTTGACCAGACAGGAAATATATTTTTTAATATAAGAATACCAATAGGTCGTTTGTGCAATCTAATGTGCAGTCCAGGATACTGATCTCTCTCTTTCTTATATAATTGACATTCAAATAATATATGTGTTATGTCTGCTATCTCTGGAGCGCTGCAAATGCAGGTATGTTCATTATAAGGGACTTGGTTAAATCTTCCATACTTAATCATTGTGTCCAGTGGTTTGAACAACTTGCAGTGGAATGGAAGCATTCATCAGACCGGTTCTATACAGGCTGCAAAATGTACTAATGACCCATAGAACAGTCTTTTCTTTTTATTTAGAAAAAAAGTTCTTTTTATTTAGGAAAAAAAAAAATGACACAAACCCAGAGTGCATACTTATAGCCCTACAACGCACCCTGCAAGAGTGAACATTGGTTATGAACTGGTGATGTGAAGCCAGCTTCTTAATGGCCATGTCGATCTGCATCAAAGACGCACAGGTAGGTTTTCTATATCCAACCATCTCCTTTTCACAGTTTAGTTATCAGAAAACATTCAGTAAAGATGAAAAAAAAAGGTTCTTGCCCCCCCCCCCATCTCTTCCTATCACTGTTTGCTCTTGATTGAAGCTGGAGAGCGATCCTATTTTTATAACCATCACAAGCCTTTCTCCTGCAGCCACAAAAGCCGGTTTCCAGAACATATATTTTTGCAGGTACAAACGCAAACTCCCAAACAAGCCCGCTCCTTTGATTTAATCCAGAGAGAGGCAGGAATTTTCCCCCAAAAGGCTGACACATGAGCATGGAAAAAAATCCTCATTACTTTCCCATTGCAGGAGAGATTGTGGTTTTAACACCGAAGGACCCAGCTTGTGCTTACAGTCATATGATGTGAAAGAATTAGAACACATAATAAAAAAGAAGGTACAAATATGAAGCCAGGAGGGAGATTGACCACTGCAACAGTTCATAAGGATACACAATATTGACCTCAAACACCCAGTAGTAATGTCTGTTTGGCAGAATCCTGCACAAATAACTATTGCAATGAGAAGGAAGAGTGAGCAGCTATACTAGATAAGGCCAGATAACTTTCAGTATTTAGAGATGGACAATTTATACCGAGTAAAGTTCAAGTAACACAACAGTCTTTTGTCTATGAAGGACTGTGGCTTCATAGAACCATCAGGATGAAGTTCTGATCCACTTAAAATCAAGAGTAATGTGTGCCTGCTGCAGCTTTTCATAATTCGGTATCTTCTAGATGTTCTGGGATCTCAATGCCCAACATCCCAAACCAGTTTGGCTGGAAATTTGGGGACCTGTAGCCCCAACAGGGTTGAAGACCATTTAGCTTGTGGAAGGCCAATCTCCAGAAAAGTATCCAGATGGAATGAGAGATGGAATTACATAACCAAGGAGACTGAGAAAGGGGAGATAACTTACACAGTGAACAATTTTGATCCAATTCCTTCATGTTACCAGTTGAAGAAAAAAAAAAAAAAAGCAGAGAGATCCCTTTGCAAACCAAGGTTCACCCAGGGTCAGTGGAGACAGAAATTGGAGTTTCAAATATAGTGAGATTGAAAACGGTGCTTTTCTACTCTGTTAGATGGAAGGCATTTAAGAAGTAACCCAGAGGACTTAAGCCATATCAGTTCTATGCTTAAATAGGAGTCATATTTAATAAGGTAACATCAGCAACAGCAGTTATTCTCCCTAATGCCTACTTGAAACAACATGCAAACGGTAGACGAGCTGCAGTTTTGGATAAGTAAGCTGCTCAGAAGTTTGACAACTGCAACAGGAAAACAAATCTGCTTGATGAATGATTTTCCTCAATCTAGTCACATGTCCATTCCTAAAAAGGTGACATACCAGAAGTTCCTCCTTGAGTTTACTCTGCACTCTCCTTTTCAGGTTGCCTTTACTTCCAAAATTTAAGACCCAGTTTTGGACAATCCAAACTGATTGCTCTTTTACCTATCCACCTCCCTTTGTGGTCCAGTGGTTGTTGTCTGATCTGCAAGTCACAAGACCCCCTCAAAAAGACAAACCAAACCACTTATGTTCCCCCCCCCTCAGTAATCCACATTTAGCACTCTATCTTAAAATGCCCATTAACCTGCCACTTCAGTGGCTTGTCTGAGATTGTTCCGTGTCTCTTTTTCCACCTTTGGTGGATCCACAAGTTCAGTCTGTGTCCACCTGCACGTCCCGGTTTTCGCCTAGAGAGTAGAATATACTGTGGCAAAAAACTTGGGAAGCACCTGGGAAGAATCCTGAGGCCCAGCCTCTTTCTTCCATGGTCAGGAATCACAATGGAGCCTTCCAGATGAAGAGGCCCTCGAGAGAAACCCGGTTGCTATCAAGGAAGCCCCCATGGAATTTACACTTCAAATGGCTGCTTGCTAGACGTACTGTTTTTTAGAAGCACTGCTACTTGGGCGGCTGGACTGCTTTTCTGGACAGAGGTGGATTGTAGGGGCTCCCGTTGCAAAGAGATCAGGAGGATTAATCTGGTTTTGCAAGGCCAAGGTTTCTTCTGTGTTGTAGTTGGCCCAATTCTGCTCACTGGAGAGCTTGTTGTATCCCTGGTAGGGTGGTGCATGTCTGTCTGACATGGGGAGGTAGAAATAGGATTTATCTGGTGGATAAGGCCCTGTTGGCATTTTACCAATGCTGTTGGCATCAAAAGGTAGAGGCGGAGCAGAAGATGGGGGACAACAGTCACTTTCCTTAACCTTGTTGACCAGGTGCTTGCAAAAGAGATGGAGAAGCTCCAGAATGTTGAGGACAAGGGAGATCAAGCCCATTACCAGCATGAAAAGGATGAAGATGGTTTTCTCAGTGGGACGGGACATAAAACAGTCCACGTGGTGTGGGCATGGAGAGCCTTGGCACACATAGTTCGCATGCATGACAAAGCCATATAGGTACCACTGGCCAAGGAGAAAGCCTGCCTCAAAAATGGTCTTGAAGATCACACTGATGACATAGGTCCACATCAGAGGCCCACGGATTTTAATTCGGCCATCTTCAGCCACGCAGATCTTGGCCATCTTCTTCTCCACGGCCATCAGCATAGCTGTCACTTTGTAATCTTTGGCTTGCAGCGCCCGGAGTTCACTCTCCCGCTCCTTTAGCTTCTCCTCTTGTCGGGAGAGGTAGACGACATGCCCCAGGTAGACCAAGGTTGGGGTGCTGACAAAGAGGAATTGCAGCACCCAGTAACGGATATGGGAAATAGGGAAGGCATTGTCATAGCAGACGTTGGTACAGCCAGGTTGCTTGGTATTACACACAAAGTCGGACTGTTCATCCCCCCAGACAGACTCCCCGGCTAGACCCAGGATCAAGATCCGAAAGATGAAAAGGACTGTCAACCAGATCTTGCCGAAGGCTGTTGAATGCTCCTGCACCTGGTCCAGTAACTTCTCCAGGAAGCCCCAGTCGCCCATCCTGTGCTGAGGACAGTTAGAGAGGCAGGAATTAACAAAGGGTCCATAATTCTTTCGTGAAAGCTTAACGTTCCCACCCATCATCTAAGTCACGTGGAGGCAAACCTCCTGAACTGAAAACTACATTGGCCACCATGAGGCCTTCAAGAGATCCAAAGGAAGACAAGGATAATGAATGGGACCATAATTCACCCCAGCCAATTGCTGTGAAACTCATTCCCTTCCCAACGTGGCTGGACTCATACAATATCTTAAGTCCAAGCCGTATGATGATGGTGTTTACACAACGTTCTGAATTTAGTTATTGAGGAAACCCTCTTGTCTAAATTACACCATAAACTGCAAAGCATTTTTTTAAAGTCTCCCTTGTATTCTGTGTATATGTATATGTATATACATATGTAGGTCTTTGGTTGTTCGGGTTTTCTCCCGCGTAAAAGTATTATATATGTATATAATGTATACGTATGTGTATGTAGGAGACACACAAGACATAAATAGTCTCTCTCTCTCTCTCTCTCTCTCTCTCCCCCCCCCCCACACACACACAGCATAAACATATAAAATCTTCCTTCTCACCCCTATGGGTGGCCTGTGTCTTGCTCAATCTCGGGTCTTCTACCAGAGGGCCTGGGAGTTTGAGGGTCCTGCACAGAATCTCAGGTGTTTCTAGCACTGCTCTCTTTTGAACAGAGAGCATTGATCTCATTCTTGGAATCTGCTGGATCCCAGCTTAGGGGTCACAGCCCCAAATGCTCCTACCAAAACTGGCACCGCTTTGGCCTTTACTGTCCATGTACTCTTTCAAACCCTGGTCCTTCTCCAGCTTCTCATACGTCTTTCTTTCTCCTGATGTTGATGTTACCTGGCATTGTACATTTATCTCCACTGCTGTCTTCTGGTTCTTATCTACTAATTCCATTCATTGTTTGAATACACAAGCAAACGCACAAGAGGAAGAGAGAGAGAGAGAGAGAGAGAGAGAGAGAGAGAGAGAGAGAGAGAGAGAGAGAGAGAGAGAGAGAGAGAGAGAGAGAGAGAGAGAGAGTAAAAGAAAAATTGAAACCCTAGCATCCAGCAAAATGTTAGTTTACAAGAATGTCACCAGTCTCATATGGTTGCCTGGATATTCTTGGAAGATTATAAAAAAAGTGGTAGGGGCTGGGGCCAGTGCTTTCTTTGGAGGAATGATGAAGAAAAGAGAAAGAGAGAGAGAACGAGAGAGAGAGAGAAAGAGAGAGAGAAAGAGACAGAGAGAGGGAAAGAGAGAGACAGAGAGAGAAAGAGGGAGAGGGAGAGAGAGACACACACAGAGAGAGAGACAGACAGAGAGACAGAGAGAGGGAAAAGAGAGAGAGAGAGAGAAAGACAGAGACAGAGAGAGACAGAGAGAGAGAAAGAGAGACAAAGAGAAAGAGAGAGGGAGACAGAGAGACAGAGAGAGAGACAGAGAGAGACAGAGACAGAGAGACAGAGAGAGTGAAAAGAGAGAGAGACAGAGAGACAGAGAGAGGGAAAAGAGAGAGAGAGAGAGAGAGAGAGAGAGAGAGGGAAAAGAGAGAGAGAGACAGACAGAGAGACAGAGACAGAGAGAGAAAGAAAGAGAGAGAGAGACAGAGACAAAGAGACAGAGACAGAGAGAAAGAGAGAGACAGAGACAGAGACAGAGAGAGGGAAAAGAGAGAGAGAGAGAGAGAAAGACAGAGACACAGAGAGAGAGAGAAAAAGAGAGAGACAGAGGGGAAAGAGAGAGAGAGAAAGAGACAGACAGAGAGAAAGAGAGAGAGAGAGAGAGAGAGACAGAGAGACAGAGGGAAAAGAGAGAGAGAGAGAGAGAGAGAGAGAGAGAGAGAGAGAGAGAGAGAAGGGTGGTGAGGAAGCTACAGGAGGCTCTGAAATGGGTAAAGCAGGTGAGTAAGTACAGAATAACCACACCCATCAATACAGGTGGTAGGAGTCCATCTGTGAACCCACGACCAGCTTTCAAAATTCCAGGTGGGTATTAATTCACCCCCAAAACCTAATATGCCCCTATATTAGATTATCTCCAGGCACAGAGCATCCAATAAATGCTGAGTTTTGAGAGCTGTGCCAGAAGGAAACACAAATTAAGGCAAAATTCCATGTATGGGTCTCAGGCTGTCTGAGCACAAATCCTATCCTGACCTCTAACTTTGTCAGCTTCAACTTAATATAGGAGAATTAGATCTTCTGAAGAAAACAATCCAGGACTGCACAATGGCTTACATTTCGAAAGGAAATTCTGGAACCTGAAAGCTGTTCTTTTGCTCGTCTTCCGGAAGAGTTCTATAAATATCTTTCTTTTTTCAAAAATGGTTGCGTTTACAGTTCGCTTACAATAAGAGAAACATTTAGGGTCCTACAACAACACTGTGGTTTTTGCCTAGAATCGTCAAACAAAACTGCCCTTCTGAAATTAGAAATAGCATTAACTATGGAGTTAGAATTTGCATTTGTGCATGATCAGGAATAAAAATTTTTTTAAAGCAGATGGTGATGATGATGATGATGATGATAATAATAATAATAGTAAAGTTGGAAAGGATCTTGGAGGTCATCTAGTCAAACTCCCTGCTCAGGCAGGAAACCCTATACCATTTCAGACAAATGGCTGTCCAGTCTCTTCTTAAAAACTTCCAGTGTTGGAGCATTCGCTGCTTCTGGAGGCAGGTTGTTCCACTGGTTAATTGTTCCCACTGTCAGGAAGTTTCTTCTTAGTTCTAGGTTGCTTCTCTCCTTGATTAGTTTCCACCCGTTGCTTCTTGTCCTGCCTTCAGGCGCCTTGGAAAATAGCTTGACTCCCTCTTCCTTGTGGCAGCCCCTGAGATATTGGTGATAAAGTCTCCTTTCAAATAAAGTTACATGTTACCTGGCTTAAATATATTTTTTGACGTTTGAAAACCCAACAGTTCCACAAATGGGAGAAGATGGAAGGATGAGGTTTTAAGCATGCAGTCATAAAGCTGTTCCCTATGAAGAACGACTGCTGGAATTGGGTATGTCTAGTTTAATGAAGAGAAGGACAAAGGGGGACATGATAGCAGTCTTTCAGTATCTCAGGGGCTGCCCCAAAGAAGAGGGAGTCAAGCTATTTTCCAAAGTGCTTGAAGGCACGACAAGAAGCAATGGATGGAAACTAACCAAAGAGAGAACCAGCCTAGAACTAAGGAGAAATTTCCTGACAGTGAGAACAATTAATCAGTGGAACAACCTGCCCCCAGAAGTTGTGCGTACTCCATCACTAGAAGTTTTTTTAAGAAGAGGCAACCATTTGTCTGAAATGGTGTAGCAGGGGCTTGGACTAGATGACCTCCAAGGTCCCTTTCAACTCTGTTATTCTGTTCTGTTATTCTGGTACACTATCCTTTGCAAGAAATATTTCACTGTACTGTTCCTTGTCTTCATGCTTTGCTAGAGTCCTATTTTTATGCCCTGTTTAAAAAAGAGATACAGAACCAGGATTCAAACCCCCCAACTGTCCAACTAGTGCTGCATTGGCATTTAAAGCATTAGCTTTTAAAATCTCCCACCCAGAAAGCAAGAAAACCATGATAATCCAGGGGATAGTAAAAAAAAAAAAGGTAATTTATGCCTTTTAATAAAACTTGTTGTTTGGAAAAGATGCTTCCAGATGCCTCCTGTCTCAGGAAGGCAGTAGAACTAGAGGAAAAAAGGGCCAAGTGGTTAAATTTACCCGAGAGTGCTGCTGCCTGCACAGCTGTGCCTATGATAATTTTATTTTATATCTTTTTTTTCTACCTCTATCCTCAGCAGCTGCCCAGGACTTACAAAGTGCCTGAGGCTGAGGTTTTCAATTGCTTTGGTAAAAATAAGGAAAAACAATAAAAACTGTATCATGGGTCCCCCCCCCCAATTTAATAATAATAATAATAATAATGTTGGAAAGGACCTTGGAGGTCATCTAGTCCAATCCCCTGCTCAGGCAGGAAACAAATGGCTGTCCAGTCTCTTCTTAAAAACCTCCTGTGTTGGAGCATGCACCGCTTCTGGAGGCAGGTTGTTCCACTGGCTAATTGTTTTAACTGTCAGGAAGTTTCTCCTTAGTTCTAGGTTGCTTCTCTCCTTGAGAAAAGGTTGTCCCATAGATAAGCTTTTCCTGGCAAGGTGATAAAATAGCCATTGACGGTCTACACCTACACACCACTGCACAACCAGAAGACAGAGGACAGCTGGAAGTGTTGACATCCTGAATGGATGTGTTGGGTTTTAATGATTCTAGCTGAGTTTGTACTGGGAAAAAGGCAGGAACTCCATGCTTGGTCTTAGAGAATTCCTTTGAGCATGAGCACTAGCTCTTCTCTCCTTAGTCAATGAGGACTAGTAACTTCCTATTAAAGATCCA
The DNA here is from genome assembly GCF_016545835.1 of Crotalus tigris. NCBI lineage: Eukaryota > Metazoa > Chordata > Lepidosauria > Squamata > Viperidae > Crotalus > Crotalus tigris. Next base: position 1,018,873 of record NW_024097052.1, read on the forward strand.
AAAACCCCAGCATGGAGTCGGTTGAGATGCTGAGACTTTGGAAAAAGTGCAGAGAAGAGCAACTAAAATGATTAAAGGCCTGGAGAAGAAAACATAGGAAGAACAATTGCAGGAATTGGGTATGTCTAGTTTAATGAAGAGAAGGACGTGGGGGACATGATAGCAATCTTCCAGTATTTGAGGGGCTGCCCAAAAGAAGAGGGAGTCAAGCTACTCTCCAAAGTGCCTGAAGGCAGGACAAGAAGCAACGGATGGAAACAAATCAAGGAGAGAAGCAACCTGGAATTAAGGAGAAAGTTCCTAACAGTGAGAAAAATTAATCAGTGGAACAGCTGGCCATCAATAGCTGTGGGCGCTCCATCACTGGAGGCTTTTAAGAATAGGCTGGACAGCCACTTGTCTAAAATGGGTCTCCTGCTTGAGCAGGAGGTTGGACTAGATGACCTCCAAGGTCCCTTCCAGCTCTATTCTGATTGAGTCTAGAGAAAGTTCAACAGTCAGGCTTGCTTTAGGCAAGCAGGAAAGGACGGCAGAATGCCTTGGACGTCCTACATACGACAGTCTGATAGAGAAAGTCAAACACTAGGAAAATACTGTCAATCTTTCACCTTAAATCTTAAAACGGAATAAGAGCCGTGATGCCAAGAGGGAATAACTTTGAAGCAGACCAATGTGAAAAATCAAGATTTACTATTATTCTAAAAATCAAAGCACCGCCTCCAGGGCTTTCAAGTTTAGGGCTATTGAACAAGTTTAAAGACCGTTGTACTCACCAACAAATCAAAGGGATTTTCCTGACTTAAAAGTCCTCATTAGAAGTTTTTGGCTTAATTTTCTCCGTTTCGGCTCTGCTTCCGAAGAGGAGCTGCAGCCCAGCTCAGATGCAGGATGGGAATATAATAAACGTTCCTGGAATTCAGGACACTGCGCGACTGTTATGAAGAGCAAAGAAGGGGAAAGTTTATTATAATAACCCTTGGATGAGTTAACAGAAGGGGCGGAGTTAGAGGAAATGAGTTGGGGAAGAGGAGGAGAAAAGGCTTTTGACTAGGCTGTGCAATTATCGTTGAATATTCTGAGTTTTTTTTTTTAAAAAAAAACAAAACAAAACAAGTCCCAGCTGATTGGGGAGTTGGAAAGAAAGAACAGTCAAAGCTGACTTCACCTGCCTCCTGATTGAAAGAGCTTAGCACAGTGGCTCACCTCACACAGGCTGTGTTCACACAACCCACAAAAGCAGCTCCATTAAAGAGGCAGCAGTGAATCTGCATAACGTGCTAAAGCTGTGCTTTTCAACCTTGGCACCTTTTAAGATGGCAAGCCGGCTGGGGAATTCTGGGAGTTAAAGTCCACCCGCCTTAATGGTGCCAAGGTCGAAAAACACGGCTTTAGACTGCAGGGGTCTTCAAACTTGGCCCTTGGATGACTTGTGGACTTCAACTCCCAGAATTCCTCAGCCAGGCATGTTGGCTGAGGAATTCTGGGAGTTGAAGTCCACAAGTCATCCAAGGGCCAAGTTTGAAGACCCCTGCTTTAGAGTTTGTTAAGGGAATCTGGAGACAGGTAGCGTCTTATATGAACCTGGGGTAGCTTACAATTCAAGGCCTTATGCAATGTCCCCCCCAAAAAAACTGGTTAGGATAAAACCCGGTTCAGCATGTTGAGTGAACACAGGGACAGAAGAAAGAGTCTCCTTTTGATTTCCTAAACAGCCGTAGCAGCAGCAGGATTGTGGAGACTATTTCTCCGGAGCCTGGCTGAGGAAAAAGGAAGCAGAGGAAAACAGTGGAGACTGAAATAACAATTGGTGCCTCTGTTGCGCAGCAACGCAGGCCAAGAGCAACACAAGGGAAATCCTGCACGGGAAGAATTTGCCAGCACCTTGCAAAGCGTGGGAATCAGGAGCAGGAAAATGTTTGTGTGTGTGTGTTTGGGGGTGTTGGTGTTTCAGACAGGGAATCCCTGCAACCCTTGGGGAAGGGAGTGAGGAGTTCCAAGCACGTTGGAACTCTAGGACGTTGACAATCTAGGATGTTGACAATCTGCATGCAGAAGCAGCCCCCTTTTCCCCGGTATGAAATATGGTCAAAGAATGAAAAAGGTGGTCTTCTTAAGCTTGAAAATGGATTTCTGGTTTCCTTGAAATACACTGCAATACCCCCTTTAGTTCCACACTCAGTTCTTATCATGCCAACATTACTAACCTGCACAGGGAGGAGGTCAGCCAATAATATGAGAAGGTGAAACTATGGTTGAGATTGACAAAGATTGATGGGTAATCTTCAAGCTCTGATAAACTGATCACAGAAAGAAGAATTCAGAGAATAAGGACAATATAGAAGGGAGTGGAGTGGAGTGGAGTGGAATGGAATGGAATAGAATAGAATAGAATAGAATAGAATAGAATAGAATAGAATAGAATAGAATGGAGTGGAGTGGAGTGGAGTGGAGTGGAGTGGAGTGGAGTGGAGTGGCGTGGCGTGGCGTGGCGTGGCGTGGCGTAGGGTAGGGTAGGGTAGGGTAGGGTAGGGTAGCGTAGCGTAGCGTAGCATAGAATAGAATAGAATAGAATACTTTATTTGGCCAAGTATGATTAGTCACACAAGGAATTTGTCTCTCGTGCAGAAGCTCTCAGTGTGCATGCAAAAAACAAAGTAATAACAATCATAATAATGATACCAATAAGAGAAGGAAGTGGAACAAATGAGAAGGATCATAGCAATACAGTCTTATTACATAGCTAAATATCCCTAGGCATGACTGTGCTATGGAAATCACGTGTTCAACAGAGAATTTTCAAATTTCAAAGGGTGCTCAGTCTTTCAAATATAGGAATACATGCTTAGTTAAACTAAGTGATCCTTTGCATAATGTTAATATGTTTTCCTTCCCTCCTGGGATGATAGGAAGGAAAAAGTAGTTGTCAACTTCTCTCTCCCTCTATCTCTCTCTCTCTCTCTCTCTCTCTCCCTCCCTCCCTCCCTCCCTCCCTCCCTCTCTCCCTCCCCCCTCCCTCCCTCCCTCCCTCGCTCCCTCCCTCCCTCTCTCCCTCTCCCATCACCTAATTTTTACACCATCCATGTCCCGTACAAGATGATTCTGGATGGGTAATTCATGTTTATGTTTTTAATCACACCAGTATCCATTCATTTTTCAAACACAGATTCCTCCCATTCTTTCCAAAGGACTTTTATTATTATCTGAACTGGGATTGACTATTTCCCTCCCCCTTAAACGAAATATTTCTCAGGGTTGAATAATATTTTGGGGGAGGGGCATCCAGGGGGTGGTGTCGAATCACTGACGCAGCTGCAAGAACAGCCAGAGCGCCCACACCTTGGAACGAAGCTCCCTTCAAACGAGACCTAGCTCCCCGAAAAGATCCAATCTCAGCCTTACCAAACATTCTCCTCGCATGCTAACTTTTGTTCGGGGAGGTTTTTACACCGTTCAACTCTTGGAGATGTTCCTGGAAGCTTGTGTCTCTTGGATAGCTTGCAAGCCATGAATAAAGTTAATGTTTATAGAAGAAAAATGTTACTGGGATGGAAGGCAGCTGGATGCCCATTTATAGCAGTTCAGAGCCCATTGAACAGCAAGACTGATACCTTATCGTTCCTTCAGCTTTAAATCAAGGCGTTATGTCATAACCCCGATTGAGCAAATCAGAACGGTGCTCTGGCTCAGGGCCTAAGTTGCACCCGAGCCAAAATGGAAGCTCTGTTCTAGCCGTCATTGATCTGGAACTCTTCATATTTTTCCACAATCTTCCATCAGCCAATAGTCTGCTGGCCAAGAATATTGAAAGGTATCCTCCCAATGTATCTGGAAAGCTGTTTATTTAGCCATTAAATCTGTTTTTTTTTCCCCTTTCTTTTTCCATTCAATTGTATCCAATTCCCTGAAGTCTCTGAAGTTTTCTTGGCAAGGATTTCCAGAAGCGGTTTGCCATTGCCTCCTTCCTAGGGCGGAGAGAGCGTGACTGGCCCAAGATCACCCAGCTGGTTTTGCACCTGAGGCGAGACTAGAACTCACAGTCTCCCAGTTTTTGGCCTGATGCCTTAACCACCACACCAAACTGGCTCTCCAATTAACCTTACCTGTGATAAATTTTCCCCAGAGGTATTTTTCTGAGAAATTTCTAGGGATTTCCCTGCTCCCCCCCCTCGTTTCTTTTTCAGTCGCTCTGCTTGGAAAAAGGGGAGAACTTTTCACAGCCAGGTGCAGCTTTTATTCTTATTTCTTAGGAGAAGCTGCTGTATTATTGGACTATTTCAAAGGGAACACTGCCATCTTTGGGAGAAGTTGTGCAGCTGCACCAGATGGCTAAAAAAACAGCCAAGTCAAGCCCCTTATAATGCAGAAGATGCATAATTAATAGTACAGATAACCCTCAACTTACAACTTACACACAAAAAAATAATAATAAAAAATGGGGTTGGTCATGTGACTGACCTGCTTTATGATCATGATGGGCAGGTTCCATCACGGTCACAACGTGAGAACTATCTGTAACTTCTGACAAATTTCCCAATAAAACCTATCCACTGGGTTTTATTCATTTTAATTTCTTCATTAAAATAGCCCCACTCAGCCTACTTTTATATGTTACTTATTGGATTTGGAAAGACAAGGATAAAGAAGATCCTTCATTGGATAAAACTCTAAATATGAATTCCTTCAGGACATGTTGGGTAAGATGAGTAAATTATAGTATGTTTTAGCTGCCATTTGCCATTTGCTGAATGATCACAATTGGCTTCATATGCCATATCTAACCATGGTTTGTCAAGCCAATTTATTGGGTTTGCACCTTGCCTTATGCAACTTGCGTATGTCTGAAAACTTAGAGAAGCTAACTTAGCTCCTCTTCTCTTCTCTTCCCACAGAAATATATAAAAATAACAAACCAATATAAATAAATGAAAAAAGGGGAAAGAGAAAGAAAGGAAATGTAGAAAGTAATATACTGTATATCCATTCAGCAACTGAAGGAAATTAGATCAAATCACTTGGCATCCTTCCGGGGTAGGTAAAATGAGGACCCAGATTGTTGGGGGCAATGTAAAATATATATATACATTGCTTACTGGTGTACACCGCTTAGAGAGTGCTCGCACTTAAAGCGGTATATAAGTCTCATAAATAAATAAATAAATAAATTTCTCCTTGTTTATCTGTCAGGGAAACAGGATTCCAAGTAATGAAAAAGAGTTCCACCTCAGCGTTACTTAGTTGCAAATTAATCATCATCATCATCATCATCATCATCATCATCATCATCTTGGCTACAATGTTTCCATAAAGATCCAAAACTCTTGGAAAACTGACACATTTTTGCCAATCAACTGTTTTTGCAGAGATTCAGATTCAAAAATGCCAAGCAAAGTCATTTTTAAATTATTTGTGGCCAGAAGGTGGTGCTAGGATCACATTAACAAAAGTCTAAATTTCTGAAAAATTAAAAAAAAAATCTTTTTTTTTTTAAAAACCCATTAATAATAAAAATGGAAGATGCTCAGAAAGCTGGACAATATTTGATTTTAAGGCTATGTTTCCCAGATACAGAATACAGAATAACACGGTTGGAAGGGAGGAGGTCATCTAGTCCAACCCCCTGCTCAGGCAGGAACCCTACACCATTTCAGACAAATGGCTGTCCAGTCTCTTCTTAAACACTTCCAGTGTTGGAGCATTCACCGCTTCTGGAAGCAGATTGTACCATTGGTTAATTGTTCTAACTGTCAGGAAGTTTCTCCTTAGTTCCAGGTTGCTTCTCTCCTTGATGAGTTTCCATCCGTTGCTTCTTGTCCTGCCTTCAGGCGCTTTGGAGACTAGCTTGACTCCCTCTTCTTTGGGGCAGCCCCTGAGATATTGGAACCCTGCTATCATGTCACCCCTAATCATTCTTTTCATTAAACCAGACATACCCAATTCCACCAACCGTTCCTTATGTTTTAGCCTCCAGTCCCCTAGTCATCTTTGTTGCTCTTCTCTGCACTCTTTCTCAACATTTTTTTTATATCGTGGTGACCAAAACTGGATGCAGTATTCCAAGTATGGCCTTACCAAGGCATTGTAAAGTGGTATTAACACTTCATGTGATCTTGATTCTATCCCTCTGTCAATGCAGCCTAGCACTGCATTGGCTTTTTTGGCAGCTGCAGCACACACGGCTGGCTCATATTTAAGGGATTGCCCATTAGGATTTCAAGATCCTTCACACAGTTGCTACTATTGAGGCAGGTACCACCTATACTATACCTGGGGGGGTGGTATACCATATAGATGGTGGACAGAAGCATAAAATGGAGGACATGTCCTCCTTTCACCATGTATCTGGTAACCCTAACTTTGAGATAAGCTTTTAATATGGAAAAAGTTCAATTCAATGTGATGGGGGTGAGAAACCTTCAGGAAATAGACCTAATCCATCCTATCAGTCTGGTGCATTTGACCCACAAGATTTACACGGAGGCCTTGTTCCTTTTCCCATCAGTTAGTCAAGGCAGCCGCTTGAAACTCCATCCCAGATTTCACTTGAAGAAGGATGTAAAAGAGAATAATAAAATAACAGAGTTGGAAGGGACCTTGTAGGTCTTGCCATCCAACCCCTTGCTCAAGTAGGAGACCCTATGGTTGTCCTATCTCTTTTTAGAAACTTTGAGTGATGGAGCATCCATAACTTCTGGAGGCAATCTTTCCACTGGTCAATTGTTCTCATTATCTTGAATTTGTTGTTGTTAATTGCAAAGTCGTGTCTGACCCATCACGACCCCGTGGACAACGTTCCTCCAGGGCTTCCTGTCCTCTACCATCTTCTGGAGTCCATTTAAGCTCACGCCTCCTGCTTCAGGGACTCCATCCAGCCACCTCATTCTCTGTCATTGTCCCCTTCTTCTCTTGCCCTCCATCTTTCCCAGCATCAGGCTCTTCTCCAGGGAGTCCTTCCTTCTCGTTAGGTGGCCAAAGTCCTTGAGTTTCAACTTCAGGATCTGGCCTTCTAAAGAGCAGTCGGGGTTGATCTCTTCTAGGACTGACCGGTTTGATCATCTTGCAGTCCAAGGGACTCGCAGGAGTCTTCTCCAGCACCAGAGTTCAAAGGCCTCCATTCTTTGGCGCTCAGCCTTTCTTAGGGTCCAACTTTCTCAGCCGTACATTGCAACTGGGAAAACCCTGGCCTGGACTATATGCACTTTTGTTGGCAGGGTGATGTCTCTGCTTTTTAGTACGCTGCCTAGATCTGCCATAGCTTTCCTCCCCAGGAGCAAGCGTCTTTTAATCTCTTGGCTGCCGCTCCCATGTGTGGTGACCTTGGAGCCCAGGAAGATAAAATCACTACCTCCATTTCTTTCCCATCCATTTGCCAGGAATTGAGAGGGACGGATGCCATGATTTTGGATTTTGGTTTTAATGTTGAGTTTCAATTGTCTTGAATACATCCAGTAAATTCAGATCCCTAGACCTGGCCTCTTTTGGCTTACCACAATGAAAGGAGCCATCTCTGTAAGCCAGTGTTCCTCAACGTTGGTCGCTTGAAAATGTGTGGAGTTCAACTCCCCAAAATTCTCCAGCCAGCATGAATTCTGAGAGTTGAAGTCCACACATCTTCAAATAGCCGAGGTCGAGAAACACTGCTGTAAACCACTGTTCTTTTTGGTAACTTTCTTTCCAAGTCATTAGTGGCAGTTTTGGATGCAGACTTTCTTTCATTTCTTATTTCAATGTCAAATATTTTCACCTGCTCGTGACTGAGCCATTTAAATAAGACGATCTCGCAATTACAAGAGGAGTTTTATCTAAATGTATGCAGCCCCAGTGTACAAGAAAGGATCCAATAAAGCTAGTGTGTTTCCTTTCTCCACATTTTACTTCCTTTCCTACAGTTTAGCTGTGCCTACAACTTTAATAGCAGTTTTTTTTAAAAAAAAACTCAGAAGGCCAGAATGTTAAAGCTGGGTCTCCTCCTCCTTTTCCTTCTTTTTAGAGAAAAGGTGAGATTATTAACCTTCTCTTTAAAAAGAAAAGAGATAAAAAGAGAGCTGAACCATTAAATGCTCACCTTGAGGATAGAGAAGCTGAAATAATTTATACGCTTCTCTTTTTTTTAAGAGGATCCTTTCTTTCCCTAAAAAAAAAAAAAAAATAGATTTATTAAAAGATTTTACTTGCTTAATAAGAAATGGTTAAAGAAAAAGTATAGCAAAGTAAATGTGGGGGAAAAAAAGGAAGGAAAGGGAAAATGAGAAGTTTCAAATTTCAAAAGGTCCCCAGCCCTTCAAATCTAGGAATACATGCTTAGTTAGACTAAATCAGGGGTCTTCAAACTTGGCCCTTTTATGACTTGTGGATTTCAACTCCCAGAATTCCTCAGCCAGGCTGAGGAATTCTGGGAGTTGAAGTCCACAAGTCATAAAAGGGCCAAGTTTGAAGATCCCTGGACTAAAGGATCCTTTGTATGAATGTTAATGTGCTTTATTTCCATCCTGAGATGATAGGCAGGTATAAGTAGTCCTTAACTTAACTTACCATGGTTTGTTTAGTGCAGTGGTTCTCAACCTTTTTAATGCTGCGACCCCCAACCGGTCGTAAGTCGAGGACTACTCAACCGCTCGTAAGTCGAGGACTACTCAACTGGTGCAGCACCATTTGCAAAATGGGACTTTTGGCGGGCTCAGCAGGGCAGAGAGAGTCTATTCTATTGGCTTTCAAAAGCCAATAGAATAAAAGGGAGTAGCACAGCTAAGGAAAAGGGGGAAAAAATGGCGGACTGCGTTGTTTGGCAACCCCCGTGAAATGGTCGTTCGACCCCAAATGGGGTCCCGACCCACAGGTTGAGAACCACTGGTTTAGTGACTATTCAAAGTTACAACAATACTGAAAAAAGTGACTCATGGCCATTTGCACACTTATGACCGTTGCAGTAGCATCCCCATGGTCATGTGATCAAAATTCAGACGCTGGGCAACTGATCCATATTTATGACCGCTGCAACATCCCAGGGACACACCATCCCCTTTTGTAAACTTCTGTCAAGCGAAATCAATGAAGAAGCCAGGTTCCCTTAACAACTATGTTACTAACTTAACAACTGCAGTGATTCACTTAACAACTGTGGCATGAAAGGTCGTAAAATGGGGCAAAACTCACTGAACAAATGTTTCCCCTAGCAACAGAAATTTTGAGCTCAGCTGTGGCCATAAGCCAGGAACTCCCCGTATCTTGTTTTCCGTGGAACTGGTGAATTCTGCCAAAAGTTGATGGAGTAAAAATAAAATAAAATAAAATAAATCGCTCAGACACAGCCCCTTTTTAATCTCTAGACTTTGCCTCTGGCTCAGAGGTTTCAGGAATTTATGTTTTTAAAAAATAACAGAGGGACTAGACCAGGAAGTTGAAAAATAGCCAGGGAAAAGGCAGTGGCAAACCACTTTTGCCTTGTTACCAAGGAAACTGTGTGGTTGAGTCCATCAAGGGGTTGAACTCAACTTGAGGACATGTTTATCTTTGCTTTGATCTGCTCTATAGCCGGTCAACCGATGTGTAAGGCATTGTGTAGAACCAGACATGACTGAGCATTATATACTGAAATGCTGAGATTCCGGCAAAGAAACGTCTTTTTGAGTCAGAGGAGTTTAGTGTGGGTGGCACACATAACTTCTTGGTTAGCTGCTTTGAAGGCCCCTCCAAGAAGAAATGAGGTGGAAAACTGCTTGTGTTTATAATAGTTATTAAGCGTTGTGAGTAAGAGTGGATTTCCTGCAGCAGGCTGGTACTTGAGGAAGCGGAATGAAATGGCAAGGGAGGGATATGCAAACCTGAACAGGCTAAAGGCTCATGTTCCTTGAGTAGACGACAATGAAAGCTTTGGATCTTTAAAAAGCTGCCAAAAATTAATCATTTTTCACGAGCTGAGAACTGCACGTAGCTAAAAGTGCTGCTTCAAGATTTAAGTGGGGCCAGAAAAGGAGATGGCTTGGTCAGAGGCTAGATATATATTAAAAGTCAACTCAGTGACAGCTTAATTGATTTCTTCCCATATTTTTAATAGCTCTTCGGTTCCATTAATGATCACAGTTTGGTGCCAGGAATCTAGGGAGGTGCTAGCCTACATTTGCCTAAATGTATACAACTTGAGGAAGTCCAGAGGTAGTTTATTCAGATGGGTAACATCTCTCTCGTAATGTGCCTTTAATGGGAGTCCCCATCTACTGACTCATTGGCTTGACGTGGCTACCTACCCCTACATTATGATTCAAAATCTAATTAAAAATGGGTGAAAAGACGGTAGATCGTTTTGCCGATAAAAGGCTTGGACCGATACGTGACTATTCTTACCTGTTATCACACTTGGGTGTGTTGAAGAAATTTTTAGCCGCTGAATAATCTTTGTTTATCCTTGAAGACTCATCTGCAAGGTAGTCAACATTGCCAGTACACGATTTAGGCAACGGGAGAGTGGAGAGAAAAGAGCTTTGAAGAAAAGTGAGATTGTTCCAACCGATATTTCCAGGTCTCAGAAAAGAATAGATCTCATTGACCTTGGGGGGGGGACTTTAATTCAAAGAAGGGCAGGATAGAGATGGGGGGGGGGGGAGAGGAAAGACCCAGTTTGGTATAATGAAGGCACCAGATTAAAACCAGGAGACTGTGAATTGTAATCCCACATTAGGCGTGAAAGCCAGCTGGGTGACTCTGGGCCAATCACCAGTAGACTGTGAGTTCTAGTCCCACCTTAGGCATGAAAACTGGTTGGGTGAGCCAATTGCCAGGAGACAGTGAATTCTAATTCTGCCTTAGGCATGAAAGCCAGCTGGTTGACTCTGGATCAGGGGTAGGCAACCTCGGCTCTTTTATGACTCGTGGACTTCAACTCCCAGAATTCCTGAGCCAGCATGGCTCAGCTTGGAAACCTCTCCCTTTCCCCTCAGCAAGGCTGGCTCAGGAATTCTGGGAGTTGAAGTCCACGAGTCATAAAAGAGCCAAGGTTGCCTACCCCTGTTCTAGTCCAAGCCCCTGCTCAAGCAGAAGACCTTACAGCATTCCAGAAAAATGGCTGCCCAATCTCTTCTTAAAACCCTCCAGTGATGGAGCACCCACAACTTCTGGAGGCAAGCAGTTCCACTGGTTAATTGTTCTCACTGACAGGAAATTTCTCCTTAGTTCTAGGTTGGTTCTCTCTTTCATAAAACTTCCATCGGTTACTTCTTGTCCTGCCCTCAGATGCTTTGTAGAGTAGGTTGGCTCCTTCTTCTCTGTGACATCCCTCAAATATTGGAAGACTGCTATCATGTCACCCCTAATCTTTCTCTTGGTTAGATTAGACCTACCCAATTCCCACAACCATTCATTTTATGTTTTAGCCTCCAGTCTCCTAATTATCTTTATTGCTCTTCTTTGCACCCTTTCTCAAGTGTCAACATCTTTTGTTCTATTGTGGTGACCAAAACAAGACACAGTATTCCACTCTTACCAATGCAGCATAAAGATTGAAAATGTTTTCAAGTGAAAAGTAGCTTGCAAAAATGTCGCTGATTGAAATGTGGTAAATTTGTAATAATTATTCTCTAGAATTATCATCATCATAATTGGCAGAAATGAAATGAAAGAGACTTAAAGCTACAGAGATAAAGTGAACAAACCTGCCATGCCATAGACTTATTTATTTATCTTTGCAGCAGCCTCTTTGCTATTTCTGCTTGGATAAACTGGAAGTGTCAGAAATAGTTGGAACTCTTGCCAGTTCTCTTATAATGGAGAAATGGTTGGTGAAGATGACAAGATTTGCAGAGATGGCAACATTGACTTATTTGATTAGTGAAAAGACAATAACCACATTTGTTAGTGATGGAAAACACTTTATGGACTTTTTGCTGAAAGTGGAAAAAAAAAGAACTTGTGATTTATGGTTTTGATTATTAGAAAGGGTAGACTATGGAAAGAAGGAAGCCGTGATGTAACCTTAGAGAGAGAGGATAAAATATAAATGCAATTAAAACTGCTTCCTCCCTCCCTCCCTCCTTCCCTCCCTCTTTCTTTTTTCTGTTCTGTTCTTTTTTCCTTTCTTTTTCTTTTTTTTCTTTTCTTTGTTTACTTAATACTTTTATTTTTGTTTACTTTTACTTTTTCTTTAAATTTGAAGTATTTTTACTTGGTAAAAAAACCCTTCTGTAATAAAAATGAAATAATTAAAGAAAGGAATTTGTGCCTGCCCTCTGTTGCTAAGCTGATCCAGAATGAGCCATGAGTCCTGCCTAATCTTTGTCCATGGTGGATTTTATTTCCCGCAGTAACAGAACCATCAGCCAAACAAAAACTTCAAATATGATTTTAATTCTTGCTCTGCATGGAAGAGGGTCTACATGGAACTCGATTAAGGAGACTCAAAACCTAGTTCTAGAAGTTTCTGTAGTCATAAGAGTCTATAGTCATAAGATCCACAGCTGTCTCAAAATAGCTTAAATGTTTTTGCTAACCGTGAAATTTCTTCTGTTGCTTGATTTGTTCCTTTTGGCTAAACTGAGCTGTAAACATTGATTTCGACTAATTGCTGCCTTCCATTTCTCTTCTTAAGACATGTCTCCTTTTCTCTGGACTAATCCTTCCAGAATAATTTCAAATGTTACATTAAACTTAATTTCAGTAGGAAGTTCTCTGTTACAGACAGGATGAGAGACCAAGGGTGGAGAATAGGGGAAAGTTAGAAGGTTAGAAGACCTCCCTCATCAAACTTTCATCAAAATAACGGAAAAAAAAAAAATGTAGGAGAAAATTCAGGAAGAAGAGAACGAAGGATGCTTTTACCTCCTTTTTTTTATCTCCTCCTCATCCCTTCTAAAGGTAAAGGTTTCCCTATCCAGTTGTGTCCAACTCTTGAGTGTGGTGCCCATCTCCCTTTCTTGGCTGAAAACATTTTCCCTTGTTATGTGGCCAGCATAGCTATACGCCAGGGGTAGTCAACCTTGGCTCTTTTATGACTCGTGGACTTCAACTCCCAGAATTCCTGAGCCAGCTAACCTGGCTCAGGAATTCTGGGAATTGAAGTCCACGAGTCATAAAAGAGCCAAGGTTGACTACCCCTGCTATACGCCAAAGGCACACAGAATGCCAAAGAGACACAGAACGCTGTTGTCTTCCCACCAAAGTGGTACCTATTAATCTACCTGCGTTTTCCTGCTTTCGAATTGCTATCTATACCAAATTTATCTTTCCATGTCAGAATACATCTCTCATTTTCAGAGAGTAGAAGGCTATGTCTTATCTAAAAAGCTTTAGGGAAGAAAATACTCTCTTGTTCCTTTTTAACCCAACTCAATATCTTTTTTTTTTTAGGGAGGAGGGGCACTAGCAAATTAGCAGATAAACAATACTTTGTGAAAATACTTTCTGTTGAAAAGGGGATACTGTCATCAAGAATTAAGCTCATCTGTAAATGGGGTAGGAATGGTGTAAGCAAACTGTCTTGCCAAAATTTCCTTCCCTTGGAATTCCTCAAATATGAACTCCATAGTGAAATTCAAGAGAGGAAATTTGACTAAAACCATCTTTCAGTGTGATTTGTTTTGCCTGCTTTGTAGCTTTCATGGACATTTGTCATTTCAAAGAATTGTGGCCTGCAAAAGAAGAGAGGACATTTACTTAGTTTATCCATGTTTACTGAATTTCCCTAATTAATTTACTCCCCTCCTTCTCAGACAATGCTTACAACTCTATAAACAATTCTATAAACAATGAAATAAATCAGTGGAAGAAATCCAGAGTCATAGATTTTGGCTGTCCTAGGTTTTAAAGACCACAACATATTGTACACAGATGTTTGCTTAGCTTCTGGGATAGTTTAGAAAAGTAGAAAGCATAAACCTGAGCATGTAGAAGGTTGCAACTTTTCTAAAAGGGTTTGGCGAACAAACCAACATAGTCTGCCAGAGCATATTAAGTGTGCATGCTTAGCTTAGTTATAATATGTAAACAGATGGCCTTGCCTTAAGACCTGAATAAAACATGGCAGTGCTCTTATCAGCTCCCCTTCGATCATGGTGGTCCTTCCCTTGTGAAAAATTTGGTTAATGATTCAGTGGAAGGCTTCCACTTCAAGTCCTTTCCCCCTCCTCCATTTCATGTGTCCTGGCATGGGGTCCTTTTGGATTTGTTTCTTCTCCCTCTCAGATTAAAGTCAGGTTAGGAGCAGAAGCTCTGAGGCCTTCTAAGGGGGAATTCTTTAATTTCCCATCCTGTCCGTGTTCCATCCTCATATGGCACTGACAAGTGGAGGCCTTGCTGTAGGTCAAGGATTTTTTGTTCTTCTTCCATTTGTGCATTGAGCGGACCATTCTCTTGAAGATGAGGTAGAAGATCTCACACATGGTGAGGACAATGCAAAGAGCTGATGCCCCTACCATGAAGTACGTGAAAATCTTCTTCTCAGTTGGCCGAGCAATGTAGCAATCAATCGTATTGGGGCAAGGTAACAGGTCACACTTGACCAGACGGGGTAGGTCAAAACTGTCCCATATTCTGTGGAGGAGATAGAGGAAGACGATCTCAATACCCAGCTTGAAGAAGAGGGTCAGGAGGTAAGTCCACCACAGACCACCGTGTTTCTTTCCAGTGTTGCTATACAATTTGGGGCAGTTTTCCCCATTTTTTTCCCGGTTCTTCCTTTCTCGGTCCTCACGGTAGGCCACATGCATGATGACGAGCAGAGATGGACAGGTGACAAAAATCAGCTGCAGGGCCCAGAGACGGATGTGGGAGATGGGAAAAAAATGATCGTAGCACACATTGGTGCAACCAGGTTGCCGGTGATTGCAGTCGAAATCCTTCTGCTCATCTCCCCACACCCGCTCAGCAGCTACCACATAAACAAGCACACGGAAAACAAAGACCACAGAGAGCCAGATGCGCCCAAAAGCTGTGGAGTATTTGTTCACGCCACTCAGCAGGCCTTGTAATGTCTTCCAGTCCATGGCGATTGAAGTTGGAGACCCAGCTCACAAGCACCTGGAAAGTCAACAGAAGCAAATAGTTAAAGAAGTTTCCTAATGTTCAAGTGTTAGATAATTTTTTAATGCTTACAGATGCTTTCAGTCCAACATAATATCTTGAGGGCAGTAGGTAGGGATGACCACGGAAAGTAGGTGGGGCTCAAAAAACTGGGTGGAGTAGAGCGGGAAGAAAAGACAATTGATACTTAAATGTTTATGTACAAGCATCAATAAATGTTCTGTTTTTTTTCCTGCCAAAATGTGGTTGAATGCTATATTCACACTGTTTGGATGGAGGGTGCCAGAGGGGATGCATGTTTCTCTCTCATACAAAGATTGCACCAACATGCAAATCCTCACTTTACTTTCCTGACAGTGAGAACAATTAGTCAGTGGAACGACTTGCCTCCAGAAGTTGTGGGAGCTCCAACACTGGAGGATTTTAAGAAGAGATTGGACAACCATTTGTGTATAGGGTCTCCTGCCTGATCAGGAAGTTGAACTAGAAGACCTTCAAGATCCCTTCAAGATCTTTGTTATTCTATTATATTCTCTTTGAAAATACTGCTTTCCAGATCTCTACCAATGGCTAGTTTTGTAAAATTTCCATCAGAATTCTGTAGGAATGGACTGTGGAAGTCATTTCTGCATCAATAAGTCAGAAGGGAGTTGATAAGAATCTGTGCATGGCCCATAGGCTGGGTTCACACAATATCCTAAACTCCAAATCCAGGTTTGCAAAACATACTAACAGTGTTCATATTATATACAATACCAAAACACATCATCTAAATCAGGAGTGTCAAACTCATAACTTCATGTGACGTGTCGCAACGTATAGTGACTTTTTTTGCCATTGCCGGCAGTGGGGTGGGCGCGGTTTTGCTATGATGCATCTGGCCCATGGGCCAGCAGTTTGACACCCCTGATCTAAATGATGGCTTCCTATGCAGACATAATTTACACTAGATGTTAAAATAATGATGGGTTTTCCCATAGTGGTACCCATGGTTTCCCATAAAACTACCCCATCTCTTTTCAGCTTAACTTGAATGGTATGTAATTCTAGCTTTCCTTAGAGAACCTCATTGAACTTTATCTAAAAGTTTGAAGAACCCATTGCTTTCTCTAAATATCTGGATTCTTTCTTCTTGCTAGATGCCCTCAGTCTTCTGTTTCTTTTCTTCTTTTACCGTTCATATCCTTAACTGCTTAGAATGAAAGGATTTGATTACTTTTCTGATTGCCAGCCCCTCTTTTTAAAATATAATATCCTCTAAACTCATTCAAAGATAACTTACTATAATCAATTCAAACAAAATACAATCAGAAAACATGAAATAGAGGGAAATTGTCCCAAACCTCTGGTCTGTTTATCAATTCCTGGAGGGTGGGGTGCCTTTGCTGACTTATGGACAGTTATGATCCTTAAGTGGTTTGAAATTGGATGGGGTACTATCCCCTTCTGCTATTACAGTCCCATTGTTATACTACATCATGATATTATTGACAATCGCTTTTGACAAGATAGAACAACCCTCTTAATATTTTTAATTGCTTTGTTTTATATTGGTGTTTTTTTTTCAAATATAGTTTTTATGTCTTGTTTGTTAACCCCCAGAATTACTTAAGAAGTGTGTGTGTTCATTCCAAATCAACCAGCCTACAAATAAATCACATTCTTTGAAATTATCTCGGCCACTTTTCTTCTGGGCTTTTATTTCAGGCAGATCATTTGCTCTGGCTGAAAATACCGATGTCACAATATTTATTCACCTGGCCTGGTGGTAACTTATTATTCAGCTATTATGTTTAGTTGACTCACAGCTTAGTGGTTTCCCGGCATATTGTTGAAATAATTTATTGGAGTTAAGCAGTTCCCAATTTCATAGCTGGGAAAGGTTTTGACTTGATACACCCTGTTTCCTGTTCAGCATCTGGTACTCAAGGATATGAAGACCCAAAAGCATAGGATGGACAAACTGCCTACTGAGAGTCTAACTCAGTGTTCCTCAACCTTGCTGGCTAGGGAATTTTGGAAGTTGAAGTCCAAATGTCTTAAAGTTGCCAAGGTTGAGAAACACTAGCCTAATTGAATACTCTGCTCTTTGGATGCTTGGGTAAAGAATGAAAGGATGTGATTGCTTGCCTGACTATAAACCCACCTATCTTTAAAAAAACAATGTCCTCTTAACTAATTCAAAGACAGCTTACTATAATTGGTTCAGACAAAATACAGTCAGAAAATATGGTTCTATTTTTTCTCCTAAACATCACAAGATAGGCCTAAAATATCTACAATGCAGGAAAGCATAGTTGAGAACTACTATTAGACTTCCCCACCCATGATATATGATCATTCAGGATGAGACCAGTGTGTGGTACTTAATCTTTTTAAAAGATGTTGCCCACTGGGCAAAGAGGAAAATGTACAATATGTTTGTGAAGAAACTGCATTTTAATGAAGTGTCAATGAAGTCAAATGTGAGTTTTGCTCTGGCCTCACCTACTCCTCCCCAGTCCTGCTCTGCTGCCCATTGTGGTAGGGTGATGGTGGTAGTGGTGTTCCTGGGAGGGATAAGCAAAGAATGTGGTAAGTGTATGTTAGGAGCATAAATTCCCAGCAAGATCATCCGAGGTGTGAAAGCCATCCCATCTGCCCAGCAAGCAGTTATCTATATTGGGCAGCAACAACATAGGAAGATGCTGGAGGTGGGCAATAACTTTAGGGACCATGGCAAAGCCATCCATTCATACTGTCCAGGAGAAAACAATGGTATACCATCTATGTATTTTTACCAAAGGAAGCATAGACTGAAGGCAAAGAAGACCTGGAAGACTGGATTAGGAATAGATCATTATGGGAAAAAAATCTCTCTATGTGGTTGTGAAGAATTGACAATTTGATAGCATCCATCCATCCATCCATCCATCCATCCATCCATCCATCCTTCCTTCCTTCCTTCCTTCCTTCCTTCCATCCATCCATTCATCCATCCATCCATCCATCCATCCATCCATCCATCCATCCATCTTATCTATTACTCATTGGCTTCAGTCTCCCTAAATTTGCATAGCCTGGTAAAGTCCAGTAAAACTGGAAGGGACAAGTTTGGAGAAGGCTAGGGTGAAAAATACAACACTCAGAATTGGGTGGCTCAAGATTCTTAGGAGGAGACAGTTTTCCCTTGGTTGAAGAATCACAAAACATCAGGGGTAGTTGGAAGTCCTGGTTGGCTATTTTTATCTAGCAGGGTTTTATTTACCCATAATGCAGATCTATGTGATGAAGTCAGCTGAAGCTCACAAAAGTCTATTCCTTTTAATAAACTTCATTAAGTTGATAAAGGTGTAATCAGACTCTCATTCTTTTTTTTTTTTTTGCCCCCATAAACTATGACTGTCCTCTTATGAGTCCTACCTAAAGTTCATATAGGACCTGAGAGGTTTCTGAGATTCCCCTAACATGAATATCTCTGTAGATTTCCAAAGTAAAACCAACACATCTCTCTCTCTCTCTCTCTCGCTCTCTCTCTCTCTCTCTCTCTCTCTCTCTCTCTCTCTCTCTCTCTCTCTCTCTCTCAAACTCTCTCTCTCTCTCTCTCTCTCTCTCTCTCTCTCTCTCTCTCTCTCTCTCTCTCTCTCTCTCTCTCTCTCTCTCTCTCTTTATAAAATGTCAACTTTATAAAATGTCAAAAGGTGAAAAATTCCAAGATGGATTTGTACATGGGGTGGGTTAGCAGTAGTTAATATAGACGGGGGAGCCAGTCAGCCTCACGGTTGTGTGGGCCTCTGTATCCCCCCACACAAGGTCGCACAGCCATGTTTCGACTGGTTATCTCCAGTTTGCAGCATTTTCCTATTCCTTTCATCTCTTCCTAATTCCTTCTCCCTTTCCCTCCTCTCTCAGGTCTTCATTGCTGAAAAATATTGACAAAATGCTGTCTTGATGTAATCAAGCTATTTGTTGGCCAACTCCAAGAAGGAAGCAGCATTTTTGCGGACATGCATGTATCCCTATAACATATCAAGATCCCTCCGTTTACTGCAGTTTGGCACAAGTATCTTGAAGACCCAATCCCAGACAATGTTAAGTCTTCTAGTTTAATGAGGTCATGGCCTTTAAAAGACTTGGAATCTGGAAGAGGGTGGCCCATGCAACACCACTGCTCTGGGGGCTGCATTGACTGCTAGTTGTGGGTGAAATTCAAGGTGTTGGTAATCACCTTTAAAGACCTTCATGGCATGGGTTCAGGTTTCTTAAGGGACCATCTTTTGGGATTGGCCTGCACCATCTGTGCTGGCCAAGGAGGTATGCTGTGGGCTCCATTGGCCAGGGTATTCTGGCTGGTGAGGTCTAGGAGAAGGGCCTTTTCTGCTATTGTGTCTGCTCTCTGGAACATCTTATCCCCCGTTGTGACACTGGCATTTTCACCAGAGCAAATTATCTGCCTGTCCTCTCCAGCCCTCCTGATAAGAGCCTAAAGACCTTGCTCTGCGAAATTTAAAATTGTGTAATGGATTTAAAGGCAATTTTTGATTTATGGTTTGTTTTAAGAATTATGATTTAGAGTTAGAAGCAAGAATATATATATATATATATATATATACATATATATATATATATATATATATATATATATATATCTCCAAATTTCTTTTTCTGACAAAGAATTAAAGAATTAAATTGGGAGACTAAGATGGCCATTTCGAGCTCATTCTGCTCTCGTCAGTTAGCCACACCCTTTATGGGATTCGAACCTGGGCAGTTTAAGAAATTTGGATTTGTAATGTTTCGCAGTTGCGACTTGAGCCTGCTTAATGCCCCTAGTATAGCAGTTAAAAAATGTCAAGGTATAATCAATTAGACATCTGTCTGAAAAACTTACTTCCTGCATATATATATATATATATATATATATATATATATATATATATATATATATATATATGGTTTTCGCGGGGTGTTTGTATGTAGGTCTTTGGTTGTTCGGGTTTTCTCCCGCGTAAAATTGGAAGTGTCTACTTCGTCGAAACGTCGCCAAGACACGTCCAATTTTACGCGGGAGAAAACCCGAACAACCAAAGACCTACATATATATATATATATATATATATATATATATATATATATATATATATATATATATATATAGGTGACTTTTAGAAAAGATATTTTAAATAGATTAAGAATACTTTTTGGAATAACAGATTTATTTGATGAAAATTATGTATTGGAATTGAAAAAATGTTGATTTTTTAGATTGGGATGGTTTTAATAATTAATGGAGTGTTTTAACTTAGATTATTTTTTTTGGTACAATAACATAGATGTGATAAAGTATGACAATCAATTGGATGAAATTTGAAGTTTTTGTAATGAATTGAAGTGAATTAACATTATTTTTTAATTAAGATAGCTATTGTACAATGGAAGAAGAAATAAATGAGATTGGTGATAAAAGGAGGGATGAGAGAAATTAAGAACTAGAATATATCTGGAAGGGATACTTGAATTGATAACTTGTTGAGTTAAAGTGAAATTTGATTTTGGTAATTGTAAACTGACAAAGCTTTAAAACAGGTTTAGTAGTAATAGAAATTTAATTTAGAAATGGAATATTTTAAACGTATTATGTCATTTGAGGGAAATAGAGAAGAGACAGTGAATGTATTGAGTTGAGTTGTTTATTTATGTTTTTACTTTGGAATGTTTGATTACCCAAACACCACGGCGTGTCCTGAGTACTTTTTCTTAAAAATTAAAAAAACAATAAAATATTTTCAAAAAAAGAGAGAGACTTTGCTCTGCCAGTTGGTTTGAAGCCCCACAGGAGTTTCATGTTTGAAATGGCTGATAGGTTCATATCAAATCCCACCTCCTCCATGCTCCTCCTGCTCCCTCCCTCCCTCCCATCTTTAACTACCGTGTTTTGTCTTTTTATATATTTGATTAATAAATGAATAAAAATAAAAGATTGTTCTTTTAAACCCTCCTAGGCTTAGGCCCAAGTTTGCTTCTGCCTCACGTCCTCCTTCTTGCCTTTTCACCTCCTTTTCTTGGCCACCCACTCTTTCCTTTTGGCCCTGTTCTTCTGGCCATTGCTGACTTCATCCTACTCTCTGAGTTACACCCATCGATGGGCAGCCTGCTTCCTCCAGTTCATCTCAGCAGGCAGCTTCTCCCATCTCTAAGTCAGAGCTGGGTGACACATGCCCGCCTACTGTTTCCAGCCCCATCTGGAATGACATTTCCTCTACTGTCTGCACCTTGTTCTTCGTACTTCATGGTGTACATGGTGTACTCTTCTATGTTCCCCTGCCAAGGCCATTTCTTACATAGCAACCACTTTGCTTTAAAATTATGTCTTGGATTTTTCTGTGTTTCAGGACCTGTACCTAGTCTCCAACCTTGTCTTGCTTGGGATTCAATTACTTTTTTATGTATTACCTTTATATATTATTGGTATCAAAGTCATGGATATTATTACTTTGGTACTAAGATTATTATTATTCTGTGGTTTTGCATGTAAAATGAGAGCTTATGCATGGGAGACAAATTCCTTGTGTGTCTAATCAAACTTGACCAAATAAAGCTATTCTATTCTATTCTATTCTATTCTATTCTATTCTATTCTATTCTATTCTATTCTATTCTATTCTATTCTATTCTATTCTATTCTATTCTATTTCTTTTTTCTATTCTATTCTATTCTATTTTATTTCTTTTTTTTATTCTATTCTATTCTATTCTATTCTATTCTATTCTATTCTATTCTATTCTATTCTATTACTTTTGTGTGTGTGGAATGAATAGTGAATATTTTGGGGGCAAAAATATTGAAAAATGTTTGAGTTTCTCGGATCCCTTTCTTGCCAAGAGATTTTCTCTTCATTATTGTCGTCTGTTACTGGCAATTCCATCTTTGCCCAACTGGCACTCTGCCCATCATCAATTTGCTAGTCAAATCTTGGTTTCTGAAGAAGTCATGGCGGGAAAACATATGAAATTCATTCCAGGTAAGAGAATGCTTATTCAATAAATTTGCCCTCACACCCACTGCCACTTGACTCAATTGTATCACAATTATTTTATTGGGCGTCCAATATGGGCTTCTCCTAGGCTGTTCATGGATGACAGCAACGTAAGACTTTTTTTTATAGATTGCTTCACATATTTTATTAAGCTGCTAAAAAGAAATGTAGTTCATAAACTAAGCTAAGCAACCGGGTCATGGTTTGTTCAGGCATAGTTAGCTGAATAAACTGCAATTTTATGGATATATATAATACACTGAGTTATGGGTGTCCAACCTTTTGGCTTGCGTGGGCTGCATTGAGTGATATGGCGATAGCACTTAGACTTATATACTGCTTTACAGTGCTTTACTGCTCTCTTTGGTTTACAGAGTCAGCCTATTTTCCCCAACAATTGGGGTCCTCATTTTAATGACCTTGGAAGGATGGAAGGCTGAGTCAACCTTGAGCTGGTGAGAATCGAACCGCTGAAATGCTGGCAGCTGGCAGTCAGCAGACGTAGCCTGCAGTACTGCATTCTAACCACTAACCATTAGATCAGTGATTCTCAACCTGTGGGTCAGGACCCCATTTGGGGTCAAACGACCATTTCACGGGGGTCGCCAAACAATGCAGTCTGCCATTTTTTCCCCTTTTCCTTAGCTGTGCTACTCCCTTTTATTCTATTGGCTTTTGAAAGCCAGTAGAAGAGAGTCTCTTGAATAGAGTCTAATTCTATTGGCTTTCAAAAGCCAATAGGAATTGTCCAGGCTGTCTCTTCCCTGCTGAGCCCGCCAAAAGTCCCATTCTGCAAATGGTGCTGCACCAGTTGAGTAGTCCTCGACTTACGACCGGTTGAGTAGTCCTCGACTTATGACCGGTTGGGGGTCGCGGCATTAAAAAGGTTGAGAACCACTAACCATTAGATCCTCCCACGCTATATATCATATTGGGCAGTAAGGGATCTCCAGTGTTTTTGGTTTTGGAAGGCATCAGCAAGTATTAACCAGAGACTCCACATCATCTAACAAAGATGCTTTCATCAAAGCCTAAAGATTTGCTACTTTGACCATGTCACTAAAGAAGAAGTGCTCCAAAAGAGTCACACACAGAAGATTCCAGGTCTGTACAGGACTTGCAGGGCATATACTCTGTATGGGTCACATATAAAATATAGAATATAATTAATGTATATAAATAACAAAGTTTCTTTTTTAAACCTTTTATTATATCATGTGAGGCTACATTGCTAGCTCTCCAGGACCATATGTGGCCTGCGGGCTGCAGGTTTGCAACCGCCTGTCGTAAGATTTGCAAGATGCAAGACTGCAAGACGCAGTGGCCGGGCTCACATCAGGTGCTAAGAATGTTGTGCATGGTTAAAAAAAGTGTGTGAACTCAGACTAGGAGGTGGCATGATTGGTGAACTTGACTACAGCTGTCTTCTACTGTACATCTCAGTCTAACTCCAACTGGCTAATTTTTCCAGGGTATCCTGAAGTTGTAGGTTGAATAGGCATTTGAGATACAAACACTGAAGTTTTGTCCAGCCACATACAGGTACTCCTTGACTTACAACCAGTTTAGTGACTCTATGAAGTTACAACAGCACTGAAAAAAAGTGACTTGTGAACCATTTTTCACGTTTATGTCCATTGCAGCCTCCCATTGGTCACGTGATCAAAATTTGGGCACTGGGCCTCCGGCATGTATTTATGACACTGTCCTGGGGTCACGTAATCTCCTTTTGCATCCTTCTGACAACCAAAGTCAATGGGAAACTCAGATTCATTTAACAAGTATGTTGCTAACTTATCGACTGCAATAAATCACTTAATCGTTTGACAAGAAAGATCACAAAATGGGATAAAACTCACTTAGCAATTGTCTTGCCTAACAGTGGAAATTTGGGGCTCAGCTCTGGTCATAAATTGAGGACTACCTATACACTGGTTGTTCCAAAGTTCAGTTCAGTCAGGTTTTGTGGGAATAGCAACTATTCTTAGCCAGGAAATCCTGCTTGTGTTTTGGGAGCTATCCAAATTGCCCTTTCTCTCCTTTAATTGTGGTGCTTGTGAGCAATTATCTCTTTAAAGTTTTTTGTGCATCTGCAAACAACCCATCAAACAGGTGGAACCGCTTGTATTTTGACTGTAGGTTTCCTACCATTTTTTTTTCCAACTGACTTTTTTTTTTTAAAAAAAAAGCTTCCTAAAACAACACAGGACTGTGCAAAAACTACAACAATGCTTCCTGAGATTTAAATCAGAAATGAACTATCTGGATTTTGTCTAGCTGCTAACGATTTTCCTGAGAACTAACGGAGTTCATGTGTGATGTTAGGTCAATTTTAAAATGGTTTGTGGAATAAAACTTAATGGCTTCTTTTAGGGCTGATACGCTTATAAAAGGTGGGTTAGAAAGTTAAGGAATAACAACAATAATAAGGCTAAGCCTGTATTGATACAATATGGTTAACAGGTTAACAAACCAAACCATGTAATTCACTTCTAAAACAAACCAAATGATGGCTAGATTGTTGTTGTTGTTAGTTGCGAAGTTATGTCCAACCCATTGCGACCCCATGGACAACGTTCCTCCAGGCCTTCCTGTCCTCTACCATCTTCTGGAGTCCATTTAAACTCACACCTACTGCTTCAGTGACTCCATCCAGCCACCTCATTCTCTGTCATCCCTTTCTTCTCTTGCCCTCCATCTTTCCCAGCATCAGGCTCTTCTCCAGTGAGTCCTTCCTTCTCATTAGGTGGCCAAAGTATTTGAGTTTCAACTTCAGGATCTGGCCTTCTAAAGAGCAGTCAGGGTTGATCTCCTCTAGGACTGACTGGTTTGATTGCCTTGCAGTCCAGGGGACTCTTCTCCAGCACCATAGTTCAAAGGCCTCAATTCTTTTGCGCTCAGCCTTTCTTATGGTCCAACTTTCACAGCCATACATTGCAACTGAGAAAACCATGGCCTGGACTATACGCACTTTTGTTGGCAGGGTGATGTCTCTGCTTTTTAGTATGCTGTCTAGATTTGCCATAGCTTTCCTCCACAGGAGCAAGCGTCTTTTAATTTCTTGGCTGCAGTCCCCATCTGAGGTGATCTTGGAGCCCAGAAAAATAAAATCTGTCACTACCTCCATTTCTTCCCCATCTATTTGCCAGGAATTGAGAGGGCCGGATGACATGATTTTGGTTTTCTTAATGTTGAGTTTCAATCCAACTTTTGCACTCTCCTTCTTCACCTGCATCAAGAGGCTCTTTAGTTTATGATGGCTTAATTGTATACGGGAAAATTCCAGCAAGGTCAGAACTTCCTGTTCCCATGTGGGCATTTGAATCATTCAATCCCTTTTTAGTTAGTGCAAGGAGGTTGTGTGAACTCTGCCACTGAATGAGTTCATTTATTCTGCTTAAAACAAAAACTAATAAAGCACCTGGTGGCTTAATAGAAGTAATTTTTAACTTGCAACCATTTGTTTGGTGACCATTCATAGTTACAGTAACATTGGAAAAAGTGAGTTATAACTGGTCCTTGCACTTATGACCATCATAGCATCCTCCCAATCACATGATAAAAAAATTAGGTGCTTGACAACTGCCTGGTGTTTAAGACAGGTGCGTTGTCCCCTGGTCACGGGGATCACCCTTTGTGATTTTCCGAGCTGGCTTCTGACAAGCAAAATAAATGAAGGAAGCTGGAATTTTCCTAAGATCTTTGTATTTCACTTAACAACAGCAGGGAATTGCCTTGCTTGTAAAAAGGTTGCAAATGGCGGTCACATGACTCTCAGAAGCGGCAACTGTCATGAATACAAGCCAGTTGCCAAGTGTCCAAATTTTGATCACCTCACCATGGGGAATGCTGCAACGGTCATGAATGGAAGGACCCGTCGTAAGTTACTTTTCCCTCCATAGCTATATAATCATAATCATAAAGTTGGAAGGGACCTTGGAGGTCATCTAGTCCAACCCCCTGCTCAGGCAGGAAACCCTATACAATTTCGGACAAATGGCTGTCCAGTTTCTTCTTAAAAACTTCCAGTGTTGGAGAATTCACCGCTTCTGGAGGCAGGTTGTTCCACTGGTTAATTGTTCTAACTGTCAGGAAGTTTCTCCTTAGTTCTAGGTTGCTTCTCTCCTTGATGAGTTTCCATCCATTGCTTCTTGTCCTGCCTTCAGGCGCTTTGGAGAATGGCTTGACTGCCTCTTCTTTGGGGCAGCCCCTGAGATATTGGAAGACTGTTATCATGTCCCCCCTCGTCCTGCTTTTCATTAAACTAGACATTCTCAATTCCAGCAACCGTTCCTCATATGTTTTAGCCTCCAATCTCCTTATCATCTTTGTTGGTCTTCTCTGTACTCTTTAGAACTTACAATTAAATACATTTAATAAATTTATACAAATTAATACATTTGCCTTCCCTTTTTTGCTCAGATGCACTTAAGTTCAGTGTCCCAAATCTCTAGAAAGTAGGACTACATGGACTATGGAGGGCAAGGCATTAGAACGGTCACCCCTGGATCCCAAGTACACAAAGAAAACAACATCTGCAGGTGTCTGTCTCTCTTCTCCACTGTGATTACAGATTTGTCATACATCTGGCTCTATAATAACCAGGCAGTAGAGATGAAAGGACAACACCTTTTCCATCTTTTAAAGGCCTCCTTTTGCTTTTTTTTTTTAAAAGGTTAGGAAAGTGACTGGCTGATTCAAAGAAAGTCAAAGAAAACCATATCTGAGTAGGGGATAGCTTGAAAACTTTTGGGTGAGTCTTAAACAATAAATAAATAAACCCCAAAAACAGTAAGAAAGAAAGAAAGAAAGAAAGAAAAGAAAGAAAGAAAAAGAAAGAGAAAGAAAGAAAGAAAGAAAGAAAGAAAGAAAGAAAGAAAGAAAGAAAGAAAGAAAGAAAGAAAGAAAGAAAGAATTTGGGCAGAACTTTTTTCCTTTCGGACTTGATGGATTTTTATCCACCCATTTTAATTTTTCTGCTTTCATATAGTAGCTCTTTCAAAAATGGTATTCTTCCCTCACCTTAACCCTAATCTATTCTCCCTTCCTTAGCCCTGAAACTGCTTATTCTCTTGCTGGTTGAGGTTAAGCAGGCCTTCTTTTGCAAGTAATAAAGTAACCTGGGGGAGGTTTATATATGGTTCTTCAGAAGAAACAGGAAAAACAAGTCAACATTGCCCCCCCCATGTGTCTCCTTCTGTGAGTAATAAACTAACTTTTAACTAGTGGTTTTCCTCATTCCACTGTGAAGTCCCATAAATAACCAAGGACTTGTTTTTCTTACACCCAGTCCCACCACAGAGAAACCTAGCACACAAATTTAGCCTTCTCCCCAACAGATTAGTTTTCTATCTGCATGGATTTCTTTCCCCCATGTGATAATTGGATTCTGCATAATCCAAGAACCATATGATATTATTTATTCGATAAATTACGTTCCACGTTACTTAGTTCAAAGGGCAGCCAAAGTAAAAGATTGCAAAGTAATTTTTTGTTCAAGTTTAGATCCTGCTTGGCATTGAAACCTAGTGCCAGAAATTGCATTCTTAGAAATTTCTAGACCAGACAAAAACAAACTGGATTACAAGTCGGGAATTTGGATTCTTGGAGTGGCTGAACTCCAAGACTTTGCTACTATAGGTTTTGCATTTCTGTGTTAAACAACGTCATTACTAATTTTTGTTGGCTCATTCTAGGAAAAAAATGTGTCTCCTTCAAAAACATTGCCATGATCTCTGAACAAATTTTATTTGCTGTGTTTTTAGGCTGTCGTCCGTTCAAGGCAAAAGAAACAAAATCAAGTCCTTGCAGGTAGATGTATTAAAAAAAAAAAGTCTGAACATCTTTA
This sequence comes from Crotalus tigris, assembly GCF_016545835.1. Taxonomy (NCBI): domain Eukaryota; kingdom Metazoa; phylum Chordata; class Lepidosauria; order Squamata; family Viperidae; genus Crotalus; species Crotalus tigris. The sequence continues at coordinate 1,046,740 of NW_024097052.1, forward strand.
AAGTACCCCTATTGTTACATTTTTTAAAATATTTAAATGAAAACACACGTAGCCAAAAAAATAGACAAGGTGAAATCTGTCTGTGCCTACTGTTAAAAACTTGGCAAATGGTTCTTGCAATTTTGCTATTGCTGTCTTCTTGAGAGGCAGGAAAGTAAAAGTATGGTTAAACAAAAGTCAAGATGGCAGCAAAAAGTAATCTGCTTTAGTTTTCTTACTTCTATCTCTCTCTTTTTGCCCTTCCTTCCTTCCTTCCTTCCTTCCTTCCTTCCTTCCTTCCTTCCTTCCTTCCTTCCTTCCTTCCTTCCTTCCTGATTTTTTTCATCACACCCTACAGACGTCCTTGCAAAAACAAAAAAGGGAATAGCAGAAGTTAATCAGCTGTTCTTGTCTGAAACTCAGCCACTGTATATGAAAAGCAAGGCAGGAAAGTAAAAACATTGGCAGCCTTGAAGATTAGCTGGCCAGAAAAAAGAACGGGCTTCCTAATTTATCCAATATTGAACAAATATTCTATCATGCCCACGTTTCCTTATTTTTTTCTTGTCATATTGACATGGCTTTCCTGTTCTTTTAAGGCTTTGACAGGCAACTTTAGCTGGCGTTCTTGATGGGTAGTCTTAAAGTCCCCGCTTTGCCAGCTGCAGTTAATAGCTCTTTCTGCTTGAACTGAACTGGCTTGTCACAGACTTGGCCAAACTTCAGTTTTTCAATGCAACAGTTTGTAAATCTGATCCATGATTTCCTTTCTACTTCATGGCGCAGTACTATGTTTTATGCGTTGGGAAGTCAAAAGGCACATCATGTGTTCTGGGAGGCAACAGCAGGGAGTGTGTGTTTTTGTGTGTGTGTTTTGGAGGGGGATGTTTGACAAGAGATCTTTGCTTTACTTTAAAAAAAAATTAGGAGGCCAGTCTTGCTTGCATTTTAATAGCATCAGCCAGCCAATGCTGGGATGATTTATTACTATTGCAGGCAAGCAGGCTTTAGATGGCCAGCCTGATCAGTTAGAGGCAAAAGCTATGGAATTTTCCCTGTTGTCCATTTGAAACTGGTGAAGTTTCAAGTGGACAATAGGTCTAATAGCGAGGGCTGCAAAAAATTAGCCGCGGGGAGGGGGGGGCACCTGGTTACCAACCCTGCTATATAAAGGGTTACGTGGTGTGGTTAAAATGCTGGATTAAGGACTGGGACAACCCTGATTTACATCTCCTCTTAGTTGAGGAAGTATATTGGGAAATTTGGGGCTGTTGTTGTTGTTGTTGTTAATTGCAAAGTCGTGTCCGACCCATCGCGACCCCATGGACAACGTTCCTCCAGGTCTTCCTGTCCTCTACCATCTTCTGGAGTCCATTTAAGTTCATACCTACTGCTTCAGTGACTCCATCCAGCCATCTCATTCTCTGTCGTCCCCTTCTTCTATTGCCCTCAATCTTTCCCAGCATTAGGCCCTTTTCCAGTGAGTCCTTCCTTCTCATTAGGTGGCCAAAGGACTTGAGTTTCAACTTCAGGATCTGGCCTTCTAAAGAGCAGTCGGGGTTGATCTCTTCTAGGACTGACCGGTTTGAACGCCTTGCAGTCCAAGGGATTCGCAGGAGTCTTCTCCAGCACCATAGTTCAAAGGCCTCAATTCTTTTGCGCTCAGCCTTTGGGAAATTTGAGGCTAGCGTCTCTCAATCTATCAGAATACAACTGGAAGGGATCTTGGAGGTCTTCTAGTCCAACGCCCTGCTCAAGCAGGAGACCCTGTACCGTTCCAGACAAGGGGCTGTCCAGTCTCTTCTTAAAAGCCTCCAGTGATGGAGCATCTACATTCTGTGTTCTGTCGGCCCTTTGAAGTAGTCCAGATAGGATACCAAAACCATGAATAATAGCACAGTTTATGGGAAGGTTGCAGTAACAGAGTCTTGCAAGTCTGAAAACACGACTCCCCACCCTTGCCTTTGCCTTCTAGAGAACAAGAGAGGATATTGGTTTGTTTGTTTGTTTATTAAATTGATATGCCGCCCTTCTCACTGACTCTGGGATCCATTCCTTTCCAGAGAACCAGGAAGCGTATTAATCAATGAACCAATTAACTAAATTAGTAGGTCTCCATCTCACGGATAAGGCAACTCTGGAATCCTTTCTGAGATGCCTTCTCCATGCCACGTTCCTTTCCAGAGAATTAGGGAGGATATTTATTTATTTATTGAATTGATATGCCACTCACCTCACCTATAAGGCAACTGGGATCCCTTCTGAGATGCCTTAACCAATTAATTAAATTAAATTAATAGGTCTCCATCTCACGGATAAGGCAACTCTGGAATCCTTTCTGAGATGCCTTCTCCATGCCGCTTTCCTTTCCTGAGAACTAGGAAGGAGACTAGTTAATTAATCAATCAACCAATTAATTAATTAAATTGATATGCCACCATCTCACTGATAAGGTGACTTGAGATCCTTCCTGAGATGCCTTCTCCATCCCCATTCCTTTCCTGAGAACTAGGGAGGATCACTTCTGACTGGCTTTCTTCACTCCCGTTCCTTCCATGGACTGAGATACCTCTTGCCTGACTGTTGCTCTGGCTGCGTCTCTTCCTCCTGTCTCCCAAACTTATTTTGACAGCCCCTGACATCCTCTCTGTCTTAGCCCAAGAATCATTGTTGTGCAGTGGTCAAGGTGTTGGGATGGTAGCAGAGAGATCCAAATTCTAATCCTTCCTAAGCTACAGAACCTCTAGGCCAGGGGTAGGCAACCTTGGTTCTTTTATGACTCGTGGACTTCAACTCCCAGAATTCCTGAGCCAGTATGGGGGAAACTTTGGCCCCTTCAAGACTTGTGGACTTCAACTCCCAGAATTCCTGAGCCAGCATGGCTCAGCATGGAAACCTCTCCCTTTCCCCTCAGCATGGCTGGCCCAGGAATTCTGGGAGTTGAAGTCCCTGAGTCATAAAAGAGCCAAGATTGCCTATAACTGCTCTAGGCTAATGCCTCTCTTTAATCTTAGGAGTTAGGATAGGACGACGGTGAACAGGTTGAATTAGGAGTAGAGAGACTTAGGTCCTAGCCTCCCCCCCAGGCTCAGAAACTTCTGGGGGGGCTAGAGGGGCCAATCTCTCCTATCAATAGTAGTAAAGGTAGTTGTGGAGGCACTAAACAGGTGTAGAGAGACTTGGCTGTGATCCCTCAAAGAGAGTTTGGGTCTCTCTTTCCTTTTCTTGCAGTCCAGACTAGCTCAAACCTGGATTGACTGGTTGATTGATAGATTGATTGGTATCCATTAGATGCCCAACAATGGATTCTGAGCAGCATACCAAAGTAGGGGGGGGGGGACCCCATAGAAACAAGTAAACCCATGAAAATAGGAGAAAGTGCTACCTATGCTGCCTTGAGTTTCAGGAGGAAAGGGGATTGCAACCTAAATAAATTGGGAATTTGTATTTATTAAAAGCTCCTCTACAAAGTTATTAGTTCTTGCCTATTTTAACTACCTGCAACTGCAACGTGAGGGGTGTGTGTCTGTCTATATGTTCAAAGAATCTCTTGTTCTTTCATGATATCCGGGGTTCTCCCACAGGGTTAGGATTAAATGTTTGGGAATCAATGAACAATCTGAAAGCTTCATAAAAGGGTCAACAGGCCAAAGAACTAGGGGATCCCTGTCTACACCCTCTTATTCCAACAGTCACAAGTACAGCAATTTTCTTGACACTATTAACAGACAGCTAGGTACTGTAACATGATCCCTACCAATCTGATATCTAAAGTCACCTAGTCATATTTTTCATCTCAGTTTCTGTAACCAGAATTTATATTATAAGTGTAATATGCAGTCATACCACCCAATCTGAATAGCTGGAGAAAAACACAGTCATTTCATTGGAGATTATTTTTCAGAATGCTGATTACATTTAAGTGAATCTACCGGCTCTTAAGCGCAGGATAATAGATTCATGAGCTCGCTTTTAATGCATTATATTTCAGTAGTATATCTTTGGGGGACTTACTTCAGAACACAACATTCTACATTCTCAATTGGGAACATATTTACACCCTGGGTAGACGCTTTAAAAATATGGTCATGCAAATATGTCTTGTCTCTATTTTTTTTCTTGATGGTTTTATTTGGCTTTGGCAGCTACCCTGCACAGAATCTCATGAGCCATTAATTATGGAAGGTGAGGTACCAAATAACTATTGTGTATTTGACTGAAAATGTTAGTGTGGGGGAAAGAAACCCAGGGTTCTCCACCCAATGGTAAACAGTTATAAGGAGGGCCATGCTGACTTTCTCTTCCTTGATGACTCATTTTCTTGGCTCAAATTTTGTTTGGACTAAAATGCCCGAGAAGCACCAACACAGATACATTTGTCAGCTAGGAATGCCAACCAGGCAGAAAACAGCTGGATCTAAGCCTTTAGCAGTAGCACTGACTGCAAAAATATACAAGTGAAGATAACCTGGACAAATTCAACTGCAGATGGAGGCGCAGGAGTGGCCCCTGGAGCAAAAACACTCCTGGGCATTGTTCTACTGCCTGATTTCAATCCCCACAATGGATGAATGGTTGCAAAAGCAGAGATGGCTAAATTTACTGCTTTGATAAAAGAACCCCCCCCCACACACACAATTACTTATTGTGTTACTTATTTTTCCAGCATCTGAGGGGCTGCCACAAGGAAGAGGGGGTCACGTTATTCACCGAAGCACCAGAGGGCGGGACAAGAAACAATGGTTGGAAACTGATCAAAGAGTGAAGCAACCTGGAATTAAGGAGAAACTTCCTGACAGTGAGGACAATTAACCAGTGGAACAGCTTGCCTTCAGAAACCGTGGGCGCTCCATCACTGGAGATTTTTAAGAAGAGACTAGACAGTCACCTGTCTGAGATGGTATAGGTTCTCCTGCTTGAGCAGGGGGCTGGACTAGAAGACCTCCAAGGTCCCTTCCAGCTCTATTCTATTCTACTTTTGTTTCTGCTTGGAAACTGCTTCTGGACTTTGTGCCTGAGGTGGGGAAAAAAATGAAACGTTGATTTTGGGTTTTACTGATTAGATAGATCTGTTGTTATAGAAATGGCTAGTTTATACTATTATGTAAAAGTAAAAAGTCGAGGTTTGGTGTTATTGTCTTATTCTGTGGCACCGAAGAGAGTCGGAAGTCAATGCCTTTTCTTTCTTTCTCCCTTCTTTCCTACACTTTCCTCTTCCTTCACTTATTTTTCCTATTATTTGATTTGCGTTGTTGTATTTTATATTATAAACTAATAAAAAGGATACAACATACTGTTCTTCTGCCTACTGTATGCTCAAAGCAGCCATAGTTAGAACTGCCAAAGGTTAAAAGTGGCTCTGCTTTTAACAGCAAGGTACAAATGTGCCACAATTAAGTTTTCCTGGCTTTGGAGCCCAGCCCTTGCCAAGGGTTGCTACTCTGCCTTCATTTAAAGACATGATCAAAATTCAGAAATTGGGTGGTGACCTGGTTCATATCCTGAGCTAAAAGGCAACACTGGTGCTAAGCAACTTGGTGACAATGTCTGTGGTTCTCCCTCATCATTATATTACTTCGCCAAACTCTAGAACCTGCAGACAGTTGCTTGTTTCAAGAGATACGTGTCTTTTACTCTCTCCAAAGCCTGTTTGTAACAGGACTTTGACGCTTGCATTCCAAGAGGTTCTGAAATGGGAGTTCCCAGGATGTGTGTGTGTGTGTGGGGGGGATGTGTGTATTGCAGGTGATCCCTCAATCTAATGCATGAGATTAAAAGGAAGATATTAACCTCTTTATTGCTGGAATACTTAGAAACTACTTGCTAAGCTGAGCTGGCTTTAGGCATTGTTCTGAGCAACAATTAGGTGTGTTAGTTGGCTTTGGCCTAGTGTGTTTTGTGAATCTAGATAATTGTGCTTTAGCCTTTAAACTTTGGTTAGGGTGATATGGCTTGATGTGATGAGTAAACCTAGTTGCAATCTATTTGAAACCTGCCTGTCATGTTTCTTTATCTCATTGCTGGATTGGTTAGTCCAAATTGAGATCTAGTGAACAGAGAAACATGGTTACAAATTGTGTTCTGAGGATAGACTCTGGTTAAATTCAATTCTTTTACTGAACCATTTTGTGATTAACTTGTTTGAGTTTTAGCTTGTTGTGTGAAGCTAACTACCATGGTTTGTATGTCTTTATAATGCTTAATATGTTGTTTGAATCAGAATGTTGTATGGGTTCCACAAACTTCAGTGAAAAGCATATCCAACGCTGACTGTTCTTGGAAACTAGACAATGGAGATCCTACTTAGTTCTCAGACAGGGAACCATTTGGGATGTACAAATGGTTGTAAGTCAAACTGGGAAGTTGAAAAAAACAACCTTGAACAAGGTAATGGCAAACTATTTCTATTGTTTCTGTTAATAAACTTACATGCATGGATCCATGTAAATGATGCAGATGATGTCAAGACAGGGGGAATGACCAAATGTACACGTATAGAATAGGTGGTACCTGGCTCAACAGGAGCAACTGTGAGAATGATCCAGGTGACATAATAGCCCATCACTTAAGCATGAGCCAGCAGTGTGCTGCAGCTGCCAAAAAAGCTAATGCATTTGTAGGCTGCAGCAACAGAGGGATAGTTTCAAGACCACATGAAGCAATAGTGCTAATTTATACTGCACTGGTGAAACCACACTTGGAATACTGCATCCAGTTCTGGTCACCATGACACAAAAAAGATGTTAAGATCCTAGAAAGAAGAGCAACAAAGATGATAAGAGGTCTGGAGAATTGAACAATAGAGGGAATTAGGTATCTAATTCTTAGAAAAGAATTAGGGGTGACATGATAACAGCCTTCCAGTACTTGAGGGGTCTTCAGCAAGAAGAGGGGCTTGACCTATTCTACAAAGCACCAGAGGGTAGAAGAAGAAGTAAGATCATGAAAGATCATAAGATCCAATCTAGAACTAGGGAGAAATTTCCTGACAGTGAGAACAGTGGAATGGCTTATCTCCAAAAAGTTTGGGTGCTTTGTCAGTAGAAGTTTTCAAGAAGAGACTGGACAGCCATTTGTCTAGAACAGTATAGGGCAGGGGTAGGCAACATTGGCTCTTTTCTGACTCGTGGACTTCAACTCCCAGAATTCCTGAGCCAGCCGTGCTGAGGGGAAAGGGAGAGGTTTCCAAGCTGAGCCATGCTGGCTCAGGAATTCTGGGAGTTGAAGTCCACGAGTCATAAAAGAGCCAAGGTTGCCTACCCCTGGTTTAGGGTCTCCTGCTCAGGCAGGGGGTTGGCTAGAAGATCTCCAAGATCCCTTCCAACCCTATTGTTCTATATTCTATGTACTATGATCTAAATCACCAGCAGTTGAGACTCACAATAATATTGTATATACAATAATATTAAATCTGGTGATTTTTTTTGGGCTACACTGAGAGCTTCTTGAACAAACTGAGTTATGGTCCTAAACAGAAGTCGGATGACGATTTTTCCTTACCAAATTCTCAATGGCTGAAGAAGGCAACAGTGCAGGCCAAAACAATTGTCAGGTTCGGAAGAAAATGCCCATATCCTCGTGACCAACATACTGTAGGTAGTCCCCAGTTTACAATCATTCATTTAGCGACCTTTCGAAATTACAACGGCATTGAAAAAAGCGACTTACAACCTGTCCTTGCGCTTACAATTGTTTCAGCTTCCCCATGCTGGTCATGTGGCCAAAATTAGGACGCTTGCAACTGGCTTGTATTTATGGGGGCTGCGGCATCCTTCGGTCGTGTGTTCGCCATTTGCGACCTTCTCAGCTGCTTCCAATAAATGAAGTCAATGGGGGAACACGGATTTGCTTAAGAATCACGTGATTTGCTTAATAACCATGGCAAATAAAAATTTTTTTTTTGCAAAATTGGATGCGACTCACTTAATCGTCACCTTGCTTAGCAATGGAAATTCTCGTCCCAATTGTGGTTGTAACTTGAGGACTCCTTGCAGTAATGATGCCGTCTGGATGGCTGTTGGAAGCATTTCCAGCTATGCAATGTGCGGCTGCAACCACCAGGTTTGCTGACGTAGGCAAAATAATAATTGAAGGGCCTTAGCTCAGCTGTGCCCTGCATGCCTTGCACCTCAAAGGGGAATAGGTTAAGCTCTGCCACCCTCACCGTTTCAGAGACTTCCACTCCAACGTTCAGAGAGCTGCAGATATCACTGGAGCATCGTGAATCGAGGCTAAAATAATCCTTTAATTTTCAGTCTGTCTCCTTGCAAATGAAACATGTGCACACATGGAGTTCAGTTGTCTGGAATTTTCCTCTTTATGACTACTTTGGTTAACGATCTTTAGCCAAAACTATAAATAACGTTTTGGGCTCTCCAACAGGGGTGATTTTAAATATAAATGGAAAATTGAGGGATGCATTTAAAAAAAAAAAGAAATCCTTCTGAATCTTGCACCTATGGACTGACTGAGCAATGAATTACTCTCTCTCTCTCTCTCTCCCTCCCTCCCTCCCTCCCTCCCTCCCTCCCTCCCTCCCTCCCTCTCTCTCTCTCTCTCTCTCTCTCTCTCTCTCTCTGTCTCTGGATTAATTCCAACACTTGGGAAAGCACTTTCCTTGGAACAACAATAAGCTCTCGGGACCCCTGTTTTGAATGCCCACCTAAACAACCATCGCAAATGGCTCACCACCCTTGACGAGGACCAATACTTAAACAAGCAACAACCCCATCTGACAGTTCTCACTCATTCCTCCTTACCACCATCCACCCCCTGGTGCTCCCTGCAGCAAGTCAGGTCTGGCAGGAAACCTCTCATTTTTCCTCCCCGTGCAAAGTTTATTAAACCTCCTTTATAAGCAGCTGCCCTCAAACTGCAGAAGCTTTGAGTGAACATGTTTTGTGTTTTCTACTCCAGGAGCTGCTTTTATATTTTTTTTTCCCCTCCTCTCTTTGTCTAGTTGCTACCTTCCTTTACAAGCCAGTGCATTTCAAAAGCAAAGGTATTTACAAGAGTATATACCTTGGCTGCAAAAGGAGAAAAAAAGTTAACTCCTTCTTCTCTGGGTCTGCCTACCTGCTTTCCATCTCCATCAGATCACACCTGTTTTGGGTTTTTTTTTTCCATGCCAGTATTAAATTTACTACCCGCTACTACAGCTAATTTTAAAAGGAAGGCAATTTGCTGAATGGAGAGCTTGACCATTGCCATTCAGCTCCATGGGATTGATGGAAGGTTACCATTCAGATGACTGCAAAATTAAGGTTGATTTTTCTACTTGCTTACTTGCTTCCTTTTCTTCTTTCAGGTCCTTTTTATTCTGGCCAGTATTAAATTTACTACTGCTACTATTACAACTCATTTTTTTTTTTTTTTTTAAAAAAGGCAACTTGCTGTATGGAGAACCTGATAATTGCCATTCAACGCCAAAAGACTGATGGCCAAGTCACCAATCTGATGCCTGCACAATTAAGCCTGAATTCTGTACATCGAGACATTTCATTTTTTCCTTTCTGTCTCTTGGTAGAAGAACCAACCTTGTGCTTAGCTGCAGTTCTTTAAAGCACTTAACTGGAATTGCCTCCTATTCCGTAAAACTCCTGTTCAGCTCAGTGTTTGAGCACCGATGAGACTTAAGGAGATCAGCAGGACGAGGAGAGAGGCACTTCCTGGTTACCGACATTAAAACACCTTGCTTTTTCCTGATGTTTCTTATCGAAGCAAGCTTTGCTAAGCAAGTTGTTTTAATTTGTTGTTCAGCAATTGAACCCATCAAACTATTTCGTCCTGGGGTCCTAAGTAGAGTTCAGAAGCGGGCATGGGTCATCTTTACCTCTGGGGTGCTGAAAATGCCTACTCAGACTGCTAATGTTGAACAAGCAATATGAGCTTGTTATCCGCTGAAGTTATACCTATGCATCATGTTTAATTCATTTTGTACTACGAAAATGTTCCCAGCAATCTCTGTTCAGGATTAAGGTATTGGCCTCGCTCCTGGTTGCAAATGACGAATACTTCCAAATATTTTTTTAAAAGAGAAACTCTGCGGAAAGAGTCCATCTCTCCATCTTCCGAAACTCACATCCGTCTACCAGTAAGAAGGGAAATTCTACTCACCAACTTCTTCCAATCTCCTTCTTCAAATTTCCTCAGATTGGCCAGCCTCCCCACCAAGAAAAGCAGAGATTTCTTTCTCCTTGTGGCAGGTCTTCTGAAATCTTCAGAGTTTAAGCCATGAAACTTTCTCCTTGTCCTGCATGAAAAAAAGCACCGGAGGAATCCAGCTTATGGCACTGTAATGAGATGCCTTATTTTGTGTGAGCAATAGGGTGTGGTCTCAATTTTCTAGAGTTATGCAAGGAGAAAGGAATTCTCTCTGTGTGGCAAAGGGGGGGGGCTAAGTCAGATTTTTATTTGGCTGGTTTTACAACCAATCTGATTGTATCTGCTTTAGGTCTTGGGCAGAGGTTGATTGCCCTAAGAGAGCGTGGCAAGAAGTCCTTCTCCTGCCCCCAAATCAATGCTCCCTCAGTCCATTTGTCTTCCTGTTCAAATTTTGGTATATGCCAAGCAAATCTGTTAGCTCACGACACAGACTGGGAGCAAAAACAACGGGTTGAGGGCAGTTGTGGTGCCATGTGAAAAAAGGGCTCAACTTATAGCCATTAATTTAGTGACCGTTCAAAGTTAATAAGCCGCTGAAAAAAGTGACTTGTGACCGTTTTTCACACTTACAACCATTGCAGCATCCCCGTGGTCAGGTGATCAACATTCAGACGCTTGACAACTGATTCATATTTATGCCGGTTGCAATGTCCCAGGGTTATGTGGTCACCTTTTGTAATCTTCTGACAAGGAAAGTCAATGGGAAAGCTAGATTCACTTAACAACCGGGTTACTCATTGCAGTTGTTCACTGAACAACAGTAGCAGAATTCACTTAACCACTTGTCTCACTTAGCAACATTTTGTGCTCAATTGTGGTGCTAATGTAGTGTAGGGGTGTCCCCAGAGGAACTGATTACCAATCTGGTGCAGTGGTCAAGATGTTAGATTAGAAGTGGGAAGACCAGCTGTGAGAATTTTGGAAAAATGAAAATTTACCATCTGACCAGATGATAATCACGAAAATCCCAGAATGTGCAGAAATGGATAGACTAACTTTAGAGATTAAAGAGAAGGAAGATTCAGTTTATTTTAAAACATGGGAATTTTTTTTATCAATGGTTAGCATCACGCTAGAGCAGTGGTTCTCAACCTTTCTAATGCCGTGACCCCATAATACAGTTCCCCATATTGTGGTGACCCCCAAGTGGGTGTGGCCACCAATAAGAGGGAGTAGGACAGCTAGGGAAAAGGGAAAAAAATGGCGGACAGCGTGGTTTGGCGACCCCCGTGAAATGGTCATTCAACCCCAAATGGGGTCCCGACCCACAGGTTGAGAACCGCTGCGCTAGAGCGAGAAAGGATTGTGAAATTTAATAGGATGAATGATATTTACCGACTAAGCTTTATTTTTATGATTACTCTTACTATTATTGATTATATTATATTAATTATTGTTATTGTGTCTTACTATTATTGTTTAGTATTATATTAATTATTGTTATTCAATATTTGTACCCAGACGATAGTCTGCTTGCTAAAGCGGTGAATATTTTGTGGGGGACAACCCAACTATTGTATTTATTCCCACCCCATATCCCATTCCTATTCCCCAACCCCATCCAATACCCATACCAACCCTATTCCTTCCCTACCCTTATAAAATCTATTAAAATATTTATATTAAAAAAAAGAAGTGGAAAGACCCAGGTTCTAGCTCACCTCAGCCATAGATGGTTTTGGGGTGACTCTAGTCCAGTCCTTCCTTCCTAAGCGCAACAGTCCATATGGTCCAGTGGTGAAGAGCTGGATCAGCAGTATGTAACCCAGGGTCTAAATCTCTATGGAGATTCTCGGTCCTCCAGATCATGATTGTCCCAAAGGTGTTTTTTCAAGAGGCAACTGGACTTTCTTATTTTTTTTTGAAGACATTTCACTTCTCATCCAAGAAGCTTCTTTGGTTCAAGGTGGCACATACTGCACCTTCTCTTCCCAATCTTTCACAACAGTTCTAGAGCTGAAGAAGCTTCTTCAAAGAAAAACAAGAAAGTCCAGTTGCCTCTTGAAAAAGCACCTTTGAGACAACCCAGGATCTGGTCTTCCTTCAAACATTGAAAGTTCTTACAGGACTTTGAGCCCGTCTCTTTTCCTCCACTCAAGGATTGTGGTCGTGAAAGAATGGGAAAAGAAGGTACATGATGTGCCATCTTGAGCTCTCCAGGTGGGAAGGAAACAGAAGGAGGCTATATAACTTGCAAGGAAGCAAATCAATGAGTGAAAAATTGCATTCTCATATGAGCAGTGAGGGAGAATGTAAAGGTCAAGGGAGGTGAGTAAAGAAGAGGAGTAAGTCTGAAGAAGGGATTGATAAGAGCAAATATTTGATAATATTGGAACAATCTTCTTGGCTAACCAAACTGGCCATGCTCTGTAGGGCATGCCTGGGCTCATCCAGCACATCTAACCAAATCAAAGGCATACTAGTAGTAACTCGATTTGTCTAACGCAAGCAACTTGAACAGTTTTTTTTCCATTTTATTGTTGTTGGTAGCCTAGCTCTTTTGGTTACATTGTGATTCTCCCCTCACCTCTTTTTTACAAATCCAGAAAATGAATTAAATGAGTAAACTAAGTTAAATTAGTAAATAACCTTTACTAATGAGGTAAAATCTTGGGTGTGAATGCAGCTAAAGATGGTTTTAATTCAGACCTAACATTCCACGGTTGGTCATTGTATTACCCTTTGATGAGAAAGCAAGCCAGTAATATTTAAAATGGTTTATCTGGGTTGGGATGGGTAGCAAACCCTCAACTATTATCTTGTACAGGTAGTTCCTCAGCGTACGACCACAATTGAGCTCAAAATTTTTGTGGCTAAACAAGACAGTGGTTAAGTGAACTTTGCCCCATTTTACAATCGTTCTGGCTAGTAACATGGTTGTTAATTGAATCTGACTTCCCCATTGACTTCAGAAGGTTCCAAAATGCGATTGCATGGCCTTGCAACCATCATAAATATGAATCAGTTGCCAAACATCTGAATTTTGATCATGTGACCATGGGGATGCTTGTTGTTGTTAGTTGCGAAATCATGTCCGACCCATCATGACCCCATGGACAATGTTCCTCCAGACCTTCCTGTCCTCTACCATCTTCTGAAGTCCATTTAAACTCACACCCGCTGCTTCAGTGACTCCATCCAGCCACCTCACTCTCTGTCATCCCCTTCTTCTCTTGCCCTCCATCTTTCCCAGCATCAGGCTCTTCTCCAGTGAGTCCTTCTTTCTCACTAGGTGGCCTAAGTACTTGAGTTTCAACTTCAGGATCTGGCCTTCTAAAGAGCAGTCGGGGTTGATCTCCTCTAGGACTGATCGCCTTGTAGTCCAGGGGACTCGCAGGAGTCTTCTCCAGCACCATAGTTCAAAGGCCTCAATTCTCTTGCGCTCAGCCTTTCTTATGGTCCAACTTTTACAGCCATACATTGCAACTGGGAAAACCATGGCCTTGACTATATGCACTTTTTTTGACAGGGTGATGTCTCTACTTTTTAGTATACTGTCTAGATTTGCCATAGCTTTCCTCCCCAGGAGCAAGCATCTTTTAATTTCTTGGCTGCAGTCCCCATCTGAGGTGATCTTGGAGCCCAGGAAGATAAAATCTGTCACTACCTCCATTTCTTCCCCATCTATTTGCCAGGAATTGAGAAGGCTGGATGCCATGATCTGGGGATGCTACAATGGTCATAAGTGTGAAAAAAGTCATGTCACTTTTTTCAGTGCCACTGTAACCTTGAACAGCCACTAAATGAACTGTCGTAAGTCGAGGACTACCTGTATTTATCTATATAGAAAGTTGTGTGCCTATCCATCTCAACGTAGAGTTAATCCGACACCAAAGACAACTGAGGAACCATATCACAAATCTGCTAAATGGGCACACATTTGTGGCGCTCCCAGAACATTTCAACCCTAATGTCTGAAGATAATTAATAACAAGTCTTAAGGGCTTTCTGGAACATTAAGTGGGTTTGCTTTCAATCAGAGAGGTTGTATGGAAATCCAATAATACCAAGCACACAAATAAATATGCCAATCCACCCACATAAACAAATAAATAAGCCAATCTAACCACATAATGTACTAAGGGCCTACCTCTTTGCCTACTATGATGGTGCAGTGGTAGAATGTCATATTGCAGGCTAATTCTGCCAACTGCCAGCAGTTCAATCCTGATCTGCTCAAGGTTGATTCACCCTTCCATCCTTCCATGGGTTGGTAAAATGAGGACCCAGATTGTTGGGGACAATATGCTGACTCTGTTAGAGAGGGCTGTAAAACTCTATGAAGTGGTATATAAGTCTAAGTGCTATTGCTATTGCTACTGACCCTTTCGTGTGGATTCTGCAGCATTTAATTGCCAATTATACATAGCTAGTTTTGCTACAATTTACAGCTGGTGCGTGATGTGGTCTCTTGGGCTCTTAGAACATGGAATCATAGGAAGGGACGTTGTAGTCTTCTAGTCCAACCCCCTGCTCAAGGCAGGAAACCTTATTCCATCCCACTCAAATGGTTGTCCATTTTTTTCTTGAAAACCTTCAGTGATTGAGCACCCACAACTCTAGGTGCTGAATCTCTAGACAGAGTCTCTGTTGAACAAGCTTCCACCCATTACTCTTTGCTCTTCTCTCTCCTCTGTTCACCTATTACTCTTCTCTTCTCTATTAAGGAGAGAGATCTTAAAGGATCTTCCTGATGGCTTTCTAGATATCTGTGTAAAAACCAAAGATCTACTATCCCTCCCTAGGTAGTGACATAACTCCCATACACAGGGACACAACAGGTCCAGAAATCCTAAACGAAGCTATGTGGATCTTTGTTTTCTTGGTTTTATCTTCTTCCAGAAATCTTTCCAAGGTTATCAGGAGCTGGGCATCATCCCCAAAATACCTTTCACTTGAGTCATTGTTTTTCTCTGTTCTTTTGATGTTACTGCCTCTACTTGTAAGTCTATGTTGAGTTACTACAAAGCAGACGAAAGAACAGACTAGAGATTATTGTGTGGTGATGACCTGGCACCTGGGGCAAACAGAATATTTTACTAATAATGTATTGCCCAAGATACACTTTGAGGGTGTAGGTGTGCAAAAATCCTTTAAGATTCCAAATCTTCTAAAAAGAAAAGTTCCAGCTCAAAGCTACAGTGTGGGCTTTGTACTCCCATGTGCAAAATCACAAATGATGGACAGCCAGCTAAAAAGCCAAGGAGATGGCAAAGAAATTCTGAATTATTCCAGAGGAAGACCAAAGAGAAATTGGAGATGACTTGGAAGTGTTGACATTTACTCCCTAACACTAAAAAAAAAAAAAACCAAGCAAAACAAAGATTTACTCTGCAAAACAAAACATGATAGTACAGTGTTTCTTTGAAGTCAAATTCGCTCCTCTCATCTTGGCAGACACAATCAACTGTTTCAAAGGTGTTGTGGAGCAGAACTTGCAACATGCTGCACTCCAGTTTCATAACATTACTTGTTAAGTGGGTTATTTGCTGCTCCTGGGGAGTATTTACCCTGCTATTTTTCTTGGATGTCGCCCAGACGTCTTGGGTGAGAACATTTATTTAAGTTTGAAAAAAATAAAAAAAAATTAAAAAGTAAGGGATTAAAAAAAAGCAGGTGAGCTTTTGTCTTGGAGAGCCTTTGGGAGCGATGATGGCATTGTTGTTGTCGACTTATTCCCTCGATTCGTGAAATTAAAATGGAGTTTCTTAGAAATGTGCCAGCCTATCTGAGTGGAAGCTTCTGCCCTGTTTGCAAATCCACAAGAGCAAATCTTTGAAAAGTGAGAAAAAGGATCTTGATGGAACAGGGGACTATTTGTTTAATTTATTAAATTTAATCAGGGAGTATCTTAATTTTAGTATGACTTTCGCTGCCAGTCATTTCTTAATAAATAGATCTAAAAGTAGATCTAAAAGTTCTTTGCATCTCCATCTTTTGCTTTTCCACCCTGTGCTGAACCCTGAACCCCTGTATCATTGGAACAATTTGTCAAAACCTTATACAGGTAGACCTCAACTTAAGACCAGTTGCTTAATAACCATTCACACTTACAAAAGTCATGGAATGGGGGTTTTACATTAAACATCCCCTGAGTATTAGACATCATAAAATCTCTTCCGGTCAGATGAGCACCTTGACTTCTGACCTTAAGTATTTATAACTGGATGTCTGGTCCCAATCGTAAGTCGAGAACTATCTGCAAGTGTCCTGGAATCCAGATATCAGTCTTTGTCTTCTTTGTCCTGCCTTCTTTGCATTGTACCTTGATCTTGGATTTAGCATAAAGTCAACCTTTCCTTGAATTGGTGAGAAATTATCCAAGGCTATATGTCTGTGATGCTGTTTCTCAAGCTTCATAGCTTGAAGACGGGTGGACTTCAACTCCCAGATTTCCCAGATTTCTCCAGTCTATGGAGATTCTCAGTCATCTAGGTTATAGTTGTGTCAAATTATAATTTATGAATTATAACTGGTGAAGCTTTTTGGATAAGTGTCTCTGCATTTGCGGAGCTGCAGAGGTAGAAGACCTAGCTCACATACTATTTGATTTTTGCCTGTACAAGAGGGTGAGAGACAAGTACCTTGGTGAATATACCAAACGAATAACTCATTAGGATCCCCATATCAACACAACTTACTTTATGTGCGACCAGAACTTGAAAATAACATTTAACGCAGCACAGTATTTAAACAAAATGGTTCGGCTGAGATCTGCATATGTGGGACTGATTGGGGGAGATTGCAAGGGTGACTCCAAGATATAATTTTATCATATTTTATCTATATTTTAAATGACTGTACTCTATTTTAATTTCATTTTAGACTGTATTTTATTCCAATTTCATTTTAAGTTGTATTTTACTCCAATTCCATTTTAAACTGTATTTTATCAAATTTTATTTTAAACTGCTTTTATCAAATTTAAGTAATAATTTGTTGCTGGAAACTTGCACTTTGATATGGCCCAAGGGCTAATCAGTAAAGATTTTTTATTATTAATATTGGATAAGAAGCGAAACATCTTCCTCTTCTTCCTCAAATAAAAAGCAGTCTAGCTGCCTTTCAAAAGGAAAAAAAAAACATTTTGACATACCCAAGGCTATTTTTTCATTCTTTCCACCAGCATCAATACTGCTCAGCAGCCTAACGAAGATTAACAAATATTCACTCCTACCAGTAATTTGGCTTTCCACAGAACAAGTTCTCCTGGTCTTCTTTTGACTCGGTCAGTTCAAAAGAATTTTTAGCATCTCTCTCTACAGAACATCCATTCCCCTCCAAAATATTAGCTAAAATTCTCAGCGTTGTATTTCCATCCATTTTGAGTCTGTGCATTATCATTTTTTTCCTACTTTTTTCCCCTTGAATCTTTAAATGTTCAGCATTTCTTGCCAGGGTTCCCTGTTTCCACCAGCAACTGAACTTTGGCTGGTCAACCTTTGCTTTATTTCCTTAGACATCCTCCCACTCTACATTTGTTAAATGTTATTTTCTCTTTTCTCCATCTTTTCAATTTCAGTTGTTTGAAATAACACACTTGCCCACATTATGAATCAACCCTTTCTGTGGTTGCTTTTGTAAGTTGAAAGATAGAAGCTCCTTGCCCTTGTGAGAGATAAACAGATCTTTTGAATCTAAATGTTTAAAAAGTATGTAAGCGTATTGATGTCTGGGTTCACTAATTTTCTTTGCTTGAGCTATTCTCTGACATATTTGAGTCTTAATGAGCCTTTGAGCTATTCATTTCCTAAAGTAGAAATAGTTTCCCAGGTTACAGTACATGTAGGTGAGTTTCATATACTTATGAACAGAGAATGCTAAAAATATGTGTGTTTTGCTGCTAAATGCTGTACTTAGATGGCCCTAGAACTCAGCAACAATAGTCAATATTACTTATGATACTTTGCAAATTCACTGGGCTTCTGTAGAGAACAAACATCAGGGAGATGGATTTTGACTCAAGGTAGAAACAGATGGTACCAGATTTCACAATTGTCCAGATCTATATATATAAGATGCATCATAATCTAGCTCAGAGGCCCCAAACTTTTGGACACCAGGGACCAGTTATATAGAGAGAGGTTTTTCCGTGGACCAGAGAGTGTGTGGTTTTGTGCACTGCTTGCATCCCATGGATGGGGCTTTGCTTGTTTGTGTGGACCAGTTGCTAGCATGCTGCAGTCCAGTTGGAGATCCCTGTTCTAGCTAACCATTCCTGAAGTCGTTGCTAAAACAGGATTGTTTAAAAGGTAGGAATGACTGAGGTCTTGATAGGTACTGTCTTATTAAGAGATTATTTATTAAATATTGGCAAACTATCCAGTTGCAGGAGGTTGACAAACTCAACTTTCCTCCCAATCCAGCTTGACAGCCACTGACAGCATCTGAAGTGGATGGATGTCCACATCAGCAAGGTGAGAGACGAAGTGTCACAGTGCAGATTGATGCCGTATTATTTATTTTGGTGCCTTGGGGTCAGTCTTGACTCCTGGTGGTTGCCTGGATGAGTCCCTGCACTTTTCTTGGCAAGGTCTTTCAGAAATGGCTTGCTGTTGTTTGCTTCCGAGCTGAGAGAAAGGGCCTGGCCCAAGGTCACCCAGCTGGCTTCATGTCAAAGGCAGACCTAGAAGTCACAACCTCCCAAATTTTAATCCGGTGCCTTAATCACAACACCAAACTGGCTCTCGATACAATAAGGACATTCAAAAGCGGTAGAACTGTCATCATACATCCTTCATGCACCCTTCTTCATATGTTTGACTATACCCCTCCAGTCTCCCTCTAAGAAATGCAGCTGCCAGGTGACTTTATCCACGTGGGTTTCTTGGCAATAAAAATGAAACTTGTGTCTATGGCTTCCTTCTGTTCTTTTTCTAAAAACATCCCCATTTAGCCTCTGATCTATGGTACTAAGCAGGCCTAACTGGAGGTTTTTAAGAAGAGATTAGACAACCATTTGTCTGAAATGTTATAAGGTTTTGTGCCTGAGCAGGGGGTTGGATTAGAAGACCTCCAAGGTCCCTTCCAACTCTGTTATCCTATCCTATCCTATCCTATCCTATCCTATCCTATCCTATTCCATTCCATTTTCTATTCTATTCTATTCTATTCTATTCTATTCTATTCTGTTCTGTTCTGTTCTGTTCTGTTCTGTTCTGTTCTGTTCTGTTCTGTTCTGTTCTGTTCTATTCTATTCTATTCTATTCTATTCTATTCCATTTTCTATTCTATTCCATTTTCTATTCTATTCTATTCTACTCTATTCTATTCTATTCTATTCTATTCTATTCTATTCTATTTTCTATTCTATTCCATTTTCTATTCTATTCTATTCTATTCTATTCTATTCTATTCTATTCTATTCTATTCTATTCTATTTTCTATTCTATTCTATTCTATTTTCTATTCTATTCTATTCCATTTTCTATTCTATTCTGTTCTATTCTATTCTATTCTATTCTATTCTATTCCATTCCATTCCATTTTCTATTCTATTCTATTCTATTCTATTCTATTCTATTCTATTCTATTCTATTCTATTTTCTATTCTATTCCATTTTCTGTTCTATTCTATTCTATTCTATTCTATTCCATTCCATTTTCTATTCTGTTCTATTCTATTCTATTCTATTCTATTCTATTCTATTCTATTCTATTCTATTCTATTCTATTCCATTCCATTTTCTATTCTATTCTATTCTATTCTATTCTATTTTCTATTCTATTCCATTTTCTATTCTATTCTATTCTATTCTATTCTATTCTATTCTATTCTATTCCATATTTCCTATCCTATCCTATCCTATCCTATCCTATCCTATCCTATGCTATCCTATCCTATCCAACTATGGACAGGAGAGTGCAAAACTTTTTTTTTTGTAAAGTACAGGTAGTCCTCCAGTTATGACCACAATCGAGCTCCAAATTTATGTTGCTAAGTGAAACATTTTTTAAGTGAGTTTGCCCCATTTTACGACCTTTCTTGCCACAGCTATTAAGTACATCGTTGCATTTGTTAAGTTGGTAACACTGTTGTTAAGGGAATCTGGATTCCCTACTGACTTTGCTTGTCAGAAGTTTGCAAAAGGGGATCACATGACCTTGGGACACAGCAGCGGTCATAAATACAAGCCAGTTGCCAAGCATGTGAATTTTGATCATCTGACCATAAGGATGCTGCAATGGCAGTAAGTGTGCAAACTGGTCGTAAGTCACTTTTTTCAGTGCCGTTGTAACTTTGAATAGTCACTAAATGTACTGTTGTAAGTCGAGAACTATTTGTACTTCTGAACTCGCTGGATTAATGTCTGATATGTGGATTCCAAATGGTGGGGCAATATTCTGGGATTGGCCTAACGCAGTCTTTCTCAACACGGACCACGTTAAGATGGGTGGACTTCAACTCCCAGAATTCTCCAGCCAGCTAGCTTAACATGGGCAAGGTTGAGAAACACTGGCCTAAATGTGTGTCTTCTTCAGCTATATTCTTCCGATTGGGTTTCACCTTGCATTCGTCTTCAGATGTTTGACTGAAGCACAGATATGCAATGAAATGGGCTGTCAGGTTAGCATTTGGCCATAGAAAGTCTTTTACAGATATACGCAAATTCTTCTGCCGCTTTGCAAGACTGTATGTGCTTTGCTGACCTTGATTCAAGAGAGAGATGAAGCTGGAGTCATGTCATGTCAAAGGCAATTCAGTAGTCAAACTAGTTAGCAAAGATGTTAGTTGTGGGAGGCACTTGATCATAAAGCTGCGTGACGCAAGAAGAGACAAGTTATAGGAGGGTGTGAGTGCTCGCCTTTGCATTAGGCGTCCTTCTCTATTACCATCTGGAAATAAAGTTCACTGATACCTACTCAGAAGATCCAGAACTTCGTCTATTGGACAAGGATGGGTGGCCTAAATACCTTAGCAATGTTTCAGACAAAAATTTGCTAGCCAGGGATGGCTGAGCGAATTCTAGGTTAGGTTCATTATTATACCAGAAAAGAATGCCTCGTCTTTATGAACCAAAGGCGTTATGTTTACCAAAATCTGCTAGATCGATCAAGTACACAGTATGGAAAACAATGTTCTGGGCTGTTGAGATTTCCAAGCGTCAGGGTGGGAAGAATTGATTCCAGTTTGAATAATTGAACTGATTCATACCATTGAATTAAATAGGAAGCTTCTGATTCAGAGATTCAATCTGAATTGTTGATGAAGTTTGGACAAATGGTTGGATCAAAACATTTCCTGAGATGGCCTACTGAATGAGCCACTAAAATGAAGCTTGGCTGCTGTATTAGGAAGTAGTTTGCCTAAATTTTGTATGGTTCTTTTTTGTTCATGATGTTTTCTAACATAATAAGCTTTTAGAGTCAACTAATATATAACCCTGAGGATCCCTATCAACATTTTATATAAATATATTTATATAACATGTCCTTGGTCTACATCCTTTTTATGTACATTTCTTTCTTTCTTCTCAAATAACCAGGGCTTTTTTTTTTTTTGTCATAGAACGCACCAGAATGGAGTTCCGGCATCTTTTTTTGACAGATTTTCCAGAATTGCCTTGAACAAAATCCTAGTCTTTTAGATAGACTAAAAATTGAAGGTTTTTTTTTTTTCAACTACAAAGTTGTAGGGTAGACAAGGCCGGTTGTATGACGTGTGTGAGTTCTGCACCTTTTTTTTAAAAAAACAAAAAAAGCACTGCAAATAATTATGTTTTTCTGTCTACCATTTTTAGAAGCATGCATTGATTTTCACATTTGCTTGCTTGTGTGCAGGATGTATACAATCTTTTATTTGATGCATTTTGGTTGTTGTTGTTAATTGCAAAGTTGTGTCTGACCCATCGCGACCCCATGGACAATGTTCCTCCATGCCTTCATGTCCTCTACCATCTTCCAGAGTCCATTTAAGCTCACGCCTGCTGCTTCATGACTCCATCCAGCCACCTCCTTCTCTGTCGTCCCCTTCTTCTCTTGCCCTCCATCTTTCCCAGCATCAGGCTCTTCTCCAGGGAGTCCTTCCTTCTCATTAGGTGGCCAAAGGACTTGAGTTTCAACTTCAGGATCTGGCCTTCTAAAGAGCAGTCGGGGTTGATCTCCTCTAGGACTGACCAGTTTGAACGCCTTGCATTTTGGTTAGTTTTCTTTAATGTTCTAATTCAGGGGGCAATAAAATCACTCTGGGGGAATCGCCAATGCCATAGGAATCAGTGGTGGCTTTCTTTTAAAACCTACTCTTCAATGACATAAGGAACAAACCTTATTTGGTAGCTATATCAGGATATATGAAATGAAATACAGTGGAAGTGAAATGAAATGAAGTGGAATAGAAAAAGGGGGGGGGGAGAGGAGATGAAAGAAGGAAAGGAAAGAAAAGAGAAAGGGGAAAGGGGAAAGGGAAAGGGTAGGAAAGGAAAGGAAAGGAAGGGAAGGGGAAGGGGAAGGGAAATGGAAATGGAAATGGAAATGGAAATTGAAGGAAAGGAAAGGAAAGGAAATGAAAGGGAAGGGAAGGGAGGGGAAGGGAAGGGAAGGGAAAGGAAAGGAAAGGGAAGGGAAGGGAAGGGAAGGGAGGGGAAGGGGAAGGGGAAGGGAAAGGAAAGGAAAGGGAAGGGAAGGGAAGGGAAGGGAAGGGAGGGGAAGGGGAAGGGGAAGGGGAAGGGAAAGGAAAGGAAAGGAAGGGAAGGGAAGGGGAAGGGAAATGGAAATAGAAATGGAAATTGAAGGAAAGGAAAGGAAAGGAAAGGAAAGGAAAAGAAAGGAAAGGGAAGGGAAGGGAAGGGAAGGGAAGGGAGGGGAGGGGAAGGGAAGGGAAAGGGAAGGGAAGGGAAGGAAAGGGAAGGGAAGGGAAGGGAGGGGAGGGGAGGGGAAGGGGAAGGGAAAGGAAAGGAAAGGAAAGGAAGGGAAGGGAAGGGGAAGGGAAATGGAAATAGAAATGGAAATGGGAATTGAAGGAAAATAAAGGAAAGGAAAGGAAAGGAAAGGAAAAGAAAGGGAAGGGAAGGAAAGGAAAGGGAAGGGAAGGAAAGGAAAGGAAAGGAAAGGCACGTGAGAAAGACCTTGGAGACTGGATAAAGAGATTTGGCCAAGGGATAAAAGACAGCATAGCCCACAGCTGGATAGTAGGTAGGGCAAGACACTCAAAAGAGTCCCTCTCATTAGTTTCTCAGTTCTAAAGGAGAGGAGGGGGAGGAGGGAAATTTGCACTTTCAGACTTGCAAGATTCTGTCAATAAAATGGAATGAGCTCTTCCAGTTGAGATGCCTATCTGACTTACTGGGCAAGGCCAACAGGAAAGGAAGGAAGGAAGAAGTGGATTAATATAACGGAAGACATCTTTAATCATTATTGTTATTGATAGAACTGGCTAGCATGAAGTCAGAGATCACACTATTTGATTGCTATAGAGTATAATTATTATATGGAGATTCCTCCCTTGCTTGACCTTACTTGGCCCTTGAGGAATTCAGCATTTGAATTCTGACATTCCAGATGGCTGACACTGTAATTGGTCTTCTGGAATTCATTTCACCTTATCTTTACTGGCATAAATGCACATTTTCAAGATAAAAACCAAGCATCTCACCTAACTTCACCCTAAAACAGTGGTGGCGAACCTATGGCACGGGTGCCAGAGGCGGCACTCACAGCCCTCTCTGTGGGCACCCGTGCCATCGCCCCAGTCCTAGGCCTTCAGCTGGGTTTTATAAAACCTTTTCGCTTTAGGCCTCCGCCGCCGTGTGCAAAAAAAAAAAAAAAGTTCAATCAATCAATTTCAACTTCTCGTGGAAAAAAAAAAGATCTTGCAACGTTGGAATTGATTGATTGAACTTTTTAGTCCCATCCAGTCTGCCGTTACCACTGCAGCCACGCCCACCCAATGGGCCACACCCACCCGGCACCCGACGATGCATAAGTGGGTTTTGGGTTGCAGTTTGGGCACTCGGTCTCTAAAAGGTTCGCCACCACTGCCCTAAAAACAAAAGGTATTTATTTATTTATTTATTTATCCACAACATTCTTTCTTAAAGATTCTGCACATTAGAGGTAGATTAAGCTTCAGCAAGGATGACAACTCATGAACCACCTTTTTGTTCAAGTTTATAGCTGCCTCCTGATCATGTTCCAAAGTCCTTCTGGGAGTTCTTTTGTTTTTATGGTGTTAAAAACAGACTTCTGGGCGGCAGCTGGCTTGGGTTCACCTTCAACATGGTGGTTTGCTTCAGCGAGTATATCTGTTTTATTTCAAAACTCTAACAGCAGTTTTAATAGCAGGCTTTTGTGTTCAACCTGGTTACTGAATTAGCCAATTTTCTGAAATTACCCTAACCTCCAAACCACAAACCCAACAGGCTGGTTTCACACATTTTAAGATCCATAGAAATGCACAGGCTGACATTCATGACTTAGTCAGAATTTCTGTTGCTAAGTGAGTCATTTGCTAAGTGAATTTTGCCTCATTGTACGGCCTTTCTTGCCACAGTTGTTAAGTGAATCACTACAGATGTTAAGTTAGTCACACAGCTGTTAAGTGAATCTGGCTTCCCCAGTCACAAGTGTGTGAAAAATAGTCCTCAGTCATCTTTTTCAGTGCTGTTGTAACTTTGAACGGTTCCTAAATAAATTGTCAAGGACTACCTATATTGATGTTGAAGTTCAAAGCAAGTGGCAGAAATCCAGAAGTGACAAAAACATTTGCTTTGCATAAAGACTTTTAATATTCTACTGGAAGATTGCTGCTGAGAAGAGACATTCTCCTTCCCGGTTTTGTCAAATGAGACAACTCACCAATGGAAACTCAAGGATAAATGTTGTGCTAAGCAGGTAAACAATCAGCTCCCTAAAAAACTTAACCCAGTCGTTTCTTACAGTAGTGGCCAAAATTGTGGAAACCTTTTGGGAAACATGTACAGTAGAAATGCCATCTTTGGTTAAGTTTCCACCATTTTTTTTCTTCTCATTTCTTTATAACTGTAGCCTTGTTCACTTAATAATACTATTTTACATCACTTTTGGGGCAACCAGTCAACTCTTTGCACCATGACTTTAATTTAATTACGTTTTACAAGCTCACTAAATGAAAGAACACAAAAAAACCCCAACCAACTTGATAGCCATCACATAACACACTGACAAATGTCCTCCTCTCAGCTTCAATACAGGACATCAATAACTGAATCCTACTGTGATCTGATTGGCTCATGGCCAAAGCAAGATGACATCAGATTGGCTCTCTAAACACTTATGCTCATTGGCTACTATCAGATGAAGGAAAGCTACCTGAGATCAACCTAAACAAGTTGTGCTTCCTTTTTCTGGTTATTTGGCTATAACTTTGCATAGAATACACTACAGATAACTGAACAAACTATGTTGCATTACATTCTTGATTAAATTATCTTTCCACTGATATATAATTTTATGGTACTACTCCCCTCCAAAAAAGTGGTGTCATTAGCCATCAAACTTCAAAAATACACTTTTCCCAAAAGGGTTTCCACACTTTTGGCCACTACTGTATATCTCCAGTCTTTAACTGCCTTGATAATCCTATTAGTTTTCTTTCCATTGAACTGGTCTTATTTTATGGGGTTAAAAAACAGAGGCCTCCAGTCTTTTGAGTTTTTCATTCAGATTTTGAAAATGCAGTTTTTTTTGTTTTTTTTTAATGCTGATGTTGAAGGATTTTCATCCTTTCGGCTTGCCTTTCAAAACCAGCCACTTGGAAACATTGCAGTTTTCCATCCTTCTGATGAATGGTGTTTATACTTTCCAGCCTGTGGCTGAGTAAATCAATATTTGGGCTGCCCGTGGGCTGGTTCAGGATTAGTGGAAAGTCTTTTTGGCTGGATGCTGGTATTCTTTCCTTAATTAAAGAGCAGGTCTCTCTTTTTCCACTGCAGGCAGCTCAGCCTGTCTGTTCTGCTGCAGGCCGTGGGCTAGGGAATAATATTCTTTCCCCCGACATGCTCCTTCTCATTCCTTTTTTCCTCCAAACATCGCTGGGCCTTCATCTCCAGGGCTGTTGCTTATTGACCTTGCAGGCTGCTCTAGAGTTGATTATACCCTTCCAGGGCATGGCCAGCTCTGGTTTCCACCAGATGAACACTCAAGACAGGGACTTGGTGTTGCATTGCCTTCCTTCCATTGACCACCTTCCTTTCTTTTCTGTACTGACCAATCGGTGCAATCAGAGAGTTTAATTCTTGGTTCTGCTCACTAACTAGCTGGTAAGGCTACTGGATAGGCAGAAAGGATGAGTTTCTCCAGCTATTAATCAATGGATCACAAAGTTTTCTCCACCCAATTTTCTCCATTTACAGTAATGGCCAAAATTGTGGAAACCTTTTGGGAAAAGTGTATTTTTGAGGTTTGATGGCTAACCACATCACTTTTTGGGGAGCAGTACCATAAAATTATATATCAATGGAAAGATAATTTAATCAAGAATGTAATGCAACATAGTTTCTTCAATTATCTGTACTGTATTTGGTTCGCTTTGCAGGTCAATATACTGTGAAAAAACAACTTGTAAATTTAGGACCCCAGTTAAATATGTGTGGACACAGCCACGAATTTATTGTGAAGTGATCCTGTGGGAGGTAACTCTCTGCACAGTGCTCATATCCTTGGAGAGAGATTGAAATGTTATAAAAAAAATGCTTTGAGTTTTAAATTTTCCTCCATCTCTAGTTTGGAATTAGAAGAAAGGATATTTTTGCCAAAATGACTTTTAGGAATGCCAAAAACACAGACTGCTTTCATCTTGTTCTGCATCTGATCAACACATGCAGCTGTAAAAGAAAAGTTGTTATTAAAAGATGGCTTTATTTATTCCTGAAAGATTCTCTCCATCTTTCTTCCCTTAAATGGAGTAGTCCATCAAAAAGAGGTACAACTCAAGCGAAATAATTCAAGCAAAACAATTCAACAACATCTTATAAAATCCTAATATTAAACCTCCCCTCTAAAATCAAGACAAGAAATCCAGACAATGCATACAGATAGTCCTCAACTTACAACTGTTCATTTAGTGACCGTCCAAAGTTACAACGGCCACTGGAAAAGTGACTTGTGACCATTTTTCACTCTTAGAACCATTGCAGCATTCCCTGGGTCATGTGATCAAAATTCAGATGCTTCGCAACTGGTTTGTATTATTATTATTAATAATAATAATAATAATAATAATAATAATAATAATAATAATAATAATGATGCTGGAAGGGAGCTTGGAGGTCATCTAGTCCAACCCCCTGCTCAGGCAGGAAACCTTATACCATTCTGGACAAATGGCTGTCCAGTCTCTTCTTAAAAACTTCCAGTGTTGGAGCATTCACCACTTCTGGAGGCAGGTTGTTCCACTGATTAATTGTTCTGTCAGGAAGTTTCTCCTTAGTTCTAGGTTGCTTCTCTCCTTGGTTAGTTTCCATCCATTGCTTCTTGTCCTCCCTTCAGGCGCTTTGGAGAACAGCTTGACTCCCTCTTCTTTGGGGCAGCCCCTGAGATATTGGAACACTGCTATCTTGTCCCCCCTCGTCCTTCTCTTCATTAAACTAGACATACCCAATTCCAGCAACTGTTCCTCATGTGCTTTAGCCTCCACAGTCCCCTGATCATCTTTGTTGCTCTTCTCTGTACTCTTTCTAGAGTCTCAACATCTTTTTTACATCGTGCTGCCCAAAACTGGATGCAGTATTTCAAGTGTGGCTTTACCAAGACGTTGTAAAGTGGTATTAATACCTCACATGATCTTGATTCTATCCCTCTGTATTTATGACCGCTGCAGGGGTCCTGGGGTCACACGATCCCTTTTTGTGACCTTTTTATAAGGAAAAGTTAATGGGGAAGGCAGATTTACTTAACAACCATGAATCTAACTGAACAAGTGCAGTGATCCGCTTAACAACTGTGGCAAGAAAGGATGTAAAATGGGGCAAAACTCACTTAACAAATGTCTCACTTAGCAACAGAAATGTTGGGTTCAGTTGTGGTGGTAAGTTGAGGACTACCTCTATTAAAAGCAGTCCTTGGCTACGGGTGATAAAGCAACATAAATTATTGACACGGTTCCTAAAGTGCCATTTGAAACTCAACTCTGCCAGCAAGCACAATTTCTACCAAATTCCAGTTGGTAGACACTCCAACACTGGAAGTTTTTAAGAAGAGACTGGACAGTCATTTGTCCGAAATGGTGTAGGGTTTCCTGCCCGAGCAGGGGGTTGGACTAGATGACCTCCAAGGTCCCTTCCAACTTTACTATTATTATTATTATTATTATTCGAAGGAAAAGTAGATCCAGCAAGGTTATATGGATCCAAGAAACTCACAGTCTTTTCACCCTAGAAATAAATTTCCATTTGGCACCTCTGCAGTCCTCCTACAGGGCGATTTTATCAGCTCTGGTGTGTCAGCAAGCACACTTGGAGTTCTCTGGGCAAAGGGAGCCCTCTAAACATCTTCAAACTGGCCACGTTACCCCTTGCCTGCATTGCTTGCCCATATATAGAGCCAGTAAAGAGTTTGGGGCACAGAAAATTCACATATATGGAAAGCGTCTCCAACAGCACATTAAGTAACCCAAGGCTAAGTTATCCTTTTGAAGATGGAGCTGCCTACACTGCATTAGGCAAACTCTAGGTATGTCAAATGAACGATCGGGGAAAAAAAAATGTCTGTTATGTATCCTGGAAGCAGGGCTGTCTAAGTACCATATGGATGGAAGGAAGGAAGGAAGGAAGGAAGGAAGGAAGGAAGGAAGGAAGGAAGGGAAGGAAAGAAGGAAGGAAGGAAAGGAGGAAGGGAAGGAAAGCAGGAAGGAGGGAGGGACAGAAGGAAGGAAGGGAAGGAAGGAAGGAAGGAAGGAAGGAAGGAAGGAAGGGAAGGAGGGAGGGAGGAAAGAAGGAAGGAAAGAAGGAAGGAAGGAAGGAAGGAAGGGAAGGGAAGGAGGGAAAGAAGGAAGGAAGGAAGGAAGGAAGGAAGGGAAGGGAAGGAGGGAAAGAAGGAAGGAAGGGAGGGAGGGAGGAAAGAAGGAAGGAAGGAGGAAAAGAAAGAAGGAAGGAAGGAAGGAAGAAGGGAAAGAAGGAAGGAAGGGAGGGAGGAAGGCATTCTCTTCCATACATTATGCAAACATCATTGAATTATTTCTTCTTTTATTAGTTCTTTTATTTAGTTTATTCAAGAAAAGTTAAAATACAAAACATCAAACAATTATGAAAACACAATAATTATGAATTATTTCTTTAATAAGGATAAATTTTGCATAATGTTGTGGATGGCCTGCACGATTTATGCAGAGACAGAACATATACAGCCACTGGCACATAGTATTTTCTGTATGTTTAATGTTTTTCTTTCTTTCTGGGATTTTATTAAATTTCATTATAAAATAAAAATACAAAAAGAAAGTGTGACCAATGGTCCTAAGTCACTCTTTTTCAGTGCCGTTGTAACTTCAAACAGTTACTAAACCCATTGTTCTAAGTCAAGACTACTTGCATTCTTACTGCTAAAGAGAAGAAAGCAGGTAAACTTTGCATTCTACCCAATAGTCTTTCATGACCAAGTTTATATTCTTTGGGAGAAAGAGATTGAAAGCTGTGTTTCCATCAAATGGGATAAGAATCAGCCCCAAATTTCAGAAAAACAAAAACAAAATTGACACATCAGCATTCCAACGTCACAGTTGTTTTAGCATTGGTTTAATTTTAGTTTCTTTTTTGTGCATCGTATCCAGCTTTTCCATTTCATTGGTGAGCTGAACACCGTGTCCCAGATGTGTTTGCACACTAATGATTGGAACTTGCCAGCTTCTTCTGCTTCCAGTCTCTTGCTCAATCAACTGGAATGTGGGTTCTCCTTGAGTGGATTCTGTTTTTCCAAACATCATCTTACATAACACCCCCAGGATTGGCACTGCGTTTTCATCTTGTTTCCAGAATCTGCAGTCCGGCGCATGTTCATACAGATGCAGTTCAGCTGAAGAGAGGTTTATGTTGAAGCTTTCCAGGGTGTTGTTTGTCTTGCTACATATTTAAAAGACAAAGCTTCCTTGGAAACCCTGCCAAAGCCTCACATGGCCAGCTCAAGCTGTTTCTTTCCTTCTTCCTTCTTTTTTTTTCTAATGACAAGCATCTCTGTGTCCTTAAAAGCACTGTTTGTTTTCCTCTTAAGTATGTTCTTTAGACATGTTCCTTCTTTCTTTCAGAAGCAATTCCTCTATTTTTCTGCTTGGGTCTCTGTGGCTAGAATTATGGTACATTCATTCTTCTGAATCTTTTTTTGGGGAGGTGAATGGGAGAAGGAAAGGGGAAGTTTAATGAAAAGAAGGACGTGGTGGGACATGATAGCAGTCTTCCAATATCTCAGGGGCTGACCCAAAAAAGAGGGAGTCAAGCTATTCTCCAAAGCGCCTGAAGGCAGGACAAGAAGTAACAGATGGAAACTCATCAAGGAGAGAAGCAACCTAGAACTAAGGAGAAACTTCCTGACAGTGAGAACAATTAACCAGTGGAACCATCTGCCTCCAGAAGCTCTGAATGCTCCAACACTGAAGGTTTTTAAGAAGAGACAGGACAGCCATTTTTCCAAAATGGTGTAGGGTTTCCTGCCTGAGCAGAAGGTTGGACTCGATGACCTTCCAAGGTCCTTTCCAACTTTATTATTATTATTATTATTATGGATCATCGCACAGTCAGCCAGATGTTCAGACTGGATGTGGCATTTTGTCTACCTATCGAGTCCTTACCCAGGACCTGGGATAGGCAGATGTGGATGTTTGATGGTATTACAGATATCATCGCAGTATTATTATTATTATTATTATTATTATTATTATTATTATTATTAATCATCGCACAGTCAGCCAGATGTTCAGACTGGATTTGGCATTTTGTCTATCTATCGAGTCCTTACTCAGTTGTTGTTGTTGTTGTTGTTGTTATTATTACGAGGAAGGGAAGGGGAAGAGAAAGGAAGGGAAAGAGAAAGGAAGGGAAAGGAAAAGAAAGGAAGGGAAAGGAAGGAAGAGAAGAGAAGAGAAGAGAGGAGAGAAAGAAGAAGAGATATATTATTCCCCACAGAGATGGTTAAACTGATTCCTTTACCCAAAAAAGAGAATACATTTAATCTTGTCTCTATTTTGAAATTGTTTCCGGATTTTGTGCTTGCAATGAGAAAAAAAAATATGAAATTTTGATTCTGTTTTTGTGAACTAGATAAGATTATTGTTATAGAAATGGCTTGCCTGAAAGCAAAAAGTTGTGGTTGCAATGTTGTTACTGTAAGGACCCACCCCACTTTGCATCTTAAGAAGACAGAACTCTTGGAATATTTCTTCCAACAGGCATCTTTATTAAGAGAAGATGGTTGCAGGCGTTCTAGACAGGACCTGGGGCCCAAGCCCTCCCATCCAAGGTTTTAAGGGGTCCCCAGCAGCCCCACCCCACCCCACCATCCTTCCAGTGACAATTGTTATGGTTAGTCCTTTTGGTGATATCCACATTCAGTCCCTTTGAAGTTGTAAGGAAGGAAGTAACAGCCATAAAACCCCTTTGCTCATCCCCCTTCCCTTTCGTACTATGACAGAATCCAGAGAGGGCAGAAATGGGATTTTCCATAGTTGATAACCAGAGATGAAGTATAATTGGATTCTGACAGTTACCTTTTATTGTGCTAAAGAGAGTCTGAAGTCAGTGCCTTTTTCTTTTTTCTTTTCTCCTTTACACTATCCCCCCTTCTCCTCCCTCTTCTTTTAGTTTTCTATGCTTTTTCCCTTGTATTTTATACTTTGATAACATTAATAAAATAAAATTAATTGCAAAGAGAAGAGCAGAGAGAGGAAAGAGATGAAATGGAAGAATCAAGTCCTTTTAAGAAGGGGAACTCCATCTCTCTATTTGTTCTTATCAAACATGACATGAATTTTATAATATAAATTCTGGAAAGAGCCATTCCTTGTGAAGGCTTTAAGCTTTGGTTCATTTCCATCCTTGTCTTTATTACTCAGAAAGGGCAATCAAAACTTTTTTTCCGCTGATGTGCAAATTGGAGTGTCTGACTCATTCTGTTATCCGAAGTACACTGTTGCAGCATATCATACACTCCAATTAAGCATTGGATTGTCCATTAATTTTGTGACTGTTCTGGCATTCATCTCATCAAACACTGCCCGGTTCTGTACGTAGAAAATGCTGGATGGTTTGTAGACTGGGCAACTAATCACCTACTGGCTAATTTGGAGGACAATTATTTTTGTCTTGGCATCTACCTCTCCTCCGCTCCCGCCCCCCAACACTCAAGGTTTTTGGCAACGAACAAAAGGCTTTGAGAATCAACAAGATTTTTCATGGCTAATCTCAGGCAGGGTGGAGAAAAATACAATCAACTAAATGCCTGAGCGAATTAATTCCGAGGAAATGGAAATCAGTCGGTGAGAACTTGTAGAAGTATTGAACAAGATGTGATTTTGTAGGACAAATATTTCCAATGCTGGCTGTGGAATTCTGGGAGTTGAAGTCCACATGCCTTAAAATTGTCAAAGTTGAGAAACACTGCCTTAGAAGAACTTCAAGGGAAAAGAGTTATGAAATAACGGGGAATTAAATCTTGCTCTGAACATAGCAGATTTCTGAGGAAGAGTTGAAATTTGATAGTAGATAAACATATGGAGGGATGCAGGATCCAATCTGGATCAATCACCGGGACCAGAGGTGCTGAAGCCCATTTTCAGAGAACTTCTATTTTGCAGAGTGTGTGCTTTGGTGTGTGATATAACCACAACATTATCCTGGGACACGTATATTTGCCTTCACATGGAGGGATGATGGCTGAAATAGAATTTATTTATTTATTTGTCCCATTTATATAGCTGCCCAAGTGACTCTGAGCAGTGAAGAACAAACAGTTGATGAATGCCGTTATTTCTTAAGTACCAAAACCACAATCTTTATTAATTATTAAAATTGATTGCCTGATCATGCTAGCATTATTTATTTATTTATTTATTTTATTTATTTATGAGACTTATATACCGCTTTAAGTGCAAGCACTCTCTAAGCGGTGTACACCAGTAAGCAATGCATATATATATATATTTACATTGCCCCCAACAATCCGGATCCTCATTTTACCTACCCCGGAAGGATGGAAGGCTGAGTCAACCTTGAGCCGGTGAGATTTGAACCGCTGACCTGCTGAACACAGTCAGCTAAAGTGGCCTGCAGTACTGCACCCTAACTGCTGCGCCACCTCGGCTCTCTTATTATCCGAGAGAGCCGTATGTTTTTCAGAAACGGGACATCCTGGTCACAGGTGAAATGGTTTGAACTGATGGCCATGCATCCCAGATCATATGGGTGGATTTCCACCAGTCAAAGAAGGGGACACCAAATGGAACGTGCCATCCACACTAATCGGCTTGCAGCCTAACATCAGAAAAGTTCTTTTCAATGTTTCACTTATGGTGAAAGTGGAGTTAGTTATTGGAACGATTTCTTATGTGCCACTGAACTGTTTCCTTTCTTCATGATTGCCTACTTGATATAGTCTCCAGGCTGTGAGTTTTAGGCAGCTGTAACTTGACTCAAGAGATTTCAGCAACTCAACTTGGAATCAAATCTTTGTCCTAATTAAGCTGTTAAAGGTAATCTTCAATTTACAACATTTTGTTTAGCGACTATTCCAAGATACAAAGGCACTAAAAAAAGGTGATTTACAACTGATCCTTGTACTTACAACTGTTGGGATATTCTTAGAGTGCTGAGTGCCAGAGAGGAGCTGGACCACTGTATTTAATCCTATTACAAATAATAACAATCATTTATTTAGTGATTGTTTGAAGGGTAATGATACTGAAAAAAGTGACTTACAACTGGTCCTTGCTCTTACAATCGTCGCAGCATCCCCTTAGTCACATGATCACTCAGCACTCAGCAGGGGGAAAAAACAGAAGATACCACTGTGTAAAGATTATCTTTATTAGTGTCATACTGGGTAGAACAGAGCAGTATCTGTGAGGCTGGAGAAGAAACAAAGTACTCTTTTTCTGCCCCCCCCCCCAAATCACAGGTTCTCCACCCTTGATCTGGGAGAACAGACTCTTGGCATTTTAGAACCAGGAATTAGCATCATTAGTATTTCTTAATCTGTTAGAAAAAAAATATTTCCTTGAAAAAGAAGAAGAAGAAGAAGAAGAAGAAGAAGGAGAAGAGAAGAAGAAGAAGAAGGAAGAAGGAAGAAGGAAGAAGAAGAAGAAGAAGAGGAGGAGGAAGAAGAAGAGAAGAAGAAGAAGAAGAGGAAGAAGAAGAAGAAGAAGAAGAAGAAGAAGAAGAAGAAGAAGAAGAAGAAGAAGAAGAAGAAGAAGAAGAAGAAGAAGAAGAAGGAGAAGGAGAAGAGAAGAGAAGAGGAGGAGGAGAGGAGGAGGAGAAGAAGAAGAAGAAGAAGAGAAGAAGAAGAAGAAGAAGAGAGGAGGAGGAGGAGAAGAAGAAGAAGAAGAAGAAGAAGAAGAAGAAGAAGAAGAAGAAGAAGAAGAAGAAGAAGAAGAAGAAGAAGAAGAAGAAGAAGAAGAAGAAGAAGAAGAAGAAGAAGTTTTTATTGAATTTTAGTGACAAGATCATTGCTGGATCAGACAACACAGAGCGTCAGGTTCGAGTTTATCATTTTCAAGCGTAATGTCTCAACAAGGATAATATTATGTATGTGCTTCTTTCAAAAAATTGTATTATTGGTAGGTTACATCCTGGGGCTTATAAAACTAATCTGATAATGGGGAGATACATTTCCCTCTTTAATAAAAGGGTCTTGAGATTTTTAGATTTAGGAATAAAGGAGTAAACATTTCTGAAACCATTTCTTGTCTCTTCAGTCATGAAATCTGTAATTTGCTCAACATTAGATAACAATGTGTAGGGCAAGTGTAAACAATACAATATCCAAGACATCCTCCAATGGGGTCTTTAGCCTCTCTTAGTTTAAATTAAAAAAATGAATGTTAAAAGTCATGGTTGAAAACTCATTTCAGATGAGCCTGAAATTGTGTGAAATTTGAATGTTCTTGCCCAGGCTTCTGTAGATCTCTCTCAACAGAGAGATAATTGCAACTCACATTATTCTGGGAGTTGAAATTTACACATCTTAAAGTTGTCTAGTTTGAAGAACACTGATTTCAATTGCTTAAAATTTGTAACAAATCCCTGTATTTGGTGTTCTACTCGCCAAAAACCCAATGCAAGAGGACTGTTTTAAGCATTTTTGTAAAAGTTAATAGAGAGGGGACTAGATATTGCATGTAATGTATTTTTTTAGGAAAGTGATTCAAACAGATGGTCAAATTTATGGAGTTGAGACTTTGGCTTGATTTTTGTTTGTTTTCAAATTGCTTTAAGCTCTTTCTTGGGCTTACAGAAAATCCAGTAAATTAGAAGAAGATCACACTACTGGTCTTTAACAAACTCACAACCACAATTGGAGAATGCAGAAGCTTAGATACCACAAAAATGGGCTTTTGGGTTGGTTATTGGCCACAAGCCATAGGTTGCCCTATTATGGTGTAATACTTTCAGGGTACTTGGAGAGAAGTCCAAAATGGCATCTGAAAGTTGCTTAATGTCAAGGAGGACATAACAAAACATTTTGTTGAAAATGAAGCCCAGGGCAAATGACAGCATCATAGAAGGATTTGGGATCTGGCAGTCGTTCAAATAAAATTTGACATGGCGCCCAGCCAGTCTTCATTCATACAGTAAATATTACTTTTCCTTTTGCAAATGCATTTGCAAATGTTCTCCGTTATCATTCCCTCTACATTTTCCATTTGTAAAAAAATGCAGGGCCACATTCTTGAAGGACAGGTGATCTGTTCTAGACTGGCAGTGACTAGTTCCTCTCCTTCCTTCGGACGTGAATTTTAATGCTTTCTGATTTGCATCAAAGCCAACAGGAATGCTGACAAGCTGCAGAACCAATGTACCGAGTCTGTAAAGCACACAGATTAAGTGTACAAATAGATAAAGAGAAAGGAATTTTTTATCTTAGCACTAAGGAAAAAGGAGGCAAGAAATGAAAAGAATCTGAGAATGATCCACATGGAAATCTCCTAATCCTGTTTCTTCCCAACTAAACATGGGAAGATGAATTCAGGCTGAAGAGGATTCCTACCTAGTTTTCTGGCAGAGGTGGAGGACAGAAAGAAGTGATAGGTAAAATGCAGAAGAAAAGGAGTGAAATCTGAACATTTTTCCTTTGTGGAAACCCATTTGCTGATTCAGAACTGAGCCAAATAGGGAACATTGTCAGTGGTTCAGGAAAAATGAGTCACAACTCACAAACCATGCAGAGAAATCTGAGCATGGTGTTTGTTTTCAAAAACCACTTCACCAGGGTAAGATGTGGGAACTATTTCAACTTATGGGATTCTCTGAACCCTTGTGAGCTGGATGGCTGGTGCTCATAATTTTAATTTCTAGTTGGTAATAATAATAATAATACAAATCCCTTCACAACGGTTTCTCTTTATCACATGTGTTGGCTTGGACCCTCAGTAATACCTCTCGGTTTTGGGGTGTAGGCTCTATTGAGTAGCTGAAAACTGAAGCGTTCACCAGATCATGGGGTATGAAGACCTCCAAGATCTTCTAGTACAGTGGTTCTCAACCTTTTTAATGCCACGACCCCCCAACCGGTCGTAAGTCGAGGACTACTCAACCGGTCGTAAGTTGAGGACTACTCAACTGGTGCAGCACCGTTTGCAGAATGGGACTTTTGCCGGGCTCAGCAGGGCAGAGACAGCCTGGACAATTCCTATTGGCTTTTGAAAGCCAATAGAATTAGACTCTATTCAAGAGAGTTTATTCTATTGGCTTTCAAAAGCCAATAGAATCAAAGGGAGTAGCACAGCTAAGGAAAAGGGGGAAAAATGGTGGACTGCGTTGTTTGGTGACCCCCGTGAAATGGTCGTTCAACCCCAAATGGGGTCCTGACCCACAGGTTGAGAACCACTGTTCTAGTACAATTCCATTTATAAGAGAAAAAACCTCAGATTCTTCTAGAGAAATGGCTAACCACCTTTTCCTTGAAAACCTCCAGGCAGACTCATCTACTACTTAATGGTGCCAGTAGTCAAGAAATTCCTACTTATTTCTGAGTTTGGATCTCACTCTGTAAGGTTTCCACACTTTGATTCTTGTCCTAATCTTGAACACAACAGACAATAAATTCACAGCCTTTCAAGTGTTGGAAGATTGCCATCACATCTCCCCTTAGCCTTCTCTTTAGCTGAAATTTCTCACCCCATGTCCTTAATCCCCAAACAGGAATGCTAGATCTGGTGAAATATCCTCTCCAGACAGTAAAGATGAAGCTACCACGATCCAGGTCATCTTCCAGTTCTTTATTGCTTTCTTTAGAAAAGGACCTTAACAGCAATACAGAAATAAGCCTTGCTAACAAGCACTTTTAATGTATTGATTTTAACCATCCGATGACACATCTGTAGCCCCACCGTAGCTAGATCTGAAGCGGAATTGAGAAGAAATCTCTATGGGGTATTTAGAATACCTTGTTTAGCAAGAGGACTTGCTGACAATTTCTTTTCGGTTGCTCCTAGCGTTGAATTCGGGAAGGAAAGGGAGGGCAGGGCAGGGGAAGGGAAGGATGGAAGGGGAAACATGAAAGGGAAGGGAGGAGAACATAAAATGATTGATTGAGTCCTGAGGAGAAAATACGATCTTGGTTAAACCCCCAAATTTCAATGGGGAATTTCAAGAATATGTTGTAACATGAGTTTTAGGAACTAAGCTTGCATTGCATCGTGGGAAACATAACTCTCTGGACAGATTCAGCAGGTTTAGCCTTTTCAGATAATGTTCCTGAAACTTTTGTCTCAGGATTCGGAGCTCATCCTTGCACTGAAACTACAGCAATGTTTCGGGCAGTGCCCCCCCCCCCCAAGGACAGCTTCTTGCTAGGTTTATGAGATGTCTTGTAACATCCTGCTCATGTTTTCATGTTGAAGATAAGATTGGTGGGATTGTATTAGTCAGGACCAAGAGGTTTTTTTTTTTTTTAACCACGTCATGTAGATGAGATTTAGAATGCATTGACATGATACTGGAAAGGGTCAACCTCCATAGATACCTAATTTGGAGAAATAACTGTAGCAGGAGGACTGAAGCTTCCTGATGTTAGTTTTTGGACAGCTTTTCTGTGGGTAGAAGGACGCTCCTAAAATACAGAGCTTAAAGGTCTCTAGTTTTGCCTTCTTCTATGCTAGTGGTTCTCAAGCTGTGGGTCGGGACCCCATTTGGGGTCGAACGACCATTTCACAGGGATTGCCCAACAAGGCTGTCCGCCATTTCCCCCCCTTTTCTTTGGCCACGCCCCTGGCACCCGGTGATGTATAAGTGGTTGGGGGTCACCACAACATGGGAAACTGTATTATGGGATTGCGGCATTAGAAAGGTTGAGAACCACTGTTCTATGCAAACGTTGTGCAAGGCTTCGGCAGACATTGCCAGCATTAATCCTTGGATGAAGTAAGCAGGTCTTTAATACTTGCAGATTGGTGGACTTATATATATGTTCTGTGAGCCTTCCCTTCTGCAGGTGAAATGCTGAACGCATACAGCCCATGTTGAGAAAATAGAACTGGCAAGTTTCATATGGGGGATGGAGCAAGAAAAATCTCTCATGAGCCTCTTCCAATGTTCTGCCTTGCCGTCTCTTGAAGGTGGGAACTTTACCTTTAACCCACAGAACAGGTTTGTTGGGGTGCTGGGAAACCCAGGAGCAGTCAATTAGCTCTTTATACAACCCAAGCATGTTTCAGTAATACAGCATGTCTTAACACGACTTAAGTACACTGAAGCACTGAACAGGCATTTCATTATTAAGAGACGGGGACACCATGATTTGCACGAGCCCAAACCTACCTCACTCCATCGTGTCCAATCTGTAAATCGAAAAGCAAGACTCAAGCGGGGCACAGTGGCCACCAAGGTAGAAGCCATTTGAGTTCCAAGAGAGTAGAGCTAAGCCTTGAAGTCTTCGAGCTGCTTGCTGCTCCAATCCTTCATTTTTAGGTCCTCCTGTAACTACAGCAGTGATTCTCAACCTTTCTAATGCCGTGACCCCATAATACAGTTCCCCATGTTGTGGTGACCCCCAACCACTTATACATCACCGGGTACCAGGGCGTGGCCAAAGAAAAGGGGAAAAAATGGCGGACAGCCTTGTTTGGTCACCCCCGTGAAATGGTCGTTCGACCCCAAATGGGGTCCCGACCCACAGGTTGAGAACTACTGAATTACAGCCTCTAAAGAGTCATTACAACAATGAGAGGGGCGGTATATAAATTGAATAGATAAATACATAAAGGTGCAGTTTTAAGAGTACCCTCTTTGTATATATTTTTTTAAAAAACAAACCTTTCCTCTAAAAAAGATTTTTTTAACTTATTTATTTATGTGTTTGTTTATTTATTTAGCATATGGCATCACTGATATACAAATTTAGTTTGAATAAAACATCAGCAAATATATATAAATTAATATATAAGATATGTCCTTCCTTCATGGATCACTGCCTTGTGGTGGCGGCTTGCATGTCAATGAAGCTATGAGATATGCCGTGCAGGGCCACCCAAGACGGACAGGTCATAGCAGAGAGTTCTGACAAAATGTGATCCACTGGAGAAGGAAATGGCAAACCACTCCAGTATCTTTGCCATGAAAACCCCATGGACAGTACCAATAACATTGTCCATGGGGTCGTGATGGACTGGACATGACTTCGCAACTAACAACGACAACAAAGATATGTGGGCAATAAAATATAGGAGATAATGTATTAAATTAAGATAAAACCATAAAAAATCATCATATTATAGAACCAGAACTGGAAGGATTTATACTCCTTGCAGACAGCTGGCCCATTTGCATTCTTTCTGCAGGTTGCCACTTGAGGGTTTATCTGCACCTCTTGCTTGCTTGCTTGCTCTTATTTGGATTCTCACTGATTAATTAATTAATTAATTCTCACTTTAAGTCTCATATTGCTTTCAAATTTGCAATCATTTTCCCTGAAGATGGAGAGTAGTCTACTTTGAATAAAGCTTAATTCCAGCCCCCAATACATGGAAGATATTTCTAAGAATGGCTTCCAATCTGAGGTGGCCCCACACATAATGTTCTTGATATGGCCCATTGATGTATTAGTGCTTCTACTGCCAAGGTGCTTAGCAAGAACCACTAACAGAACCATAATTTTATTGTCTTACCTGGCTTAAAAAAACACTTCTTTGGGGGTTGGTTATTTCTTGCTTCTTGTAGTTATTGGAGATGGTTCATCTAGTGATATTCATCAGTATGGCCAAACTTTCTCTGCTGCCATTTTGAGTTTTTGGCTGCATTCTCTGTTGAGCTCAGGAGTCTGACTTCTTTGCTGGCTTTTAAAAAGAGCCTTAAGCTATGTCTTCTTCTTTTTTTTTTTAAAAAAATGGTTTTGATTTTTAATATGAGAACTTTGGTAATTCTGATTTGATGCCATTACTGTATTATAAAATATGCTGACACACTGCCAGCTGATGATATTAAAAAACTCTACTTAAAATGAAATGAAATAAAATAAAATGCATACAAAATAAAATGTAAAATAAAACATAATCTATCATCTCCTCCTTCTAGGGAATTTTATTGAGAAAACGGCCGTGTTGCAATTTTAGAGGGCTCTGAAGTAAATAGAATATCAAGAATATTTCTCAATTGGGTTTCAAGCCAGAGTACAGTAGTGAGATGGCATTGATTGCACTGGTTGATGATATCTTGGTGGAGCTGGGACAAGGTGTTGCAACTGTCCTGGCCCTCCATCTTTCAAGAGGCTTTGAAACCATCCTTAACCACTAGAACACACTGGATGTCAGTGATATTTTAGTTCCGTGCCCAGGACAGTAACTATTTTACAAATGATGACCCATTTTACAAATGATTCCCTTGATCTGAATGGATCTTTACTGAAACCTTCCATTTTGGCACCAGTTTGGTTAATGGGCACTTGACCAATCTTTCTGGATCAAGTGCAGAGATTGAGAGGGGTCATGGTGTCATCGCAGTTCTCTTTTTCCACTGTTGGTTTCAATGGGTGTTGGAGCAGGAGAAGAGGTCCAGAGCCCCTGTATACATGCACTTTCCATAAAATGTAGATATTGTCTTTCTCTGTTCAAAGAAGTCAACTTAGCCAACTCAACAAGTTCCTTCATTTTTCACCAATCATTTTTCCATTGTGAGTAAACCCAAATCTTTCCATTTTTGTGCTATATATTCAGTACTCTCTCTTTCATCCAAGCTAAACAGCAAGCTGAAAAATACAATTTCAAGGGTAAATCTAATCCTCTTCTTTCCTTTGCATCTTGTAACACCTTGTATTTAACTTATTTTTCCTCGATATACAAATTAAGATATATCCCTTTGCCACTGTTTAAGTGATACATCAGTTGTCAAAATAGGTATTGTCTGAAACAAAAACAACAATCTAGGCAAGACATTCATGTTAATCACAGAAATTCTGCCCAGCAATGACAGTTGTAATTTCTCCCATTTTAACCTACTTTTTAAACTACATTCCATGTCCTGCCGTAGTTATTTTGAAATAACATACAATTCATATTTGTCATAGCGATACCCAAATATTTTAGATTCTTCTCAATCTTAAAACCTATATTATATATCAGTTCTGCTTAATCTTGTATTTTCATATTATTGTTAACATCTCCATCTCCTGTTTCATAATCTTGAGGCTTGCTGATGCACCAAATTCTTTTAATATGCCTATTAATGTTTCACGTCCCTTTAAATGATCTCCCAAAAACAATACCAAATCATCTGCAGAAGCTCTCTTTTAATCATTACTTCCATGTCCATCTCATCTTGTCTTATATCTCCAGCATTTCAAGAATCAAAATTAACAATACAGGACACAGTGGACATCCCTGTCTTGCACCT
Organism: Crotalus tigris; assembly: GCF_016545835.1. Lineage (NCBI taxonomy): Eukaryota > Metazoa > Chordata > Lepidosauria > Squamata > Viperidae > Crotalus > Crotalus tigris. The sequence continues at coordinate 1,088,880 of NW_024097052.1, forward strand.
TTAAGTATATCACATGGTTTTTAAGATCCTCATTAACAATCAACAGGGGGATAGAATCAAAATCACATGAAATGTTAGTATCACTTGGCTTTGGAAAGACCACACTTGGAATATTGCATCCAATTTTGGTGGCCACAATATAAAAAAGATGTTGAGACTCTGGAAAGAGAAGAGCAACAAAGATGATTAGTGGGCTGGAGGCTAAAACATATAAGGAACGGTTGCAGGAATTGGGTATGTCTAGTTTAATGAAAAGAAGGACGAGGGGGGGACATGATAGCAGTGTTCCAATGTTTCAGAGATTACCACAAAGAAGAGGAAGCCAAGCTATTCTCCAACACAGCTGAAGGCAGGACAAGAAACAATGGATGGAAACTAATCAAGGAGAGAAGCAACCTAGAACTAAGGAGGAATTTCCTGACAGTGAGAACAATTAATCACTAGAATGATGTTCCTTCAAAAGTTGTAGGTGCTCCAACACTGGAGGTTTTTAAGATGTCTGAAACGGTATAGGGTTTCCTGCCTGAGCAGGAGTTAGACTAGAAGATCTCCAAAGTCCCTTCTAACCTCTGTTATTCTGTTAATTATTTGTGCTTTCTGTGTCAATCTTAAAAAATGAAAACCTGGTTCCAATTGTCAGATTCTCTGTATATAAGAGAATCTGTGTGACTTGTTTTTCTTTATGTTGTACCAAATATTCAAAAATATCCAACCCATTTCTAACATTGTCCTTTAACTGTCTTTTAGGATAAAAATTGGTCTGCCTGAATAAATTTTTGCAAAACCGTTTTCAGTCTATCAGCTAGGATTGTTATGAACAATTTGTAGTCATTATTCAATTGTTGTTAAAGTCCAGTCTAGATGGTCTTAGATACTAATGGTATATTCGCCTCTTTCCACCTCTCTGGCCTTTTTCCTGCAAGATAGAGTTCATCATATTTTGTAGAGCTTATAAAAGTTCATCTTCAAAACATTTATAATAAAAAGCTGACAGCTTATCTGATCCAAGGTCCTTTCCTGATTTAATCTTTTTAATAGGATCAGAGACTTCACTTATTGTTACGGTCTATTCATATTTTTCACTGTTCCTCTATAATCTTGGTAAATTTTGTTTCTTTAGATATTTAACTAGTTTCTCTAAAGAAATGTCACTTCCTTTGTGTACTGTAAGTTAGAATAGTATGGATGAAATGTTTTTTTGCATAGTCACACTATTCCTTAATACAGTGCCTCCCTCAGTATCCATTTCTTTTCTTTTTCTTTTCCTAATTTCTATGTCAGCCACATTCCTGATTTATTTACAATATTTCCATTTCTCTCAATGTTAACATCAGTATATTTTATTGTAAGAAATTACTCTGTTACGCAATCCTTATCTTTTCTGGGAATTTCTTCAATTCTTTTTTCCACCTAGGCCCAAATATCTGAAGAGGGGTATTTAGACACCACTTTGTAATTCAAACTTTATATGAAGCGAAGCAGTCAGCACTTTTAAAGATTCTTTTATTTTGGCCTAGATCGGGATTTTAAGATGTGTGGACTTCAACTCCCAGAATACCTCAGCCAGCTATGCTGACTGGGGAATTCTGAGAGGTGAAGTCTACACATCTTAAAATTGCCAAGATTGAGAAACACTGGCCTATATTAGTAAAAAAAGAGTTCTAGCATTTCTTATGTTCTCTTTATCCTGACTTGACCTATCTGGAAGGGCTGGTATGAATCTTGAAAGCCTCACAATGTTCCCCATATCCTCCATCTTACATAAAAGAGAATCAAGGCGAGGCAACTTTGTATTTGTACCTCACGCTACTGTGTCTTGTTTCCAGACTGAGCTCATGTTTTGCTAACTGTCTCTACAGATCTTCTCCAAGATCTGTTCCTCTACAGATCTTGACCCACATAGTCTCATGCTAAGAGCCCAATTACTGTTTATCCTTCTCCCAACTTGGAATGAAAGGGCATTTCGTTTAGTTGGTCCTCTAGACCTCAGTAAGATCTGAAGTTTGTTGTATGCAACCCAACTTGGGTGTCGCTTTCTTGGCAATGAAGACAATGAATCACCAGAAGTGTTGTCTTTGGGTGCAATGCAAGGACACACCCAGATGGATCTGGCTTGACAGCCACCTACTTAATCTTGGGAGATTCTCAGGCAAACAAATGAGAAAGCCATCTGTTTTCCCTCTACTTGTACAGACAGGAATGGTCAGGACTACTTAACCCAATCCTAAGCAGCTGGAGGCCAACTTGAACCCCGTGGAAGTTGCAATTATTTTCCTACCTGTCAACCTTGCTATGGCAGGTCATGAAAAACTAAGGCTATGATTTTCTGGGAGGATGACACACACCTTTTTTTCCTTTGGAAGAGATCCTCCTTAATCCCTTTGTGCAACAAAAAACCAAAGAAGATGAGAGGAAAGGGCAGATATTCCAACCAAGAACTCCTACATGCATGTAGCTGTCAAGGCTAACAGGATGGGGAGGGGAGCAGAAGAACCCTAAGCATGAACCAGAAGGTCAAAGGCAGTCTCAGGTTTAGGCACTTGCTGTATTTTTCACTTGGTCTTACAACATTTCTCTCTCTCCCCTTTTCTCCTTTTAAATATAGATCATGTTTTAAAAATGTTATTGTCTCTAAAAGGTAAAGATACCTTTGAATGGAACTCCAATCATGGCAACTTTATGGAATTATCCTGGCAGCAGTATGAACATGGTTCACCGCTGTCTTCTTCTGAGAAGTTCAGGTTTATTTGATTTAATTTAGTGGACTGCTGCCCATGCAAGTATTAATGAGTTTGACCCAGTGCTCAAGAAGGGCCACTTCTAGGGCCAGATTTGAGTTGTTAAATTCCATGGCCAAATATGGGCACCTCCCCCACCTGCATATTATGAAAAGACATGTACTGTGTATGCAGTGCACCAACTATGTTTTGTTTGACTGACAACTAAATGTCCCTCTTAGGCTTAACTGAATAACACAATAACACAGCTGGAAGGGATCTTGGAGGTCTTCTAGTCCAACCCCCTACTCAAGCATGAAACCCTGTGCCATTTCAGACAAATAGTTGTCCAATCTCTTCTTAAAAAATTCCAGTGTTGGAGCATTCACAACTTCTGGAGCCAGGTTGTTCCACTAATTAATTGTTCTAACTGTCAGGAAATTCCTACTTAGTTCTAGGTTGCTTCTCTCCTTGATTAGTTTCTATCTGTTGCTTCTTGTCCTGCCTTCAGGAGCTTTGGAAAATAGCTTGACTCCCTCTTCTTTGGGGCAGCCCCTGAGATACTGGAAGACTGCTATCCTGTCCCCCCTCGTCCTTCTCTTCATTAAACGAGACATACCCAGTTCTTGCAAGTGTTCTTCATATGTTTTAGGCTCCAGTCCCCTAATCATCTTTGTTGCTCTTCTCTGCACTCTTTCTAGAATCTCAACATCTTTTTTACATCTGGGTGACCAAAACTAGATGTAATATTTCAAGTATGGTCTTACCAAGGTATTATAAAGTAATATTAACACTTTGTGTAAAAGACACGTCACTAAGTGATTGCATCACTTAGCAGTGGCCATTCTAGTCCCAGCTGTGGTTGTAAGTTGTAGATTCGCTGTATTGTTGGTATAATAACAGGAGCTTGAAATGTTGAATTAAGGCATTAATAAATCCCTGCTCCTATCTCTATTCTTGTGTAGATGTTTGTATTTGGAAATGTGTAGATTTTTGTATTTGGAGAGCTCACAATATTTTAACCTGCTCATTTTCAATTTTTTTTTCAACTCTTATGTTCCTGCCAATTTTTTATTACATGATAATTTTCATAGATGAATTATTTTGGAGACTGTGATATGACTGTTTATAATCAGTTTGTGTGATCTTCTTGAACAAGTATATGAGCTACTGTTTCTTCTGCTTCTTTGCACAATCTGCACTTTGAATCATTTGATGATTTTCCACTTTAGGCCTTGATTGCATCAGTTTGAACAGCTTGGTCTTAAGTAACCAAAATCAAGCCTTCAGTTTCTTTTTAAAATGTTCCACTTGCAAGCCATTGCCACATTTTATTTTTATCCATGTTCTCCTTGAACATTTGTAGAATTTGATCATGTAATGCTTTTCCTTGCAGGTATTCTGTTGAGATTTTTATTACATTATTTCAATATTCATGTTTATTTTCTGTGTATTCAGGAAGTTCAAATTTTTAACTTGCACCAATGCTTGTCTTTGACTGTTTTTTATATAAACAGCCAATGCATGCTTTTAGTCTTCAACAGTTGTTTGACTTGAAGTAAACCTCTATCTTTATTTCTATGGGGCAGGTTTAATCCATTAATATCACTACAAGGCTGTAATACATAGTGAACAGTCATCAGTTTCCTTGCTTTCCAGTCTAAACTGTCCAGATAATAATTCCAGTAGTGTACCATATCACAGATATAGACCAGATATTGATGGCATTTCCACTGTTCTATTTTGTCTTTAACACTTTTCTCACTTTTGAGGTATATTTTTTACTAATCACATTTTTAATTTGTCCATACTTGATGTTCTCCAACTGCAAAATGTCCATATTCTTGTAGGCTTTAATTCTGATGGCTCCTGGGGATTTGGCCAGTTAGCATTTCAATTCAATTCAGTTATTGTTCATGATTTTACCTTGCTTTATTGCTTCATAGCACATTTTTCTAGGCCAAATTCCATTGCTTATATCTATGCTAAAAATTCTTAAAGTTGGTCAGTGACTGGATTTTGGCTTCTGATTTTCTGTAAAGCTTCGGTTCATCTATATAAAACAAATGCATGGTTTTATTAGCATTGTTTTGCTGTTTGTAGCAATGCTTTATTTTCTTCAAAACAATGACGACTAATAAGGGGGGAATAAAGAGTCGCTCTGGAAGAGGCCTCTCCAAATGTTGACAAGCTCATATTTTTCATTTTTAACCACAATTTTGTATTTCATTACCTTATTTTTTTTTTCTAGGAACATTCTAAGGTTTTACTGAAACCAGTTGTTTTCAAACACTGGATAATCCAACTGTGTCATAATGAACCAAACACCTTGTGGGAAGTCAGCCCCACTAGAGAAAGAAATATTTTGGGGAATATTTAAAAGGCAAAATATATTTCTCCAAAGGAATAATAGAAAATCTTAGGCAGAAACCACCCCCCCCCCAAGTTTCTCTACCCCAAGTACAAACCAGGTCTGTAGAAATGCAGATTTGATAATCCTATTCAGAAAGTATGGAGCCAGGAGGCTAGAAGCTGATGAGATTAGAAAGACAAAGACCTCTAAAATCTACATACCCCACCCAAACTCTAAAAGACATGACTTTTGGGACATAATAGGATTAACCCACCACCACCAGAATACCAAAAGGACATGCTCAGAACCTCAGGTCAAAGTTCATGACACAGGAACAGGAGACAACCTTAAAAAGCCCGAGAAGGTATAAAAACCTACCACTCCCAGCTACATGTGATCAGCTTTCTGAGAGTCTCATTTCTGTCTGGCTCTGCTCTTCAATAAACTACAACCATCTTTCTAAAGCAGTCTCCATTTTGCTTATTCATGGCTTGGACTGGACCCTGATGAAGACTTTTCATTCAACAACCTTTTTATAATCAATTGAGACCATATGGCAGGTTTTTTTTTTGCCTTTTGCAATTCTCCAAAACAATTTTATCAATCAGAAGCTTATCTTTTGTTCCTCTGATTTTCCTTTCCTTCCTGGGAGGATGTTATTTCCTTTTAAATAATCTTGGATGTTGTCTGCTATTATGCCTGTGAGTAACTTAAACATCATAGGTGAGCGTGTTATTGGCCTTCAGTTTCCTGGTGTTGTCCCTTTCACTGAGTCTTTTTGAATCAGATAAGTTTTTCCAGTTATTAAACAGTCACTGATGACTCCTTTATGCAATAATTCATTAAGCTGTTTAGCAATAATTGGATGTAAGGTAGTAGCAATAGCAGTTAGACTTATATACCACTTCATACTAGTTTACACATTCTCTAAGGGGTTAACAGATGTTAGCATATTGCCCCCCAAAATCTGAATGCTCATTTTATTGGCCCCAGAAGGATGAAAGGTTGAGTCATCTTGAGCCAGTCAGAATCAAACTCCTGGCTGTGAGCAATAAGTTAGCTTACAATAATGCTTTCTAACCACTGCATCACCACTGCTCTTACTAATCAAATATTTGAGCCCAATGCCAAACAATTTGGCTTACTTCCAGAAGGCAAAACTGATTATTTCCAGAAAATGTCCAGTTTTAATTCCTTTCACTCAATTTTTAAACTTTTCTGCTGTTATTATTAATTCTCCTGTTCAATTTTTACTAAATTCATCTTCAAAGTTTTACATCCATTCAGCAGTTTTATTAAGAGTCTTTCTGAGTTTCCCATCAATTTTTCCAAAACTGGATTGTTTCTGTCTTGTTTGGTTTTCCATTTTCAGAATTTCTTTTCCTGTTTGGTAGAATGGACTCTGGTCTGATTGAATTAGCTGATTTTGCTTAAATTGGATGATTCATGCATCATAGCGTTCAATTTTCCCTGCTATTGCTGTTATTTCTTGCTTTATGGTTTCCAAAGCTTTTTCCATTTTTCCTGGTGCAAAACCCATTTTTTAATTACGCTTGTCTTGATCCTTGCATTCTTCCATTTTTGCCTTTTCATGTTTTTAAATTACTTGCATCTGATCTTTATTTCTTTATCTTCGCCTCCAGTCTGATTTTTCACTTTATATTAATATTCTCCTTTCTCTCCCCCTCTCCCCAATGACAAGGTGTTGCATCAGTGCTCAGAAAAAGTGGGTGGGTGGAGTAAGAAAAACCAACTAACCAACCAACCAATTAATAATAATAATAAAAAAACAACCAAAAATTTCAGACCTATTTGTGTCTTACAGCATGCCATGTTTCAAATTTCAAATTTATAGCACCAGAATTTTGATGCTTGTTTAAATTTCTAAATGATATGTCAAATGCGAATTTTGTATCCCAATGCACAAAACATGTATATATTTTGGGTTCTTGGTGTTCTGTCAGCTTGATCAGCACTGATGATGTTTCCTAGCCGAGTAATGAAAACAAACAAACTCACAGAACACCAAGATCCAAATAATTCCATCTTTATTTATATCTCCTCCACTGTTGGAAATGTCTGCATTGACACAAATAAGCATTGGGTAAACAGAAAATTTTATACATCAGACGTCCCCACTTCTGAGATACAATTATAATTCATTTCTGCATTTTTAAAAGAAAAATGCAAATTAGTTTTAGACTTTCCATGTGCAATGTACTTGCAAACAGAGATGATCAGATGGTTTTAAACCATTTATAATTCTTGTTTGATAAGTTGATTCTACGGTTTAAAATGCGTTGATCCATTTATTTTTATTGCATCTCATTAGGATATTCTTTTTTTGATGGAAAGATAACAAACGAATGATATTTGCTTGGAAATCTCTATCACTGAGTTCAATGAATTTCCCTCCATCCTGCAGCCAAGTGCATATATGTTTATAACCTTATTTTTGCTTGAATGGCCTATTTTGTAGACAGTGGCATATTATTTTATTAAGAAGTCTATTCCTGAATTTAAGTTGGACTTAGCAGGTCCTTCAGAAAGAAGTATGTAATTACTCTTACAAGCAATGGAAAAAATATATATAGGTAATTTCCCCTTAGTCCTTCTTTATTTAAAATAACCAGAACTTAAAGCATTTTCATAATATCCCAATTGTAACAAAGAACTCCTGTTCTGGGTATAATAATAGAGGGGTAAGGTATCTTGAAATAAGACAACAAACTAATTGTACTTAGCCAACTTCAACATTTTTATTTATCATCATTACATTAAATATTAAAAGTGTTCAAGTATGTAAATTTAGCTTTTATAATTGCAACTGATCCTCAAAAACCAACTATCTAAAATTTTGATTAAACCAACCAGAACAAAGTGCAGCACAATTTTATAGACTTTTGTGCAGAGGTTCATGACACATTTCAACCAAGGCATTGGGTGAAACAGTGCCATGTAGATCAATATAGTGATAGAAAGAGCTGTAGATAAATGCACAGAGATCTGTTCTTCACAAGTAAGGCATCCAGAATTCTGAATTCTCCAAGAATTTTCTAGGAAAGATTTCTGTCTGAAACCCTGAGAATTAGGCAGAACAACAATTGGTGTCAGTCAGTATAAGACAGCTGTCTGTGCAGAAGATCAAAAGTTCACTTCCTGACATCTTGATGAAGAATTGGAGATAGTCAGCCCTGAGATCATAGACAGCTGCTGTCAGTAAGCACCAACCATCTTGAGCTAGATGAACAAATGGGTTGACTCAAGTTTGTAGGCCACACATGGTGTCTTATAAACTTTACAGATAAGTGATGTGATTTGTTTTAAAATTAGTAAACTAAATCAAGTGTTCTTGGTTCAAAAGATGGACAGCCATTTCTACTTCAGGGAAAAAAATATCTCAATTTATATTTTATTTCCAAAAATGTATATTTTCTCTTTTTCTCCAAAACAAATAAACTGTTCCAGAAGTTTCTCTGGGCACCATAGTAATTGAGAAACAGAGTATTTAGGTCAGAGGTAAACAGTTTCTCAATAGTCTATTAGATCATAAGTGGAGAAATGAATCAGAAAACATGTGCTGTATAATTAATAGCAATCAACCCATCAATAGCACGTAATTAACTACTGGAGTGTGCCAATGCAGAGGAGGGGTTTGCCATGGCTTGTAGAGTTTCAGCCAAACTAAGCTGTCGATTAGCAAGAAAATCAGGACTTAAAACAGAGATGATCAGTTGGCATTGAGGTGTGGAACTTACACAAGGATGTAATAGATTGTTGTGATATTTCTTGCCTATTGCCTGCCCAGCGCCAATCTCCTAATCCAGAAAGCATAACAGGAAGAAAATAAGGAATCGAAGTTAATGGTTTGTTATGCCAATAATCTTAAAGTTTAACCCTGTAATCTCCAAATATAGTCGGTGAAGACACCTATGTAATTTTGGGGAATTGCTTCCAGTAAACCAAGAGAAAAGGGAGCTACAGGTTAAGTGATCTCATTGATATCCGACGGATTTTTATTATCCAAAATTTGATTTTCAAGTATTAAGAATATGCATTGTTTTATGCCTAGATTCACTCTTGACATCCCATAGGCCATCAAGCTGAATGTCAGTAATGATGGCAGACCACCAAACCATACAGATCATCTTCTTTGCCATTTCTGGCTCCTGCAAGTGAAAACTCATATTTTTCAAGCTAGAAACTGCACTACTTCATCAGGGCTAGAACACAGTGCTAGTCTTTCCTCCATCAGCTATCACATCTTCAGTTTTATTTTACAATTCCAAGTTCTCTTGACTGGAAAAGCATCTCAATACCAGTTTCACCAAATACGCCTTGATAGTGAGATAATTATAAAAAAATGAATTGGGTTAGAAAGTAAATAAAGAACAATATGTTGTTGACAAGTAACATAGGTCAGGTGTAGGCAACCTTGGCTCTTTTATGACTCGTGGACTTCAATTCCCAGAGCTATGCTGGCTCAGGAATTCTGGGAGTTGAAGTCTACGAGTCATAAAAAGAGCCAAGGTTGCCTACCCCTGGCTTAGGGGCATTCAGTTAAAAGAATCAGAACAAATGAATATGGCAGTTGAAGATCTGGAAAAAAGAGCCGTGCTTGGATAGAAGAACCACCAACCCCATGCAGAAGAGTCAGCAGACACTGGAATTCTTAGGTTTCCAGAGCTACAATGTTTTTGAGTTGAGGAAGTTTGGAGTTTAGATGGGGAAGAAAACACTAAACTCATGAGTACAAGTGTTGTGGTTAAAAAAAAAAATATTCAGAAAGGCAGATGGGAATGTAATGGACCACCCTGAAGAAGGGCATGGCTGCTTGATTGGAGCATAAACCAGGAGTGGATTACATGGCCAGACACAGTAGCTATTGAAACCTGAACAAACAGAGCTAGACGAATGTTCTTTTTTCCTAATCTCCTATAACTTCCACCATTTCTCACACTTCTCGTGTTTCCAGCTTAGCAGAAATCGTTGGAATTGGAGCGAAGCAATATGGATTGTGTCCAAGCTCTTCTTTTTCATGGATGTATGTTTATTCCAGCTTCCCAAGTTTTGAAGGCTCTCCACATTGGGAGCTGCTTATGAGAGGTGAAGTGACTGGCTTATAATCTGACCCATGAAAAATCTGCCCGTCTATTTCAGTGGTGTCCTGTTTATTTGGGGACAGGGGGCAATTGTCTCTTTTGAGAAAGTGCATTTGGCCACTCTCTATTTGATGACTTCCACTTCGCTCCTGAAGGCTCTCCTTACATCTTTTCCCAATGAGATAGAAAGCTTCCAGGAGGCTAAGTAGGACGCAAACACAGGCAGTGATGATCATGAACAGAGTGAAGATGTTCTTCTCTGTTGGCCTGGCTATGTAGCAGTCAACTAGGTTAGGGCAAGGTGAGAGAGAACATTTGACTAGAGTAGGAAGCTTGTAGTTTGGGTACACGTGGTAAAAGATAAACAGAAACACAATGTCCACCGCACCTTTGAAGAGAAGACTGAAGAGATAGGTCCACCATAACCCTCCACGCTTCTTGCCGGGGGGATAACGTGGTCTGAAGTTATTCCCACTTTTCTGTAAACGTTTCTTCAGTTTGGCTTGCCGGTAGGCTACATGCATCACAACCAACAGGGAAGGACAGGTGACAAGGATCAGTTGCAGGGCCCAGAGTCGGATGTGAGAGATTGGAAAGTAAAGGTCATAGCAGACATTGGGACAACCTGGCTGCTCAGTGTTGCAGTCAAAGTCCTTACTGTCATCTCCCCAGACTTTCTCTGCTGCCACTAAGTAGACTAGAAGCCGAAAGATGAAGACAACCGAGAGCCAAATACGCCCAAACGCCGTGGAGTATTTGTTCACTCCCCCCAAGAGGTCTTCCAAACCAGACCAATTCATCTTGGTTAATTTCTTTTAGCAGAGTCTGGAAAGAGAAAGACAGTGCGATTAGAAATTTTTAATCTCATTGATATTATCTAAGTTGGTTTCCTTGAATGACATGGTTGTTGAGTTTCAACTCTCATACTATATAGCCATGGGAGTGGGGTTTGGGTTGAGTTTCTCTTCTTCATTCCCTTTTGCCCACCAACCTTTTTATTTGATACTTGGTGTCTTGCTCACTCTAAGTCTACCAAATCTGATCATCCACCTTGAAGACAAATGAGATGAAAAGAAAAGAAACGATACTGATAGAACTTTATTCCATTTAAAATTTGAATAGCTTACCTTTCTCCAGTTGAGTACCAATCTATTACGGCTAGAAACCTAGAGGTCCATTTGGCCATGCTGGGAAAACCCTGGAAACTGCAAAACTAAACACGTCAACCAAGTGCTAGCTTGGAGAAGATTGGTATTCAGGCCTCAAGAACTTGTCTTTTCAATGTTGCAGTTCCTTCAGAGAATGTTTGGGGTATCAACCCATCTTAACATATCTATTTACGGAGATCACTTTAACCTAATATAACCCTCTCCTACTTTGGATGATATTGATATCACAACGCAAATCCTGCAGAAATATTTGGCGTTAACACATGGACTCATTCAATACAACTGGTGCAATGATGCATGGGAATAACCTTGAGGGTCAGGGCAACGAGACGGAGCCAGTGGATCAACGAAGGGTGGATAAAAGGCAGCGTAGCCTGCAGCAGGACTATGGATGGGGCAAGAGGCTCAGGAGATACCCTCACTAGTTTCTTGGGCTGTAAAGGTGACTATGTGGAGGGGGAAAAAAAAAAGAGAAATGTACTTTCAGATTTGCAAGATTCTGATAATGAACCTTACCATAAATTAGAATTAGCAGCTCTGGTTGTGTTTCCTGTCTGATCTGTTTTGTAAGGCTGACAGCTACTGACTGGGATAAGTTTGGAATTGGGAATGTTTAGAAAACCTCATCCTGTTTATGGCCTGGGTTCAGTTTCCCTTTGGAACTGAATCCAATTGCAATAATATTCACTACTTTTGTTAACTAGCTCTATTTCCCATTCCTCTTATTTTCAAGTCAAGCAAGCATGCAGACAAGCGGGCAGGCAAGAAAACAAGAGGGTAGTTGGGCAGATGGGTGGGTGAGCAGGCAGGCAAGCAGGCAGACAAGCAAAATTTTAAAGCATCCTGAATCCAAACCTTGTCGAGGGAGGGCAGAATTCTTATTTTTTTTAAAAAAAAAAATCTAAAGTTTTGGAATCTATACATGTCCAGGCATTGAGAAGGAGGATTTGGCTATCTAATTAGTTTCCTCTGGCTAGTATTTTGAATTTCTGGAACGGAAGGCTTTCTTGCACAATTTGGGGGAAAGGACTGTTGCTGACTGAAAACATCAAAGAACTATCCAGCTGGGATCACCAATAAAAGTCTACAGTTAGTGAAGCAAAATAAAGCAGAGAAAGAGCTTCATCAGAAACTTGCCAAGTGACTTTGAAATGTAGTAGGGTGGGGGGAACAAGGGAAGGAATCTTAATTAGGGCTTGAGAGAGTATTATGCTCCTTTTACCTCTTAAAAACTTTTTCTAGTAAGGCAAATTGGCTGAGAAGACCGAACAAAATTAATATTTGCAACAAAATGGCCCAAGGGTTCAGGAACTAGGCAAAGGTGTTTCACCTACAATCCACCTAACCAGTCAAGGTTTCCTAATTTATCCTAGACAACATAGTCCTAAAGCTGCTATTGTCGTGTTGGAAGAGGCGGAATTTCTGTCTTAGAATTTAGCTTCTCAAACTTGCATTCTTGGAGTTAGACCAAAAAAGGAGTCTTCTTTTTTTTTTTTAAGGGCGCACCTAATAAGACTATGACGCTAGGGCAAACAGTATGTTATGTTTTCCATTTAAGTGTAATATGAGGGGTTGAATATTCTAAGACAAGAGTCTCTACCCCTGGGTCATGGCCTACAACCTGTCTGTGGCCGGTTGGGAACCAGGCCACCGAAGCAGTGGGCGAGCGTGCAAAGCTTCATTTGCTCATGTCTGAGATTCAAGTTACACGCATGAAACCATTCCCCCCACCCCGCTGAAATGATCAAAGCCATCATCACCACCACCTGTCTACAAAACCATAAAGGTTGGGAACCCCTGTTCTAAGACTTAGGAAATGTCCTAACAGTGTTGTTGTTAGTTGTGAAGTCATGTCCGACCCATCCCGACCCCATGGACAACATTCCTCCAGGCCTTTCTGTCTTCTACCATCTTCTGGAGTCCCTTTAAGCTCACGCCTCCTACTTCAGTGACTCCATCCAGCCACCTCATTCTTTGTCATCCCCTTCTTCTCTTGCCCTCCATCTTTCCTAGCATCAGGCTCGTCTCCAGTGAGTCCTTCCTTCTCATTAGGTGGCCAAAGGACTTGAGTTTCAACTTCAGAGCAGTCGGGGTGGATCTCCTCTAGGACTGACCGGTTGGATCGCCCCATGCTCAGTCCTAAGAGTAAGAACAGTTAAATAGTGGGACCAATGATTAACAGAGTGGTGTAGACTTTTCATTAGATGTGTTCAGACAGCTACTTGCTGAGATATTTTAATCATGACTCCGATACTATGTTGAGGTCCATGCTCGGACTGGCCCTTTCTAACTTTATGGTTCTATATGCCATCTGTAATTCCATTAGTCAGTGTGCTATGATATTTCTAAAGATGAAAACGACTTAGAAGCTCAGATTTCCCATCAGGAAATCCCATCCTGGAAGGAACACTCTAGTTAGGTCTGTTTGGGGGGATTTAATTAAATGTGGGAAGCCAGGGAGGCCTCAGACCTGCAAAAGACTGAAGACAGAACATTCACACCGGTTATCACATCCCCCAAAAGTAGCTTTTGACTATTGCATCGCTAACTTACATTCTATCTGTGTGATTTTCACTGGGTTTTTCTTCTGCGCTGAGAGACATTTCAGAATTTAATTCTCTTTCATCAGTTGAATGGAAACTGATAGAGAACAATCCCCCAGGGGCTTTTGGAACATTATCATATATCACTTGCTTATATAAAGACTAACTTTCAAAAAAGAAAGAAAAGGGAATCTAAACCACAGCAGCTAATAAAACAATGTGGTGGAAAGGAAGGATGACTCACAAACGTTGGATCGTTCAGATCAGCAAACTCGTCAACTTCTGCCGCTTCAACCTTTCCACTGGGAGTGAATCAAAAGAAATGAGCTGTCTTTTGAATAAATAAATCCATGCAGGATCCAATCTGGGTCGGTCACCGGGACTGACTTTCTCTCTCTTCAAGCTAGAGAGAAGTTCCCTGAGGATGGGCTCCAGAACGAGTCCGAAAGCTCAGAAGAGTAAACTTCTGACCCTGGGAATTGTCCCAGATTGGATCCTACAACATTATCCTGGGACACATATATTTGCCTTCATTCATTCCTCTCCACATTTATTTATTTATTTATTTATGAGACTTATATACCGCTTTAAGTGCAAGCACTCTCTAAACGGTGTACACCAGTAAGCAATGTATATATATATTTACATTGCCCCCAACAATCTGGGTCCTCATTTTACCTACCCCGGAAGGATGGAAGGCTGAGTCAACCTTGAGCCGGTGAGATTTGAACCGCTGACCTGCTGAACACAGTCAGCTAAAGTGGCCTGCAGTACTGAACTCTAACTGCTGCGCCACCTCGGCTCTGTATATGTACAGGTACCTCCCTCCTCTTCCTTATGCCAAGAGGCAAAACAGTAAGAATAAGAAATTATTTTTTTGCAAAAGAGAGCTTTCATTTCCATATTCAGAAGTCCAAAAGCAACAGAAAGTGGTGCAAGAAGCAGCTGAGACTGCAGTTCGTCGGTGGATAAATGAATGTTACAGGACCTGGACAGCATTGGAGGACAATTGAAAGCTCTCTTATTTTGAAAACACGCTGATTAAAGTTTGTTAAAACAGGAGAGAAAACAGGAAGGAGTGGGGTCCTTGGTGCTCACTGAGCTTGATTGCTTTCTTGCAGACCTTCATTACCCAACTAGGTAATATCATCAGTGCTAGAAGGGATTGGGGTTTAACCCTCTGTTTATTTACTATGGCTTGCCCTGTCAGTGTTGGTGGGCATGTTGTTGTTAGTTCCTTGATTAGGCTGTTGTTGACTGATTGTTTGTATGATTGGTTCCTTAATTGGGAAATTGTTTACTGCTTGGTTGTTGATCCAGTGTTAATCTTGGTGTGTTAATCTCTGCTTATCTGGGTGTTGATTGCTGGCTAGGAGGTGCTTTGGTCTTTCTGTTTCCTGTTTTATGGTCTTTTTGCTTGTGTCATTTGAGACAATCTGGGACAAATAGAAGGAACGTTTGGCCTGGAACGTTTGGCCTAATGGTCCTCTCTGCTAAGCACCTAAGAAGGACTCAACTTTCTTATTTAAAAAACAAATACATATAACCAAGCATTTGGTTTATCATGTAAGACAGAGGTCTCCAACCTCTTGGGCACCAGGGACCGGTTCCATGGAGAAAAGTTCTTCCATGGCCAGAGACATTTGGGCCGGATAACTGTTCTGAATACCAATCATTGTGTGTTAGAGATTATGTAGAAATCATCAACCAAAGGATTTGGAAAACATTGTATTTCTTTCCCACTCTAGGCAACCAAACAGGGATGGTTGAGTGGGTGGCATTCCATCATGCCTCGTAGTTTGGATGCATCCCACAGATGCAGGCAGCACACAAAACCACACACTCTCTGGCCATGGAAGAACTTTTCAAATGTCTGGATCAGTTAGTCCAGCAGCAACATTTTTATATAAGAAGATTGTTCTCTTTGAGAAGAACAGCCACATGGCTTGATCGTGGCACAAATGGCCAAATAATGCAGCACATTTGATTATACCCATTTTGAAATATCCCTCACTTCTTAAATGAAATTCATATGACAGTGGTCCATTTGGGAAACTTGCAAATAGAATAATACCAACATAGAATTATTGTGTAGGGGAAATAAAATACATGTATTTGAAAGAATTGGTCAGTAGGCATAGCTGTGTACAAAAAAAATACATGTTAGGGAAAATTACATTCAGACGTGCATCTGTCAGAGAAACCTGCAAAAAGATGGATGTAATGAAAAGCAGCATACAATTTGCAAGGATGGGTTTTGCCTCATTATTAAAAAATGTAGAAATTTGGTGTAATGAATAAATACCTGGCTTACTTATGCACAAATTGGATTTACACTGAGTCATACATAATTGGTCCATGATTGGTCCAAAATGTGGTTAAGACTCCAGGCTAGAAACTGGGAGACCGTAAGTTCTAGTCCTTCCATGAGCATGAAAACCGGCTGGGGGACCTTGGATCAGACCCTCTTTCTCAGCCTTACCCACCTCAGAGGGCTGTTGTTATGGAGAATATAGGAAGAGAAAGGAATATTACATAAGTCTGTTGCCTTGAGTTATTTATAAAAATAATGTTTATAAAAATGATATGAATCAATACATTAATTAAAAAATAATGCTATGTACTTATGATGGGAATTGTCTAATTTATCTGGAGTGCATCAGTTGAGGACTGATGTTCTATATATCATAATAATATTATGGCTAGTTTGCATGTAGACCTAATAGATACTTTTCTTATAGGCTTGTTTGGAGTTTAAATAAAACGACTAAGAGACAAGCATCTTTTGAATCAGGTCTTATAATTCACTATATATATATATATATATATATATATATATATATATATATATATATATATATATATATCTTTGGTTGTTCGGGTTTTCTCCCGCGTAAAATTGGAAGTGTCTTGGCGACGTTTCGACGAAGTCCCATTCGTCATCTTCAGGCTGGTGTTTTCAGCTTCGTGCTTTGAGCAGCAATTACGTGGGAGAAAACCCGAACAATCAAAGACCTACATACAAACACCCACGAAAACCTCAGAAAACAATATATATATATATATATATATATATATATATATATATATATATATATATATATATATATATATATATATATATCAATAATGGTCGGCTGCAGGACCTGGATTTGGCTAGTCTAAAAAAAAGAGGAAATAAGGGTGACATAATAGCAGTCTTCCAGTATTTGAGAGGCTGCCACAAAGAAGAGGGGGTCAAATTATTCTCCAAAGCACCAGAGGGAAGGATGAGAAACAATGGTTGGAAACTGATCAAAGACAGAAGCAACCTGGAATTAAGGAGAGACTTCCTAATAATGAGGACAATTAACCAGTGGAACAGCCTGCCTCCAGAAATCTTGGGTGCTCCATCACTGGAGGTTTTTAAGAAGAGACTGGACAGTCTCTTGTCTGAGATGATATAGGTTCTCCTGCTTGAGCAGGAGGCTGGACTAGAAGACTTCCAAGGTTCCTTCCAGTTCTATTCTATTCTAAATTCTAAAATCCATGAAAATCTCCCACTATTTATTTTTAATGGCAATGCTGGCTCCAGATGGTTATGGAGCATAACCAGCTCAACTATACTAAGAGGGTCTCAACTCATAAGTAGAACTGATAGCAAGAGGCCCATCATAAAGGACATAAAGAAATTAGCTCTTATGGCCAAAATAGTTGATGTGGTGCCACCCGGTTCCCGAAATGTATCTACTGGCCTACTTAAAATCAGGTTATTCCTAGGAAGTGTGTAGAACTCATCCTTTGCACTAGTGTTTGTTTTTCCTGTCCATCCAACTACTTGTGATACCAATGTAATACTTTTCTGGAGTGCCCCACCCATGGAAATATTTTATGATGTTTTAGGGATATATATATCATATTGGTAAGCCTCAAATTTAGCTCCTTTTCATGTGGGAAGACAGCAATTTAATAAATGAAAGATATTCTCTATTGCTGACTTTTTTTTTTTTTTAGCGCTAGATGCAATTCACCACCAAATTTGTGGAGAAACTGACCAGATCATTCTCTGATCTTCAGACAAAGGAGAAATTCTTCAAAATTTCTCAAGAGCAGAGAAAAACCTCTGATGGAAGGAGAGACCTTGGGCAGAGAGATGGAGAGAGGGTTGTGGAAAAAAAGGAGATGACAATCACACCAATCTCTTGCCCACTTTGTTATGAAATAAGCGTAAAGACTTCTGAATCCTCAAAGAAGAAAATATTTGTGGATTCTTTGATGCTCTCTGAGCTTGGTTGTTTTCTTGCAGGCATTTCATTACCCAACTAGGTAACATCATCAGAGTTAAGAGGGAATGAGGTTGGCTCTCTATTTATATACAAGGGGTTTGCCCTGTCAAAGTGGGAGTGTTTTTAGTGGTTCCTTGCTTAGGCTGTTGTTTATTATTAGCTTATTTGCCTGCATTGGTTTTACTGTTTTAACTTGTTTTATTGGATTAACAATAAACAACAGCCTAAGCAAGGAACCAAGACCTCTCTCACCCACTAACAGGGCAAGCTACCAGTATACAAGCAGAGAATAAACCATTCTAGTACTTCATTACCTAGTTGCGTAATGAAATGTCTGCAAGAAAACAACCAAACCAGCTTTCAGAGGGCACTAAGGACACCATTCTTAAGAACACTCTTGAGAACTTGATTGGAATGTTCTTCTTCCTTGAAATAATTTGAGAAGCAAATTCTCTTTCATCAGCATTGATGATTGATAAGGAAAAATTCAGACACGTGTCTCTGTCCAATATTAGCTTAACCAGGATGAAGAAATCGTAGGAAGATGTTTTCTGGAGAACAGGGGAAAACAATTTGAGGATGGGGGTAGGGGTGGGAGTTGGGCTGTGGTTTAAGAGCCATATTGTAGTTTAGCTACTTTTTGTCTCACCAGTCAGATAAACACGACAATCAGTCATGTGATTTTGAGAAATCAACTCTGGTCCATGAAAAAGGCCAGGCGAGATTCTGTCTTACATTGTCTTTCACCTTTTGAGGATAGTGACTTGAGGGTGGAACTATGTTCTGCCTTTCCATCACATTCTCCTTCACCAAACACATAAGCTCTCATACCTTCAGTGCATGGTGCCTGACCAATATTACTTTAGAAATGGGTCCAGTAACAAAAAATAATGGGCGCCTCCTAAAGGCCACAATTCTACAAGAGGTCTCCTGTAAGTCTTAGAACATGGAATAATAGGATTGGAAGGGACCTTGGGGGTCTTCTTGTCCAATCCTCTGCTCAAGCAGGAGAGGATTCTGGAGAAATAGTTGTCCAATCTCTTCTTGAAACCCTCCAATGATGGAGCACCCACAACTTCAGGACGCAAACCATTTCATTGATTAATTGTTCTCACTGTCAGAAAATTTCTCCTTGGATTGAGGTTGGGTCTCCTTTTAACAAGCTTCCATCCACCACTTCTTGTCCTGCCCTCAGATGCTTTGGAGAAGTGTAAAGAACAGAAATGTAAGGAAATGGAATATCATTGTCCACTGCTGTCTTTCTGACCTGAAAAGTGAATGGAGCCCAGCCGATGTGGACAAGCAAAGGAGATGAGAAGATGCCCTCACTAAGGATAGGAGCTCACAGAAGCATCTTTTCCAAAGCTCTCTTAGAGGTGGAGAAGAACAAGATGGCACAGATTCTCTTGTTCCATGAGTAGAAAATGAGTAGAATTTTATTTCAGCTTCAGGGAGAGATTCACTTTTTGTTGATCATACCAAAGACAATACCAGTTTTGGGAGCTCATGACAGACTGGAATGTCCTCGTGGTTCCGTTCACTCAAAGGAAATGGCTAGCAAGTTCAAGAGGAATAGCTGGTAAGTCCTGTTGCTTACCCACAGGATCTGACACCTGAGGCCGTTGCCTCATTCTGCCTAATGGAAAGGTTGGCACAGGCAATTCCTCCTAAACTGGAACTGACACCGCTCAGAAGACATGATAATTAATCATCTGGTGGGGTAGAAATGATCATGGCCTGGATAGAGGACCTGCTGTCCACACCTTCAATCTGTTGGACTTGAGAACTAATGCTCCATTTTGGAAGCTGGTTCTTCTTATAAAGAAAAAATATTGTCATTGGGTTATCATTTTCGCTCCATATATGGTGAGTTAGTAGTTATTGTTTTTAAATATTTGCAGTGCAGGTAGGGAATGGGCAAGATAATATGGGTGATGTGAGTTCTACACCATTATAAATCAAGCCATAAAAAAGGATTTACATCTGGTCTAGGGATGAATATGCAAGAGCCCTTTTCTCCCACCGATCAGACTTTACAGAACCTCACTTTTGGACTTTTCCAGAAGTCTATTTTACTCGGGTGCAGCATGTAGGCAAAATTAAAAGTAAATAAAGTAGCAGCTGCCTTTATGCTTATAAAAGTAACGGTATCTCCTTTAGGTCCAGTCAGGTCCACCTTTCAGGGGTGATGCTGATCTCAGTTTCTTAGTTGAGGGAGCTAATGGTGTCTGAAGATGCTTCCATGGTCATGTGGCTAGCATGGTTATACACCGAGATGCAGGCAATGCTTTTACTTTCCTGCCAAAGTGGTACCTATTTATCTACTTGCACCTGCACGCTTTTGACCTTCTAGGTGGGCAGGAGCTGGAGCAGGTAACAGGAGCTCATCCTGTCATGCAGGGCTTGGATCTCAAACTGCCGATCTTCTGGTTGACAAGCCCAGCATCTTAACATCAAGTGTTCTCTTAGATAAATTTCAAGATATATGAGCAGCCTTGTCTCAATAGGATGCACTCTAAAACGTGCGGGGTTACAATTCCCAGCATATATTAATGTATAGTGTAGCGTAGTATCATACAGAGGTAGCCCTCAACTTACAACCATTTGTTGAGTAACTGTAGGAGATCACAACAGCACTGAACAAAGTAACTTATGACCGGCTCTCACGTTTACAACCATCGTGGCATTTCCACGGTCACGTGATCAAAATTAAGGTGCCTGGCAACCAGATGGTTGCAGCATCCTGGGGTCACGTGATTTGTGATCTTCCCAGCTGGCTTTCAACTAACAAAGTCAATGAGGGAGATTGGATTCACTTAACAACTTACAGATAGTCCTCGACTTACAACAGTTCATTTAGTTACCATTCAAAGTTACAATAGCATGGAAAAATGTGACCTATGACCTTTTTTCACACTTATGACCATTGCAGCATACCCAGGGTCACATGATCGGATTGCTTCACAACTGGCTCATATTTATGACCGTTGCAGTGTCCTGGGGTCAATGTGATCTCCTTTTGTGACTTTCTGACAAGCAAAGTCAATGGAGAAGTCAGATTTCACTTAACAAGCGTGTTACTAATTTAACAACTGCAGCGGTTCACTTAACAACGGTGCCAAGAAAGGTCATAAAATGGGGCAAAATTTACTAAAACAAAGGTTCCCGCTTAGCAACAGAAACTTTGGGCTCAATTGTGGTCGTATGTTGAGGACTACCTGTACAGGATTCACTTAGCAACATCCATGGCCAAGAAGGTCATAAAATTGGACCTAACTGATTTAACGACCATATTGCTTAGCAACAAATATTTTGGTTCCAATTGTGGTCATAAGTCAAGGGCTACCTATAGTATACACCAGCCAGAATAGTCAGTAACTTCTCTACCTCAAAGAAGATGGTTGAAAGCATGCTGGACTTTTAAACTATTTCATATACATGAACCACATAAAGTTTAAAAGGGACGGTAAGTGTATCTCTGAGTCTGCATGTAGTAAACTTCTTGATTGCTTTTTAAAAAAAAAAGAACGAGTACAAAAATTGTTGGTAGGCAAATGTCTTCCCCAAAAGACAGTTAAATTCAGCGTCTCTCTCCCTGTTCTCTATTAAAAGGGAAAAAGTAACTACAAGTCCCATTTTCCTCTTTTGAGAACACTGACAACCTTCCTATTTCTAGGTGTTTTTTTTTCCTCAGACACAAATTAATTTTTTTCTCCTCTAATTGATGAGCTGGGATGGAAAAAAAAAATCCTCCATGGAATTTGTCATGTAGGAAGTTGAAGATGTGATTTCCGTTCATCTCTATAAAGGAATAGATGCTCTTTTTGGGACCAGTGGCCCACTGACCCATTGGAAGGACAAATAACCTATGTCAGAGGATTGTGGTGAGATGAATTCCTGTTATCTTCAAGATAAAATCCCAAGTCCAAATAAAGAGCTTTGAACCTGTTATTATTGCTCAGAACTATCCTATCTGCTCATGATTGAAGCCCCATGGATTTCAAGGGCAGTGGAATTTTGACTGCCTTAGTCTGGATCCAACCTTGAGCTTAACTGCAGCATTCTGGTGTAATCAAAATCTATTTAAATAAGCTTCCATTCTCACTGAAACCAGTGTAACTGAAACCATGATGCACCATTGTTGATACCGATTTTTAATAGGGTGTACTTTCTGGATCCAGCCCAGAGCTTCTGTCTAAACTTCATTTTTAAAAAGCCCTGCTGAAAAGTAGCAGAGCGTGATTGTTTTTTTTTAATGTTTGATCTTTTTTTCTTTTTGCTATAAATCAAATCGACTCTGTTCTCTTTGGAAACACTGCAACTTGCTCTTGAAATTTCCTTCGTTTTCATAATGTGAAGGTGGAGAGAACCATCCTTAATTTTACTCTGTTCTTTGCCTGCAGACTTTCCTTAGGATCTGCCCCTCCAGAATGAAGGAGAGGTGCACCACACTTTCTCACTCCTAAAACAGCCCCAAAAGACTGCAAAAATTCCAAAAACATTCCAAAGCCTTTGCTTAATTCATTCAAACCTGCAGACTGCCTCTCAGGTTCCTAATGCAAGCTCACTCATTTGCCTTCCTGCAAAGTGATTCTTTTCAGCCACGTTTCATTTCAAAGACCCAGTCGGGATGGAAAGCTTTTCCAGAATTGCATCTATCCCTTTTAAAAGCTGCATCCCCATCTGAGCTAAACCTGTATTTTTTTTCCCACACACCGGTCTCGGCGCCATAAGAACCTCAAAGCATTTTTAGACACACAGTCCTTCGGAGATATTCTGCTTCCTCTCTCCATTATGTAGTAGGGGAAAAAAAAATAACTTACTTGTTCTGGAAATCCTTCTCTTCTTCAGTGGCCTTTCCCAGGTCCCTCCATCTGCTGCACTGTAATTCCCCTTTCCAGGATATGAGAGGCCATCAAAGTCTCAGAGGTCCTTTTGGCATTCTTGGAGTGAAGAGGAGGACAACAACTAGGCGGTGAAAAAGGAGGAGGAAGAATATCCCGGCAGCAACATTCCAAGGGTGGAGTTGTGTTGCAAAGCAGCTTCCTAGCACACCCTTGGTTTTGTGGTAGATGGTAGAAGCTTGGAACTCTTCCAGTTAAGTAATGCAGGCACAGCAGCAAAGTATACAGAGCTCCAGATGTGCCCGAGTGATTCCAACATCCTTCATCAATGATGATGATGATGTCAGCCCTTTGTGCTCAAGTGGTAACATCACCTTGGCTGTGATGACTGGGGAAGATCATATTATGGGGTGGAAAGTTGGGTATTAAAGGCACTCGTGATGATGTTTTGAAGTGGGACTAGGTGGTTAGTTGGTGATGCCTCCAAGAGCATGTTATAGCATTGCTAAGCATTGTACCCAGGGCAGGAAAGCAGGAATCTTGGAGACTTCCGTTAAGAGTATTGATGCAAGCAGAAGGACAAATTATCTTGAGAACCTCCAGCCTCTTTTGCTTAGTGAGGACATTTGCCCCTACAGTTAGACAAACGCTAAGCAGCGGTCTTAATTTCTATGGCCATAGAAAATACAATAATATATTTTATTAATTTATATTTCCTATTTCTCAACGGCAAACATTTTCATTGACATTGGTCATCCAAGGTAGCCTAAGCCAACACTTAGCAAGAGTAGGATAAAGAGCAGGCAAGCAAAGATGTAATCCAAATGGTTGGTTGGTTTGATTAAACAGCTCAAATTGTGTGACTTATAAAACTCTAAAGAATCTAGGCTTACGAGGTCTGAAGACCTTATAATTACTTACAAACTTACCCCCCCCAAAAAAAACAACCCCTCCTTAGAAGTTCTCAAGACATAGTTCAATATGATCCTATGCAGATCTCCATCTAAGACTATCCTCCAGATGTCTTTACCTTTGGAGGTGAAGGTGCGGGGTGGTGGACAAAAGAGAAAGCCAAATTATGAAAGATAGTCTGCTCTTTTGTTCTCCATGGTGGCACAGTGGTTAGAATGCAGTACTGCAGGCTATTTCTGCTGACTGCCAGCTGCCAGCAGTTCGTCAGTTCAATTTTCACTGGCTAAAGGTTGACTCAGCCTTCCATCCTTCCGAGGTGGGTAAAATGAAGACCCAGATTGTTGGACGCAATAAGCTGACTCTATAAATTGCTTAGAGAGGGCTATAAAGCACTGTGAAGCAGTATATAAGTCTAAGTATTATTGCTAAGGGCTATTAACACATCCACAATGGAATTTGTAGGTGCCATCAAATTTTTTTCCTCCTCTATATACTAGTCTCCCAAGCTACATGGGTGTGAAGCAGCATAATATACAGACCAAAGCATCATATGGAGACCAAAGAGTAGCCAAAACAGATATTAAACCATCTGCACTTTAAACCAGATGACCATTTCATAGGCCTGCTGCCCAAATGAAATCTGTCATGGCATAGCCAAATGGCCCTGGATAGATTCTGCTCATATCCACCCTTCTTTTTTCGCTCATTAATTCATAGGAAATTAAGAATGTCTTCAAAGGATGCACTTCAAAGCAACTTTACTTTGAGCCAGGGAAAGTCCCTGATCACTTACGTCTCAAAGAACTGTGAGGTCCAACTGGGTTATCCATAATCAGATCATCAGACTGTGAGGCAAAGCGTGACTTTCGTTCCCTCCTTCTCCACCTCCCCATCTCCATCTGTGTAAGAATGAACTGCCCTGAAATAGGAAAAAAAATGTTAAGTGAAACCATCAAGGTCTCATTCCCCCCCCCCCCCAATGATCTGCCTGCCAGCTGCCCGGCTTAGGCATGTAGGCACTTGCAGGGAAAGGAGGAAAAAATGTTTAAAACACCTGTGAACTGGCACGCAAGTTTCAAATGAAAGAAGTATATATATATAAAAGCCAGAGCAGGTAGAAGCAGATTGTGTTATAAGCCAAGTAGTAGTAGGGCAAAGGAAGAAAGGGGAAGGCTGAGTAAGGAACAGCAGCAGCAAAAAACAACAAAAATAGAACAAAATGAGAAAACTTTGTGATGTACAGAATCTGTAAATAACCTTCTCTTTTCTCTGTTCGAACAGCAAATTATTTTTGTCACTTTATAGTCAATAAGGGAAAATAAGGAAACCTACCGCAAAATATCACGATAAAAAAATTATAAGAACTTAGAATCAGAGTCTTTTTTTGATCTTTTCCATATGTTGAGTGCAAATGTGTTTTGTCTGGGATGCCATCCTGAAAATTGAAATGGATTTTCCCTGACATAGCAGTGTGACAGGCTTGAATAACAATGGGTAATTCTCTTCCTAATGTTGAACCATGATGTATAGAGGGATGCATTAACAGAGGGATAGAATCAAGACCACATGAAGTATTAATACCACTTTACAATGCCTTGGTAGGGCCACACTTGGAGTATTGCATCCAGATTTGGTCACCACGATGTAAAAAAGATATTGAGACTCTAGAAAGAGTGCAGAGAAGAGCAACAAAGATGATCAGGGGACTGGAGGCTAAAACATATAAGGAACAGTTGCTAGAATTGGGTATGTCTAGTTTAACGAAGAGAAGGACAAGGGGAGACATGATAGCAGTATTCCAATATCTCAGGGGCTGCCACAAAGAAGAGGGAGTCAAGTTATTCTCCAAAGCGCCTGAAGGCATGACAAGAAGCAACAGGTGGAAACTAATCAAGGAGAGAAGCAACCTAGAACTAAGCAGAAACTTCCTGACAGTTAGAACAATTAACCAGTGGAACAACCTGCCTCCAGAAGCGGTGAATGCTCCAACCCTGAAAGTTTTTAAGACGAGACTGGACAGCCATTTGTCTGAAATGGTATAGGGTTTCCTGCCTGAGCAGGGGTTTGGACTAGATGACCTCCAAGTTCCCTTCCAACTTTATTATTATTTGAATATTTTTTAATTTACTGAAATTTTATTGTAGTTTACTACTTATTTCTTATTTTTAAGTTAAGCAGGGTTTATGCCAGGTCAGTTCAGATAGACACATAGTGAACACTTCTATTTATAAAGTTTTATAAATATACAGGTGGTCCTGGACTTACAACCACTTGTTTAACAATTGTTCAAAGTCACAATAGCAACTTATAATCAGTCCTCCCACTAAGGCCATTGCAGTATCTCTACAGTCACATGATCAAATTTTCAGCATTCCGCAACTGGCATGAATTTATGATGACTGGAGTGTCCCAGAATTCTGCAGCTGCTGTTTGCAATCTTCCCAGCCAGCTTCTGACAAAGTCAATGGGGAAGGATCCAGATTTGCTTAATGACCATGTGATTCACTTAACAACTGCAATGATTGGCTTCACAAACAGGGCAAAAAAGCTCATACAAGCAGGCAGAAATCACTTGCTTAGCAATGGAAATTTTGGTCCCGATTGTGATCATAAATCGAGGATTACCTGTAGTTAAAAAAATCAGGGCAATCTGTGTCTGTCTGCCTGTCTGCCTGTCTGTCTGTCTCTCTCACACACACACATATACACACATGAACACAGAGTCATGGATTCTTCCCTGTTGAATAAATACAAGAATACTGCACTCCAGCCAGCAGAATATCGACATAATTCTCTCTTGCTATGAAATCATTTCTAAAGCAAAAATTCTCTTTTCATCCAGCCAAAGGAGAATTGGTAGGGGGAAAAAATAAGCAGGATAATTTCTTTGCCCAGTAGTAGCTGAGTCACTGACATCTCCCATATGTTTTTTCCTAAATGGCTCAGAAAAAGTTGGAACTTGTTTCTCCCAGCCCTGTTCAACATATTCATCCCTGCCTATACAAAGCCATTGATGTTTAATTCAGATTGTATATTTAACTTTTTCTGGCCACCTCAAATCCTCCATCCATCCATCCGTCTGTCCGTCCGTCCGTCCATCCATCCATCCTACACAAGCATACAAAATGAAACCCAGAACTTTGAAGTTGCAGGTAAAACAAATATTCATAAAAAACCATTCTGTGCAACATTGATTATTGATTTATTCTTCTATATGAATTTTTATTTTCCAGGATTGCACACGCTGAACACTAGAAAGGAGTTTTTATTTGAAGGCTGAAAACATTCTTCTGCTTCATGTTGTCCATAAGAGGAAAAAGAGTTTATAAAAAGTCAAGAATGCTGCTGCAACTATCACTCTATGAGGGAGATGGGGTGTGTGTGTCTGTAAATATGATATGTAAATAAAAATAAACGATTGAAGTCATTTCCTTTTTTAATGTCAATGGATGTTCAAACAATTCATTCATGAGTTGTGGGTCTGCTCCTGTGACAGCTGAAGGGTTGGATCAAAACCCGCAAAAGGGGTGTTTAAAAGAGGTGGACCTTGCTTTGTGACACTGTCCATCATCTTGCTGATTTTGACACCACTCAGCCAACTCCCCCTGTCATGGATGCCATTCAAAAGTATATCTTGATGACTTGACTGTAGCGTCACGAAGAAAATTAAAAGCTAAGAATGAAATCTACAGAAACAGAATATTAGCAACACAATTTAGGCTAGTTCAGTGTTTACAACAGACCCATGTTCAGCTCAGCTCAGCTCAACTCAACTCACACATTGATCTGATTTGTTCACAAGCCAAGAGGTAACCAGGCATCATGCAAATGGAACAAGAATGATAGTGAATTAGAGGTGCCTCAATAAATATGGCATCTTGCTCAAATGAATCCAAACTTTCTGGATGAATGAATGGAGGGATGGGTGGAGAAAAATAAAAGGAGTGGGTGTGACACTTTTAACACATGAACGGAACCAAGCCAAGAAAGAACTGTGTTGTTATGAGGGATCTGTTTAGGTGAGAGCTCCAACACGTTGGCAGTCCCAGCAGTGTTATTAAATGTCTCTTTTTTACACGCATTGCCTATATAACTTGAATTATCACCCTGCTTATTATTTAGCAATTCAAACCCAGCTAGTATGGTTTTTAGAAGAATAAAACCAATATAGCGTTAGATTGCGTTTTAAAATGGGTGAGCTCTTCAGATGTTGTTAGAGGGAAAAGAATCCATGCCTTTCTTGTTTTTGGGGACTTTTAAACTCTTCCTCCAAGATCCTTTGGGAATGTAATAACCTTATACTGGTTATTAAACTATTTATGAGTTTTTGCAAGCCCGTAAGGCTCTCTATCCCATCTAACTTGACTTTTCCCCCCCCCCCCAAAGATGTTTTTAATTAAAAAAAAACCCTCCTGAAATTAAATGGGGAGCTGGCATCCCGCAAAGCAAACACTGGCCTCCAGCATCAAATTTATTTCCAAGTATGCCTCTGAAACCCACTCTGGCTTTGTGGGTTTTCTTAGAAAATAAAATGGCCGGCGACTCCAGGCCTTTTCTTGAAAAACAGTGTATGTATCCTGGGGAAAAGATAACAGTAAATGAAGAAGGGAAAGAATATTCTTAGGAGCTGGAGAAGGGATAGCTTCAGGAAGTCACCTTCTGATCAAGGAGGTGGCCAGTTTGGTGATTGGCCACCTGCACTATAACAGCCATTTTGTGGGTGTGACCCAAACAAATGAGGCTCTTTAGCTCCAAAATTGCATTCAAAGCGATATATTTATGCTTCCCCCTTTTGTTTTCTTCTTTCAACACACTTGGCGTAAGCAACATAATCCATCATGTTCTGCAGAGCCCTTTATCCAAGCTTGTTTTGCAATATCGGGTTTATTCCATTCTTTTCTTGATTTCTTAATTTATGTTTCACCATCTATAGCCTGAGAGTTTCTGCTTGGTTACAATTACTGGGAGATTTATGGAGGAAAGAAAAGAAGGCAGCAATTGATCCTCTTTTAAATAAGAGCATAAGTCTAACGTATCCTACAATGCCACGAGAATATTGGATTTAGTCCTCAGAGGCCATCCTTTCAGGTCTGTTCTGTCTTTGGGTTATCAAGCAGTCATGGTAAATCTATTGACACCTTACAAGGTAGGATTGCCTTCAATCTCTATTAGAGTCCTTCTTGCGTTTTTGAGACACTACAAAAAACCTAGAAAGACTTCAAGAATCCCAACTTGTCCAATTCAGTCTTTCCCATTATATAGTTGGACTAAACGTTCACCAGCTATCCTACAAATTATTCTCATTGGAAGAACTCAGCTCTTGGAACAGAGCTACTGTAGTTTTGGTTTTTTTGAAAGATGTGCGAATAAGGATGCTACTGTGGTACAGTAGCCGCCTCTGGCACACGTGCCATAGGTTCGCCACCACTGCTCTATACCATCTCAGACAAATGATTGTCCAATTTCTTCTTTAAAACCTCCAGTTTGTAGTAGCTGTAGTACTGCCAACGTATTGTCCTTTAAAACTCTATCCTAATTTCTGACTTCTTGCACCTGACATTTTCTGCACAGAGGTCTGATACAAGTATTTATGTTGCATGATTATGGCTATCACACAAATGTCTATGGAGATTCTCAGTCATCCAGGTCATGGTTGTCCCAAAGGTGCTTTTTTCACGAGGCAAGTGGACTTTCTTGTTTTTTTTTTGAAGACGTTTTGCTTCTCATCCAAGACGCTTCTTCAGCTCTTCAGCTCAAAACTGAAGAAGCGTCTTGGATGGGAAGCAAAATGTCTCTTGAAAAAGCACCTTTGGGAATGTCGCACAAATGCCATCTCCCCCCCCCCTTCTTCCAGACACCCATATCTGGCCAAAGTTTTTCAAACTGGGGTGCTCTGAAAGAACCCTACGACTCTGTGAGAAATTGGTGGGACACCCATGAGAGATGAAGGGGATTTTAAAAAAGCCTCACTCAAATGCAGCCCAATTTCTCTCACTAAAGGTTTGCCTCTTCATCCATAGGTTGGGATTAAAAAAAAAAAAAAAGGCTTTGTAGCCTGAAGAATTTTGAAAACCTTTGCTCCAAGCAAAGTAGATTAAGTAGGTGCCAGAATATCATATTTCACCCAGAAGACGTTTGTTTAAATTGCTTCTCTCCTTCCAAATCAAATTCTTATTTCTGGGCAAGAAAGTCTGCCGTGGAATTTTATTTTTATTTGTTTGCAGGGGACTAGAAAACAGAGAGTGAATGCTGAAGCCAATTGGATGATAAGCTGCAGCTCTACTTTCCCAGTGCTTATTAGGTCCTTATTCCCAGAAGTATCTCACCTGACATCTGCCCTTTAATTCATGGTATGGAAAATATTTGAGGCTGCCACAAACTGAAAATGAAAACAAAACAAAAAAAATTCTACAGTGCCATCTCCTGGCCATGTAATGTAGTAACACAAATAAAATAGAATAGAGCAGGGGGTCCCCAACCCTGGTCCATGGGCCGTGGCATGCCAGCAACCGGTCTGCACAAACAAGCAAAGCCCCATCCATGGGATGCAGGCAGCACACAAGACCACACCCTCTCCGGTCCATGGAAAAACATCTCTCCATGGAACCGGTCCCTGGTGCCCAAAAGGTTGGGGACCTCTGGAATAGAGTATAAGAGTTGGAAGGGATCTTGGAGATGTTCTAGTCCAACACCTTGCTCGAGCAGAAGACCTTATATCCTTTCAGACAAGTGTCTATCCAGTCTCTTTTTGAAAGTCTCCAATGATGGAGCACCCAGAATGTCTGTTTCACTGATAAATTCTTCTCACTGTTAGGAAATTGAGAAAGGTTGAGAAACACTGCTCTATTAAAAACTCTCCAGGAATATTGGTACGTATGTCCATACAAACAATTATTAATCTGCATCATTTTGTATTCTTTCTCGTGATATATTATTTTCTCTGTGTGTGATTGTGTGGAAGGAGCCACGTCCCTCAAATACCCCATTTAGATGGATTGGTTTTTTTTTCTCTTCCAGACATTTGTTCCCCACTGCTTTCTCTAGCCAGCCATTTCATAGCACAGAGAAAAATAGCTGAAATGTCACTTAGATGTGTTTTCACCCAAGGATAAACAATTACCCCACTCGCTGAAAAAGCAGATTGGTAGCAACAGAGTTCATCTACCACCGTGATCTAAGTTCCTGGGACAAAGTACAATCTTCCATGTTTTGAGAATGGCTAATAGGGTTGAGGCCATTCAGATCTCTGGGGTGATATGCTTCCACAACAAGCTGAAAAATTAAACCAGAAAGTAACAAGAAACTTGAATCAACAATGAAATTAGATTTTTTTTTTTTAAAAAAATGTCTAAACAAGATATCTGGTTATGGAAAATGGGAGTGAACTTTGCCGTCTCGGAAGGGACCAGAATGGGGAAGGCTGAGCTGAGAATTGAAGGGAAAGAACTGTATGGGTGTCAACCAGGAGAAAAAAAATCAGGCGTCCTCATTAAATGCTCTGTTTTACTGTTTAGCCTAAACCTGAGTCTCTGATATTGATCTAATTGAGGACAGACTTTGCCAGGATCAGAGGCTCACCTTTTAGCCCAGATGGGAAGGAGGACAAAGCTTTCTCTGTGGTGGCACCAAGAACTATTCTCTTGATGGATATCGACCCAACTCAAAAAATAAAAATGGAGCGTGAACTATGGTTGGAAAGTCTGCTGCATGCTTCACAGTAAGCTGTTTTATTGCAAAACTGTATGCACACCTGTCAAATTTTTTCAACTCCCATCATCTGCTCAAGACCATGGAACTGTAATCTTCTCCAACAAGAGAGATATCATCTGGACAGCAGTGTGTGTATGTGTGTGTGTGTGAAAGGTAGAACTGAATGCTGTGAATCAAAACCTGACTTAGAATACTTGCAGCATGCATCTCTGTATAAAGAAATCTGTTGACTGAGCATAGCAATCCCCAAATCAACAACACTGATTCTGTTCTTATTGTATGGTCCATATCATGTGCTAAAGGGGCAGCCATCCGTTCTCCTAGAACAGGGGTAGGCAACCTTGGCTCTTTTATGACTCGTGGACTTCAACTCCCAGAATTCCTGAGCCAGTCATGCTGAGGGGAAAGGGAGAGGTTTCCAAGCTGAGCCATGCTAGCTCAGGAATTCTGGGAGTTGAAGTCCATGAGTCATGAAGGGGCCATAGTTCCCCCATGCTGGCTGAGGAATTCTGGGAGTTGAAGTCCCCAAGTCATGAAGGGGCCATAGTTTCCCCATGTTGGCTCAGGAATTCTGGGAGTTGAAGTCCACAAGTCATAAAAGAGCCAAGGTTGCCTACCCCTTCCTAGAAATATTCCTGCAATTGGTGTGATGCGTTGTTCTCATTCGGGAAGGATGCTGGATGATAGCTTGTTGGAACCCTATCAACGGGATATAGAAGTTGGCCAAGCATCTTCCAAAGAACCAGGGCTATCGGCAGGGATGGGTCTCAAAGATGGCGCAAGATGGCAACGAGGAGGGTCACAGAGCTGCCTCTGCCTATTTTATATGTGCATATGAAAGGCGAATACTCAATTGTGATACCTCCCCTGCATGGGTATCCCTGTAAAGGACCTCTTACGTTCTCATGAATCCCCTTCCCCAAGGTATGTGGGTAGAATAAGTATTTGTCAAACTGACAGCAATAAATTGATGTAGGTTTTCACAGCCAGTACTTGTTAGGCAATGTTGGGATTTGAGTTTTAGTGACCCTGGTCTACACAAGATTTGCTTAGCATTTATAATGTCCTAATTGCAAAAACCAATTGGGAGACAAGACACCTGGCTATAAAGATTTGAACCCAGCCAGTCCCTGCTTAGTTACCCATGATCTGCAGAGCAGGCCACCTGGTCTCTGAAAATGTTAGCCACAGTTGCTGACAAAACATCATAAAGTCCGTTGTGTGTAGACCACAATCACTAAGCTCCAAATTACCCGAGAACAATGCAACCCACTGATGCTATTTGCTTCCTTAACCACCATTCTTCTCCAATAGCTCTGCCTCTTGGAAAACAAGAAATGGTTGTGACAAATTGCTGCTTCCCGCCTGGCCACAGGATGGCGATAGAGGACCATCAAAAATGTCTTTCTGTTTCAAGATAAAGAGGCAATCCCAATGAAAAACCCACTTTTCTAAGATTACATTGGAAAAACAAATACACACTCAGGGGAGGATTGCAGTCTAAGAATCAGCCCTTCAGCACAGCTCCTAATTCATAGGGCTCCCTTTGTTTTGTTTTTCTCCATTCTGGGATCTCTTGTTCTTATAATGTACCATGAACACATTAATAACCCGAAGCTGATGGTGATAATGTTTATTTCTAAATTCCCAGTTATGGATTGCCTGTCATTTCACTTGGCCTGCAGAAATGTAGCAGGCAAGAGAGGAAGATGCAGTGGAGAAAACTTCAGCTAGACATTTGTGTATCATCTTATACAGTGATTTTTTTTGTAAAAAAAAAAAAAAAAGGTGCCGGAATTCACACGTCATACAACCAGCCTTGCCTACCCTACAAGGTTCCATCCAAAAAAGGTGCTGGAACTCCGTTCTGGGTGTTCTATGACAAAAAAAAAGCCCTGATCTTATATCACAAAAGGCTGCTCTTAAAGCAGGGGTTCTTGGTTATCTGGTTAGATGATATAACAACAACAACAACAACAACAACAACAACAACAATAATAAAGTTGGAAGGGACCTTGGAGGTCATCTAGTCCAACCCCCTGCTCAGGCAGGAAACCCTATACCATTTGGGACAAATGGCTGTCCAGTTTCTTCTTAAAAACTTCCAGTATTGGAGCATTCACCGCTTCTGGAGGCAGGTTGTTCCACTGGTTAATTGTTCTGACTGTCAGGAAGTTTCTCCTTAGTTCTAGGTTGCTTCTCTCCTTGATTAGTTTCCATCCATTGCTTCTTGTCCTGCCTTCAGGTGCTTTGGAGAATAGTTTGACTCCCTCTTCCTTGTGGCAGCCCCTGAGATATTGGAACACTACTATCATGTTCTCCCTCGTCCATCTCTTCATTAAACTAGACATAGACATTTCATTAAATTAGACATAGACATAAACTTGACATTTCTCTTATGAAACTAGAATAGGATAGGATAGGATAGGATAGGATAGGATAGGATATACTGTATTGGCCAAGTGTGATTGGACACACAAGGTGTGAATGGGCTCTCTAAACCCTCATGCTCATTGGCTACAATCAGATGAAGGAAAGCTACCTGAGATCAACCTAAGCAACTTGTGCTTCCTTTTTGTGGTTATTTGGCTATAGCTTTTCCTAGAACACAGTACAGATAATTGAACAAACATTGTTGCATTACATTCTTGATTAAATTATCTTTCCATTGATATATAATTTTATGGTTCTACTGCAAAAAAAAAAAGTGGTATTATTAGCCATCCAACCTCAAAAATACACTTTTCCCAAAAGGTTTCCACAATTTTGGCCACTACTGTAAATATCTATCATCCAGAATATGTCAGGCCGTTCTGATAGTGCTTTTGAATTCTACTACCTTCACAACTGATTATATATATGTCTCAATTTGTTGCAGACAGAATATCAACATCTTTGAACTGAAGAGGAAAGGTGGGGAATGTAGCCGTGAACTTTGACTTCATTAAGTCTTCTTCTTTTTTGAGAATCAAAATTAACGTTTGGGTAATGAAGCTGAAACAGTATTTAATTAGCTCATTAAGCAATCAAACTAATCAAATGAGAAAATATTTTTTTTTGACTTCATTAATTCATGGGGTCAAAGGCCCGTTTGGAGCCTGCTTACAAATAGGTAGTTATGGAAATATTTTTTTTTAAAAAAAGGGAATTGCTCACTAATAAGTCATCCAATAACAGGTCATGTGGGAAAAATATAGAGGAGGTTTGCTTATAAAGCATGCATGCCATGTTCTATTGAACTTAACCAAAAACCCTCCCGGGGTAATAAGAGGCCTAAACAGTTTACTGAATCTTAAGGTTGGAAAAATTATAATGGGCTATTTCTGTCTTAAAGTTTTGCTGCCGAATGCTTCATGATTCTTCCTCTGAAAACGTATTTATTTGTTTGTTTGTTTCTTTGTTTAAAAAAGCAAATAGCTCTCCCCCATCCTAAATACATGGTGGGGATCAATAACGTAAAAGGACAGTATTAAAAACCGGTAACTTGCTAAAATGATATCATTAAAATAAAATAAGATAAAATAAACTATAGTTTAAACAATATAGCTAGTTTGAACTAGGGCAGGGGTCCCCAACCTGTGCGCTGTGGCCCACTACTGGGGCTGGGGCCTATTTGCAACCAGGTTGCATGAATGACAGACCGGCGCTTGTGTGCAGCCCCCCACTCAGACAAGCGGTGGGCGACGGTGTTCACAGCCCCACACGCGGCACCCCGAAGGTATCTCTCTTAGACAAGGGGAGCTGCGTGCAAGTGCGGGACAGCTCACTGCTCATGTGGCCCAGTTATCCTCTCCCCCTCCCAACTGGGCTCCCAAGTTGCCTGATCCCGATGCTCCAAAAATGGAATGGGGAGAGGAGAAGCTGTGTGGGACAAATGTGCCCAGCTCAACTTGGCTGACTGTATAAGACACCCGTTGCTTCTTGTCCTGCCTTCAGGCACTTTGGAGAATAGCTTGACTTCCTCTTCTTTGTGGCAGCCCCTGAGATACTGGAAGACTGCTATTATGTCCCCCCTTGTCCTTCTCTTCATTAAACTAGACATCCCCAATTCCAGCAACCGTTCCTTATATGTTTTAGCCTCCAGTCCTGTGATCATCTTTGTTGCTCTTCTCTGTACTCTTTCTAGAGTCTCAACATCTTTTTTACATCATGGTGACCAAAACTGGATGCAGTATTCCAAGGGTGGCCTTACCAAGGCATTGTAAAGTGGTATTAACACTTCACCTGATCCCGATTCTATCTCTCTGTTAATGCAGCCCAGCACTGTGTTGGCTTCTTTGGCAGCTGCAGCACACTGCTGGCTCATATTTAAATGATTGTCCACTGGGACTCTGAGATCCCTCTCACAGTTACTACTATTGAGCAAGGTACTCCCTATACTATACCTGTACATTTGGTTTTTCTTGCCTGATCTCCCTGATCACATGACTGCATTCTGAGAGCTTAGAACTGATTCACTTTTATTAGTGGTTGCAGCATTTTGCGGCCATATGACCATAATTCAGGATGCTTTTTGCCAATTTCTAGCTCTTTGGGGCAGTTCCCAGAAAAAAAATCGCCCATAGGAATGAATGTACTTGCTTAATGACGGTCACATTCCCTTTACGACTATGATATTTGCTTAATGATTGCTGCAAAAATGGTCCTAAAATCAGTCAGACATGTGGGTGCCTTGACTTACATCCATGATGATTTACAACAAAAAAATTCAGGCTCCATTACAGTCATAAGTCGAGGACTAGAAGTATATGTTCAGAAAAATGGTACAGTCCTTCCTGACTGATCCAGATATCCACAAATATTATGCTTGAACAAGAAATTAAACTACTAATCTAGAAGACTTCCTAGTAAGCAAGCAGATAATAGATGCCATTTCCTCCAGAGTTCAGGAAAGATCCAAACCAACCCTGCAAATGGCAACTGTGCATCTAATGGGGGAGGGTCAGACTTGGTGTGTGTGTGTGTGTGTCCCTTGTACTGATTCTCTTTTGATGAATCTCTTCATAGTCCTAGTGAATCTATGGAGAACAAACGATATGCAGTTGTAGGAGAAGGACAGGCAGAGCCAAGGAGTGGTGGAGTCAAGAGAGGAATCAGCCTAGAATAGCTATGTTCCCACAAGTCGTCTTCAAACCCTCCTGAATTTTTTTAACTCTTATCTGGTGCCAATTTAGTGCTGAGCCTTAGCTGACTAGATTCTTGAATCCAGGGCACGAGCAATAAATCAGCTTAACTAGAACTTAACGTGAGGTCCTGATTCTTTGCATTCTTCACAGATGTGGCCCTTTCTAAGTAGTGAATTCAGCACAGGGAGGGCCGCCTTCAGTGTAGGGCAGTGATCTAGAGAAGCTTTCTAATCATATTAAAGGCAGGGTGGGGCATCGTTGTATGATAGAATTCAGGAACGGGAGTAATCATGACTAATTAAACACCCCGATTGCTTTAATAATGTGTTGTAACAGTTGGGGAAGAAAGAAAGAAAAATCCAGCCAGAAGCTCTCCAAAACCAATTCTACATGTTCATTTGCAATTCCGAATGGATTTCAAAGCCAAAGCAGGAGGGAGATACAGAGGAAGGCAAAGTCATTCCAAGCAGTTGTAATTTAAATTACCATGGTTTGAAACCTGGCTCCAGGGATAAGCAAGCCGTACATAGCTTGAAATTGCACACTCCCATTTTTTATTAGTTCCCATTCTCCACAGTGACAGTGGGGTAAAGGTGTTGCAAGGCTGGGATGGATCTGATCTGCAAGCAAAACTAGGCAGAACCTAATCGCCTAGCCAGTTGTTTTGCTGGGGTGTGGCACAATTGGGGGCACAATTCTTTGGGAGCCACCTCTGGAATTTTCCTTGGCTGGCTAAAGAAACCTCCTTCAATCGCCCCTCGGTGTTTGCAGGGTGTGGCCAAAGAGTCAAGGTAGCATCTGCAACAGTGCCATGAAAGCTTTGCCCACATTTCCTATGTGAAAATAAATCATCTAGGTTTAGGATTTGTGCTTTCCATTTCATAGCATGATATGGAATTGGGAGGCATCACCATCTACTCCTTATCTCTAGAGCAGTGGTTCTCAACCTTCCACTCTAGAGCAGTGGTTCTCAACCTTTCTAATGCCGTGACCCTTTAATACAGTTCCTCATGTTGTGGTGACCCCCAACCCTAAGGGCTCTCCAAGCGCGCACTGATGTCGCCCTCTCATCCGCTGTGTCCAGGGCTCAGCGCGCCTCACCTGTCCTTGCTTCACTTCTGGAGCCAGCTGCCTGGCTCCAGCTGGCCGAGGAGGGGGGGCATGAATGCTGCTTCGCCGGCTCCATCCAGCCTGGTTGAAGAAGAGAGAGAGAGGGAGAGAGAGAGAGAGCCAAGAGGGTGACAGTGCTGGCAGAGCTTAGTTCAGCCTCCTCAGCGGAAAGGGACACAAAGCAGTGCAGCCTCCCTTAGGAGATGCTCGACAGAAACGAATCCGGCGCTGCAACGGCCCCCAGCTCAAAGCCATGTGGAGACGGATAGAGGAGCGGTGTCTCGGTTCCTAAGACCATCGGAAATATGTGTTTTCCGATGGTCTTAGGCGACCCGTGTGAAAGGGTCATTCGACCCCCAAAGGGGCTGCGGCTCACAGGTTGAGAACCGCTGGTCTAGAGCCTTCTGCCCTCACCTCTTGCTGCAAGGAGAAAGATCCTATTCAGCCAGTCTAGCCCAGATGGTCTGATGGACCCTGTTGGGTTTCGAAAGGAACCTGGGATTGTTTTTGAGACATAGTTTTCTGAAATCTTCTTGCGGCCTGGAATAAGAAGAGGTGGATAAGACCTTGATCTGAGTTGCCCCCGTGTGGCATTTGTTTCCTTTTGTTGGTCCCGAAATTGGAAATTGAAAAAGGTAGCAGAAATGTCTATAGCACCTCTAGGGCAAAACAAGGAGTGAATCTGATCAAACATAGATAAGATCCTTTCTTAAGGACTACCTTGTGGTGATAAGAATGACACAGTTATTTTTTTCTGCTCTTATTTGCATTGTAGATAAATGTCCAGTGGTCTTGTTTAGAGTAACTTGGTTTTTCTTGGGACGGAAGAACTGGTGGATTATCTACAAGGCTGCTGTGTGAACCCCCCCCCCATGCTCCTGTCAGATAAAATTACTCAGATTTATCCTGATTAAGACTCTCATTGTTCAGGTCCTTAGGAGATTACTAGGCCAATTTAGGACTTAGTTAGCGGGGATGAGTTTGAACCCGTTAGACTCAGAAAGTAGATAAAATTCTCAGTAGTGTAATGGTAGTCATCTGGGTATTAGATTGATATTTGTTCCTTGAGAGAAGTAATAGCATCTCCAACTCTTAAGGAGGCTTAAATCCCCTTCTCTGGATCTAAACAATACCTGATCTATTTTCTTTGCAATCTTACTTAACATCTACATGGTGCTGTTAGGGTGGGTCATTACCATTATGGCATCAAGTGCCATCAATATGCCGATTATATCCAGTTATACTTTTCCAAAGTAGGCTGACTAAGTGTTACTACTATCATGAGCCTTTCCTGGTATATTACGAATCTAAAAGTTTGGATGGAGAAAAGGAGACTTTGGCTCAGCTCTAAGTAAGGTCAAATTGCTGTCCGGTTTAGGCTGCCAGATTCTGGGACTCTCCCCTTTTGGTCTTGCATGGGGTCACATTCTCCCAGACAGAACTGATATCCAATGAATAGAATAGAATAGAATAGAATAGAATAGAGTAGAATAGAATAGAATAGAATAGAGTAGAATAGAATAGAATAGAACAGGATAGAATAGAATAGAATACAATAGAATAGAATAGAATAGGACAGGATAGAATAGAATAGAATAGAATAGAACAGAACAGAATAAAATAGAATAGAATAGAACAGAATAGAATAGAATAGGACAGAATAGAATAGAATAGAATAGTATAGAATGGAATGGAATAGAATAGAATAGAATAGAATAGAATAGAATAGAATAGAATAGGACAGAATAGAATAGAATAGAATAGAATAGAATAGAATAGAATAGGACAGAATAGAATAGAATAGAATAGAATAGTATAGAATGGAATGGAATGGAATGGAATGGAATGGAATAGAATAGAATAGAACAGGATAGAATAGAATAGAATAGAATAGAATAGAATAGAATAGAATAGAATAGAATAGAATAGAATAGAATAGAATAGAATAGGACAGAATAGAATAGAATAGAATAGAATAGGACAGAATAGAATAGAATAGAATAGGACAGAATAGAATAGAATAGAATAGAATAGAACAGAATAGAATAGAATAGAATAGAACAGAATAGAATAGAATAGAATAGAATAGAACAGGATAGAATAGAATAGAATAGAATAGAATAGAATAGGACAGAATAGAATAGAATAGAATAGAATGGAATGGAATGGAATGGAATGGAATAGAATAGAATAGAATAGAATAGAATAGAATAGAATAGAACAGGATAGAATAGAATAGAATAGAATAGAATAGAATAGAATAGAATAGAATAGAATAGAATAGAATAGAATAGAATAGGACAGAATAGAATAGAATAGAATAGAATAGAATAGAATAGAATAGAATAGAACAGAATAGAATAGAATAGAATAGAATAGAATAGAATGGAATGGAATGGAATGGAATAGGAATAGAATAGAATAGAATAGAATAGAATAGAATAGAATAGAATAGAATAGAATAGAATAGAATAGAATAGAAGAATAGAATAGAATAGAATGAATAGAGTAGAATAGAATAGAATAGAACAGGATAGAATAGAATAGAATAGAATAGAATAATAGAATAGAATAGAATAGAATAGAATAGAATAGAATAGACAGGATAGAATAGAATAGAATAGAATAGAATAGAATAGAATAGGACAGGAATAGAATAGAATAGAATAGAAGAATAGAATAGAGAATAGAATAGAATAGAATAGAATAGAATAGAATAGAATAGAATAGAATAGAATAGAATAGAATAGAATAGGAAGAATAGAATAGAATCAGAATAGAATAGAATAGAATAGAATAGAATAGAATAGTAGAATGGAATGGAATGAATGGAATGGAATAGAATAGAATAGAATAGAATAGAATAGAATAGAACAGGATAGATAGAATAGAATAGAATAGAATAGAATAGAATAGAATAGAATAGGAATAGAATAGAATAGAATAGAATAGAATAGAATAGAATAGAATAGGACAGAATAGAATAGAATAGAATAGAATAGTATAGAATGGAATGGAATGGAATGGAATGGAATAGAATAGAATAGAATAGAATAGAATAGAATAGAATAGAGTAGAATAGAATAGAATAGAACAGGATAGAATAGAATAGAATAGAATAGAATAGAGTAGAATAGAATAGAATAGAATAGAATAGAGTAGAATAGAATAGAATAGAACAGGATAGAATAGAATAGAATAGAATAGAATAGAATAGAATAGAATAGAATAGAATAGAATAGAATAGAATAGAATAGGACAGGATAGAATAGAATAGAATAGAATAGAACAGAATAGAATAGAATAGAATAGAATAGAACAGAACAGAACAGAACAGAACAGAACAGAACAGAATAGAATAGAATAGAATAGAATAGGACAGGATAGAATAGAACAGAATAGAATAGAGTAGAATAGAATAGAATAGAATAGAATAGAATAGAATAGAATAGAATAGAATAGAATAGAATAGGACAGAATAGAATAGAATAGAATAGAATAGGACAGAATAGAATAGAATAGAATAGAATAGAATAGAATAGAATAGGACAGAATAGAATAGAATAGAATAGAATGGAATGGAATAGAATAGAACAGGATAGAATAGAATAGAATAGAGTAGAATAGAATAGAATAGAACAGGATAGAATAGAATAGAATAGAATAGAATAGAATAGAATAGGACAGGATAGAATAGAACAGAATAGAATAGAATAGAATAGAATAGAATAGAATAGAATAGAATAGAATAGAATAGAATAGGACAGGATAGAATAAAATAGAATGGAATGGAATGGAATAGAATAGAATGGAATGGAATGGAATGGAATGGAATAGAATAGAACAGGATAGAATAGAATAGAATAGAATAGAATAGAATAGAATAGAATAGAATAGCTGGAAGGGACCTTGGAGGTCTTCTAGTCCAGCCCCCTGCTCAAGCAGGAGAACCTATACCATCTAAGACAAGTGACCGTCTAGTCTCTTCTTAAAAATCTCCAGTGATGGAGCACCCATAGTTTCTGAAGGCAAGCTGTTCCACTGGTTAATTGTCCTCACTGTCAGGAAGTTTCTCCTGAATTCCAGGTTGCTTCTTTCTTTGATCAGTTTCCAGCCACTGTTTCTTGTCCCGCCCTCTGGTGCTTTGGTGAATAACGTGACCCCCTCTTCTTTGTGGCAGCCCCTCAAATACTGGAACTCTGCTATCATGTCTCCCCTATTTCTTCTTTTCTTTAGACTAGCCAAACCCAAGTCCTGTGGCCATTTTTTGTATGTTTTAGTCTCCAGGTCTATTAGACCATCTTAGTTGCTCTTCTCTGCACCAGGTTAGAAACTGGGGGACCGTGAATTGTAATACCACTTTAAGCATCAAACCAGCTCTGTGTCCTTGGGCCAATCATTTTCTTTCAGCCCTAGGAAGGAGGCAATAACAAATCATTCTGAAAAACCTTGCGAAGAAAACTGCAGGGATATGTCCATGCAGTCTCCAGGAACTGGACACAATTGAATGAAAGGGAAAAAAAACAACCCTCCATCATGCCCTTAATTATTTCACTGCAACACTCACTTTTAGGAAATGTTTTTGCAATGTTCAGTTTTAATCTGCATTGTTAAAAACAAACAAAAAAAACAAAACAAAAAAAAACCACATTTTCTTTGCCAAGGTAAGTGACTAAACATTAAACGCTGGGTGTCAAATATCATATCTGTTTTTTTCTCTTGGAAGGAAAGTGTTGTGGGACTGATGCTCGTAGCAAATCTGAAGTGAATATTTCCCTGCATATTTTCCAGTGTATTTTCATATATGCCAAGATAATTACATATTTTTAAATAAAGCATTTAGCATAAACATCCCTCCCCCCACTAAACTACTTTAATAAAAGCTGACCATCCACAGCTGACCATTAAAATATTGGTGCAAAGGATCTGTTTTTCCCTTCCCCTCCATCTGAAACTGTAGCCTTAATTCAAGGGTTTTCATCATGTGAAAATGTGATAAATGATGGGTACAGAAAGATTAAACGAAAAAACCATAGGAATAACAATGCAGTTACTGAGCCAGAATAAGAGAGGGAGGGAGGTGAAGGGTGAAACACATGAGATCTTTCCTTCCTTCCTTCCTTCCTTCCTTCCTTCCTTCCTTCCTTCCTTCCTTCCTTCCTTCCTTCCTTCCTTCCTCCCTCCCTCCCTCCCTCCCTCCCTCCCTCCCTTCTTTTCTCTCTTTCCTTCTCCTCTCACAGTTATATGGATGTCCATTTAACAAAGGCCCTCAGGCGACAAACAGATAAAAATAAAACAAAATCATAACCCATAACCTTAAAAAAAATGTCAGTTGAGCTAATTCTATTTTATTGCAATGCTACATTAGCAGAATCCTTTGAAAGTACAGAGCTCCCACCATCTCATTTTGAGCCTGAGAATTTGGGGTGGGTCCCTTCTGAGCCTCTTTGTCCACCCATCATCTCTTCCCACCCTCCCCAAGGTCATTCCCACATACTTTTACACTGACTCAGTGTCCTTCAAAACATTTGACTTGATCTTCCCAGATACACAGCTTTGGCAGCTGAGAACATTGGACTTAACACACCAGAGAGCATCAAGCTGGGGGGAAAAGTGATTGCAGACATTCTCCCAGCGAGGCAAACCTATGGGGAAGGGCCTTCAGCTTATTCTTAATCATCTGCCATGTCAACAGAGCAAGGAGGTGACATCCTCAAGTATTCTGCCTGCAGAAATGAAAGTGATCTCTTTCTTTTCTCATTTCAGAATCAGAATCAGAATAACGGAGCTGGAAAGGCCCTTATAGGTCATCTAGTTCAGCCCACTACCCAAGCAGGAGACCCTACATCATTTCTGACAGATGGCAGTCCAGGCTTTTCTTGAAAGCTTCCAGTGATAAAGCTCCCACAACATCTGAAGGCAATCTGTCTTTCTCTGTCTCTCCTAAGTTTATTTTATTTATTTATTAGATATGTATGTGCTGGAGAAGACTCCTACGAGTCCCCTGGACTGCAAGGTATTCAAACTGGTCAGTCCTAGAGGAGATCAACCCCGACTGCTCTTTAGAAGGCCAGATCCTGAAGTTGAAACTCAAGTACTTTGGCCACCTAATGAGGAGGAAGGACTCACTGGAGAAGAGCCTGATGCTGGGAAAGATGGAGGGCAAGAGAAGAAGGGGATGACAGAGAATGAGGTGGCTGGATGGAGTCATTGAAGCAGCAGGCGTGAGCTTCAAT
This sequence comes from Crotalus tigris, assembly GCF_016545835.1. Classification (NCBI taxonomy): domain Eukaryota; kingdom Metazoa; phylum Chordata; class Lepidosauria; order Squamata; family Viperidae; genus Crotalus; species Crotalus tigris. The sequence goes on from NW_024097052.1 coordinate 1,132,967, forward strand.
AGACTCCAGAAGATGGTAGAGGACAGGAAGGCCTGGAGGAACGTTGTCCGTGGGGTCGCGATGGGTCGGACACGACTTCGCAATTAACAACAACAACAACATGCTGTCCATTTCATCTAGAGGTGACTCTAAGCAGCTTATAAAAGCCAGTAAACAATAAATAATGATAATAATAATTTACAATTAAAATAGAGTGAGGAAGGAAGCAAGATGAAAAAGGGGGAGAAGTGGGGGTCTTCTGGTCCAATGGGCAGAAGCCATGGCAGAAAAGGCTCTTTTCCTGTACCCCACCACCTGAAATTTCTTAGCCAATGGGTCCCACTGCACGCCCTTCTTCTGGCGTGTTTGGGGCAGGCCAATCCCATTGGGGTGAAACGGTTCCTCAAATAGCCTGGACCCATGCCATGATGGGCATTAAAGGTGATAAACCAACATCTTGATGGGTGGACTTCAATTCCCACATGCTGGCTGGGGAATTCAGCTGGCTTAGAAGAACAGAACACAACAGTACTTGGAACTGAATTGCACCTAGAAGTAAACAGGCAGCCATTGCAGCTCGCAGAACAGTGGTGTAACACGGGCCAACCTAGTGGCCCTAGAACTGCCCTACTGCTACACTCTGAACCAGTTGTAGCTTCTGAATACACCTCAAGGCGTAAATTAAGACAAGAGCAAATAGATTCCTTTCTATCTCTCACAGACATTCAATGCAACCTTCCATCCAGATCGGAATTTTGTTCCGTTTCCTACTTTCAGATTTAATGAGATTCAACATCAGCCACATGAATTGCTGTAAACTGGTCCGTTTATTAAATTTCACTAAAAAAGGAAATTCATATTGGGAATGAGCTTGGACTCGACAGTATCATGGATGCAGACAAGTAATTTCCTGCACAAATATTTGAGATTACTGTCTTCTGCGATTCTGTGTGTGTGTGTGTGTGTGTGTGTGTGTGTGTGTGTGTGTCTGTGTCTGTGTGGTTTTAGTTCCAAGACAGATAGACAGAGCACATTTCAGCCTACTTCAGTGTTTCCCAAACTTGACAATTTTAAGGCATGTGGATTTCAACTCCCAGAATTCCACAGCCAGCGTTGCTGGCTGTGGAATTCTGGGAGTTGAAGTCCTCATGCCTTAAAATTGTCAAGTTTGGGAAACACTGGCCTACTTTAATGCTCTCAGGACTTAAACTCAGACTTTATGGTCTTGTCCCTTATCCAAGTGCCAATTAAGCCCTATTTAACTTTCTCAAGATAGGACCTGAGTCTTGCGGGAATGCCAATGTCTTGATTATATTCATATTTTGATGGAAGGCTGATATAACATTCAATTGTCCTAAAAATTTGCTATGTCTGTCTGTCTGTCTCTATCTCTGTCTGTCTGTCTCTCTGTCTATCTATCTATCTCTCAAACTTTTGGGGAGTAGTACACTGCTCAGAGCTGGCTGATTGCAGCGGTCCATAAACTCTGCAATAACTAGCACACACATTATATGCACATTTGCACTTTGAAATCCTTCCTTGCATTCAGATTCTGCCAAAATCAAACAAAGGATGATAACTTCATATCCTTCAAAACACACACTTTGATAACTAAGCATTCTGGGAACATGAAACATCATAAGAAAATCCTCATATTTCATCTCTTGAAACATTAGGCTGACATTTATTCTTCAGTGATGAATAACTTGGTGAAAATAGAGCATTTAATTGATTACACATTCATCAATTGACACATTTATTCATTTGTAACTGGTAGGTTTTTTTTTTTTTTTTTGGTTGAGCACTCCTTCCTTCAGGTTATGGAGTGAGAATGGAGGGCATTCATTCATTCATTCATTCATTCTTCTTCTTCTTCTTCTTCTTCTTCTTCTTCTTCTTCTTCTTCTTCTTCTTCTTCTTCTTCTTCTTCTTCTTCTTCTTCTTCTTCTTCTTCTTCTTCTTCTTCTTATTCTTCTTATTCTTCTTATTCTTCTCCTCCTCCTCCTCCTCCTCCTCCTCCTCCTCCTCTTCTCCTTCTCCTTCTCCTCCTCCTCCTCCTCTTCCCCCTCCTCCTCTTCTTCTTCTTCTCCTCCTTCTCCTTCTTCTTCTTCTTCTTCTTCTTCTTCTTCTTCTTCTTCTTCTTCTTCTTCTTCTTCTTCTTCTTCTTCTTCTTCTTCTTCTTCTTCTTCTTCCTTCTTCTTCTTCTTCTTCTTCTTCTTCTTCTTCTTCTTCTTCTTCTTCTTCTTCTTCTTCTTCTTCTTCTTCTTTCTCCTTCTTCTTCTTCTTCTTCTTCTTCTTCTTTTTCAAGGAAATATTTTTTTTCTAACAGATTAAGAAATACTAATGATGCTAATTCCTGGTTCTAAAATGCCAAGAGTCTGTTCTCCCAGATCAAGGGTGGAGAACCTGTGATTTGGGGGGGGGGGCAGAAAAAGAGTACTTTGTTTCTTCTCCAGCCTCACAGATACTGCTCTGTTCTACCCAGTATGACACTAATAAAGATAATCTTTACACAGTGGTATCTTCTGTTTTTTCCCCCTGCTGAGTGCTGAGTGATCATGTGACTAAGGGGATGCTGCGACGATTGTAAGAGCAAGGACCAGTTGTAAGTCACTTTTTTCAGTATCATTACCCTTCAAACAATCACTAAATAAATGATTGTTATTATTGGTAATAGGATTAAATACAGTGGTCCAGCTCCTCTCTGGCACTCAGCACTCTAAGACTATCCCAACAGTTGTAAGTGCAAGGATCAGTTGTAAATCACCTTTTTTAGTGCCTTTGTATCTTGGAATAGTCGCTAAACAAAATGTCGTAAATTGAAGATTACCTTTAACAGCTTAATTAGGACAAAGATTTGATTCCAAGTTGAGTTGCTGAAATTTCTTGAGTCAAGTTACAGCTGCCTAAAACTCACAGCCTGGAGACTATATCAAGTAGGCAATCATGAAGAAAGGAAACAGTTCAGTGGCACATAAGAAATCGTTCCTCCTCCCACCCCCTCCTCCTCCTCCTTCCTGGATTGTCCTAAGTTTCAAATATATTTGGGGCCCTGTAATTTGTTAATTTTCCTACCATGTGTTCCTAGTGTGCTATCCAGAATTCATTAATTTTTCATACCCTTTATGAGGAGTTCTTTATTTATGCTTTGTGACCATTTCAGCAATTTGCTCTAATAATGTGACTTCTCTCTTAATTATTTCAGACATCTTTTTTTTTTAAAAAAAAACAATAATAAAGTAACACCCACACCCCTTCTTCAGCAGTCTAATTAAGCTGTTAAGTTGCAAGATAATTTCTCCCACAGTCTTTCAGAAGGACTTACATTTTGGATTTGGGATATATGGTGTTAGATCATTCTGGGTAAAAGTTTTGTTTTATTTAGTTTTATTTTTTTTTCCTAATTTCAAATATGAAATTCAAAGCTTCGGGCTTTCCAGTGTTGGTGCTACGAATCTGATCGTTTATTCATGTTCACCACTATACAGTTTCTTAGAAAAATCTTGGGACGAATATTATTGGAAACTGGTGTGAAAGGGGCTGGCTGATATTGAAATCTAATTTTCTCCCCAATCTGATTCTAAACTTTATGTCCCCCTATGAAATGAATAGGCAATAGATCAGATCTGAGTGGAAAATGTATTTCTTCACATAATGGCTGGATTTTGCAAAGCATGTCAGGCTAGCTATCTCATCAGGTGACTCTGGGTGATATAAAAGGATTACTAGCAGGAAAACCACAACATACAATCCCCGGCACCCAAAGATAAAACTATGATCACAAAAAAATACACCTCAAGAACATCAGAACTGACCTAACTTGACCCAAACACGTGGTGAATCGGTCAGGTCTCCAGTGACTTCTGTTATGAGAAGCAGACTCCCATTTTAATATATTGTTTGTTAATCTTGGTTTGAGATTTACCAGATTGTGTAAAGTCAACCAATTGTTGCTGCTGTGAATGGCCAACTGGCATTTGTTTCTGTGCAGTTTCTCTGCTAGGAGCATGCCAGATGGGATCTGAATTAGCAGGTATAACTTTCTGCAGGTGTGAACTTTAACATTCAGGTGACAGAAGAGAATATCTGTGGCTCAGGGTTGAACTATGGGATGCTTGGTGGTCTCTGAGCTTAGTTGTTTCCTTGCAGACGTTTCCCAACTAGGTAACAGAGTAACCTTGTAAGGGAGATGGATGGCCTAAAATTTTAATAAGTAAATAAAATAACATCATCAGTGCTAGCAAGAAACATCTGCAAGGAAACAACGGAGCTCAGGAAATACATTTCATTTCTTTTTTCCTAGACTATGATAAAAGATTTAAAAATAGGGACAGACCTCCAGAAATATGGAGCAAAGAATTTATTTGCCTGAACTGGGAAAAAAGTTGGAGTGGACAATTTATCCTGCAAAAGCTGGAATTTCCCTAAAGAGCTGGCAAAAGCAAGAGACTAAACAAGAGAATACTTCATTTTAGGATTCAGGTTATCTTTAAGAAATAGGTAATACTGAACTGAATCATTGCATTGACTAGTTTTTTTTTGTCTGTGTTAGCGGCATTGTCTTCTTGGTATTATTGCCTGTAGGATCAGTTTGGATGAGAGAGAGAGGGAGAGAGGGAAAGAGGGAGAGAGAGAGAGAGAGAGAGAGAGAGAGAGAGAGAGAGAGAGAGAGAGAGAGAGAGAGAGAGAATCTGGATTTGGGATTTTTTTAGTCTACAAAAGAGGTAAATGAGAGGGCAGATGATTGAAGTATGCAAAATTATGCATGATGGGGATAAAGTAGACAAAAGGAAGCCATTTCCCCCTTCTGAACTTCTAGATCAGTGCTTCTCCACCTGTGGGTCGCGACCCCATTTGGGGTCGAACGACCATTTCACGGGGGTCGCCAAACAACGCAGTCCGCCATTTTGTTTTCCCCTTTTCTTCAGCTGTGCTGCTCCCTGTTATTCTATTGGCTTTTGAAAGCCAATAGAAGAGACTCTCTTGAATAGAGTCTAATTCTATTGCCTTTCAAAAGCCAATAGGAATTGTCCAGGCTGTCTCTGCCCTGCTGAACCCGCCAAAAGTCCCATTCTGCAAACGGTGCTGCACCAGCTGAGTAGTCCTCGACTTACGACCAGTTAGGGGTCGCGGCATTAAAAAGGTTGAGAACCACTATTCTAGAATCAGAGTATGCAAAATTCCAATGACACTGAATATTGGAAGAGTGAGGATAGGCAGAAGAAAATATTTCTTTTCACCCAGGGTGGATTTCGGGATTTGTTAACCTGAGATGTGGTTCTGGCTACCCTCTTGGTTGGTTTCAAAAAGAATTGAACCAATGGATGGAGATCCTGGGGAACCATCGCTGTTAGCCTTGATGGCAATGGGACTGCTTCTGAAGGCCATCTGCAGGGAGATTTGTGGCTTCGTTTGCATATTGGATTGACTACTGTGAACACAATCTGCTGGTTTAAATAGGCCAGCAGGACACTGCTTATGCTCTTATGAAAACCATGCAATTTCTTTGTGGTCTAATAGGCCTCATTTGCCTGCTATTTATTCCATGTCAAAGTCTTTGAAGGGGTACCTGTGATGGAATATAATGGACTAGATTCCCCAGTGGGAGATGGTGCCTTCCAGAGAAGTAAGAAGCAACTGAGCCCAGATGGTTTGTACGTGAGAGTGAAGATAGCTGCTCCCTATTAGTTCTCAGAGTAGACACTTGAAGTAGATAGTAGGATGCTTCAGTTGGGCATGGTTCTGTCCATAAGAATGGAACAATAAAGAAATATGCTTGGAAGAATCAGAATAACTGTAAGACTAATGGAGTTGGAAGGGACCTTGGAGGTCTTTTAGTCCAACCCTCTCTCAGGCAGGAAACTCTATACCAATGGTGGCGAACCTATGGACGGGTGCCAGAGGTGGCACTCAGAGCCCTCTCTGTGAGCACACGTGCCATTGCCCCAGTCCTAGGCCTTCAGCTGGGTTTTATAAAACCTTTTTGCTTTAGGCCTCCACTGCCATGTGCAAAAAAAAAAAAAAAAGGTTCACTCAATCAGTTAATTTCAACTTCTCACGGAAAAAAAAAGATCTTGCAAAGTTGCAATTGATTGATTGAACTTTTTAGTCCCCCTCAGTCTGCCGTTACCACCGCAGCCATGCCTGCCCAACGTGCCACGCCCACCCAATGGGCCATACCCACCCGGCACCCAACGATGCATAAATGGGTTTTGGGTTGCAGTTTGGGTACTCAGTCTCTAAAAGGTTCGCCATCACTGCTCTATACCATTTCAGACAGATGGTTCTTAAAAACCTTCAGGGCTGGGGCACCCACAACTTCTGGAGGCAGGCTGTTCCATTGATTAATTGTTTTTACTGTCAGGAAATTCCTCCTTAGTTCTAGGCTGTTTCTCTCCTTGAGGAGTTTCCATCCATTGCTTCTTGTTTGGCCTTCAGGTCCCACTCCTTGTCTTCTTGTCTTTCATGATACTTTTTTTTGTGGGGGTCTGACTATATCCATGTATATCTTTGCACGTGGGTGAGATTTTAGAAGGGACCCTATTTCTTTGCAAAGTCTCCATCAAGTAGGCAATCCTAATTTCCTTGCCCTTTTACTTCTCAAACAGTGATTGTCAAGAAAGAAACTCAATGGACCTAAGCAGAAATGAAACACCGGATACACAGGGTGTTAAGAAAAGTGAGAATAATTACACCAGACTTCTCTGAGTAGCTGCAGGGTAGCTGAAGAGTGTTAATTAAGGAAAGACAGTGAGACATGGAAACTGGAAGGATAACAAAGAATGACATTTGGGGGACATTTGCAGGTCATTTCCATCACCTCTCTAAAATCAAATGCAGATTTGATTCAACTATTTTTTTTTTTGGAGTTAGACTTTCACTCTTGTTCAGAGATGAAATTATTTTATTTTTTCTCAGATGAGTTTGGCAGGAGAGACAAAGGACAACTGGCCCAGGCAACTGCTTTAGAGACCCACTGCCACACAGGTAAATAGAAAAGATGATGTTTATATTTATATCTCATTCCGTTTATATCACATTCTTCATTCAAGTTTCTGGGTTCTATAATCTCCCAGGATTTGAAATGGACACCTAACATTAGAGCCATCATTAAAAAGGCAGAACAAAGAATGTTCTTCCTGTATCAACTCAGAAAGTTCAGGCTATCCAAGAATCTGCTGATACAGTTGTACAAGAGGAATTATGGAGTCTGTCATTTATACCTTCATAACTGTCTGATTTGGCACAGCAATGAAACTGGATAGAGGCAGACTTCAACGGATGGTTAGGACTCCAGAAAAACAGTTGCAACCAGCCTGCTTCCATTGAGGACTGGTATACTGCATGAACCAGAAAGAGGGCTGAGAAAATATTTATAGACACCTCACATCCTGGATATAAACTGTTTCAATTCATCCCTTCAGGATGCAGGGACTGTTTTTTTCCCCCAACACCATCACTCTGCTAAACACCTAACTCCCACAACACAGTCTTATGCCTAAAGATATTTATCCATGTAGTAGGGACGAATCACTATTATCCTTCTCATCTTTCCATCTTTTTCATCTTCTCAATTTTCCTACTACCTTCTCCTATTAGTATCTTATGATTTATCACTTGTTGTTTGTATCTTATGATTTATTGTATCTTATGATTTACGATTTATCACTTTGTTGCTTGTATGTATAATGAGAGCTTAAGCACTGGAGACAAACTTTTGTGTGTCCAATCATTCTATTCTATTCTATTCTATTCTATTCTATTCTATTCTATTCTATTCTCGTCTATTCTATTCTATTCTATTCTATTCTATTCTATTCTATTCTATTCCTTTTTTCTATTCTATTCTATTCTATTCTATTCTATTCTATTCTATTCTATTCTATTCTATTCTATTCTATTCTATTCTATTTCTTTTTTCTATTCTATTCTATTCTATTCTATTCTATTCTATTCTATTCTATTCTAGTCTAGTCTAGTCTAGTCTAGTCTAGTCTAGTCTAGGTCTAGTCTAAGTCTAGTCTAGTCTAGTCTAGTCTAGTCTTTCATCAGAATCTTGTTTTGTAGCCAATGCTTACTTTGCTGCTATGACAGTATGTATTCTGATGTAGCAGAATTCAGGCTACAGCTGCTTCAGGCTTAAAACACAACACCCAGATCTGAGGTGGAAAGTCATACAGTCCAATCTACATTATATTATCAGATTAATGAAATTTTCTTCTCCTTTATTTTTATTTTTAAAGCTCTGTGCTGTTTGTGTTGTATTTCACTGAACAATAAAAATACTACTACTAAAACCCACTTTGGTGGAGCTGCACAAACTTTGACTCAAAACCAAAGGTGAATCTATCAAGTTATCCCTGGATCCCTTTAATTGGCTGAGCTGAATCAAATGCCTTCAAATTGGTATGATCATTCAATAGCAATAGCCAATAGCCCTTAAGACTTATATACTGCTTCATAGTGCTTTACAAGCCTAAGGGGTTTACAGAGTCAGCATATTACTCCCAACAATCTGGGTCCTCCTTTTATCATCCTTGGAAGAATGGAAGACTGAGTCAACCTTTAACTGGTCAGGATCAAACTCCTGACAATGAGCAGTAAATTAGCCCTCAATACCACATTCTAGCCACCGCACCACCACAGCTCTTCAAATGACTTTTGCACAGGCATTTTTCTCCAGCCAAATCTCCCTACTGAACAGATGATGATTTATATGAGTTCTTAAATACTTCATCCTGCCCTTCAGTTCTATACACCAGCAACAGGCAGTTTTCGTCTCTTGAGAGCAGCATTCCTGCAGGAAATATTATTAAATTTATCTGCAGCCCATCTCACAGTTCAAGGTGACTCTGAGCCGGCTTACAGTGTAGTAAAATATACAAATATCCAGATAGTTATAAGTGTAAAAACGGATGAAAATAAAATAAAACAAACTAAAAAATAAGGGATTGGAGCGGACAAGTGGAAATGCTTTCTCTCTTAATGCACCACTCACTTCCTGCCAACAGCTTCTCCATCAGAAATAATCTGTGGATATCTGTAGAACAAGTTTGCTCCTGTACAAAAAAACCCAAGTGCAAAATATTTTAAATTATTTTCTGCCAGGAATCTTACTTGTAGTTTGGGTTTTGTTCTGGGTTCTACATTCCACTTTAGGACTCTTTTGGAAGGAGGTCTTGAGTTGAAGCCAACTTGAGTTCCTGATTGCATCAGGATATGTGTGTGATGGCTTCATCAAATATTCTTCCACTGATGTGGAAGCAACTCAGCTAATATACTCAGGACCCTATTAATGTGATAATATTTATAATTGTGTCTGCAGGGAATAATTTCGTTTCTTTTGAGAGCTTCATTAATCACAGAATCAAATTGACTCAGGGAGAAAATCTCACTAAAGAGAAGATAAATTGTACAGGAGTTGGGAAGATGTGACAAAACAACTAACAGGCATTTCTGTATTACAGTTTCTGCTGCAGAGAAAAGCTCAGAGGAACTGGATAATTTCAGCTGATGCGAAAATCCATCAGAAGTAGAAGATCTGATGTCAGCCCTTTGAGGTTGTCCAAAGAAGAAGCTCAAATCATGGGTACCACATTTATCCTAAGATAACAGAATCAAGATCAAATAAAAGTATCTCCAACCGACTAAGGTTGGTGACCTCTGGATTATAAAGTCTCCATTCCTAAAAATTTCAGGCTTCTAGTTGAAGCTGTTTTTCCTAAAGCAGGAAGACTGAGGCTGCATTCTGCTTTTAAGAAGATGTGTCTCCTCTTCTCCTTTAGGGAAATATAATATTCTGCCTCTTTTAATATCCCCCAAAATATTTCATTCTTTGGGGGGGGGCTTCCCACACAATAAAAGAGAAGAACACTCAACTTACTAATACTACTTTTTCTTTCTGCTTTTTCTTTTCTTCACCTTCTCTTTCACTTTCTTTTTTCCCACTTATGATGAGATTTTAATATTATAATTTTTAGCAACTGCTAGAAGGGAATGTCAAGGCCTTCCTGTTAAGGAAGCAGTTCGATTTTAGTTTTGGCCAGCAAGTGTTATCCTTCGAAAATATATTTAATCCACAAATACTTCCCTTCAACAGAAATCGTGCAAGTCACATTTTCTGTCTCACACAATGAGGAAAATGAAAGTAATTGGAAGCATTTGGCCTTGAGAAGGCTGATATATTACAGACTGATATATAAGAACTCAAATACTTTATCACCCTGACTTGCAAGACATGGAATTATATTAGGAGAAATTTCCTAAGAAGGAGAACAGCTTGATCACTGCACCAGAGACAAAATATTTCTTTAGATTATGTTCAGGCAGAAGCTGAAGGGGCATCTTTTAGAGATACTTTTATTTGATCTTCTGTTCCTGGGCTGAGCTTGGTCTCTCTGTTATGAATGACCTTTTTCACTTCAGTTCAGACCTTGGAAATTTCTGAGATTTAGCATAACTTCCATTGATCTCTCTCTCTCTCTCTCTCTCTCTCTCTCTCTCTCTCTCTCTCTCTCTCTCTCTCTCTCTCTCCCTCTCTCTAGTTTACAGATAAAGCTATGCAAACTAAAATCGCAATGGCCATATTTTAACTTGTAGGCTATCAACATCTATACTCTATATCAGTGGTTCTCAACCTGTGGGTCGGGACCCCATTTGGGGTCGAACGACCATTTCACGGGGGTCGCCAAACAATGCAGTCCGCCATTTTTTCCCCCTTTTACTTAGCTGTGCTACTCCCTTTTATTCTATTGGCTTTTGAAAGCCAATAGAATAGACTCTCTTGAATAGAGTCTAATTCTATTGGCTTTCAAAAGCCAATAACAATTGTCCAGGCTGTCTCTGCCCTGCTGAGCCCGCCAAAACTCCCATTCTGCAAACGGTGCTGCACCAATTGAGTAGTCCTCGACTTACGACCGGTTGGGGGTCGCGGCATTAAAAAGGTTGAGAACCACTGCTCTATACGGATAGAGGGCTCTGCAATCTTTCTTAGATCCCAGGAAGGAGAATTGAGGAGCTGTGGCAAGCAACCTTGACTATTCAGTCAGTGGAAATGATTCTCTTTGCCAAGCATTTTTTAAATGAGGAGCCATCTGCTTTATGCCTGTATTATTGATCTGAAGTGGAATTGAACCAGGAGCCTGCTTGTATTATTCATTTTAGAGCAATCGTCTCCAATTCTCCAGCAAATTTCTGCTTTTTGGCATTTCCTCTGGTGCTGCTCTTAGGCTGGAAAGTAGGTGGCAGCAGAACCACACTGAGGATGTTCCTGGATTTGTCCTTCCTTTTCTCTCTAAACAATTCTGAGAGTCAGGATGACGGAGCATAAAATGCCCATCTGCAAAGGCAGCTCACCTTTCCACTTACAGTCTGTCCTTCTCTACAATGATCTCTATCATCTCTATCATAAGAGTACAGAGAAGAGCAACAAAGATGATTAGGGGACTGGAGGCTAAAACATATAAGGAACGGTTGCTGGAATGAACAGAAGGATGAGCGGGGACAGGATAGCAGTCTTCCAATATCTCAGGGGCTGCCCCAAAGAAGAGGGAGTCAAGCTCTTCTCCAAAGTCTCTGAAGGCAGGACAAGAAGCAACGGGTGGAAACTAATCAAGGAGAGAAGCAACCTAGAACTAAGGAGAAACTTCCTGATAGTTAGAACAATTAACCAGTGGAACAACCTGCCTCCAGAAGCGGTGAATGCTCCAACACTGGAAGTTTTTAAGAAGAGACTGGACAGCCATTTGTCCGAAATGGTATAGGGTTTCCTGCCTGAGCAAGGGGTTGGACTACATGACCTCCAAGGTCCCTTCCAACTTTATTATTATTATTTACTAGTTGGACAGGCTCCTAGGGGCAGGCAAAACCCCTGTAAGTCAGTTTGGCAGGTCAGGAGCAGCTCTGCAACATAACCACAATCACTTTGTCAACTTTGGCAAGACAGAATAAAATTCTGATTGTTTTCTGAACCAAAGAGCAATAGACAAAGCTGGTTGAAAAGAATATGTTGCCTTGCTTGCAGGTCAGCTAGTTGAGGGTAAATTCAGTCACAGTCAGTCCTCAAATTATGACCACAATTTCTGTTGCTAAGGAAGGAAGTTGATAAGTGTCTTGTACCCATTTTACAACGTTTTCCCCATGGTTGTTAAGTGAATCACTGCAGTTTGCTAAAAAAAAACCTGGCTTCCCCTGTTAACTTTGTTTGTCGGAAGCTGCATCGTTTAACCTCGAGATGCTGTGCCTGTCATAAATACATGCCCGTTGCCAAGGACCTACACTTGGATCATGTGATTATATGGATGCTACGATGGTCGTAAGTGTGAGGACCAATTTTAAATCACTTTTTCAGTGCTGTTGTAACTTTGAACAGTTACTAAATGAATGGTTGTAAGTCAAGGACTATTTGTACATTAGAAAAAGAAGACCAAAACGTAGAGGATTCGGTTCCAATTGGTTCTTACATGATCGTTCGTTCCAAATGCACAATTTGAATTTTCCTTTTATTAGTTCTGAAGGCTAATGGAAACCCTTGTATACATTTTTATATTAGATGCATATAAATCACATACAATTGGATTTAAAACAATCTCATTCATTCAGAAAACTAATCCACTTTGGATAGTCGAACTAATTTGAATAGAATAGAATAGAATAATACAGTGGGAAAGGTCTTATCTGGACTATTAAATTGCATTTTCACAGACCTGAAAAGCATCCAAAGTGGTCTGAATCAATTTGGAAGCATTTAATTTGAGGTAATGCATTGGTCTGAATCAAGTGATTGATCTGAGTTACTAAATGTATCCCGTGCTTCAAATCAGGCTCAAACAATTCAATTGATTTGGAGCATCAAACATTTGCCTACTTCTTACGATGTCCCAAATGCAACATTTTCCCCAAAAAGCAAACTGAGATTTCTGAATGAAAACTGCAGCTACAAGGGAAACAATAGTTTAGGAAGGACCCCTTTGGCAGTTTAGCTCCTGCTCATTCTGACTAGACTTCATTTAAAATGGTTGCTATCATTTTATAATTAATTATAACAGTAATTAATCTGATTTTAATCCTCTTCCTAGTTTTTTATTTTTTAAAAAACTTTGTAAATGAAAAGGAAACCTTAAGTGTAACAATAAAGATAAAATAGTACAAATGAGATTCTTATTCATGACCTCTTCTTCAACCATCTCCTCCTTCTCCTCTTCCACCTCCAGATTGTAGAAACACTGAACTTATTAATCAAGTCTTAAGTTGCCACTGCTGAAGCTTTCTATGACAATTGCTGGAGTGTCTGATGATGCTTAGACTGGAAAAAAAAATACTGGGAATTTTGAAGGCCTGATCCTACCTGTAGGAAAGTATGTGTGTATGTATTTATACAATTTATATGCCCTTTCATCTGACTTTGGGGCAGTTAGCAGAACATTGCAAACCAACCCAGAGATCCAAAAATTAAAAACAACCCTAAGAAGAACAAAACCAATAAAATAATATGCAATATACAACACGGGTGGTAGATTTTTGACTTTTCCATTTTACCTGAGGTTGTTCTTAAAAGCAACTTCCTTGCAAACCTGTAACAAAATGACAACATGGAACTACCTTTCTCCCCATCCTTCAGTTTTCAGCATTTCCATATATCTGAAAATTAAATGTGATGAGTTGCTCCAGTATTGTTCTAGGGCACGGGTGTCAAATTCGCAATGTCACGTGACATGTTGTGATGTCTTGTGACTTTTTCCCCATTGCCAGCAATGGGGTGTGCATGGTTTTGGCGTGATGTATCTGGCCCACAGGCTGGCAGTTTGATACCCCTGTTCTAGGGAATTCTGGGAAAAAACAAAGGGTATCATGAAACTGGTAACAGTGCTGTCAAAAAACAGGGTGGAAATTAGTTCCCCATTTACTTACTGCTCCACAATTTCAAACTGGATGTTCCCAATTGAAAATTTCTTACACATCTCCAGGCTGGATGAACTTATATTTCAACTGGGGCAAGCTACAAGTCAATTTTGCTAACAGATGGGATTTTTTTTTTTTAATCCCCAAGAACTCCAGGAGGGATTGGAAAGCATATCTTTTGGAACTATTTTAATTGGAATGTCCATGAATCAAGCTTCATGCCAAAGTTGAGTTCCCTTCAAGACATATGAAAGCAGGGGAGAAAGAACATTAAGGGTTAAAATCACATTTTGTTCAAAACAAAATCCAAATGAGCACAACAGTTTCTTCTCTACATTTAATAGGAATTTAAAGGAATGGATACGAGTTCTGGGAATTTTTTCATTTACTTGCATGTCTTCAAAACTACAAGTGGTCAAGACCAGTCCTCCCATTAGCACCACAGAGGAGCAAATTGGAGGCACGACCTCCATGGGAACTCATGACCAAGACTTAGTCCTCTGTTGCACTAGATTGGCTGTTTGTCCTTCCTGACCTGCCTATCTGTATGCATTTTTCAGAGTGACAGCTACAGGCTGCCAGTTGACTAACTTCCTAATGGGAGGCCACAAGACTACTATTGATAAAAAGGAGGGATAAAGGAGGAGGCACTCATGGGATTAATGAGGAGGCAGTAAATTATTTTAGGATGCTTCTCCAAATGCATGGTCATGCTCTACATCAATGGGGATGGAGACCTGATGGTCCTCTGCTATGAACTTTGGATCTCCTACCTTTTTGATAAGCTCCATTGGATTGTTTTTTGGCCACAGTGCCTCTGTTGACTTATAAGTTCACTGGCACATTGTTAGGGATGAGCTGGCTAGCAGGAATCTGCAGTTCTTAGACTAGTGAGAACTATTTTGTCCTTAAAGCCTAGCTGTCTTCTGTGATCTTGAACTGAATGGCCCAATATACATTAGCATGGAAAGGCAGAAAAAAAAAAAAAAAAAAAAACTGGAATAGAAGCTGACCTTCTGACCTTTTGTTGAAGCTGGCTTCTTTCTTGTCTGCCGTAAAATATCAACATTCGCCGTAAAATATCAACATTCGCTGAGTCATATCCAAGAGTCTCCTACAACTTAACCAATTTCAGAATAAGGAGTTGGCTGGAGAGCCTTGATTGACAGCTGTGATAGGTTGAAGCAGGATAGCAATGAAGCTTTTTTTTTTTCTTTCCCAGCTGACTGTTTTCAGATTTTACACTTATCACTTTTACTTCTACCATGTCTTCTTTTAACAGAAACAAGGCGGAGAAGAAGAAAGGAAGAAATGAGGAATGGGAAAGGAGGCCCTTGAGAAAAACCCTATCAGGTGCACTAAAGATGTTATTATCCGACCATGGCCAGGACTGATCCCCTCATTCCTGTGAGCCCATCTTGAGAGAGGGGAGAGAATTTGGATCATGTTGCACGAGGCAAGACTAGGCTAGCATTCCTACCAAGAAAAAGAGCCTCAGGGTGTTGTGATTCTGTGCCAGCCACTGGACCCGACAGCTGACTCTGAGGAATCAGAGGAGGAGGAGGGGTCTGGAGAGCCATCAGAGTCAGAGGAAGGCTCTGATGAGCTCCAGGTCTTACAATCTGATGAAGAGCCTGGCCCCTCCACTCGTACTCAGGCTGAATCAGACTCTGAGGACTCATAGCTGGAAGACATCATAGATGCTCGCAAATGCAGACAGGCAACAAGAGCAGGACAGAGGGAGGCAATGGGGTGACTCCAAGGGAGGAAGAGAAGGCATTGAGAAGCCTTGGGGCTGCATAATAAAAAGGGACAGTGTGGGCGGTGCTGGTTGCTGAAGGCAACTGTTTGCAAAGGAATCAAGTTTCATGGAATCCTGTTTTGTTTGCCTTGCTTGTGAACAATTCTCCGTTTGAATCGTGTTCTGTTTGTCTTGGACAATTTTCCGTTTGCATCATGTTTTGTTTGCCTTTGCTTTTGGGACATTTTGCAGGTCTGTAAATAATAATAAAAAGGGTTTGTTTTTCCTGCATTTCCAGCCTACTTGTTAAAAGAGGGGTTTGTCCTTGTGAGTTAACAAGGACTCACATAGGCTGGGACAGAACACAGAGGAAGAAGGAAGCACTGGCAGGCTTCTAGCCCTGTGGGAATGTCTCCATCAAACAAACCTGACAGAATTGTCCTGGCTCAAACAAAACTCCTCCCACATGCACCACTGATGAGAACCAGGCCTATTCTGTCCTGCTGAAAGAAAAGCTTCTCCATAAAACTGTTGCTCTAAAATGCAGCTTAATCCGCAGTGCTGAGCCTTCTCAATTATGGATCGCTGTTCCTTACTTTGCTGTGGCCTTCCAGGTACATGTAGGAATAAAGAATAGTGGAATCGGAGGTGACCTTGGAGATATCCTAGTCCAACCCCCTGCTCAAGCAAGATACCCTGTACCATTTCAGACAAGGAGAAGTATAGTAGTCCCAGCAGACCTGGAAAATAAAGGAGAGTATTTGCATTGCAGAGTTGAAATCAGGGATCCTTTGTGCTCTCTGAGTTTGCAGACATTTCTTGCAGACATTTCATGGCCCAAATAAAATTACAGTTTGGGTAATGAAATGTCTGCAAGAAAACAACCAGCTTAGAGAGCACCAAGGACACCTCACATCTGGGAAATGCCAGCTTCCTCCTTGGAAACAATGAAATAAAGTGAATTTGCCATTCAAGTTCAACTCAAATGGCTTTGGATACTTTCTGTGACATGTGTAGTTGCTAGCGAAGGTCTTGTACACAAATATGTGCAAAAGCTTCCTCTAGCAATTGGATAAGCTGAAGTAATTTCAGTAGCAGAGGGAGTCAAGCTGTTCTCCAAAGCACCTGAGGCAGGACAAGAAGCAATAGATGGAAACGAATCAAAGAGAGAAGCAACCTAGAACTAAAGGAGACATTTCCTGACAGCTAGAACAATTAATCAGTGGAACGACTTGTCTCCATAAGTTGTGAATGCTCCAACACTGGAAGTTCTTAAGAAGAAGGGCAGACATGTCAAACTTGTGACGTCATGTGATGTTGCACAACGTATCGGGAGAGTTTTGCCATTGCTGGCAGTGGGGTGGGCGTGGCTTCCACATGACGCATCCGGCCCGCGGGCCAGCAGTTTGACACCTCTGGTATAGGGTTTCCTGCCTGAGCAGGGGGTTGGACTAGAAAACTTCCAAGGTCCCTTCCAACTCTGCCATTCCATTCCATTCCATTCCATTCTAGCACTCTGAGCACTTCACTGAGACTGTGCCCAATAAGACATTGTGTTTCCTCTTCAACATGAATTGCTTTGTATCTATTACACTAAGCATTCCTGCCTAGAGGTAGACCTTGACTTATGACCACAGTTAGGATAGAATTTCCCAGCCAGGCACTTGTTAAGGGAGTCACGTCTGACTTTATGACCTCTTTTTGCAGTGTTAAGTGAATCATTGCTGTTAAGTGAATCATGCAGTCATTAAGTGAATCCCTATTGATTTTGATTTTGTTTGTTGGAAGCTGGCTGGGAAGGTCACAGATGGCAATCACACAATCTCAGAACGTTGTAACTTGTTGTGAACTCATACTAGTTGCTAAGCTTCCAAAGTTTGATCACATGACCATGGGCATGCTGCAACATTTGGGGTTGTAAGGCAAAGACCTGTTGTAAGTCCCTTTTTTCAGTGCTGTTGTAACTTCAAGCAGTCACTACCCAAAATAGTTGTAAGTTGAGGACTACTTGCATTTCCTGTGCAATGCTTTCAGGTTTACATCTGGCTCTCTCTATAGCAGACATGTCAAACTCATGATGTCACGTGATGTTGCACAACATATCGGGAGAGTTTTGCCATTGCTGGCAAGGGGGTGGGCATGGCTTCTGCATGACGCGTCCAGCCCACAGGCTGGCAGTTTGACACCCCTGCTCTATAGCGTTATGAAGCTCAGCAAGCAACATGCTAGAATAGTAAGCTCTGATTCTTCTGTGGCTTGTGTAACAGTAATTATGCAATTTTGGCTGCCTGGCTTGCTTCATTTGATAATGGACCCTCCTCTTCTGTTACTTTCTGCACCTCAGCGCATTGCTGGAAAGTTCTCCTGAGACAGCTGTGATGCTGGGAAGTTTCCTCTTCCTTCTGTTCCATTTCCGACTGCGGCTGTTTCCACATATTACTTGATAATATGAGATGAGTTCCTATGACAGACAATGGATGGATATTCTCAGGTGGGCACAGCAAAAGGAATTTCTTCTCTTCTGTGCAGACGTCACATGGCAATGTGCTGTACCTTTTCTTTTATCTCTTCGTGCTTGTAAGT
This sequence comes from Crotalus tigris, assembly GCF_016545835.1. Taxonomy (NCBI): domain Eukaryota; kingdom Metazoa; phylum Chordata; class Lepidosauria; order Squamata; family Viperidae; genus Crotalus; species Crotalus tigris. Next base: position 1,151,169 of record NW_024097052.1, read on the forward strand.
GCATTTCATTGATGAGAACATTGGCAGGAAGTCCGCCAGCATTTGTCCCTACATGTTTTCATTCAGGTAGAGGAGAAAAAGTGCCTTCAAACTGCTTTCACAAGAAAATAGAATTTCAGAGACATTTAAATGAAGGAAGGCAGATAGAGGAACATTGGCACTTATTTGTAAGTGACAACAAGGCCACGAATGCGCCATTTCTTTTAATGCAGTGTTTCTCAACCTTGACCATTTTAAGGCATGTGGACTTCAACTCCCAGAATTCCACAGCCAGCATTGCTGGCTGTGGAATTCTGGGAGTTGAAGTCCACATGCCTTAAAATGGTCAAGGTTGAGAAACACTGTTTTAATGGATGATCATTCCTGGATCATTTTCTGTAGCCTCCCAACACTGCAATTACATATCTAGGAACGACATCAGGAAGAACATTATTTTATGGTCCTTTCAAACTAACCCTTCAAAAATGGTTGGAGAACTGGAGAAATGTAGAAATTTTCCAGTTTTCCCATCCATACATTTGATGAACTTTTGGAAAAGTAATTTGGCCCCATATCTGATTGATCCAGAGTCCAGATTACACAAAGGTGGGTTCCATTAAAAGGGTTTTACGGGTTAAGGAGAGGGATCAGAGGCTTTTGGAATAGGAAGAAAGGGTTGGGTGGCCATTGAAGGCCCCAGGAACGAGTAAGATTTATGAAGCAGCTCGCCCTGTAGTTCTTTAAATTTACAGAATACATAATAAGAGACATGGAAGGGACCTTAGAGGTCTTGTAGTCCAACCTCCCCCCTGCTCAAGCAGGAAACATGATACCATTTCAGACAAATGGTTGTCCAATCTCTTCTATAAAACCTCCAATAATGGAGCACCCATAATTTCTGGAGGCAAGCTGTTTCACTCATTAATTGTTCTCACTGACAGGAAATTTCTCTTTAATTCTAGGTTGGATCTCTTCTTGATAAGTTTCCATCTGTTATGTCTTCTCCTATCTTTAGGGGCTTTGCAGAATAGGTTGATCCCTTCTTCTTGCCTCCATAAGTGCTCCAAAATACTGGAGATCTTTAAGAAGAGTTGGACAATTTGAAATGGTATAAATAGGGTCTCCTGCCTGAGCAGGGGGTTGGACTAGAAGATCTCCAAGGTCCCTTCCAACTCTGTTATTCCGTCCTGTCCTGTTCCCTGTGACAACTTCTCAAATACTGGAAGACTGCTGTCATGTCATCCCTAGTCCTTCTCTTTGTTTGACTAGACATCAACATTCCCGGTAATCACTGGAACCTACTAGTTTTGGGGACGTGTCTTTTCGTTTATCTGCACACGTGAAAATGGTGGCTGCCATTTTGTCCATGAAGAAGAGGGCATCCGCCTTGTTGCCATGCACCATTCTTCCTTAGGGACTGAGGAACCAGCACATTCTTGTGAGTCATGGGGAATATCAAATTACATACATGGAAAATAAAATATTTACTGGTTTTATGCATGGGCAAAACAAGGAGACCATCGTTTTTCTACAGCTACATACATTGCCTTAGAGAACAAAAACAACAACAACAACAACAAAAATAATAATAATAATGGACTCCAGAAGATAGTAGAGGACAGGAAGGCCTGGAGGAATGTTGTCCATGGGGTCGCAATGGGTTGGACGTGACTTTGTAACTAACAACAACAATAAAGTTGGAAGGGACCTTGGAGGTCATCTAGTCCAACCCCCTGCTCAGGCAGGAAACCCTATACCATTTCAGACAAATGGATCTTGTGTCTAGTTATCCCCGGGATTATAGCAGTCTTAGATTCCAGTGAAAGGCTTTCTTGATTTGTCTGTAGCTTTTATAAAGCTGGAAGAGTACATATTTTTCCGACGTGTCATATTTCCATAAAACAGGTCAAACCCTGAGGCAATTCCATGGTTAAGGGCAATACAACTACTTTCCATTCAAGCATCTTTCCCCCTCCACGCTCGCTCCAGCCCTCATGGCTGACATTTTTCTTCTAATCTGATCTAATCTCTGGAGTCTCTCTCATCCCTCAGAGGCTTTTACAAAGTGGGATGTCACCAACAACAACCTGCATTTGTTTTCTTTTCATTTCCTTTTAGTGTCCCCCTGTCAAGTTAGGTTTGACTGAAAATAAAAAAAAACCAACAACCTGGGTTAATGTTATCTTGCATCTCAATGTCACTACTCAAGGTTTTTTACTACATCAATTAAGTCTCCAATCTCAGCCTAGCTTTTCATTTCATGTTTTTGTTTTTTTTTAATCCTTAAAGCAAGAGCCGTAACTCAGAGCTTTTAATTCCCTGGGTAATCTTTTCTTTTTCTTCCACTCGGTGGAAGACAATAATTTCTTTCTTTTCTTCCTCTGTTTTATTTTTGGAGGAATTACAATCAGTTGAAGAGGAGCACTAAATCTGTGTAATAAAAAATGCTGCATAAGTAGCAAACTCCTGACAAGCACCACCAAAAGGCTGATTAGCACATACCCATGCATGTTACTACTATTTCTTCAATTTTTAAAAATATTTTTCTGAAAGTCTTGGCTTCCTACCAAACTTACCTTTACTAATGAGTAGTAATAAAAATTAATGCCAACCCAATTTTCTCTGGATATACTTTTCCATTCCCAGAGGAGTCTAAGATAGGGAGAAGAAGAGAAGCTGCAATAAAGGTCCTCCTAGAATTTGTCTTTCCATTAAGGAAAAAAAGAGCAGTTGTCATGGTTGAAGATCTGCAATTATAGTTTAGTAAGGTGACCAACTTTTTTACAATGAAAAGGAGGACACAAATAAATTGAAGAAAAAAAATATCGTACATAAAAGAAACATTTTATTCATTGCAACAATATAGAATACACTATAATATGATAAATGCAACTATATAGAATACACTATAATATGATAAATGCAGAGTGGGCCCCGCAGCTCCTAAAGCACCAGCTGTGCCAGCTCTGGCCCCGGGGGGCAGCCCGCCGTCAACACACCCCACCTGCAGCTGCCCTGCCAGCACCACTGCCCACCCTGCATAGCCCTGTGTAGAGCGGGCCCCGCGGCTCCCACTGCACGGGGGGGGGGGGGCAGCCAGCCGCCACCGCCCCTCACACCCCTGCCCACAGCAGCCCTGCCATCCCTGCCTCTTGTGCCCGCAGCCATTATTGCCCTAGCAGGGCCGAAGATCAAGAGAAACTTACCGTGATGTCACCGCTCCAGTCTCCTCCAGGTATCTTCAGGACTAACTAGGAGATGGTGTCGTTGGGTAGCAGGTGCAAAGTTCCTGCCAATTCGCCTTCACTGCAGACAACTTGCATGTGCAACGTTTGCCGGCCGCGCTCAGCAGCAATTTGGTGCGCTCAGCAGCAATTCCTATTGGCTTTCGAAAGCCAATAGGGGGAGTAGCACAGCTCATGCAAAAGTTGAAAAAAAAATTAAAAAAAAGGTGCCGGAACGCCATTCTGAGCGTTCTATGAGGGAAAAAAAAGCCCTGAAGATTAGTCTTCAAACATCGAAAAGGAGGACATGTAGGAGGACCATTTTTGAGGGAGGACAGAACTTAAAAAAGAAGGACTGTCCTCCCTAAAGGAGGATGGTTGGTCACCTTAAGTTTAGAAGCTGGAAAAGAGGGTCAAGTGATCTACTCAAACTTGAAAAGCTGGATACTACTGATAGAAAAGAATATTTGTAGCTCAGGGTTGAACTGTGGGGTCCTGAATGCTCTCTGAGCTTCGTGGTTTTCTTGCAGATGTTTCATTACCACACTAGGCAATATTATCAGTGCACTGATAATGTTACTTAGTTTGGTGATGAAATGTCTGCAAGAAACCCACCAAGCTCAGAGAGCACCAAGGATCCTAAAGCTGAATAGACCTGGACAGAGCTTCTTCTGTACCATGGTGCTTTCTGGAATGAATACATAACTGCATGACCTTAGATCCGACATGTCAAACACAAGGCCCGGGGGCCAGATGCAGCCCGCAAAGTAGTTTCATGTGGCCCACAAAGCCATCCTGGAAACAGTGAGGGAACGGCCCCTCTGCCTTGGCCCTGGCCCAGGCCAGCCGGGAGCCAATGTAGAATTTTGTGGTGGCCATCTATGCTGAAATGCATTCAGTCTTAGCTCCATAAGCCCCTCCCCCCACATGGCCTGAGAGGAACAGTAATAATAATAATAATAATAATAGTAATAATAATAAGTTGGAAGGTACCTTGGAGGTCATCTAGTCCAACCCCCTGCTCAGGCAGGAAACCCTATACCATTTTGGACAAATGGCTGTCCAGTCTCTTCTTCAAAACTTCCAGTGTTAAAGCATTCACTGCTTCTGGAGGCAGGTTGTTCCACTGGTTAATTGTTCTAACTGTCAGGAAGTTTCTCCTTAGTTCTAGGTTGCTTCTCTCCTTGATTAGTTTCCATCCATTGCTTCTTGTCCTGCCTTTAGGCGCTTTGGAGAATAGCTTGACTCCCTCTTCTTTGGGGCAGTCCCTGAGATATTGGAACACTGCTATCATGTTCCCCCCTCGTCCTTCTCTTCATTAAACTAGACATACCCAATTCCAGCAGCCTTTCCTTATATGCTTTAGCCACCAGTCCCCTAATCATCTTTGTTGCTCTTCCCTGTACTCTTTCTAGAGTCTCAACATCTTTTTTACATCGTGGTGACCAAAACTGGATCCAGTATTCTAAGTGTGGCCTTACTAAGGCATTGTAAAGTGGTATTAATACTTCATGTGATCTTGATTCTATCCCTCTGTTAATGCAGCCCAGCACTGTGTTGGCCTTTTTGGCAGCTGCAGCACACTGCTGGCTCATATTTAAGTGATTGTCCACTAGAACTCCGAAGTCCCTCTCCCAGTTACTACTATTGAGCAAGATACCCCCTATACTATACCTGTACATTTGGCTTTTCTTGCCTAAATGTAGAACCTTACTTTTTTCACCATTGAATTTCATTTTGTTAGATAGCGCCCAGTGTTCAAGTCTGTCCAGATTCTCCTGTATCCTAAGCCTGTCTTCTGGAGTGTTGGCTATTCCTGCCAGCTTGGTGTCGTCTGCAAATTTGATGATTTCCCCATCTCTCCCCTTGTCCAAATCTTTGATGAAGATGTTGAAGAACACTGGGCCCAGAACAGAGCCCTGGGGCAATCCACTACACACTTCCCTCCATGTAGATGTGGTTCCATTGAGGCTCCTCCAGTGGACCATGGCTTGGCACTTGCCCTGGTCCCACCTCCTTCTGCCAGAGACTCTCAGATCTGTCCCACTCCTGCCCAGTCCCCCACAGGCACCCTTGACGCGAACGGTGTAGAGCTGGCCACAGCCACCCAGTAGGCCACACCCACTCCATCCATGCCCACCCAGTAGGCCGCACCCACCCTGGCCCCCTGAGGGCAACTGCAATGCTGATGCAGCCCTCAATGAAATTGAGTTTGACACCCCTGCCTTAGATGGTAAGTACAAGTTTTTTAACAGTTCAGCAATGCTATAGGAGATCCCTTAGCTATCTCATACATCTAAAAATACAAAGTCCACTTCTTATAAATCCATTTTAGAAAGGAACAACAACAACAACAAAACCTTATAGGAGCAAAGCTAGACATGAAAACTACCTAACCAAAACAAAGAGTAGAATGAAGTTATTTGCTGCAGCAAAATCAATGTTTCCAGCTATTGTTATAATGATCAAAGCTCTTACACATGGTGTGGTGCTTTGCCAAACAATGCGGTTATGATATCCTCCTCAAGTGCCAGAAGAAAAAAAGACCACCAAAGGAAGAAAGAGAAAGAGAACTGCAGGCATGTTCATTATTGGAAGAAATGTCAAGAGAACATGGAAAGAGTACACGAGGTTCCAATGAAGCTCCATCTTCTCTGTAGTTGAACTCGGGAAATGAAGCAATCAGTAGCTCAGTGGAAAAGACAGAAGGAAGGCAATTGGTTCCACCAATGACATCACCCAAATATGGTTTGGCTTGGCACTTATGTGCTTGAGGATCTAGGTATCCTATGATAATTTGGACATTTGTCTTCACGCCCCTTGAAAATTAGTATAATGTGTCCATAAGTTGTTGGGATGAGGTCTTTTGCACCACTGAGGAACTTTGTGTCACTCCTAATGCCTCTTTCAGCACACCCAGAAGCCAGAAGATACTGAATGTATATGCCTGAGTTAAGTGGCTGAATCAATGCAAACTAGTGTTATGCAGAAAATTTAGAAGGGAGCACATGCTGCTTTGTCATGCAGCTTCAAAAGGGTGTTGTTTCAGAGCTTTACTAAATCAGAGGATACGTGGCAAGTAAATACTTCTTGTAGCAGAATGCCACTGTCTTTGAATACCAGGTGTTAGTGATGGCTAGGGGACTATGTCCATCTTGGACCAAGAAATAACGGCAACAGTGTCTCACTCTCTCGCAATTTCATGTCTGGTGTGCTGCAGCACTCCTTGTATGGGCATGCCTTTGAAGATGACCAGGAAGCTCCAGATGATGCGTTAGATAGCCATACCATCAGCATAGAATGAGCTGGCTATTACTTATAAAGGCTTTGAGGGCAAGACACAATGTTATTGTGTCCATTATGTTTCTGCATCCTACAAGGTCATCAAGAGAAGATTCCATCCCACATGAGGGGAAGGGAAGAGGAATCAGGAAAGAGGCCCTCTCCTTTGTCCTCCTACATCATGGAATGTGTATTTTCCACAAATTTGGTTGATGCCCTCACTCCTGTCTTTTCAGGAACTTCTCAAAGTTTCATTATTTAAACCTGGGCTTTTAACAGTTACTATCTAAAGAAGATGTAGAATTACCATAGGAACTGATTATGCTTGGTATTATGCTCAGTTTGTGCTTTAAGAGTCTTGTGAATCACCCTGAACTGTGTGATTGGAGTAGTATGAAAATGGTGTTAAGCAAACAAATAATATGTGCATTAATTAACTGTGTAGTGCTTCTGCATATATTTAGATTGATAAAACATTCTATAGAAAGCCATTTGGTTTAACTTACAGTAAATGGTCATGTACTGTAAATGCAGAAACTCCATTAGTGCATTGGTAAAATACTGCAAAGGAGAGAGAGAGAGAGAGAGTGAGAGAGAGAGAGAGAGAGAGAGAGAGAGAGAGAGAGAGAGAGAGAGAGAGAGAGAGAGAGAGAGAGAGAGAGAGAGAGAGAGAGAAGAGAAGGAGGAAGCAATGAGGTAGAGATATAATTGAACTGAACAACTGAAAAATTGTGGCACAGCATTTAGTGGAAAAGCTGTAAATAAAAACAAAAACGGTCCTCTGAAGAACTCCAAATGCATCAGCAATGTTTGAAAAGTGAGAGCAAGATGTTAGGGAAGCTTTCCTATCTCTTCTTTCAAGACTCAGAATCAAACAAAATCCACCATGGCTGGAAGTAACATTTAGTCTGATGCTTCATGCTCATCCAAACAATATCATTCAGATGCTTTTCTTTTGGCTAAAGGAATAAATTGTCAGGAGGGTGATAGATACAGCTTCCTAGATAATCAGCCAATCACTTTGTGGGTTCAGAGAAACATGAAAGAAGATGAAAAGTGACCTTCCCTGATCCCAAACTCATTGATGTGTAAGTAGGGTCTGGCATGTGTTCGGCTTTGCAAGAACTTACTTAATAGCTGTTCTCCGCCCTTAACATCCCACTCCCCTTCTGTTCTATCCATTCTGATTAAGCACAGAATTATTTCTTTATCCAAGACCTTCTGATCCATGGGCATCTTGACACCAGATACTCTATAACTATTCTCTGAGCAAATAGTCAAAAAAAAAAAAAAAAAAAAAAAAAAGAGATACAACCCATGGTAGGGATTGACCCTATCAAGAATGCAGACAACAATGTCTTGGCTTGGTTGTTTGTTTAATATTTTAAGCCACCCAATCCCTGTAGCCATGTTTTCTGGGTGGTTTATAATACAACTGCATAAAAATATACAAAAAAGAGTCAAAATCAAAACAGCACCTAATTTAGGCAGCTGTTAGGCAGCAGCTAGCAGGTCATTCATGAAATAAAAGAATATGAAATAGAATAAAATTAACAGCCAATTAAAAGCCATGGAAAATAGAAAGGTGTTAGGCTAAAAAAGACACAACTAAGAAAGACATATAGGGAGTCTTCCCTGAAGATTTCTTTATTGTTGTACACCTATAGACAGAATCTTGCCAAACTGAAGCCGACTACTACCTACATGAAACATATATTCTTGATATTCTTAGGGAGGAGCTGTCTTCGCTCTTTTTCCTGGAATAAAATGGAACCTTGAGGGATTCCATAACTCAACTGTCATGAAGTAGAACAATAATACCCCAGCATCACCTTCTGAAAATGGCCATACAGGTAGGAGCAGACCATAACACAGTACCCCAACATTTCAACTCTGACACCTTGTCCAGGTGGTATCCAAAATCTCTGAAAGGTCCAGTGTCATGGTTCCGACAGATGAAACTCTTCAAAAGGGCTTCGAGGCATTGTTTATCTTAAAGAATCTTTATTTTGAGTTGCATAACATCGGCACTGCATAATCGAAGCCAAAAACCAAATTCCCCTCTCCTGAGCACATAGTATCAAAGCACAATTCCCCCCTCCAATTGACAGTCATAAATCACATTCCTCAATTAGCTTGAAGCACGGGCTTCCTCTCCAGTTCTCCAGCCGCCAATTCCTTATCAGCTCTGGTTATGATAACCTTGTTTCTCACACTAGGTCCAATATTGTTCTGTCTAGCTGGACTCTCGTTCACATTCCCCTTCCCACCAGCATCTAACTCTAAAAGCAAAAGGTAAAAGATGACTACGCTTCAATACAAAAACATCCAATGTTAGCAGCATTGACATCCAGAAGAAACATGTTCACACACCCCTTTTACACCATCTTTTTACTGATAGAGACCAAGTCAATATCTGCTCCATAGTCAGGGCAGAAATCAGCTTGAAATGGATCTACAAAATCAGTTTCAACCAGGAGAGATGATTGCTCTCCACTTACTTAAGCATGCTGTCAAGGAAGGGAAGATTGGTCATTGAGCTATATTTGTTTTCATCCTTGGGTCCTGATTTGATTTCTTTAGGAGCAACCTGATCATTGACTTTTTTTTAAAGAGGCAGGAACACTCCCTCTCTCAACCAGGCATTTATGACCTTCAGAACCCAGTCAGCCTACCCCCCCCCCCTTACTAGATTTAATAAGCCAAGAAGTCAAGGGTAGAGCACATAATGTAGACCAAAAACATCCAGTAATCTTATTCTTCTCCTCAGGCTTCAGCAACTTAAACTAATCCAATAAATCAGGATAGGAAGGTGCTCTGGATGCTTGCACTTCTAGAATTTCATTAACTGAAGATGAAGAGACTAAGGTCATGACAAAACAAGTAACTTAATCTTCAAAGTGTCTTGCAAATTTTCACAAAGGAAAGGCACAATGGAAGTGGAGAAGAAAAAATGTCCTTGCTATCCTCACAGCCAGTGAGTAGGCCCACAAGTAGTAGTTGTTGTTAGTTGCAAAGTTGTGTCCGACCCATCACGACCCCATGGACAATGTTCCTCCAGGCCTTCCTGTCCTCTACCATCTTCTGGAGTCCATTTAAGCTCATGCCTACTGCTTCAGTGACTCCGTCCAGCCACCTCATTTTCTGTCATCCCCTTCTTCTATTGCCCTCAATCTTTCCCAGCATCAGGCTCTTCTCCAGTGAGTCCTTCCTTCTCATTAGGTGGCCAAAGTATTTGAGTTTCAACTTCAGGATCTGGCCTTCTAAAGAGCAGTCGGGGTTGATCTCCTCTAGGACTGACCGGTTTGATCACCTTGCAGTCCAGGGGACTCACAGGAGTCTTCTCCAGCACTATAGTTTAAAGGCTTCAATTCTTTGGCGCTCAGCCTTTCTTATGCTTCAACTTTCACAGCCATACATTGCAACTGGGAAAACCATGGCCTGGACCATACTCACTTTTGTTGGCAGGGTGATGTCTCTGCTTTTTAGTATGCTGTCTAGATTTTAAGCTATATTTGATTACATTAGGCATGACTTGAGTTCTAGCTGTTGTCCATTAGCTTTTCAGACTTCAGTTCAATTGTATACTAAGATATTACTTGATCTCTGCAAGTAAGAGAGGTTATTTAGCGATCATCATATTAACTATTCAGGACAATTCTGTATTCTACAAAGCAAACAATGTTCTTGGTTTGACAAGAGTCAATCATACAAAAACAGGAAATTCTCCCAGTCCTCTCTGGAATCCAGAAGAGTCCATTAGCCTCTGGGGAGGGTGGGTTGCTTTGTAGGTCTCCCACCTTTGGCTAGCTTGTGGACAGGATGTGAGATGCAACTGAACGAAGGAAAAGCCACTATAAAAAAACTCCCACCATAAAACTACTCAACCTTCTACCTCATAAATCTGGGAGAAAGACTCTCTTATATGATTTAATCAGTGACATCAATAGATGGCACTATGTAGAGATTCCAAGTGCGTTTTGTATATTTCTCAAGATTTCTTACTCTATTAACTCAGAAAAAGCGTATTTTAAAATAGAGTTATAATATTTAAAGTCCATGTAAATATAATAGCGCTGCCAATTGCATTGATAGTGGCAGAACCCAGGCCCAAAGGACCTCTGAAATAGCCATGTCCTTACAGCTTTCTGGGATCAGGGTGGGGTTCTTCCTTGCCTTAGGACCGTGGTGGCGAATCTATGGCACATGTGGCAGCACGCAGAGCCGTCTCTGGTGGCATGCGAGCCATTGCTGGGCCGAGCTGCTCTCTCCTCCTCTCCACGCATGTGCAGCTTTCTGCAGAGCTGTGCATGCACAGCTCTCCGCACATGCGCAGTCTGGGAATAGGCAAGAGGCTATAAAGGGAGCAACTTTTGGCGGAAGCAGGCACGGAGAGCGAAGCAGCAGCCCTATGTGCATCCCCATGCACAAGTGTGCCCCTGCCCTGCCAGGCAAGCAGAGCCATGGCATCTTCAGCAGAAGAGTGCAGGCGGGCAGTGGAAGGCACAACGGCATGTTGGGGAAAATGAAGAAGAAGCTAGAAGAGATGTTCTGCTGTTTTCATTGTGGAAAACCATGGGAAGGAAGGAAGGAAGGAAGGAAGGAAGGAAGGAAGGAAGGAAGGAAGGAAGGAAGGAAGGAAGGAAGGAAGGAAGGAATCTGATGGATCAATTTCATCCATCAATCAACGTCAGATCATCATCTCCTCTTCAACTACAGGTAATCTTTGACTTACAACCACAACTGGGACCAGAATTTCAATCGCTAAACAAGGCAGGCGTTAAGCGACTCATGCCTGATATTACAACCTCTTTTGCCAGAGTTGTTAAGCAAATCACACTGGTATTAAGCAAGTCCAGGTTCCTTCATTGACTTGCTTGGTGGAAGCCAGCAGGGACAGTTGTGAATGGTGATCATATGACCCCTGGATGCTGCAACCCTTGTAAATACATGCTGGTTTTGGATCATGTGGGGATGCTATGATAGTCATAAATGTGAGAACTGCTCATACAGTAAGTCACTTTTTTCAGTGCCATTATAACTTTGAATGGTCACTAAACAAATGGTTATATGTCAAGGACTACCTGTATGCAGATGATGAATGTCATCTAAAATTTAGGGGCAACGTTGCCCCTCAAATGTTCATTTCTTCACTAGCTAAGAAAGCTCATCTCTGTCTCGAGTCTTTTGCCCAGAAATTTTGAAGGGGGGATATAAGAATTTGGCATCATTTGATCAACCTGCTGGAACGTTGGAAAAACGACCTCTAGAAAAAGCAAAGAACAGCTGACTGGATAAATAAATGCAACCTGGACTTGATTCTCTTTCGGATCTTTTGAATTTCTCCAAGCCATCCTCTTTAATGGAATTCAAGCACATCAATGCCCAGATGCTTTGCAGTTTCACCTTCACTTTTCAAGCCCCCTGCTTCAGTTCATAAGCATCTGCGATCCGAGCTTCTGCCCTCTTCATTTCTCTTTCTGAGTTAAAAATGCACGAGCCCACAGATGTGCTACTCCAAGCAAGCCTCAGATCCCTTTTCCTTGATGCTTCGTTGCATCCAAGAGTCTCCAAATCAGAATGGCTTTGTGAAGACAAAAGCAGCTGTTCCTGCCGTCAGCCCAGCTCATGCGTAATTGCATAACACCCCTTGCCTGTGGTTTATGCTTCACTGCAATCAATATAACCTTTTAAAATTAATCTCAGTTTTTTTCCACCTTCCTCTCTCTCTCTCCTCCCTTCCCCCCCCCCCTTTCACGGACTTGCACACTCATAAATATCGCTGTTGAAACATTATGCAGGGAATGCTCTTTTATTTGGAAATTTATTGGAGCTTGTTGCCTTTTTTATCCTTAAAGCTCAAGGATTAGAATCCTTAAATTATATACTCAATTATTTGAAGTACATGAAATTGATCCGGCATTAAAATTCTACCAGGAATTCAATTGAATCCTTACAAATCTGACCTTGTAAAGTCAGAACTGAAGGCCAGATAATCTTGACTTGAATTTCTCCCAAAATGGACCAGTAAGTCCCATAATTCTCAGCATATTGCTTTGATCTTTAAAGTAGACGTCATGGTGAAGAATCTTTGGGGTCTTCTCAATGAGTTAATCTATTGCCATGTTAAAGCCATATTGGTTTTTGTTTCACCATGACTTGAAGGAACCAGTTCCACAAGTTATACTTTCCTAACATGATGTCCTCCCAACATGGTTTAAAATCAGAACTGTAGGGATACCAGCCCATCTGGTCTGAGGGATGTCCCATTGAAGGAACCTGCTCTCATCTCATAAATGCTCATGTTTCTCTAGAATTCCCCATCATTCCTCTTTGCTAGAAGACATCAAGATTTAACACTGTTAGAGAGAGAAGAAAAAGGTCTGCTTTGTTTTCTCTATACCAGGAAACTTCCTCTATTAAAAAAAAAATCCAAAGCCCTTTTCAAAAAGAGATTGGACAGCCATTTGTCTGAAATGGTATAAGATTTCCTGCTTGCGCAGAAGTTTGGACTAGAAGACCTGCAGGGACTCTTCCAATTCTGTTATTCTGTCTTTTGAGGCTGCTTTTTGAAGGGCTGGGCTATTGTAATGGTATGTGGGAGTGACCTTGGGAGACAGGAAGAAGAGCCACAGCCAAGACAATGATTGGATAAGCATCGGCTGAGCCCTCAGCAGGAAAGTGGGCATGGCAAATGTTTCAGAAGGGATCTTACCTACTTTCTTGGACTGTGAAGGCAAGGAAGAAGAAATGTACTTTCCTAACCTGAAGAATTCAAGAGACCAACTTGAATGGTGGGTCCACCATCAACTGAGGTTTTCAAAAAGAGATTAGACAGACATTTGTTCAGAATGACATAAGGTCTCATGCCTGAATTGGAATACAAGATCTCCAAGGTCCCTTCCAACTCTGTCATATGATATAATTGCCGTTGGAAGCTAAGACCAAATTTGATGACACTCTCACTTGGTTAGCCAAATAAAGCCCTGATTTATTTAACCACAGCTTATGGAATAATCCACAACAACTGAAGAAGTTCATACACCTTGCTAAATGCCCAACTTGGGTTTAAAGAACATTAATGAGTGGGCTTCATATAACAGACAAAGCAATTTTTTTTTTAAAAGTATGTTGGTTGGTGTGAATGTAGTCCTAACTGGATTGAGCTACTTGTCTCCGAAACCAGTTTAGCTCGCTCATTGCTGATCCTGGAGAGCTGATCCTGAGGAATATTGATCTCTTGCTCACTCTAACAAGGCAGTACACAACTTCCCTGCTTCCTGCCCACTTCTATTCAACATACAATGCACAGTTAATGAAAGGCAGATCGTTTCCATCTATAGATTTTGTTTTCCTGGAGTCCAAAAAAAGAATGGATTCTTCATTAGTCTTTTGCTTAAGTAACATAATAATAATGGCTGCTGCCCAAAGTCTCAATAGGCATTATAAAAAATCCACTCAGAACAATTTGGGATACTGAAAAGAGAGTGTCCTGGGAGATATTCTTTTAGCATTGTTCGTACATTATTAACCCACTAAACAGATTGTCCAAGTATAGGACATGACCTTCCTGTGGATTTTAACAATTGGAATGTGTGTGTTTGTGGGGGGGGGGAGATTTTTTTTTTTTAAATAAAATTGGTTATCTTTGGACAGGCAAAATGGGAGGGATGTTGAAATTACTCTAGGTTGTTTCTCACTTTGCTTAAGTCTTAGGGAGCATTTGTGATACCATAAAGTCAGAATCTCTGTGGTACTCTCAGGATTCAAAAACCAAGAAAGACATATTGTGATTTTCCCAACCAGATTTCTTTATTGTTCCTCACCACAGACAGAATCTTGCCAAACTAAAGCATGCTACCAGCCACATAAAGCACATACTTTGGGAACTGTTAAGGAGGGCTGTCTTCACCCTCTTTTTCTCACGCTAACTATCTGAGTTGTCTCTTTTTTCTCTGGAATGCAGCCCCTCCCTCCTGGGTATCTGCCCTACTACATTCCATCACATCAGGCATAGATTAAAATGTAGTTATTAAAAGCAAGTGGTGCATTATATCTTGTCTCCCCTTAACCATAAATAAACCATTTCTTTTATTCATGGTGGAGAGGAATCAGACAAAATAGCTTTTTTTTTTTATTAAAAAGTTTTATAAGTTTTACAAAAAGAACAAAACAATACAAAAACAAAAAACAACATATACAAAGAAAAAACTAAACATTACACAACAAAACCCTCCTTCTCCAACCCCCACCCAAACACCCCCCCTTCCCCCCCCAGAGCTTCCCAGAGCAGAATATAGGCTTTTTAAATAGCTTTTTAAAAAAATCATTATAGAGGTTGTGGTAGTGTAAATTTAGGGAACCCATGGCATAGACTACTGTTTTTCAGAGGATGTCAGGGGAATTCTGGGAGTTGAAATCCACACATCTTAAAGTTGCCAAGGTTGGAAAATAATGGCTGAACTAATAAGGGTCACTATTTTTAACACGCATTTGCCTTCAATCTGACCTATCTCTCAGTTTTATATATCAATCTTCCCAGCCAGGCTGCAGGGGGTGGAGAGAAACAGCTGTATGGAAAGGAATAAATCGACTTGGGAAAACCACTTCTGTAAATAGCAAAGATGGCTGGATGGAGTCAGTGAAGCAGTAGGTGTGAACTTAAATGGACTCCAGAAGATGGTAGAGGATAGGAAGACCTGAAGGAACACTGTCCATGGGGTCGCGATGGGTCGGACACGACTTCGCAACTAACAACAACAAAAAATAGCCAAGAGAAATCATTATTTAGCTTATCTTGTTTTTATAATTTGTATCCTGTCCCTTAAATATCTCCCCTAATTTATGTTTCAGATTTACCCATCAGCTTTTCTTAACTAGAGGTATCATGAACTTTTTTGGGGATGTCTTCTCAGAGACTAGCCAGATTTGAGGATGGAGAGGATAAGGTTAGCTTCAGGAGCACCAAGTCAGAAGGCTGTTGAGGATCCCGGATCTCACTGAAGAAATGAGATCCTGCTGAGCTTCTCAGAACATAGATCTGATAGTATAGCACCAAAGAACTTTAGTCTGAGGGGGGGGGGTGTCATATGATTTTTGAGGAATAGCCTTTTATAGATAAGTCGCTTCTCTAAGTCTGAGTGCGCAGAAATACATTTGGATCAGCAACCTGGCTTCTGAGATACAATATTAGTTAGATTCACTTCAGGATTGTTGATTTAGGGTTTGGAATATTAGGAATCTCACTTTTTAGGAGACATTTGATCGGTGAGTGTGGCTTTCTTGGTCAAGTGATAACCTGAAGGAAAGAAAGAAGAAAATAAGCATTATGTGAGGTCCTTGGTGCTCTCTGAACTTGGTTATCTTCTTGCAGATGTCTCATTATCCAACTAAGTTCCATCATCTACTGCCATGGATGACATTATCTGGTTGGTAAAGGAGCATCTATAAGAAAACAACTAAGTTCAAAGAGCACCAAGGACCCCACAGTTCAACCCTGAGCTATAAATAGTCTCTTCAGTTGATATTCCTCTTTTCCTATGATGTGCCTTTCTTCTCTTTCTCCTTCTCTTTCTCTTCCCCCTTTCCCCACAAATTATCTCTATATTTACATAGCCTCTGCAACCATCCGGCAGATATACCCCTCTGTCTCTTCACGTTTTAGACCGTTTTATTAATCTGTAATCCATCAAAGTTTACACTACAGAAATCTACAATGTTCTACGAGAGTGGAGAGGCTATTGCATTTTCACTCACATCAAAATTTGAAGCGAAATTTATAGCTCCTTCCTGGAATGAAATATGTGAGGGATCTACTCGGAGGGTTTCTGGATGTCCTTTGATTTATCATAGGGTTTAGCTTGAAATGAAATGTGAAATTCTACAGGAGATACATTGGGAAAGATGTTGGGGTGAGTCACAAGACACATGTTCCCATTCATTGGGAGTCAGAGTTCAGGCTTATAGTGAAGCTGGATGCATCTGTGATGGCAGGAGTCATAAATAAGGTGCTGGTCAGTTGCTTTCCAGAGATGACATATCAGCTGATTTTCTCTGGAACTGCTGGAAGTAACAATGGATGTCTGAAGGCAATTGTGTTGAAAGCTATTGCCTGCTTTCCTGAATTCCCAGGCATGAACAGGTAGTCATAGTAGGGGATGGCCACTGCTCAGGAATGAACACAGCTGTTTCCACATGCTGGTGGACAGCTGCAGCTCTCCCTTGTTGCTTCATCCCTGCAAGGCATCCTTTGAAGCATATGTTTGTGGAAGAAAACACTTCGTTTGATTTTTGGAGTATGAACCATATGGAAATTTGTAAAGGGTTGTTCTTACAGGCTGTCCTTCCAAACCAATGCTAAAAAACAACTAATATGAGATTATCAACCTGTAGCCTTTTGTTTGGGAACTAAGTAGATTAAGGAGTGGTGTCATTGCTGCCAGAGATATCTTGCCTGATTTTAGATGGATCATCGGTCTGACTTGCTTCAAGACAGTTTCTCATTAATTAAGTCAGGAAAAGACAGCATGAAGTCCACGGGCACTCTGTGCCTGAAGATATATCTTTTGATGCCGGCCAGGTTCCTTTTCTCATCACAAATTAATTTCAACAGTATGCTAATTAAAACAAATATAATAGAAAGTTGGCATGTATATGTGTCAGACTGCTGCATATATCTCTTAGTTCTATGCAGGCAATGGTACGTTGGCTTCTGCGTGCTATTTTAGTTTGCACAGAATAGATCAATATGCTGGGAATAAATAGATCATAGCTATCGCTTCTGGCACCCTAGCCAAAATGTGCCCAAACTAACCACTACTGTTCTTACCATTAGCAGATAACATGCATGTGCCATAAGTATAACTGAGTCTACTGAGTCTGCACTGGAGGAGGAGGAGGAGGAGGAGGAGGAGGAGGAGGAGGAGGAGGAGGAGGAGGAAGAAGAAGAAGATGAAGAAGAAGAAGAAGAAGAAGAAGAAGAAGAAGAAGAAGAAGAAGAAGAAGAAGAAGAAGAAGAAGAAGAAGAAGAGGGGAAGAGGAAGAAGAAGAAGAAGAAGAAGAGGAAGAGGAAGAGGAAGGAGAGGGAGAGGGAGAGGAAGAGGAAGAGGAAGAAGAAGAAGAAGAAGAAGAAGAAGAAGAAGAAGAAGAAGAAGAAGAAGAAGAAGAAGAAGAAGAAGAAGAAGAAGAAGCCAATCAGTTTCCATGAAATGATCTTGAGCATGCTACTGTATATACCCACCGTTTTCAAAGAGAACATCAGGAATCACTTTGAAGTACCAAATCTCATTGCTAGAGGAATTGCCAAAACTGCCAGAGATCAAGAAACAGAAACAGATTGACTGTCAGAACAAACAATGGAAATTGCCAGCAAAAGAACGCAAAGATTTCAGGAAAGAACTTAACAAAGAATCTCAGAGAGCTGTTAGAAGAGACAAGAAACAGTATCACAACAACATCTGTAAAGACATCAAAAATGAAACAGACATGGAAAAAACAAAGAATGACTTCCAAAACATCTCTGAACTCAGAAAGAAGTTCCCAATTCAATTGGCATGCTAAAGTATGCAAATGGCACATAATAATTGTTTCAAAGAATATAAAAGAAAAATGGAAGAAGAATATCTTGAAATTCTGTAGAGATGTAAAGATGTAAAACATCCAAGATCCTTTAAAAGTTACTCTATATTTACAAAAATGACTTGTCCTAGAAAATGAAATTGGAAATTAGTTCACTGATGCAGTGGCCTTAGTTTCACAAATTAATGCTTAGGATCATCTACTGTAGATTAGATCCCTACACAGAAATTTCTGTAAGGAAATTTATAGCTTGACATGGCTAACACAATCAAAGGCCTTTCTATAATCAATGAAGAAAGTACTGACTCTTGTTTTTATTCTTTGTTTCTCTCCATTATCTAGGGTTTATCAGTAATAAAGTTTACACTCTGTTGATGAAAGCCCAGATGCGCTGGGTGGGCCATGTTGTAAGGATGCCAGATCATCACATCCCTAAACAGCTCTTCTATGGTGAGCTGTCTCAAGGAAAGCGATCACACGGGGGACAAAAGAAGCGATACAAAGACACATTAAAAGCTTCTCTTAAGTCCCTGGATATTAACACCATCTCTTGGGAACTTCTGGCGCATGATCGACTGACATGGTGCACCTTGGTGTACCAGGGTTGCCAGACATATGAACACAGAAGGACAATATTGGCACAAGAAAAGCGAGCACTCCGCAAAGCCATAGCTGTAAATGCTGAAGTAACAGTGTCTACATTTCTTTGTTCAGTATGTGGCAGAACATTCCGTGCTAACATCGGTCTTATTAGCCACCTACGGACACATCGTTGATGGCCCATAACCCACAAGATGTCAAGGTCTTCATCAAAATCGATGGACGAACAACATTATTTCTTAAAGCTACGCTGAACACCCATAAAAACTTAGTATCAATGATCAGTTGGCTGCGTAGCTTTCTCTCTCCTGAGAGGTTAGGTAATAACTTATTCATAATGAATGACCCAACTGGACATTTCCTCAAGCATCTTTTCTCCTTAAAATGTCTTTGTAGTGCTTTTTAAAAAAAAGTTAAAATTGTGTCCAATTCATAATTTGTAGACATCACCGTCTCTCCTAACACTCAGCTTGAGTAGGAAAATGACCAGATATACAATTGGATGTCACATTATGTGCTGTGAATGGAGAATATGCTATTTAACATATATATTAAAACTACAGCAATTTCTAGGAGAGAGGATAATTTATAGTGTGAAAGAAAATAATAATTATAGCTGTAAATTAGCTTTAAAGGTGGTTAATGGAATCCTCCCCTCCCCCCCAAAAATATCCTCTGAATTATCTGAAGCAACTTTTTAGCTTTTCTCTTACAGCAAGTTTTAAGTTTTATTATAGCGAAAGCCTTTGAAAAAGGCTTTCTGTGTAATAAACTTGGAAAAATCATGACCCATTTCTTTTCTAACAAAAAAGAGACCCTTACATTGGAAATGTACACAATAACTATTAAACGTATGCCCGCTTTTCTGCTGTTGTCAAGCAGTAAAGTCAGCTTACAACAACAACATATTTGGCAAATTTGCATAAAAGTATACATGCATAATGTGCAGGTTTGGGGGAAAATGTATTTGGCGCAGCAGTTAGAGTGCAGTACTGCAGGCCACTTTAGCTGACAGTGTTCAGCAGGTCAGCGGTTCAAATCTCACCGGCTCAAGGTTGACTCAGCCTTCCATCCTTCCGGGGTAGGTAAAATGAGGACCCAGATTGTTGGGGGCAATGTAAATATATATATATACATTGCTTACTGGTGTACACTGCTTAGAGAGTGCTCGCATTTAAAGCAGTATATAAGTCTCATAAATAAATAAATAAACTGATAAAGATTTTCCTGTGGGTCTATGTTTTCATTTTGTATACATTTATCAGCCATCCCTGACTGCTTCTGGATAATGCAAACAACTGGAAAGCAGCTGATTTCAAAATAGCAGTTCAGTAACCCAGGGGTCTTCAACCTTGGCAACTTTAAGACTTGTGTACTTCAACTCCCAGAATTCCTACTTCAGCCAGTGGTTCCACCACATTAAGAAAGAGAGCAAATGACAACCTCCGTGTCCCAACCCCCACTTTATGTAATACATACTTTGATATGAAGTCATGAAGTCCATACCTAATCACACAATTTAGAATGGCATCCTGACACATGTGTTGTAAGACTCACTTCTGGGGATGCCAATATCTAGCTGCAAGCATCTCCATAATCAATGAAGATATCCACCTGATCACCTGAATACAGGTAGTCCTCAACTTACAGTCCATAACTGAGCCCAAAATCCCCCTGCTCAGGGAGGTAACCCTATACCATTTTGGACAAATGGCTGTCCAGTCTCTTCTTAAAAACTTCCAGTGTTGGAGCATTCACCGCTTCTGGAGGCAGGTTGTTCCACTGGTTAATTGTTCTAACTGTCAGGAAGTTTCTCCTTAATTCTAGGTTGCTTCTCTCCTTGATTAGTTTCCATCCGTTGCTTCTTGTCCTGCCTTTCAGTGCTTTGGAGAATAGCTTGACTCCCTCTTCTTTGGGGCAGACCCTGAGATATTGGAACACGGCCATCATGTCCCCCCCTCATCCTTCTCTTCATTAGACTAGACATACCCAATTCCAGCCACAAGTTAACTTCCTAACCTTTTCTAGGATATTTCTTTATTTGTTGAGTTTATATAGCTGCCTGTCTCCCATTAGGGCAGTGTTTCTCAACCTTGACAATTTTAAGGCATGTGGACTTCAACTCCCAGAATTCCACAGCCAGCATTGCCAGTTGAAGTCCACATGCCTTAAAATTGTCAAGGTTGAGAAACACTGCATTAGGGACTTTGTGTCACTCACAACAATTCAAAATAACTTCAAGCACAATAAACAAAATACAAATAAAAACAAAAAGAAGTACAAAATCATGCCCAAACCTGTAATTAAAAACGCAAATACATTAATCAAAGGAGTAAGGATCCATTCTTCTCATTCAGAACAGCTCCTGAGCAGGGTATATACTGCAAGCAGGTCCTGAAACATGGTGAGAAAACCACATTTTCAAAGTCTTCTGGAAGGCCAGAAGAGTTTAATCTCTCTTCGATTAAAACGAAATCAATTCTGAGGCTGTCTTTTGGTGCACTCTCTGTTAAAAATGAGCATCATAAGAGGGCCAATTTAATATTTCCTTCTGAATTTTGCTGCCACTGCTAATTGAAAGAAGGAGATTGATATAACCGTTTTTCTGGCTATTTAGCAATAGCTATCATCTGTCTCTGTGGTGGAATCAGTTAACCTTATGGGGAATCCAAGCTGTGATTTCAACCTGCAGTAACGTTGTCGCAGGATGTGCAAAAATGGTTTTCTGTGCCACTTCGTCAAATTTATTGTGGCAGTTATGGAGACATCCATCAGTTGGCAATTCACTGTATCTCTGAGAGGAACATCTGTCTGGTCTTTAATTCCTTCTTTCCTTAAAGATCAGGTGTCCCTCTCCCCGTGCACTTCCAGCTGTCAAATATGGCTTATTGGGTGCTGCTGGAGCTCATTTTGATTGTGACTTATTAATATTGAATCATAGAAGCATAAGACTGGAAAGGACCGTGGAGGTCTTCTAGTTTAACCCCCTGCCTGAGGCAGGAATAGTTGTCCGTATCTGTCTACACACACACACACACACACACACAGATGTCGATATCTGTGGGTAGACAGATATGGACTTGCCAGAGCCAGCTCAACACACCACAGCCAGCTCACCACTGACTTGTCACCACCATGGCTAACTCACCACAGCCAACTCACCACGGCCAACTCACCATGGCCAACTCACCATGGCCAACTCCGAGTCAGACTTGGAGGACTCACACCTGATGGACTTGCTAATTGATGCTCTCACACGTCGTCAATTAGCGAGAGTAAATCAGCAGCAGTCAATATGGCAACTCCAGGGTAAAAGGAGAAGGCAGTGAGAGGCAACGCCTTGGGACTGCTGTATAAAAAGAGGAGGTCTTTCTTTTTAAGTAATTTTTTTTCCTCTTTTTTAATATTTATGTTTTTTTAACATATATATTATTGTTAATTATCTTATAAGCTTAGGTAATGTATTTAGATATATTAATGGTTTATATTTTTTTAATTTTTTTAAAGATTTTTAGAAATTTTAATTAAGCCTATATTCAGCTCTGGGAAGGTGGGGGGGATGGACTGGGAGGGTTGGGGTGGTTGGGTAAGGTTGTTTTTTGTTTTTTATTTTTTTTTCTCCTTATTTGTAAAAACTTTTAAAAATGTTCAATAAAAAAAAAAGAGGAGGTGTGGGCGGTGCTGGTTGCTGAAGGCAACCATTTGCAAAGTGCTTCTTGGAATCCTGGTCTGTTCGTCTTGCTTGTGACTACTCTTCTGTTTGCATCGTATTTCCTGTGGACTATTTCCTTCATTTGGACTTGAGTTGTGCTGTTTGTGTTTTGGACTATTTGGCAGGTTTGTCACCCATATTAAAAGGGGTTTGTTTTGTTTTAAAGTCTCCAGCCTATTTTATCCACAGGGGTTTGGTCCTTGTGCCTTTAACAAGGATGGGAATAGGCTAGGATAGAACAGTATCTGGTGGCGAGCCAGGACACCATTATAATGGTGCTGCTAAGAAAAGCTTCTGAAGCAGATGGGGTTTTTTTTTTTGTATGAAAAACATTCAAGGGAGATCAAAAAAAGAGAGGAAAACTATCAGCTGCAAACAAGCAATCGAAGCCACCTCCTTTTAAGGTGCATTGTAGATGCAATGCATGTGGTTTTTTTCTTTTTTTTTAAAGGGACAGGGCTTCGCAGATACTAACCTAACTCACCCCCTGCGCATATCTATGGTATCTATTTATTTCACATGTTTTTATGCCTCTTCAAATGCTATGAATCTAAGCCGCTCACAGCAAAACATCAACAATGCCGTGTGACTCAACATGTAAAAATCGATAGCCACATCTTGAAAACATAAATTCCATCTTATTCTCATCAATCCCTGCATCTCACAAGGGTAATGGCTGGTCCTCCTCTCCCTGTGACTTTGATAAAGGTTGGAAGTCCCAGTTGCATTCTAAATGTTATTATTTTTTCTCCCAACTATTGAGAACAGTAGAAGCTGCTCT
The DNA here is from genome assembly GCF_016545835.1 of Crotalus tigris. NCBI lineage: Eukaryota > Metazoa > Chordata > Lepidosauria > Squamata > Viperidae > Crotalus > Crotalus tigris. The sequence continues at coordinate 1,174,324 of NW_024097052.1, forward strand.
TGGGTGAGTGAAACCACAGATGTCTTGGAATATTGCCTGGATTATCAAGTTATGTTAACCTTCTCCATCCTTTCAGAATCCTTTGTCTGTATGATCAGGACCAAGTTAGCCAGGAATTCTGGGGAATACAAATCCATCCCTCTTTAGAGAATGTTGTTTGACGTTGTAAGTTCCTCTAGAGAAATGCGAAACTTCTTTCAGAATAAAGGCTGCATTTGGCCCTTGAATTCTAGGCAGGAAGGGACACCCTGCTTCAAAAGTGGGTGAGAGGGGGCACAATCCTAAAATTTCATTTAGGTTGTGCTGGAATTAAAATTAAATCTGTTTTATGACCAGGGGCTCCATCTATGCAGTCAATGTTTTTCCTTTTTTTGTGAAATAAATCTATAGTTCATTATCAGCTTTTGCAGGTACTCACATGTGCAGTAAAGGTGTTCAGAGACCACTTGTGAACCCAAAAACTCTGCTTTAGTCCATCTGGTTTCTTATATGGGAAATCTTTCTAGGAGAAGAGAAAACTCACATCTGAATCAGGATGCTGGAGGCGACGTTCCCTCTTTGCTTTTGAAACATCAAGGATCCAGGACAGGCTTAGTTAATTCAGTTACTGGAAGGATCCTGATCTATGTCCAAAACCTTGACATTTGTGTTCAATTGTAGCTTATCCTAGCTCCCAACTGTTCTTCCTTTGCGTTCTCCATCACAGTTTTTTGTCGTATATATTTTGTTGTTGTTTTGGCAAAAAGGTTGGGAGACAGCCATCCACATTTTTCAAAACAAAGACTCCTGTGATGTGCATGTATATTGTAAGTGCTCTTAAAAAAAAAGGTAGATGGAAATGAACCAATCTATTTTGGAGCTAAGAAAAGGAGCCAGGTCATCTTTTTAATTTTCCCTTCTGGCAAATAAGTACTTTGTTTAGAGCCGGTCTATTCCATTTTGAGCTTGGTTAGCTGCCTTTCTGGGCTGTCATTTCATGGGTGTGCAGATAATACTGTAAGCTTTCAAATCTCCAAACAGGGACCTTTACTCTATACCAGGGTTTCCAGACTTGGCAACTTTAAGGGATATGAAGCTCAATTTCCAGAGTAGAGGCTGGAGATTTTAGGGAATTGAAGTCCACACAACTTAATGTTGCCACATTTGAAAAACACTACTTTACACCTGTCTTACAGGTAATCCAGGTAGGAAATAGATCAGATAAGCTACTTTCTAGTTTATTGTAAAGCTACGTTAATAGAATCTTGTAAGCCTGAAAGTACAATTCTGCCACTGTCTCTTTTATAGCTGTAGAACTTAGGGAGGGTCCCTTCTGAGCCTTTTGCCCTACCCACTGATTAGCTGCAGGCTATACCGCCTCTTATCTTTTTCTCATTTTTTTCCCATTACATTTTCTGTTCTATGAATTTTTCATAGGATTTTCAGTGTGCTTGAGAATGGCCTAGGTCTTTTATTACTAGAATAGAATAGAATAGAATAGAATAGAATAGAATAGAATAGAATAGAATAGAAAAAAGGAATAGAATAGAATAGAATAAAATAGAATAGAAAATGGAATAGAGAATAGAATAGAATATAGAGTAGAGTAGAGTAGAGTAGAGTAGAGTAGAGTAGAGTAGACTAGACTAGACTAGACTAGACTAGAAAATGGAATAGAAAATGGAATGGAATGGAATAGAATAGAATAGAATAGAAGAATAGAATATGGAATAGAATAGAATAGAAAAAAGGAATAGAATAGAATAGAATAGAATAGAATAGAAAAAAAGGAATATAATAGAATAGAATAAATAGAAAAAAGGAACAGAACAGAGCAGAACAGAATAGAATAGAATATAGAGTAGAGTAGAGTAGAGTAGACTAGACTAGACTAGACTAGAAGAGTTGGAAGGCAGGAAACCCTATACAATTTCACACAAATGGTTGTCCAGTCTCTTCTTAAAAACTTCCAGTATTGGGGCATTCACAACTTCTAGAAGCAAGTTGTTCCAGTAATTAATTGTTTCAATTGTCAGGAAGTTTCTCCTTAGTTCTAGGTTGCTTTTCCCCTTGATCAGTTTCCATCCATTGCTTCTTGTTTTACCCTCAGGAGAATAGCTTGATTCCCTCTTCTTTGGGGCAGCCCCTGAGATATTGGAAGACTGCTATCATGTCCCCCCTCGTCCTTCTCTTCATTAAACTAGACATACCCAATTCCAGCCACCCTTCTTTATATGTTTTAGCCTCCAGTCCCCTGATCATCTTTGTTGCTCTTTGTTTTTCTTTGTTATTACCTAGGCAGCCTCTCTTTTCCCCACCTCCCATGTCCTTCCCACTTAACATTACAATGCTCAAGTTGCTCAAAGTGGCTGATAGGAGATTTCCAGATAAGCCTTGACCTGTCCACTAAAAAAGACCAGTTCTTCCAAGCTCGGAGGATTGCCTGGCGCTTCCTTCCTGTCCCCCCCCCTTTTTCTTTGCAGTCATGTTTGATGAGCATTAATGAGGCAAAATTGCATCCGTAGCCAGATTAAATTCCATGTGGCAATATATGAGAGGGGTGCAAAATGTGGGGGGAGCAGGTGGGTGAGTGGGATTGAGATCAGCATAACTATCAGGAAGGAAGGAGGGGTCTTTGAAGATGGTAACAAGGATGGCATTTAATTTTCCCTTGGGTTTCCTTCAGATATCAAGGGCAAACCCAGAGCGTCCATTTAATTCACTAAGAATGGCATGAAGGAGGGCCTACAGCTCACATCTTTTAATCAATGATGTATAGAATGAAACACACACACACACACACACACAAACACGGATGCAAACAGAGAAAGATGAAGCTCTAAATGTTACCTAATGAAGAGGCCTGTTGAAGGTCAGCTCCTGGCTTATTAGCTAATAAGAGCGTTATTTGTTTGCAAATTGCCCAGCTGTTTGGAAACACCATGTGCTAATTTTCCTGGTGGTGGAAAAGCAGGAGAGTTCAAAGGTTGGGTTGATTGAAAGGTTTCCATCTGTTACCAGAAGCAGAGAAAAGGAACTTTCCCGACTTTACTACTTCTGGTAGGTGAGTTGCAGCTCAGTGTCAGAAATTATGGCGAGGAGGAGATATTTTTTCTTTAAAAAAAAAAAAAACTTCCAGTGTTGGAGCATTCAGAGCTTCTATTTGCAAAGCAAATAGCCACATTACCTCACAAGGTAGTTCAATTCTTCCCGCATAGGTGGAAGCTCTATAGCATATGGAGCTGAATGTATGTGTGTGGTTGTGAAACAGAAAAGGATGAGACCATAGGGTCTTTCATCAGAATAACAAAAACAGCATTGTGGTTCAAGCTCCATCCCTTTGGACATGTCTGTCAGATCACACCACAACACATGTAGAGAAATGGCTTGGCTTGTATTGGGAGGTTGCATGTTCTGTTAATTTGTCTGATTTCCCCCTTGGCCTCCAAGAGACCTCCAGTTGCTGAAATCCCATGTTGTGTACACAGAGAAGAAAAGGAAAAATTGTTTTAGTGAACCATATTCCTTCCTTCCTTCCTTCCTTCCTTCCTTTCTTCCTTCCTTCCTTCCTTCCTTCCTTCCTGCCTGCCTGCCTGCCTGCCTTCCTTCCTTCCTTCCTTCCTTCCTTCCTTCCTTCCTTCCTTCCTTCCTTCCTTCCTTCCTTCCTTCCTTCCCCAATCACAAGTATTCAACGAAATTGCAACTCAGAGGCTAAGTTAATGTAGTTGGAATTGGCTGGTGTGTAATTTAATTACAGCACGCTTAAAAGATTATATCTATGATTAACAGAATTTATATGGATTAGCACAGGCTGATTTTAATACTGCTGCCAAAGTTCCTGAAAGTAGAGAGGCAAACAGTAGCATTCCCAAGAAATGGGAAAAGGCAGCTTTGATTTTAGCCATAACGTTTGTGTCGAAGATGATTTTAGGGAGGGCAGAAACAATATTTCGAAAAGGAAGTCTGGATGGGTGTATAGAAAGGTTGTATAAACTTCTGGTCACATGAAAATGAATGTCTAACCCACCTAGATATGCAAAGGTACAAAGATCCAAATAGACATTCTTCTCCATTCAAACAAGAAACAGAAAAAAAAATGTACTTCATGCACTTGTTCAGATGCTTGCCTGGGCTTCTTGATTACACATAGGACAGCAGAAATCTTAATCCAAAGACTTCCATCCATCTACCATTTAAATTTTCCACAATTCCTGCAGGGTGGCTTTGTAGGAACTCACTATTGCTTTCAACATCAAAACATACTGAAGGCTGTGGTCCAAGACCTGTTAAGTGAGACCCCCCCCCCAAAGGATGCCATAAGCAATCATATTAGCTGAATCAGCCTTGCTGCTCAATGGGCTAGCAGATGTGGTAACCTAATCATCATGCCATCCTTGTTTTACATTATATATTGACTCTGGGTGGTTACCAAGAAAGTTACATGCAGAAGATAAAATCAAGATGAAATAAACAACTACAGTAACATCATTAAGCCATTGATCAACTTCATGGGCATGGTTGCTTAAATCTACATCGTGATGCTTCATAAATCTTTTCCCTTCAAAATGAGAATGTACCATCAGAGGAAGAAGTGATAAAGAAAATCCTGGACTGTGCTGAGATGGATAAATTAACGAAAGAGATAAAAGAAAAGGAAGACACAGAGTACTATTTAATATGGAATAAGTGGTACGACTGGTTGGAGACTAAAAATAATAGAGGAGAGTAAATGTGGAAAGGTCAAAAGTGGAAAATGTGTGTATAATAATGTATAGTAATAATAATAATATGTATTATTTTTAGTATGAAGTATAGTATGAAGGAAGAAAAATGCAAACAAGAAACAACGGGACAACAAGGACAAATATATCTAAAGAAGAATAAGGGGGGGAAATGTAAATAATAGATTACCGTTACGAAATTGCTGTTAAAAAAAAAGGAGGAGCACACATTCTGTGTGTATGTGTGTTATGTTTTGTTTTGTCTTGTTTTGTTAGTTTAAAAAATAAACATTTAAATAAAAAAAAATCTTTTTCCCTTCAAGTTCCCAGGTCAGGAGAAGAGAGAAACCACCCCACCACCCCGATTATTATTGTCTTACTAATTTCCAGGAACTTTGCTTCGCAAACCCATTCTGATGCCAAGATAATGAAAATGGTGGAAGGCGGCCATTACTTGAAAAGATACCACAGCATTTAAAAGGCATCTGTGCAGCAGCTTTAGCTAATGCCCCACATGACGAAATCTAAGTAATTTTCCTCCCTTTTAATGCACTCTCGAAAAGGCTCCCCAGAGCTGGAGGAAAGTACACATAAATGCTCAGATTCAAGATGAGATAGACTTCGCCTGGCCTGCTTGTTACATGGATGGAAAGGGTGACAAGGCGATTTGACCCCGAGCAGGCACAATGCAGTGTCATCGCCTCTCGGGGGGAAGGGGGGGGGCTTTTTATTTTTAACCAGAAGTGGCTTAGTTTGAAAATTAATCTCCGCCCAAGCAAGAGAAGACGCACAAACTGTCTGAATGGGACAGAAGGGGATTTAAATGAGCAGAGACATTACAGTGGTCATTTTAATTCAGACCGATACCGTAGTGTCTGGAAATAGGACCATTATCCAAGGCAGCGTAATTTACACATCAAAAGATTTCTCCTGGCCAGACGTCCTTCTATCCCTTTTCTGATTTCACTTAGGACCAAATTGGAGCACTTAAAAAGAATTTCGAACTGAATCTGCTGCGTTGCTTGACATGTAAGTGCACATTGAAAAGGTAGATGGCAAGGCCTTTTCTTACGGGGTGAAAAAAACTTTTCTGAACTGGGGGGGGTGTTGAGTTACTTTTGAAATGTTGAAAGACTCTGGGAGGCTCCATCAAGAAATGTTTTTAAGAGGGGAGGGGTGGGATAGGCCTACTCACAACATGACTTGCATGGTTGATTTGACTGATCTGGCAATTGATTTCTCCATGGAAAACCTCATGAGATTCTTCCTCTTATCCCGCAACTAACTGTCCAGAAGGGACCAGCATTTGGTTTTGCAGTGTACCAGCATCTCCCAACCCCACAGATTTAGAAGATAATGTTTAAAAAAATTAGGCAGGAACCTAACCATCACCAAGAAAATCAGCTGATGCAAAGCGCAGGAACTGGATATGTTTAGTCCAATGAAAGGAAGGACTAAGGGTGTCATGATAGCAGTCTTTCAATATTTGATGGGCAGTCACAGAGAGGTGTGTGTTTGTGGGGGTCAACTTATTCTCCAAAGTATCTGAGGGTAGGACAAGAAATAATGGATGGAGAGATCCAACCTAAAATTAAGGAGAAATCTCCTTAGTGATAAAAAATAATCAGTGGAAAGGCTTACCTTTAGAAGTTGTGGCTGTTCCATCACTGGAGGTTTTTAAGAAAAGATTGGACAACCGTTTGTCCAGAATGGTACAGGGTCTCCTGCTTGAACAGGGGCTAGACTAGAAGACCTCCAAGGTCCCATCAACTCCGTCACTTTTATCATCCATTCTTCCTTTGTAGAAATTAGTGTATCTTTCCATCTTTATACGTATAAGATTCTCGTTACTGTCAAGGTGAATAATAATGAAGTTCCAATTTTTATTCTAGGTTCTTTGTCCATTAGACATGAAGATGTATGTATGTATGTATATATGTATATATGTATGTATGTATGTATGTATCACCTCTGAGAATATAAGCTGTTGTGCACCCTATTACTGTTTGCACAATATTTACTATCTTCATCATTCCATTTTCTCCAGCTTTCCTTAGTGAGTTGCCTGTTATCTAGTCAGTTTTACCATCTGATCATATGCACACCATGCCCTAATCTGTATTCCTTCTAATCAGTTTCATGATTCCCATCAAGCATTGGATGACTTGATTTTCCTTGGAGATCAAAGGAACATGTGTGCACTTTTACAGGACATGCGACAAATGTACTGATAGTGGCACCACTTTGAAAACCGTTTATACTCAGCAGTGCATGGAAGCTGTGCTTGCCTAAAGAGCTTTCATAAACACTTTTGTAGATCTTTGGTATTTGAAAACTGGCTTTAAATTTTACCTCTGCTCTTCTCCCCGTCTGCACCGTCAAAGAAATGAAACGTGTGAAAAATGGAAACAGAGTCTTTGTTATACTGTTATGAGATCCTTGTCCAGAGTCTGCCATATCCATGCTTATACATTCATCTCATGAACAGCTAGCATTACCGGCAACTCAGAAAAAAAGAAAGAACCCAACTGTCAGTTAGAAAGGGTTGTGTTCATCAGAGGTTGGTTCAAAACCTAAATCCCTTCTGGTTTCTTTCATGGACCTCTTCACCCCCCTCCAATTGAGTCTTAAAGTCATTAGTCAGACCCTATGCACAGACCTAAGTCCCAAATGATTTCTGACAGACGAATTAACCAATTGATTGATGGTCTAATTCTTTCCACCTTAGCCCAATGATAGTTTGAAGTTAAAACAGAGACTGTTAGAGGGGGGAGAGGAGATCCAGATTGTTCTGGAAACCAGTTGCATAGGCCCACCAAGCATGAAACTGCTAGCTATGTTACCTCTGTAAATACTCCTGAATTATTCTGAAACTGGAGCAACCAAGTCAAAGTTAATTAGATGATACTTTACTTGACAGGGAGATCTTTGAAGAATTGTCAATGCATAACCTAGTTCTTAGATTGTAGAGTTTAAGAGGAACAAGAAATGTGGGATTTGACAATAATGCTGAACAATTTTTGCAGGAAAGTCATCTGGTTTTCTTCGTTGTCATTTATCATTTATTAATTTCACAGGCAGAGTATCAGTCCTTCAAGGGCTGATTATCAAGTCAACAGGTCAAGAAATGCACTGCACAAACAAGCTGGATGTCTCAACTTTATAGGCTTTGAATAGCAATAAATAACCTAATCTTGAAAGCTTAACTGTGCTTTCCTTTCCTTCTTTCTGATACATAGTTCAGATAGAATCCGTTTGAGCTTCTTTCTAATGTTTTCTTCATTTCCTGTTTTTGAAAATTTGGTTTTAGTAACTGTTGCCATATAGTTTCTCCAACAACCTCTTTGCAGTTTCCTAGGTAGAGACAAGAAAAATGTAAAGGATGAAGAAAAAGGGGGAAGAAAGGAAAAGAATACAAAAATGAGATTTACAAGAAATGTTTTGCTGTAAATGTCTAAAAAAAAAAATCAACAATTTATATTTCTATATTAAAATATAGAAAGCTTCCAAAAGTGAAAGTGAAAGCAAAAGGAAAGGATCAAAGTTGTTATTGTGTATGTAAATTCATGGAAATTATTTTTGGAGGGGTTTACAAGTACATAGAAACATCACCCAATGTGCCATATAACAAACTACAATGAATGCATTTATTTGCTTTCTCAATCCTCATGGGATCTTGGTGGTTTACAGATATTAAAATGGTAATAAGAAGAAGATATTTTAAAACTGTAAAGTATAACACGTAAAAAGTAATATCAAATGATAAATGTATATATATACATATCCATCTACACATGGCTGTGAAAGTTGGACCATAAGAAAGACTGAGTGCCAAAGAATGGAGGCCTTTGAACTATGGTGCTGGAGAAGACTCCTGCAAGTCCCCTGGACTGCAATGTGATCAAACCGGTCAGTCCTAGAGGAGGTCAACCCCGACTGCTCTTTAGAAGGCCAGATCCTGAAGTTGAAACTCAAGTATTTTGGCCACCTAATGAGAAGGAAGGACTCACTGGAGAAGAGCCTCATGTTGGGAAAGATTGAGGGCAGAGAATGAGGTGGCTGGATGGAGTCACTGAAGCAGGAGGTGTGAGCTTAAAGGGACTCCAGAAGATGGTAGAGGACAGGAAAGCCTGGAGGAACATTGTCCATGGGGTCACGATGGATCAGACATGACTTCGCAACTAACAACAACAAAACGTACATTAATGAAAATCAGAAATACAAGTATCCTTCAAGGCAGTGACCCCTCATTTCCTCCATTTTTTTTGTGGATTCTCAGAGACACACAGAGACATACCCCAGGGGAGAATGCATGTAAAAATTCACTGATACAAGACTGCCTACTCCAGAGTAAATGCCCCTACTCCAGAGTTGAAGTCCACGAGTCATAAAAGAGCCAAGGTTGCCTACCCCTGACCTAAGGCATTTTGGAAATCCTCAAGGCTGGATCACATGAAGAAATTTTGCCAACATATGCTAGTTACTTCCAAATCCAACCTTGATACCTCCGGGATGAAGCTAATTGACAATCATGGTATACAGTATACACTCTTCCTTTCTGTGAAGCTGTCACTGAAATACACTGTCTGAATGCAACATTTTCACTATGTTTACAGATGCAAAATGGTACGAGTGCTTTCTATTCTCAAACAGTCCCAAAAAATAAGCACATCAAGACTTCCTAGAGACTTCTCTTAGATAGGAATTGCCTAGGAATGCTCTTCCCTTCTGAAATGGTACAAGTGAGTTTTATTTCCTGGTTGACAGGATGTCATCAGCACAACATGTCTTCTTTTCCCCTTTTCTTAATGCTCGTACTACATCAGTCATGTTCAGTGAGATTATCAGCAGGAGTGTCACTGATGGAGAGCAAAGCTAAGATAAACAAGCACTCTTTTCAGAATCTGGGATAATAATTACCCAATGTTGTAAGGTGCAAAGAAAGCTGGTGAAATTTGCAAAATAAAAAAAAAATGAAAACAAGGGATACAAAGAGAGTATCCGTTGCTTGGAAACCAAATCTAATATGCATCTCTGTGTCATCATGAAACTAAAGAATCAACTTTTCCATACTGAGCAAGTGGCATTTAAGAGATGCAGGAGTTCATTTCAATTTCTTCTGAGAGACCATCTTGCCCTCAAGTGGTTCTTCCTCACCAGGATAATCCTCAGATGTTACTCTGATGTAAACCTGCCAAGTCTTCAATCTTTTCATGTAAGAGCAGAGGACATCACCCGGATGTTACCCCAAGTCTTTTCTTCAGGGGATGTTGTTACCACAGCAACTTATTTTCCACCAGGCCTAAAAGGAACTTCCTCTTAAATGAAGGTGAATGGAGAGCAAGTACTTATAAGATAGGCTGGGAAGGCAGATGACCTTACAAAGAGGTGAAGTTGGACAGAATAGGGATTTATGAAACAAGAGGAGATGACCTCTAAAGTCCATCTTTCACAACAGTGCATGAGATGCCAGCTACTTGGGGCTCTTCACTGTTTTGTACCTCTGTTCTGATCAACTTCATTTGTGTTGCCAATGGCAAGAAAAAAGAATTTCTGGGAATTGTGGTCCCAAGCATCCAGGGATGCTATATTACTGAAGAAGAGTTGATAAGTTTTAAAAGCTATATGGCTGAAACTAAGATGGATAGGGAGATCTGAGGCTCCTATTATAGCAGAGAACAAATAGCCACAGTGAAAGGAAGAAGGAGGCACGATGGGAGGCATTGGACTACCCTTCAGAAGAAGCAGGACCAGCAATCCTCAATTCTAGCTCATCTACCTGGGTACGGGAGGCTAGCTTGTTGGAAACCGTCAGCCTCCTGGATAGATCAGACAGGAAGCATGGCAAAATGAGCTAATTCTACTTTATTGTAAGGTTAGAATCTTACAGGTTCAAAAGTACAAATCTCCCACCATCTCTCACCACCTGCTCAGTTAGGCTGGATCCTTCCTAACTTTCTTTCTTTGCTGGTTATTCAGCTATGGGTTCCTCCCCTTTTTAAACCGATCTTTGTCTAGACAACATCTCTTCTCTTCATTCCCCAAGGTCATCCTCACATACCATAGCAGACACAAACTTCTGATTGGTAAATGAGGACCATTGGCTTGGAGGTCTTTGTCCAGCTTCAGTTGTAATTTCTAGGGTAGCTATGGGCTCCTGGACCATCAGTGAGGCTCTGTTCTAGCTAGTTCTAGCTCTCTAGACCCCCCCCCACCATTAAATAAATGAGAACCAAATGGGTTGCATTCTGCAGCTGGAGAGAAAGACACATCCTTCATTTTTCAGAACTCAAAGAACTTCTTGATATTTACCCCTATTAGTAGTCTAGGCAGGGAGCCGGACCCAACTCAACCCCTGACTTTTTTCTCCCTTTAATTTGCTACAGAAGTGAAGCAAATTGCTAATAACCCAACCAGATGGCTGGCACGTGAATGCACTACCTTCCCGTTTGCAATTAGACGAGAGAGCTTGGCATTCATGCAGAGACCATTTTACATCCCTCTCTCCCCCACCCACCCCTTTGATACTTTTGTCTGAAATTGCTGGCAGATCTCATCTGCGGGAGAAGCTGATGGAGGGGAAAATACAAGCTGTCTCTTGAAAGTGCCATTATGGTGTCCACTTTGGCATTAGGGGTGTGCCACAATTTGCTCCTGGCTGATTTTATAGGGAGTAGATTTCTGCCAAGTCGGATGAACCAGAGCACACCTTTGTGATGTGAAAGGGGAAAGTTTTCAGTGCCTTCAGAACAATTGCAAGGTGTGAGTTTCAGCCGAAGCTTGGTAGCAACTATGTGTTTTGCAAAAAACACCAGGATCAAGATGAGAACATTCTTGGGATAAGGATATCCATTGGCAGTTTTTATTCCTTTATGCTGTCATTTTTCTTGGAAGATAGTGAAAAGAAAAATGCTGATAATTCAATTGAATAGACATAATATATATTAATATAGATAGCATTATTAATAATAAACTACCTGAACACCATTGGCATTGACAAATTCACCATTAGTCAATTGCAAAGAGCAATGTTACTTGGAACATCTTATATCTTGTGCTAATACCTCCAACACCATCAAACATCAATATCAGCCTATCCCAGGTCCTTGGGAAGGACTTGATAGGTGGATAAAAATTCCAAGTCTGGTCTGAAAATCTGGCTGACTGGGCAATGAACCTTAACAATAATGATATAGATAATAATAGCAATATCACTTAGATTTATATACTGCTCCATAGTGCTTTACAGCACTCACACGGTAGTTTACAAAGTCAATATATTTGCGCCCAACAATCTTGGTCCTCATTTTACCAACCTCAGAAGGATGAAAGACTGAGTCAACCTTCAGCCGGTCAGGATAGAACTCCCGGCAATGGGCAGAATTAGCCTGCAATATTGCTTTCTAACCACTGCACCACCACAGCTCTATTAATATTAAGATAGTAATATTAATATTAATAGATAATACTTAATAGGCTTACTTGACAGATATTGTATATCACACAGTTTTTAAAACGGATTCTTACAGTGATAAAGGAACAAAATCATTCTTTCCTTGCTAGTGACACATGAAAGGCAACTTCTAGTAGTAGCAACTGAGAGATAGCAATTAATTTTGGGAAGGTTAGGAGGAATATGGAGACCTAGAACATTGTAATGCTCAGGTTTTATTTTCCATTCTTGCACACTAGAGCAGGGGTCCCCAACCTTTTGGGCAGCAGGGACCAGTTCCATGGAGAAAGGTTTTTCCGCGGACCGCAGAGTGTGCGGTTTTGTGTGCTGCCTGCATCCCATGGATGGGGTGTTGCTTGTTTGTACAGACCAGTTGCTGGCATGCCGTGGCCCGGTACTGGTCCACAGACTGTGGGTTGGGAACCCCTGCACTAGAGCATCTCTAATTTAAAACTAGATCTGTTACTTATTTCCAACAAGATCAACTTTCTTTCCAGTTTCAAGCTTGGCAAATTTTGGCACAAGGCTGCCCTATTTTTTCAGGCTCATAAAACTCTACAAAGCTGTCGGAGCGAGTGACCATGGATGGATTTAAACCCATCCTATTGATAACACTATCCGACACAATCATCATTCACTGTAAATCTGGTCAAAGTGTTAAATATTATTAACTTTAGTGTGAACACCTGCCCTATCAATCCCAGCTTTCAACCTGACATTGTTGGCTTCTTCCCCCCCCCCATGTGTTTGGCAAGTATCATCTTGTCTGTTCCAAAGGAGCATTATATTCGGAATGTGCGGATTCAAAAGAGGAAACCCTATATAATGTGTGCTGCTCTTGTGAGATTTGATGAATGTTACTTGGCAGATAGTTGTTTTGGATGTACAGGTTCTCCGAGTTACCACAGAGACTTTATCCACTCAAGCTGCCTCACCCAGGAGGAATTTTGTAGATGGATTAAGTAGACCTGGGTTGGGTAAGATAGGATGCAATTAGACATTTCACTTGATCTCACCCAGAATTATACTTGGAATTTTTTTATATATGCAAATCCTATTCTCTGTCACTGAGCTAAAGCAGAAGTGTGGGTCACAGCAGCTCAGGGTAGGTTAAAAACAACAATCCAAAGCATTGGATCCACCTTGAGTGATGGCATTTGTGATGTTATTTCCTCCTAAACTAAATTTTGGGGGGATTTTACTAATCACTTGCTTTAAAGTGGAGAACACACAGTGGGAGCCTGGAAGACTTTTCATGTCTTGTTGAGATTTAAAATTGACTGTGGTCAGGACTGCTGCTTAATTGGAGAGAAGAGGGGGTCTTCAGACCTATGAAGATGTATATTTAGTACTTTAAGCTTCAGTATGGATTAAGGTACCAATTTACCCCACCAAAACGTTTTTAAAAAATGGCAAAAAGGGTTGAATTTTTGAGTATACCTAGCCAAAGGGATTCCAGGAAGGGCACTTTTTGACCTCTTGCCATAGAAAGCAACAAATAATGGAGCAATGGTTCTATAATTAACCCTTTAATGCTTATCAGGGTCCCTTTGTTCCCTTTTTTGTGCCTTGATATAAACTCCAATTCAATAATTCAACGGGAGATGCGTCTCCTTTACCACTTTACATGGCCTTGGTAAGGCCACGCTTGGAATACTGCATCCAGTTTTGGTCACCACGATGTAAAAAAGATGTTGAGATTCTAGAAAGAGTGCAGAGAAGAGCAACAAAGATGATCAGGGGAGGCTAAAACATATAAGGAACGGTTGCTGGAATTGGGGATGTCTAGTTTAACAAAGAGAAGGACAAGGGTGGACATGATAGCAGCCTTCCAGTATCTCAGGGGCTGCCCCAAAGAAGAGGGAGTCAAGCTATTCTCCAAGACGCCTGAAGGCAGGACAAGAAGCAACGGATGGAAACTGATCAAGGAGAGAAACAACCTGGAACTAAGGAGAAACTTCCTGACAGTTAGAACAATTAACCAGTGGAACAACCTGCCTCCAGAAGCGGTGAATGTTCCAACACTGAAAGTTTTTAAGAAGAGACTGGACAGCCATTTGTCTGAAATGGTATAGGGTTTCCTGCCTGAGCAGGGGGTTGGACTAGATGACCTCCAAGGTCCCTTCCAACTTTATTATTATGGATCATCGCACAGTCAGCCAGATGTTCAGACTGGATTTGGCATTTTGTTTACCTATCAAGTCCTTACCCAGGACCTGGGATAGGCAGATGCCTTTTGCAATTGACTAATAGCAAATTTGTCAGTGCCAATGATGTTCAAGTGGTGCTCCAGTTGTATCATCATCATCATCATCATCATCATTATTATTATCAATCATCGCACAGTCAGCCAGATGTTCAGACTGGATTTGGCATTTTGTCTACCTATCGAGTCCTTACCCAGGACCTGGGATAGGCAGATGTGGATGTTTGATGGTATTACAGGTATCGTCGCAGGATGGAAGCAGTTCCTAATAAGGCCGCCTTTTGCAATTGACTAATAGCAAATTTGTCAATGCCAATGGTGTTCAAGTGGTGCTCCAGTTGTTTTGGGATTGCACCCAAGGAGCCTATGACTATTGGTACTACCCTTGCTTGCTTTTGCCACAGTCTTTCTATTTCTATTTGTAGGTCTTTGTATTTTGTTATCTTCTCCAGTTCTTTTTCTTCTATTCTGCTATCTCCAGGCACTGCCACATCCACTATCCAGACTTTTTTGTCTTTCTTATCGACAATTGTTAAGTCTGGGGTGTTATGTTGCAGGTGCTTGTCTGTTTGAATTCTGAAGTCCCAGAGCAGTTTAAATTTTATCATTTTCTATGACTTTCTCTATTTTATGATCCCACCAGTTTTTGCTTACAGGCAAATGATATTTTTTGCAGATCTTCCAATGCACCATTGTTGCTACTTTGTCATGCCGCTGCTTGTAATCAGTCTGTGCAATCTTCTTGCAACAGCTTACCAAGTGGTCCACTGTTTCTTCAGCTTCTTTGCATAGGCGGCACTTACTATTATTATTATTATTATTATTATTATTATTATTATTATTATTATTATTATTGTTGTTGTTGTTGTTGTTGTTGTTGTTATTATTATTATTATTATTATTATTATTATTATTATTATTATTATTATATATCTTTATTTCTCAAAATAATTTCAATATTTCCACTTTGCCTTTTGCTAAAGGGTGGCAAAAACTAGAGTTTCTCTTCCAACTGCATTGTAATAGAGTAAATATAAAATTTTCATATGTTTTTTTTTTTCTGTCTGACTCATGAAATCTGCAGCTTGGGCAACTTTTTATACCATAAGAAAAGAAGCTGACATTTTCACAGATCTCTAGTCTTTCTTTGCTCCCCCTTCCATCAACAAGAGATGGATTAATCAGAGGTTATACTGATTACAGAGTTGGGAGGAAAACCCTTGGCTAATTAGAACCTCTAATTTTATTCCTGGAAGAAGTATCAAATAAAACCCATTACGGTCAGGATTTCTGTCTGCTAAAGATGAGCATGCCTGGTAAATCCAAAACTGAATACCGTGGCAAAAAAATTGATTTAGTGGCTTAATCCTCTTGAAATTTCTTCCTGGGATAAAATGCTTAGCACAAATGTTGGCTAGCAGCAAGAGAGGTTTATTCTTTCTGAAGTGACCTAATCCTGTGCTGGAACAATTTTATATAGACTTTCTTTAAGAATCCAAGTATGTCAATAGATTTATAAAGCAACCTATTTCTTTTGATTGGTAGACATTTCTCTCTCTCTCTCTCTCTCTCTCTCTCTCTCTCTCTCTCTCTCTCTTAAATATCACATTCAGAAATATTAGAAAGTGAGAGCATTTTTAATCACAATCTGTATTGTGTAGGAAATGGGTGAAGGCAGACTCTCTCTTTATCTGTCTGCTGTCTGTCTGTCTCTCTTTCTCTTTTTCTCTCTCTTTGTCTGTCTCTCTCTCTCTCTCTCTCTCTCTCTCTTTGTCTGTCTGTCTCTCTCTCTCTCTCTTTCTCTCTCTCTCTCTGTTTGTCTGTCTCACTCTATCTGTGTCTGTCTGTCTGTCTGTCTGTCTGTCTGTCTCTCTCTCTCTCTCTCTCATCTGTCTGTCTGTCTGTCTCTCTCTCTCTCTCTCTCTCTCTCTCTCTTAAATATCACATTCAGAAATATTAGAAAGTGAGAGCATTTTTAATCACAAAAAACTTTCAGCTGGCTAGGTATTGACAAGCTCTATATGGAGAGAAAAACGAAGAAGAAAAAGAGAGAATCTGAAAACTGATTTGGGAAAGAAGAGCTGTTTTCAAAAGGCTGCCAGGAATGTTGCTTCCGAATTACATCACTAATGAAGAGGATTTTTATTTACAGTCAATCAATTTTTATTATGGCCACAGACCAGCATTACAAATAAAAAAGCATTCAGAAGAAGAACACAAAATTAAAATTAAAAAAAGACAAAATAATACATTATGAAAAAGTTTTATTGATTTTCTGATTTCACATTTAAATATTTGAAAAGCAACGTGGCAGCTGAGTTGGTCAATAATTCAATAACATACAAATATCTTTAGTACAGATCTCAAACTATTACATTAAATATTTCCTCTCTTTTCCCCTTAGTATTTACTGTCTCATATTTAAATCCATACAATTCTTATTATATTGGTTAAATAAAAATAACTTTCTTACATTGATCAATAATTTTTAGTTTATACATATCCTAGTTGTTTTAACATTCAGTCTTTTTAGGCAATCAATGTCGTGGTTGGTTTTTCCCAATTTTTAGTTTCCCTTTAATATTTAAATTTAACGCTTAATATTTATGATTTCCAAGTTTTAAATAATCCTAATTCCCTTTATCACAATTCTATCACACGATCTAATGTTCAGGATACACGTCTTATCAAGACAATATAATATATTCTCGGAAAAAAAATTCTCAAGTTGTTTCGGAATTGTTTGGAATAAAAATAAAATTTTCGGCAATACATTCATTTTCACTGTAGCGATTCTTCCTAGTATTGACAGTTGCAAATTTTTCCATCTTTCCAGGTCCAATTTTATTTGATTCAATAATTTTATGTAGTTATCTTCTTTTATTGTTGAACATCTTGCTGATAGATGTATGCCCAAATATCTGACCTTTTTCACTATCTGTAACTCTATTTTTTCTGGCATTTTTTTTTTTATCTGTAAGGTTCTTAAGTATTACTTTAGTTTTTTCATTATTTATTTTTAACCCCTGCCATTTCTCCATACTGTTCTATCTTTCCCAAGTTTAGGAATCATCTCCAAAGGTTCTTCTAAGATAAATACTAAATCATCAGCAAACGCTTATAATTTTTATTTTTCGCCTTCTATCTCCAGTCCTTTAATTTCTGTATCTTGTCTGATATTTCTGTTTAAAACTTCCAGAGACAAAATAATATATTATGATAAGTGGTGGATTTGCTTATAGAACAAGTCGTCCTTGACTCACAACAGTTCATTGAGTGACCATTTGGAGTTCCAACAATGTTGAAAAAAGTGACCGATGACCATTTTCCACATTTATGACTGTTGCATCTTCCCCATGGCCAAATTATTAAAATTCAAATGCTTGGCAACTGATTCATACTTATGACCGTTGCTGGGTCCCGCAATCATGGGATCCCCTTTTGCGAACTTCTGACAAGCAAAGCCAGATTCACTTAACAACCAGCTTACTAGCTTAACAACTGCAATGATTTGTTTAACAAGAGAGATCGTAAAATGGGGCAAAATTCACTTAACTGTCTTGCTGAACAGCAGAAATTTTGGGCTCCCTGTGGGTTATAAGTTGAGGACTCCCTGTATTAATTAGGTGATGTTGATGATGATGATGACGACGACAACAACAACAACAACAATAATAATAAAGTTGGAAGGGACCTTGGAGGTCATTGAGTCCAACCCCCTGCTCATGCAGGAAACCCTATACCATTTTAGACAAATGGCTGTCCAGTCTCTTCTTAAAAACTTCTAGTGTTGGAGCATTCACCGCTTCGGGAGGCAGATTGTTCCACTGGTTAATTGTTCTCACTGTTAGGAAGTTTCTCCTTAGTTCTAGGTTGCTTCTCTCCTTGGTGAGTTTCCATCTGTTGCTTCTTGTCCTGCCTTCAGGGGCCTTGGAGAATAGCTTGACTCCCTATTCTTTGGGGCAGCCACTGAGATACTGGAAGACTGCTATCACATTCCCTGCTCGTCCTTCTTTTCATTAAACTAGTCATACCCAATTCCAGCAGCCATTCCTCATATGCTTTAGCCTCCAGTCCCCTAATCATCATTGTTGCTCTTCTCTATACTCTTTCTAGAGTCTCAATGTTATCCATTCAGTCGTATCCAACTCTTGACAATTCTATGGGCCACATCTTCCCATCTTGCACTACTTCTTTGACATATTAAGTTTGCAAAAGTAAAAAGTTGATGCTGCAATGCTGAAAAGTATCAGAAGTTAATGCTTTTCTTTCTTTTCCCTTTTATCCTAAACGTTTCTCTTCCCTTTTTCTGCCCTCCTATTTCCCCCCTGTTTTGCATCTTATACTCTGATACATTTAATAAAGTTATATTGAAAAATAAACATGTATAGTCTGATTTTAAACAAATTTCTCTGTAACCACAGTCTGGAAGGGTTGAAGAAATTCAGTCTAGACCAAAGGATGTGGAATTATATTCCATGGACAGTATATCCTTGGCTATAGGAGTGCCATTCAAATAAATAAAATATCAGGAAAATTAAACCCCTGAATAAAACAAGAATTAAAACAAAGTTCATTAAAAAAAAAAGAAAATAAGAGAAGCACAATAAATAAGAGTTGATTCTTATACAAATGCCCTTCTGTCCAATTTATACATCTGCCTGCAGTTAAAAAAGAATACCAGTAGCATGGAAATTTGTAATTACCTTTGCATGCAATTTTCTCTAATAGGCATATTTACAGAATTCCACAACATTTAGAGGAAATATAGTCCCTTTATGACTGAATTTCTTGTCTCCTCCTCCCCCTCCCCAAATACCCTTTGTACCTCTGGAAGCTTTTAGCAGCTTCTTCAATAAAAACCCATTACAAAATTTTCTTTCTAACTGAGCCACACCTTCTTCATAAATCACACCAGATAAATGTATTGCAGTAAACCTCCCATTTCAGATCTAGGATATTTTCTCAAGCTATATGTCTACAGAGATTCTTAGTCATCCAGGTCAAGGTCGCACCAAAGGTGTTTGTTTTTTCAAGAGACAACTGGACCTTCTTTGTTTTTCCTTGAAGAACGTTTCACTTTTCATCCAATAAGCTTCTTCAGTTCTAACTGAATGGTGGAGGATGGAAGGATTTATATGCCTTGCAGTCATCTGGTCGTTAGTACTCTCTCTGAGAGTCATTGAGGCCACTTGGAGGTTTATCTGTGCCCTCAAGGTCACTGGAATAGTGCAGATGGCTGCAGCTGGTCTGCTGGAGATGAAAGTGATCGGTCTGCTGGGTCTCCACAAGCCCAGAAGAGGAGACAGTATCTACCTCAGTGGTTCTCAACCTTTTTAATGACGCGACCCCCAACCGGTCGTAAGTCGAGGACTACTCAACCGGTCGTAAATCGAGGACTACTCAACTGGTGTAGCATCGTTTGCAGAATGGGACTTTTGGTGGGCTCAGCAGGGCAGAGACAGCCTGGACAATTCCTATTGGCTTTTGAAAGCCAATAGAATTAGACTCTATTCAAGAGAGTCTATTCTATTGGCTTTCAAAAGCCAATAGAATAAAAGGGAAAGGGGGAAAAAATGGCAAACTGCGTTGTTTGGTGACCCCCGTGAAGTGGTCATTCGACCCCAAATGGGGTCCCGACCCACAGGTTGAGAACCACTGATCTAGCTTGTCAATGTGAATGGCAGGGCAGTCTTCCCGGCCTCTGATGGACAGAGGAGCGATCAGTCTCCTAAAGGAGAATCAAAAATAAATGTGTGCGGTGAACACAGGCACCATCTTGGAGGCTGGGAATGAAAGGGATAGAGGCACAGATCTATTTTTTTTCATTTGTTCTATCCACAGTGCATAAAATATGGATGAAACCTATGGCTTCTATCTCAGAAACCATGCATCTCCCGTGGCTACTCCTTGTGGCCAATTGTGAGCAAGCTGGGATAATGGTGGATAACTGATGACTGCATGGGGGCATTCCTGGGGGGGGGAGGTGTCTCATGGAGAAGTCTTCAATATACTTCAGGAAAACTCCCAGGGTGCACTTTGAAAATTATGGCTTATTGTGTGCATCTCTTCTGTTTTTTTTTTTTACTCCAAAGGCTGTCTGCAAATGTAAAGAATTCTCAGCCAAAAAAATGAACTGCTTGGCATGTATCCTAGCTTGCTTATGCAAAGGAAAGGCAGCTTCACACACACACACACACACACACACACACACACACACACACACACTCCCCACTTTTTGTCCCTTTCAAACTTTTCCTCAGCTTCTACTCAGGATAGCAGATGAACAGAAACTCTGTGTTATCGCAGGAACATGGAGAATAAGCAGTTACTGATCCTTCAGGACTCATAAAATACTCTGGCCATTTGGGGTTTTATATCTGACTGTCGTCTACATTAGACATTTAAATTAAAACATTTATAATTAATTGAGGCAATCATTTCCCTCCCGTTCCCCTGCTTGGAGGGATTAGGAGCATCTGAGCCTTCGGTAAATTTTAGTTTCTTAAGCAACAGGGTAGCCATTTGGTTTACTGAGATTTTTTTTTTTTCCTTCTGTTGGGCATGAATCAAGGGCAGAGAGAGAGAACAGCTTTCACATGAAAATCAACTGATAGGCAAGGCAGATGAATGCTAAGTCCCTAAATTGGAAATGAGACATAGAAGGGGAGAATATTATGAATGCATCCAGTTCACACAGGGGAGAGGCACTCATCACTGGATATAATGAGGAGAGATGAAGATGAAAACAAATAAAATAATACATCAGAGCTTGAGGTTCTAAAAACCTAGTGAGATATTCAGAGATCTTGGGAAAATGATTATTGCATAGCCTACCTAAATAAGACTCATTATTATTTTTCTTTTAAATTCCAACTCTCTAGCAATGCCTTGGAATCCAAGGTCCAAGGTCCAGGTCAACTTTTAGGAATTCTCAAAGAAATAATGTTAGGGTTCCGACATATGAAACTCTTCAAAGAACTTCAAGGCATTGTTTACCTTAAAGAATCTTTATTCGAGTAGCAACACATTGGCAGGTACATAGTCCAAGCCAAAATCAGTCTTTCCCTCCCCTAAGCACATAGTATCAAAGCACAATTCCCTCCCGCTTACTACCAGTCATAAATCACATTCTCCAATTAGTTTGAAATGCAGGCTTTCCACCCAGTTCTTCATCCGCCATGTCTTATCATCTCTTATTACAAACAGCCTTGGTTCTCACCATTATGCAGTATTGTTTTGTCTAACTAATCTCCCATGCACATTCCTCCTCCCCCCCCAAGTATCATCTAATTCTAACTCTAACAGTAAAATTTAAAGTAAAGGAAAATGGATGAATCTCCATATGTTGTCAAAGCAAGAATATCCGATGTTAGCAGCGTTGACAAATAATTTATTGATCATGTTTTCCCATTCATCAAGGGTGGTCTGCTCCTGGAACAAAATAGAATCAATAGGTTGATTTTGCTATTTTGTACAGATGTTTCAGTTTTAGTGCTATGTTGCTTTTAATGTTGATTTCTTTGTGTCCTATCCAGGGCTTTTTTAGTCATAGAATGCTCAGAACGGAGTTTGCGGCATCTTTTTTGGATGGAACCTTGTAGGGTAGACAAGGCAGGCTGTATGATGTATGTGAGTTCCAGCATCTTTTTTTTTTTTTTTTTACAAAAAAACAACAACAAAAACACTGGTCCTATCCATTTTCTACAGGTAAGCTGTTCTTAAAGATAGTCCAGAATGTTTCTAATAAATAAATAGACTTAGCTCTGGATAGGCTTCCATGTTTACAAATCTGAAGAACCTGGAACAAATGCTAATATAAATTTAATGTATGAGGGGTAAATCCAGTGAAATATATTATTCCTTGAGTAGGTGATGTTAATACTAAACTAGGCTTCTTTCTGATTTTTGTCAATTCATGTAAAATAGAAATGAAATTAAAAGAGGAGTTAAAGAGAGGAGAAATGTTTTTTTTTAAGAAATTCATAAGGAGGGAAGAAGAAAAGGGGTTAAATTTATTTCATGAAGTATATGAGATAGCTCAGAGGCATTTTCATAGTTTGGGCATATTAGGAATTTAATTAATAGTAGCATGTTTGATTTTTAATTTCATGATTCCTAAGGCGGTTTACTTCAGATCACAATTCAATAAAACTAAGTGGGGAGCTTCATCAATCTCAAATAACATTCAACTTCATGAAATCTCTAGCTGATATACTCAGTTGACTGCCACTCTTCAGTAAGAGTATCAATGAATCAACCGAACGAGGAGATGGATGGAATATTTATCAGATTTTTCAGATGACATGATACTGTGAGATGATAAAATGCAGGGGTCTTCACGCTGGCTGAGGAATTCTGGGAGTTAAAGTCCACAAATCATAAAAGGGCCAAGTTTGAAGACCCCTGATGTGATGGAATGCATCCCAGAATTGCCGGAGGGAGGGGCTCTTTCACAGAGAGCAAAGAGACAACAATAACAACAACAACAACAACAACAACAAAATAATAATAATAATAATAATAATAATAATAATAATACAAGAAAGACCAAATGAAGAACAGAATAGAGGCATGGGAAGACAAAGCACTACATGGCCAATACATTAAAAAAATAGCTGGGAAAGCAGGTAATAACAAGACCTGGCAATGGCTAAGAGCAGGAAAATTGAAGAAAGAGACCGAGGGACTAATTCTGGCTGCACAAGACCAAGCCTTAAGGACAAATGCATACAAAGTCAAAATTGAGAAGACAGCAACAGACAGTAAGTGCCGCCTATGCAAAGAAGCTGAAGAAACAGTGGACCACTTGGTAAGCTGTTGCAAGAATATTGCACAGACTGATTACAAGCAGCGGCATGACAAAGTAGCAACAATGGTGCATTGGAAGATCTGCAAAAAATATCATTTGCCTGTAAGCAAAAACTGGTGGGATCATAAAATAGAGAAAGTCATAGAAAATGATAAAATTAAACTGCTCTGGGACTTCAGAATTCAAACAGACAAGCACCTGCAACATAACACCCCAGACTTAACAATTGTCGATAAGAAAGACAAAAAAGTCTGGATAGTGGACGTGGCAGTGCCTGGAGATAGCAGAATAGAAGAGAAAGAACTGGAGAAGATAACAAAATACAAAGACCTACAAATAGAAATAGAAAGACTGTGGCAAAAGCAAGCAAGGGTAGTACCAATAGTAATAGGCTCCTTGGGTGCAATCCCCAAACAACTGGAGCACCACTTGAACACCATTGGCATTGACAAATTCGCTATTAGTCAATTGCAAAAGGCGGCCTTACTAGAAACTGCTTCAATCCTGCGACGATATCTGTAATACAATCAAACATCCACATCTGCCTATCCCAGGTCCTGGGTAAGGACTCGATAGGTAGACAAAATGCCAAATCCAGTCTGAACATCTGGCTGACTGTGCGATGATCCATAATAATAATAATAATAATAATAATAATAATAATAATAATAATAATAATAATAGTAAAGTTGGAAGGGACCTTGGAGGTCATCTAGTCCAACCCCCTGCTTGGAATCTTTGGTTAACAGGAAGCGGGTGAGGATGAACCCTGCCTAGTAGTCCACAGGTATATTTTTGCAGATAAGTGCTGTAGTTTGGTAAGATTTCTGTCTATAGATGAATAAGGTGAATAAGCAGTAAAGAAACTATTCTGAAGTAACTCCTCATGTTGTGTTGTTCTTGGTTCCATGGGCCTGACAGATAATGATTATACCATGAATCCTGGTGGTGCGGTGGTTAGAATGCAGTATTGCAGGCTAACTCTGCCCACGTAACAGGAGTTCGATCCTAACTGGCTCAAGGTTGACCCATCCTTCCAGAGTCAGTAAAATAATAATAATAATAACAACAACAGCAACAACAACAACAAAGTTGGAAGAGATCTTGGAGGTCATTTAGTTCAATCCCCTGCTCAGGCAGGAAACCCTATACCATTTCAGATAAATGACTGTCCAGTCTTTTCTTAAAAACTTCCAGAGTTAGAGCACTGACAGCTTCTGCAGGCAGGTTGTTCCACTGATTAATTGTCTAACTGTCAGGAAAATTCTCCGTAGTTCTAGGTTGCTTCTCTCCCTGATTAGTTTCCATCCGTTGCTTCATGTCCTGCCTTCAGGTGCTTTGGAGAATAGCTTGACTCCCTCTTCTTTGTGGCAGTCCCTGAGATATTGAAACACTGCTATCCTGTCATCCCTCATCCTTCTCTTAATTAAACTAGACATACCCAATTCCAGCAACCGTTCCTTATATGTTTTAGCCTCCAGTCCCCTAATCATCTTTGTTGCTCTTCTCCGTATTCTTTCTAGAGTCTCAACATCATTTTTACATCGTGCTGACCAAAACTGGATGCCGTATTCCAGGTGTGGCCTTACCAAGGCATTTTAAAGTGGTATTAACACTTCACGTGATCTTGATTCTATCCCTCTGTTAATGCAGCCTAGCACTGTGTTGGCTTCTTTGGCAGCTGCAGCACACGGCTGGCTCATGAGGACCCAGACTGTTGGGGGCAATATGCTGACTCTGTAAACCGCTCAGAGGAAGCTGAAGGGGACTGTGGAGTGGTATATAAGTGCTATTGCTATTGTTAAGTGCTATTGCTATACCAGAAATATAGTTCAAGACAATATGGATAGGTTAGATAAATGGGTTAAAATTGACATGAAATTTAACAGAGACGCTTTAACTAGAAATCAGATGCTCAACTGTATTCAAGCAGAGGCAAACCATCACCCCAAGATTCTTCTTCAAAGGAACATCAGTATTCCTAGGCTGAGTAGGAAGTTGGACTTATCTAGACTGTCTGCTTGGAATTAATGGAAAGAAATTAGAGCTCTCAGCAAGGGATGGAGGATAGTAAATAATGTGCTGGAGAGGGGAAAAAGCATTTTTGCTCAAATATTAAATAGAATAATTTGTTATGGAATGGAAGCAAAAGAAAAGAAAAATGGGACAGTAATACTCAGAAGGAACGTGTGAAAGGGAGAAGTCTTCTCTCGTCTGTAATTCAAAAGATGTAGAATTGATCTTGCTGCATTTCAGTTTGTCATTCAGTAATGCGCATTTCCTGAGCAACAGGTAGACAAAATGAAAGATTTTTCAATTACATTGTAATTTTGTGAGGCCCACTCCATGGCTGCTGTTTGGAGCTGCTGAAATAATCTGTCCATGGTAATAATTATTTACAAGCAAGATGTTCTGCAAATGTCACAGAGATATGAAATCTGCAGTGTTGACTCAATGGCCCATCTACAACCAGGATTTCCAGCTCTAAACATGCAAATAAATGAAACAGAGAAGAAATGAAAGGGGGAAATCTGAGATGGATTTCATAAAAAAAAAAAAGTCACAAGTCCTCCAATGTGTTCCTAAGAGCTGATCAGACTTTTTGGCACTGTGTTCTTGACTACTCATTGAGTTGGAAGGCACCATAGAGGTCCTTTGCTCCAGCCCAGATCCACTCATTTCAGTTACCTAAGATGCTGGATAAATCCAAGAATAAGTCTGACTCTGCTTAGCTTTTTTGAGATCAGCCTATATGGTGGCCACTTTTTGCGGGTTAATTTAATCATCCAGCTCTAAATTAGAACATTCATGAAAACCAAACAAGTCTACCTTCCCATAAGCTCATCTTTATGCACTTCAGAAGCTTTTGGTTTAATTAGCCTTTATTTATTTCAAGTTACCATTTTTCTCGTATTTGCTTTTAGTGACCATGATGCCCCTTTTCTTTACTGCTGCTAAATCCTCATCTTCTTTGTGTTTGTGAGGTTCATAATAGCAATGTGGCTTTATCGACCAATAGCAAAGGTTGCTGCTGATGATCAGGAAAGACAAATGAGGCCTAGAAAAATGAGAATAACCAAAAACCAGAAAGGGTGCTGGGAAGCACCAGCCCCAACGATAGCCATGGGGAACTTAACATGCTCCTTCTGGCCACCTCATCCAAGTTGCAACTGACTCCATCTTCTTTATCCTCATGCAGTTCTTCCAACCAACAAGACAGCTGACAGAATTAGATCTACTTGGCTTTTGTTTCCCTTCTTTTCCCTGAAGAATATGAATGGAGGCCACCACGTAGCAGGTAAACAATGGCAGTTTCTACTCCTTCAAGGGCAGAGAAAATGGAAAGGGAAGAACTTCTATTAAGGAGGATCACCTGGGCTGTGATCATTTAGACCAGTGTTTCTCAGCCTTAAACACTTTTAAGATGTGCTTTCAATTTTCATGTGGACTTCAACTCCCAGAATTCACCGTTCAGCCATGACTTCCGAGAGTTGAAGTCCACACACCTTAAAGTTGCCATGTATGAGAAGCACTGCTTTAGATGGCTGGGAAAAGGGGAGGTAAACCTGGTCCACATCCATCGCACAATTCCAAAATCCTGGGCAGAATGAGAAAATCAATCTGTTTGCAACATTTAAAAACGAACCAAAAATTATATTAACAGATCATGATTGAAATAAATCATGGGTGTTTAATTTTGGCATAGCATTAGCTTCTTCTTTTCTTTATTGCTTCAATTAAAGTTAGAGCAGGAGCTACATCTGTATTCTGATGCTTTAAAAGTGTTCTGCACATTGATTGTTGATCGATTGCAGCC
This sequence comes from Crotalus tigris, assembly GCF_016545835.1. Classification (NCBI taxonomy): domain Eukaryota; kingdom Metazoa; phylum Chordata; class Lepidosauria; order Squamata; family Viperidae; genus Crotalus; species Crotalus tigris. The sequence continues at coordinate 1,201,312 of NW_024097052.1, forward strand.
TGTCGTCTTAGAAGTGAAACATGTTTCCATGCTTTTTCACCTCTGAAATGAAAATAATATTTTCAAAGCTACTTGTTTGGCTAAATGCTACATTTCTTAAACCATATAATGCATTCATAGTCATTCGTAAAGCAGGATCTTGTTTTGAGTGATGTTGCAAAATTCAGCCCAATTGTTTTTGGATGGGGATGCACAATAATCAAGATTTGTCAGCCATCACAACAGTCTGTGAAACAGGAACCCAAGCAACAACTTAATGGATAATAACCAAACATGGATAACAACCAGACATACATAAATTTATATATTAGATTTTCTTATTTTTGGTGGGGCCACACTTGGAATACTGCATCCAGTTTTGGTCACCATGATATAAAAAAGATGTTGAGACTCTAGAAAGGGTACAGAGAAGAGCAACAAAGATGATTAGGGGACTGGAGGCTAAAATATATAAGGAATGGTTGCTGCAATTGGGTATGTCTTGTCTAATGAAGAGAGGGATGAGGGGGGACATGATAGCAGTATTCCAATATCTCAGGGTTTGCCACAAAGAAGAGGGAGTCAAGCTATTCTCCAAAGCACCTGAAGACAGGACAAGAAACTATGGATGAAGGAGAGAAACAACCTAAAACTAAGGAGAAATTTCCTGAGAATGAGAATAATTAATCAGTGGAACAACTTGCCTTCAGAAGTTGTGGGTGCTCCATCACTGGAGGTTTTTAAGAAGAGAATGGACAATCATTTGTCTAAAATGGTGTAGGATCTCCTGCTTGAGTAGTGGGTTGGACTAGAAGACCACGAAGGTCCCTTTCAACTCTGTTATTCTGTTATTATTTTAACAGAATAAAAACTTACCTGTCACTCTGTTCCTCACTTTCTGCATACCTCCCCATTCTGGCATTTTTCAGATGCAGAAAATTGAAAGCAAAGTAACAAGTTTTGTAAACTGTCTTTTAAAAAAATTCTACTTGGATGCCAAGTTCTGGGCAAATTCCATCTAGTCTGATCATAGATTCTCCCCAAATCCATCAGGAACTTTAGCCAGTTTTACTCAGGATCTGATCAAATCCACTGCAAATTCCTAGTTTTTAACTCTCTGTTCTTTTTCGTTTCATTATAATCCTAATTAATATGAACATATTTTTAATTCAATTTAATTTAAACCACTTTGGGAATTTTTGCAAAATAAAAGGAGAGTAGAATTCTTCTAACGGAAATCTGCAGATTTATAGGCGCAATTTCTCTGTTTCTATTCCTCTGTCTCTTTCATGTTTGTCAGCTAAGAATAATACAAGCTGTACCCCATCCACTTGCATGGAGTAAAGTGAAGGAATCCATCCATCTTTTCTACAGTCAGGTGAAAAGAAACATGCAGTGATTTTTTAAGCATTTGAACAACATACTGGAAAAAGATTAAACACTATCTTCCATGATTCTGCCACTCCGGTTGCAGTCACTAAGCCTGGTTTGCAATGAAAAATAGTTAGGATGGAAATGAATGCAACGTTCAGTTTGTTTTTCTTGATGTTTTGCTTAAAATGCCAATTTTACTTGTTTATCTTAATGCAGCCAAAGTGTCTCAAGGCAAGGCAAGCAAACTCAGGGGTTCTTCAGAGTGAGCACAGGATAATTGTAGAGTGTTTCATTTTGTTTGTGTCACTGCTAAGCAACAGTCATCTTTCTGGTGGCAATAGCATATTTCTATTATTATTTATGTGACTTTATGACAAGAATGAGTAGATTGGACCCTTTAAAGATTAACATATCCAGTCTCCCTTCTACAACACCCCCAGCCAGACAGGGTCCAATACCTAGCTTAAAATAAAATGTCTAGAAGATCATACCTCTAAGTGTAGTTGTAAAAATCTAGAGATTCATAAACATTCAGTATCATAGACCAGTCTCTTTTAAAACATTTAAGGCAGCATAAGAGAGACCTTCACTCATTCTATTTTCGCTGTGAGGAAGGTTGGATTGACAGAAAAGATTGGATCAAAGCCACTGAATGTCCTCTGTGGTTAAATGGAGATCTCAGTTGGGGTCTTCATGGTCCAGATGAACATCTCAAACATGTTTTTTTTTTTTTTAAGGAATCACACTTTCACCTTCTCTTACTGCTGTTCCTAGAGAGGCCTCTTAAAAAGAAGTTTGATGAATTAATTGATTGGTAGGTGGTCAGCTCTATTTCATCAAAAAATATTCTTTCTCTCTCATTTTTTTTTCAAATATTGGGCTTAGAAGCTCCGAGAACAGCAAATCATACAAAATCTCTTTGGAAGACAGGTTGAAAGGAATTTTCTATTTCCCACGATAATTCTGTAGTTGTAAAGAACACTTTAACACTGCTGCAAAGCCAACTTCATCTATATTCGCCTTTCTCTATGACCAAGTTCTCCACTTAGACCACTTCCATCTTCCAAAGAAGACAAAACAAAAAAGTGGAGATAAAATGAGAAGATACCGTCTTTAGTTCAGAGAGGACTTCTTTTTCTTCAGACTCTGCTCCTGAGCTCTAGCTCCTGTTTTAAGAGATGTACCTGTTGATATGCCAAGAAAGGTATGGCTGTTTTTTCTTATGCAGATGTTTGAAATATACATTTCCTGGATAAAAGCTCTAGTCGAGAAATTGGAACCATCATCGTTGATCTGTTTCCTTTACCACTGTACCCTCTTTTCAGACTTTCTGAAGTGGCCTGCAGATGATTTAAACAGGGAAAGGCAAAACAGTAGGCAAACCTTATCCATTTGGCATGTACTTTTAGTGAATAAAATAAATGTAATAAATTTGTGCTACTCTAAAATCTGGTTGAATAGTACGAAAATCCACCCCTGTTGGAATATGTGCTAGAAGCCTCTTACATTCCTATAGCCCAGTGGTTCTCAACCTTTTTAATGCTGAGACCCCCAACCGGTTGTAAGTCGAGGACTACTCAACCGGTCGTAAGTCGAGGACTACTCAACTGATGCAGCACCGTTTGCAGAATGGGACTTTTGGCGGGCTCAGCAGGGCAGAGACAGCCTGGACAATTCCTATTGGCTTTTGACAGCCAATAGACTCTATTCAAGAGAGTCTATTCTATTGGCTTTCAAAAGCCAATAGAATAAAAGGGAGTAGCACAGCTAAGGAGAAGGGGGAAAAAATGGCGGACTGCGTTGTTTGGCGACCCCCGTGAAATGGTCGTTCGACCCTAAATGGGGTCCCGACCCACAGGTTGAGAACCACTGCTATAGCCGGATACACTCATGTTCTTTCTTTGGTGAGCACTAAAGTACACGAACCCTCATCAGCCATCTTGGTGATCTCTGATTTGAGAAAACTTGGCTTTCCCAGTGGGATTTCCTACAAATGTCTTGGAATTGTGCTTCCCAGAGTTCTTAAGTCTCGCCCACATTAGCTGGGAAAGGTTAAGCTATCAAGGCTAAGACTTGACAACTCTGAGAACTGTAGTCCAGCTCGTATGGAGGACACCAGTTTGGGAAAGCTAAGCATAGAGCATTTTTCCCTGGCGAGCCATTGAAAGATTTCAGTTCCATGGATCACTTAGGCTCTTTGCATTTAAAAATCCATGAAGCAAGTGGAAAGATTATGAATGATAAAATAAACATTTGGGGGTGTGTAGGAAGGCATTAGAAGAAATTGCCACTCGCTGCACTCGTTATAAAGCCAAATTTAATATTCTGTCTTGTTTTACTAGGCATTCTCCATTACCTTGTTGGAGGATTAGCTGAGAAGTCTCCCACCCACCCCCTGCTTCCTCCACATTAACAGCTATTAATATAATGAGCTACCCATCAGTTCTGGCAGCTGCAAAGGGACATAGATAACTGCTGCAAATTGCTGTGCTACAGAGCAAGACACTATGATGTCCTCTGGATGCTATGGAGCATCTAAATGCTCACTGACAAGGTTTGGGAGTTGAAATCAAAGACCTCTGTAGGGCTACAGGTAGACTACTTCTAATGTATGGCATTGGGCAAGTAGGTTATTATTTTAAAATTATAGTATTTTCTTGGGGATCTTAGTCATCTTGAACGCCCTCTTATGAGTTTTTTTGTTTTTTGCAGACTTGGCTTGATTTAGCTCTCGCTAGCTTGTCTCCTTTCCCTGCCTTGTTTCCAAATATAAAAACTTGGATGCAGCAATCTTTCCTTGTAGGAGGGCAGCTCTAATCCTCTAATCTTTTGGGTTGCCCGTTTTCTGCGTATTTTCTATTTTACAATGTTCTTCGTGCAGTAACGTAAATGGCCTGCAATATGTCAGATGTGAGCTCACCCACAATTTCCTATACGGAGGGTCTGATTTCAGTTTCCCTTCTAATGACTGGTAGTGTAGCCTTTGCCCTTTTTTCTGGTTTTTTTTTTTCCTGACCATAGAAAACCACAATGCACAATGTTGAGGAAAGAGTACAAAGAAGAGCAACAAAGATGATTAGGGGACTGGAGGCTAAAGCAAATGAGGAAAGGCTGCTGGAATTGGGTCTGTCTAGTTTAATGAAGAGAAGGACGAGGGGGGACATGATAGCAGTGTTCCAGTATCTCAGGGGCTGCCCCAAAGAAGAGGGAGTCAAGCTATTCTCCAAAGCGCCTGAAGGCAGGACAAGAAGCAACGGGTGGAAACTAATCAAGGAGAGAAGCAACCTAGAATTAAGGAGAAACTTCCTGACAGTTAGAACAATTAACCATTGGAACAACCTGCCTCCAGAAGCGGTAAATGTTCCAACACTGGAAGTTTTTAAGAAGAGACTGGACAGCCATTTGTCCAGAATGGTATAGGGTTTCCTGCCTGAGCAAGGGGTTGGACCAGATGACTTCCAAGGTCCCTTCCAACTTTATTATTATTATTATTATTATTATTATTATTATTATTATTATTATTATTATTATTATTATTAAATATGCAAGTGGCATAAATAGTACTTTGCACAATGATGTGATGATGCATGCCATGTCATTTCCCCCTGCTCCTCCCCTCCTGCAAATGCCCACAATTGTAGCATATAAAACAGTGTGTTCCCGAGTGCAAATTCAAGGTGCTGCTCCCTACCTATACAGCCCTATATCAGTGGTTCTCAACCTTTTTAATGCCGCGACTCCCAACCGGTTGTAAGTCGAGGGCTACTCAACCGGTCGTAAGTTGAGGACTATTCAACTGGTGCAGCACCGTTTGCAGAATGGGACTTTCAGCAGGGCAGCCTGGACAATTCCTATTGGCTTTTGAAAGCCAATAGAATTAGACTCTATTCAAGAGAGTCTATTCTATTGGCTTTCAAAACCCAATAGAATAAAAGGGAGTAGCACAGCCAAGGAAAAGGGGAAAAAATGGCGGACTGCATTGTTTGGCGACCCCCGTGAAATGGTCGTTCGACCCCAAATGGGATCCCGACCCACAGGTTGAGAACCACTGCCCTATATGGTTTGGACTGGGGTGTCTGAGGGATCGCCTTTTTTCAAGAGTCTGAACCCCTCCAATTAGGCCAGGCAAAATGGGCATGCTGTAGATCCTGTCAGCCAAAGAATGTTGGCTTGTGGGGACTAGAAGGTGAGCTTTCTCTGCAGCAGAGGTCTCCAACCTTTTCGTTTGGGGGACCAGAGGAAAAGGGAGGGGGAAGCATTTTATACAGGTGCACGCACACACAAACAGGGCTGCTAGCACTTAATAGCAGTGTCCGATTTTCGCTACATGGTGCCCCGTTTTTGCTGCATGGTGCCCTGTTTTCAGCGTGTAGCAGTCCTTTTGCATAGTGGTAGTGGTGCTAGTGCAAGTGGGGGTGAGTGCGCGTACACAGGTGCATGCACTGGCCAGCCTGTTCTGCGGCCCAGTGGCCAGCATGCCACATCCTGGTAGTGGCCCGTGGCCCGCAGTTTGGGGATGCCTGCTCTACAGTGGCCCCTACTCTTTGAAACATCCTCTCTTTGGAGATCATTGGGACAGCTAATCGAAGCAGAGTCACCTGTGATATTTAAGTTGTTTACAAATAATTTGGAATGAGGATTGTATAGCGCAATGGCCGACTTCACGGAAAATGCCACATTATCTAATATAGGAAAATCAACATGGGATTATGAAGTCCTCAAAAGGATCTTACAAATAGTAGATGCACTTTAACACAAGCAACTGTCCAAATTATACCTTCCGATTTCCAAAATCCTAAGGTTAACAAATACATGAATGGGATCTTGGTGTCAAGATAGGGACTAAAGAAAAATCAGACTTCAAAATGAATCTGTTTTTGGAAGGCCCTCAAGACCACATCTCGTTTGAGACCTAAGAACTTCTGTATGACAGGCTGAGCTCCCGTCATTTGCTCCAGCTCCTGATGACCTAGCAGCTCGGAAGCATGCAAATGTGAGTAGATAAATAGGTTCCACATCAGTGGGCACATTAATATGGACATGAAAGGCACCCCCAACTAAGCATCTCCCAGGCAACAGTGATGTCACTGGCTAATCCTTTCAACTCAGAAGCATCTTGGTTGAATATATTCATGTAATAGGCTAAATCAGGGAAGTTACAACTCTACTCTAAACAAATCCTATGAGATTTGGTGATCTCACTGCATTTTTTAATAAATAATCTCGGCTAATAATTAAGCTCTCTTTATTAGGTCTATAGTGAGCATAGACAGTATGATTCCTCTCAGAACTTGGCTTTCTACAAGCCTGGATTTCCACTCTTCCAGAATGTTGAAGGGAAAGATGTGATTGAAGAAGCTTTTGAGTTTGACAGTGTGCCAGTTCTAATGCAACTCCAATAATGTCCTCTGTCAGCTCTGATAAAATTTGAAATCTATCACTTCTTTTTTTCTTCAGAAGCTCTTGTTACTGACAGAAATAATTGCAACTCATCCTTAATTCCAAACGTGTTACTTGGAAAAGAATACCGGGTGGGGGAGACCTCAATAGCATCTGATCAAATGGACTATGATCGAATATCAGTAATTGCTCAAGCAGCTCTCTCTCACACCTTGCTTGCTTTCTCATTACAATCTATTGAAATATATAAAACAATTGCTTTGGGAAATATTCTGTAAAAGATGGCTAGGCAGATACTCCCCCCCCTCCAGCTTTTAAGGCTGGTGGAATGAATTGAGACAGAAGGTGGAAGGAAAAAGAAACAGAGCATCCAACGGTTTTATACTTTTCAGTTTTGTATAATTTCATACTGTTCATTTTTAGTGCTTATCTTTCTAACACTCTTTACCAGTTGTCCGCCGCTGGAGTTTTAGTTTTGTTTCATTTTTGGATGTAGACTGGTCTTGGACCCTAGCAGTAAAAGATTTGATTTGAACAGAATATCCGAAACTACTGTAGAGACAATTTGTTGTTCAAAATCAAAACCAACTTTATCAATCCATCCAATCTATTTTATTTTGCTGAGATGCCACACTCTTTCAGGGATAAAATTTATAAAACCCTAGTAAGACCAAAATACTGGAATACTGCAGCCAGTTTTGGTCACCATTTCACAAAAAAGATGTTGAGAGTTTGGAAAAAAGTCAGAGAATGATCCAAGGCCTGGAGATTAAAACCTACGAAGAACGGCTACAGGACTTGGGTTTGGCTAGTCTAAAGAAAAGAAGAAATAGGGGAGATATGATAGCAGTGTTCCAGTATCTGAGGGGCTGCCACAAGACAGAGGGGGCCAGGTTGTTCACCAAAGCACCAGAGGGCAGGACAAGAAACAATAATTGGAAACTGATCAAGGAGAGAAGCAACCTGCAATTAAGGAGAAACTTCCTGACAGTCAGGACAATTAACCAGTGGAACAGCTTGCCTCCAGAAATCATGGGTGCTCCATCACTGGAGATTTTTAAGAAGAGACTAGACATTCACCTGTCTGAGATGGTATATGTTCTCCTGCTTGAGCAGAGGGCTGGACTAGAAGACCTCCAAGATCCCTTCCAGCTCTGTTCTATTCTAAAATGTTGGCAGTAAATTCCCTAGCATTTTTGGACTTAGCCTGATACTTGGATTGAGTCTAACCATGTGTTGTTAGAGTAAGGAGTTTTCTGACTGCTAGTTGGTGTCCATGGATGCACTCTGCTAGCCTTCTGCCTGCCTGTCCTACTTAGGGCCATTAGAGTTCTTACACTGTATGTTGTAGATGACTCCAAAACTTTACATTGTAGATGACTTCAAAAAAGTTAAGACAATCTTGGCCTTCATACAAACCATAGTTCCAGCAACAATGGCAGGGCAAGCTACTGTACATGGACAGGGAACAAACCCCACACTCATTAAGAATGATGTTACCTAGTCAGATAATGAAACATCTGCAAGCAAGCAACCAAAAGTAGAGAGCACCACAGACCTTCCACAGTTCAACCCTGAACTACAGATAATTACTTAAGGTACCTTAATTCATATCAATGTTCCAAAGATGTTGGCATTCAAATAACTTTCTGAGAATAGCCATTTTGCTCAAATTTAAAATTTCAGTGCAGCCTCTCCTATTTGAAGGGCTCAGGTGGATGAGAACAGTGCCTGAGCGGATCTAAAACATTCAATTAAAATTCAGTACAAATCCAATTATACAGTTACAAATATGAAGGATTAAAATCTTCTATAATGAAGAGTCTTGTAATCTTCTCTTCTGGCTGTGTTACTGCAAGGAGTAACTACAGTATATTCATTCTCAAATTTTTCTCTTTGCCTCATCCTTGAAACATCATTTATGGAACCTAAATATAATCTTGAATACAAGGGTCCCCCCTCTTCCCATACATTATCTCTGGACACCGGATAAAAATGTTCAGTTTTAATTTTACATTTTCTACTCTTTGGGATTTATAGATTTCCAACCTATCCTGCTGCAACAATTTACTGAACAGACTGGCTGGAACATCTTGGGATGCTAATGCTAACATCTTACGAACAACAGGATTGACTTTGGTTTATTCCACAGCTGAATATTGTGCCAGCTGAATATTAACAATGTGCACACCCAAATGGTTGATGTCCAACTTTGCCCAACAATGCATATCTTATTTGGCACATTGAATCCTGCTCCTGTGCGCTGGTTACAAATATTTAGCAATAACTTATTGCTCCACATTAGAAGACAACAAACTCTTGTTTGACTATGGTCAAGGATGCTGAACAACAATAACACCAGGACAATGCACAGCCCCTTACAAGATTGAAATTCCATAGGCCAGCATGAAAAATAGCTATTGACTTGAAATCTACCCAGTTTAACTCTGAGAATACCTGGAGAGAGGAATGGCCCAAAATACTTTCTTGTGGCTTTACCATTAGTGATCTCTCTCCATCAAACCACCTGCTTTTGGCCTACCTCACTCTGTCTGGTTGAAATTGAACAGAATTAAGTATAATACTGGAGGAAGTGCCTCTGCTCTGTATCAGTGGGGATGGAAAGATTCCCCTTGTGATTGTGATGCTGATAGGCAAACTGTGAAACATATTGTGCAAGATTGCCCATGAGGCGCATTGTCTGGTTCCCTGGAAGTTCTGCATTAAGCAACGCCAGAGGCGATCACCTGGATAGCTGAACAGTTATAAGGCCACTGCCACACCCCCATAAACGTTGTACATAATTTAGTGAATTGTGTGTATATGTTTACTCTTTTGTCATGTTCTCATTATACACTAAATGCATAGTGGACAATCACTTAAATATGAGCCAGCCATGTGCTGCAGGTGCCAAAGAAGTCAACACAGTGCTAGGCTGTGGGATAGAATCAAGATCAAGTGAAGTATTAATACCACTTTACAATGCCTTGGTAAGGCCACACTTGGAATATTGCCTCCAGTTTTGGTCACCATGATGTAAAAAAAGATGTTGAGACTCTAGAAAGAGTACAGAGAAGAGCGACAAAGATGATTAGGGGACTGGAGGCTAAAGCATATAAGGAATGGTTGCTGGAATTGGGGATGTCTACTTTAAGGAAGAGAAGGATGAGGGGGGACATGATAGCAGCATTCCAATATCTCAGGAGCTGCCACAAAGAAGAGGGAGTCAAGCTATTCTCCAAAGTGCCTGAAGGCAGGACAAGAAGCAACGGATGGAAACTAATCAAGGAGAGAAGCAACCTAGAACTAAGGAGAAACTTCCTGACAGAACAATTAACCAGTGGAACAACCTGCCTCCAGAAGTGGTGAATGCTCCAACACTGGATGTCTTTAAGGAGAGACTGGACAGCCATTTGTCCGAAATGGTATAGGGTTACCTCCCTGAGCAGGGGGTTGGACTTGATGACCTCCAAGGTCCCTTCCAACATTATTATTATTATTATTATTATTATTATTATTATTATTATTATTATTATTAATCATCGCACAGTCAGCCAGATGTTCAGACTGGATTTGGCATTTTGTCTACCTATCAGATCCTTACCCAGGACCTGGGATAGGCAGATGTGGATGTTTGATGGTTATTATTATTATTATTATTATTATTATTATTATTATTATTATTATTATTAACCTGTCTTGTCTTCTCTTTTTTTCCCAATATTGTATTTAACATTGCATTCAAATTAAAAACTAACAAAGATTTCTGGGTAATATTCTGTACATTTTTTTATTGGTCCTATTATGGCCACTCTCCTGCTAATGTCTCTATTTAGTTTTATTGTTATTCTACTAGATCCACATAGCTCCAAACATATTACAGAGACCCATTCACTTAACTTTTATTTTTCTGACCTTTTTCCTTACAAAATTGTGAATTGCCTTCTTCAAACTCAATTTCTATTGAAAGTTCATGTTCAATGAGTAAGCAAAGATGTTCTTTCTCTTTACAGAATTTATAGCCAATTATAACTTTGTGTAGGTGTAGATTAGATATTTAGCTTAAAATTTGCTATCTGTATATTGTAGGAATGAGCAACACTATACTAAATGCAATTTACTTTTTATAGACACGAACAGGGTCACAATCTTAATCCTCTCAATATTAGGCCAGTAAATCCCATTTTTTTTTCTGTGATCAGCTTCCCTAGTTATTGATTCCTTCTTCCTCTCCTTTAGCCACGTAGAAGAAATTCTCAGACTGGTACAGTAGACTTTGAAAGTGCATATCTTTTAATTAACCAGTGGAACAACAATTAACCAGTGGAACAACCTGCCTCCAGAAGCGGTGAATGCTCCAACACTGGAAGTTTTTAAGAAGAGATTGGATAGCCATTTGTTTGAAATGGTGTAGGGTTTCCTGCCTGAGCAGGGGGTTGGACTCAATGACCTCCAAGGTCCCTTCCAATTTTACGATGATGATGATGATGATGATCCTCTTCTGCCCTAAGAGAAATTTGTCTTTTGCACACTTGATCTATCAGTAACCTAGTAGGCAGAGAAAGAGAATTCAACCTTGGATACTGTAAACAGGCAAAAGTACGAAGAATTGTGGATAAAGTCTAACGAAAGAAAAATGCACCACTCATAATTTTGATTTTTGCTCTGTTAGGTGACTGGTTCTAACTAATGTTCTGCTCTGTCATCCTTCTGATTCAACAAGGCTTTCTAACCGTGGGGTCTTTCGTGCTCTCTCAGCTTGGTTATTTGCTTGTGGACATTTCATTACTCAGCTAGGTAATATCATCAGTGTGAGTGACGGTGAGGCAGCTGTCAGTATTGGTTACAGTTAGTTGCAGTGTGGTTTTCCCCTTGGTAATTAATATTTAATCTGTTGGTTATCTAAACGTGGAAAGAATTCAACCCCAGACAAGCAGGCAAAAATTCAAAGAATCATGGAGAGAGTTTGATGGAAGAGAAATGTATCATCAGTAATGAAAATAAAAAGCCCAGCTTTAACATAGTCTGAGTTAATTTCTGCAACCAAATTCCAGTAAGAGGTTTCAGAGCAGAAGATGGGAATGGGGTTCATTCAACATAATTAACAAGACTGAATTAATCCATTTTCCGATCTGCAGAATATGCTGGACTGAAGAAATAGCCCAGCTTCACACAACATGCTAAGTCACCAGAAAATTAATCATGTTAGTCTAATCAAGATTAATTTATAGTACTCCTTATGCGATTTGTGCAATTTCAACATTCTTGGCAAGAGTTTGCAACTTTATGGTGTTCTCCACACTAGGCAAGAACTTGAAGGAAATGGTCCATGTTGTGCAAGATTCAGCAATTGAAAAGAGTGGAATTCACAGCTGAGTAAATGATGCTCTACCCATTAGTATATGAATGTGATATTAATGCAGGTACAAAAGAAATGGATTTTGATCACACTCCTCACCCACAAACATAGCTGTCCAGGACTCCATGACTATGCTGTCTTGTGATGATAACAGAATAATAGAATTGGAGGTCTTCAGGTCCAACCGAGGTGGCGCAGCAGTTAGAGGGCAGTACTGCAGGCCACTTTAGCTGACTGTGTTCAGCAGGTCAGCGGTTCAAATCTCACCGGCTCAAGGTTGACTCAGCCTTCCATCCTTCCGGGGTAGGTAAAATGAGGACCCAGATTGTTGGGGGCAATGTAAAATATATATATATATATATATACATTGCTTACTGGTGTACACTGCTTAGAGAGTGCTTGCACTTAAAGCGGTATATAAGTCTCATAAATAAATAAATAAATAAATAAATAAATAAATAAATAAATAAATCTTCTGCTCAGACAGGAAATGTTATACCAGTGGTGGCGAACCTATGGCACGCGTGCCAGAGGTAGCACTTGGGACCCTCTCTATGGGCACAGGTGCCATTGCCCCAGACTGGCCTCCCCCCACGACCCTCTCCTCACCAGCAGCCCCCCTGGAGGAGAGTCGCCCCCAAGCATGGCCCACACACAGCAGCGCAGCCAAGGACATGGCAGCCAGGCGGCATAGACAGTTGATGCTGCAGGGCGCGGGCAGAGGGTGTGGCCACCATAGCACTGCTGGGCTCCCTGGGCGATCTGCGGCAGGCCCTGGAGGCAGTGAGTGGCCCTGCAGGCAGGCGGGGTGAGGGATGGGGTGGGGCAGGGCAGGGGGTGAAGTGGGGGTGGGGCTGGATTTGGGGCATTTGGTCTCCAAAAGGTTCGCCATCACTGTGCTATACCATTTCAGCCACAATGAAAAATGCTAGCTGATCAATGATGCTTTGTCTCAGGGTTATAGACTCTGGATGGACAACCTTGTTGATTTTGGATTCTTGCACATTTTCACTTTGAAAATCAAACTGGGTCCACCCAATGGGACCAATTGCTTTAAAGTCAGCAATAAATTTGCATAGGTTTGTTTAGTGACCATCTGAAGTTACAACGGCACTGAATAAAGTAACTTATGACTGTAATAATAATAATAATAATAATAATAATAATAATAATAATAATAATAATAATAAAGTTGGAAGGGACCTTGGAGGTCATCTAGTCCAATCCCCTGCTCAAGAAGGAAACCCTATACCATTTCAGACAAATGGCTGTCCAGTCTCTTCTTAAAAACTTCCAGTGTTGGAGCATTCACCGCTTCTGGAGGCAGGTTGTTCCATTGGTTAATGGTTCTCACTGTCAGGAAGTTTCTCCTTAGTTCTAGGTTGCTTCTCTCCTTGATTAGTTTCCATCCGTTGCTTCTTGTCCTTATGACCACTGCAGCATCCCCGTGACCGCATGATCAAAATTAAGATGCTTGGCAACTGGCTCATATTTAGGATGGTTGCAGCGTCCCGGAGTCGTGTGATCCCCTTTTGCGACTTTCTGACAAGCTGTGTGAATGGGGAAGCCAGACACCCTTAACAACTATGTTACTAACTTAACAACTGCAGTGATTCACTTAGGAACTGTGGCAAAAAAGTCATAAAATGGGGTAAAGCTCACTTAACAAATGTCCTGTTTAGCAAGGGACATTTTAGTCTCAATTGTGGTTGTAAGTGAAGAACTACCTGCATCTATTTTTGATGTAGTTTTGGGCAAATATGAGTTAGAGATGTGCAAAACTTGGGGTTTCATAGTCTCCCACTGTTTGGTAGAGTATCCTCTTTCCTTTCCAGGATGCTATGAACCATTTGCTATTCTAGAACCTTCAATTCTATATATATATATAATATATATATATATATATATATATATATATATATATATATATATATAATTTTGTTTTCTGAGGTTTTCGCGGGTGTTTGTATGTAGGTCTTTGGTTGTTCGGGTTTTCTCCCGCGTAAAATTGGAAGTGTCTTGGCGAGTTTCGACGAAGTCCCATTCGTCATCTTCAGGCTGGTGTTTTCAGCTTCGTGCTTCGAGCAGCTGCACGAAGCTGAAAACACCAGCCTGAAGATGACGAATGGGACTTTGTCGAAACGTCGCCAAGACACTTCCAATTTTACGCGGGAGAAAACCCGAACAACCAAAGACCTACATACAAACACCCGCGAAAACCTCAGAATACATATATATATATATATATATATATATATATATATATATATATATATATATATACACATACCTACAGCAGAGGATCTCTGCATTCAGTGAATATGACAGAACACACCCTTTGAGACCAGAACTCTGAATTTTGTACAAGGCAAAATGTGCATGTATTTTACTTGGCAAATACTGGCTGCTAGAGTTTTTGCAAGCATCTCTACCAAATATATTGCCCTTTTGCACAGTTTATTTCATGAATATATGCATAGGCGTGCAAATTCAGAATGACTGCTAAGTTTCAGCTTATGTATTGCTTTGAAAATGCAAAATTAGATAAGTATGTTTACATCCAATACTAGGTGATGAATGTCGTCTATATGTGAAATAAAAATAAAAATAAAAACATTGCCATCATCTCACATTATTTTTCTTCTTCTGTAAGGCTGGGAAAATATGGAATCCACTGCTCAGAGAATTATTGAGTTCAGGCTGTCTTTCATTCAAATGATTCAAGTCTTAAGATGGTTGAAATATTGGTTGGGCCTTGTGATTGGCAGGCAGCATAAATCCACTTTTATTGAGCTTGGATGAATGCTGATTTATGCTGATCAACCCCTGAGAGGCTAATCTAAACTCTATGCTTGTTCAGGAAAAGAAAACTTGTTTGCTTCGTATATTATGGCTGTAGTTAAAAAGTTGCTTGACCATCAAAGTAAAGAATCTACAGAGTTGGTCAGTATGTCCTGCAACATTTTTTCCAACATTGCCCTTAACCAAATGCAAACTATTCTATGCTATATTTTTTTCTATCCTGCTCTTTGGAGTAGAGAGTTGGTCTCTGACAGAAGGCCACCTGAAGAGACTAGAAGCATTTGAAATGTGGATTTACAGGCGGCTGTTACGTATAGGCTGGGTTGACAAGATCAGAAATGAGGAGGTGATAAGCTGCCTGGGAAAGCCAAGGGAAATCATCAAAACAATTAAAAAACGAAAATTAAAATATTTTGGACATGTGATGTGACACCCAGAAAAATACGGCATACTCCATTTAATCCTCCAGAGAAAGATGGAAGGCAAACAAGGTCCAGGCAGAAGAAGAACATCGTGGCTTCAAAATCTAAGGGACTGGTTTGGACAAAACTCAGATGCATTTTTTCGTGCGGCTGCTGATAAAAACAGGATCGCCAACATGATTGCCAACGTCCAATAACAGATATGGCACAAGAAGAAGAAGAAACTATTCTTTGACAAAGATAATGAGTTCAAAGATAAAGATAATGAGTTCAAACCAAAAGCATATTTTCCAAAGAAAGATCATGTAGATGACAATTCTTTGGGGATGTATTTGTACCTCTTTAGTTCAGTGGTTCTCAACCTTTCTAATGCCGTGACCCCATAATACAGTTCGCCATGTTGTGGTGACCCCCAAATCGGTGTGACCACCAATAA
This sequence comes from Crotalus tigris, assembly GCF_016545835.1. Taxonomy (NCBI): domain Eukaryota; kingdom Metazoa; phylum Chordata; class Lepidosauria; order Squamata; family Viperidae; genus Crotalus; species Crotalus tigris. The sequence continues at coordinate 1,217,084 of NW_024097052.1, forward strand.
GAGGGAGTAGGACAGCTAGGGAAAAGGGAAAAAAATGGCGGACAGCGTGGTTTGGCGACCCCAGTGAAATGGTCGTTTGACCCCAAATGGGGTCCCGACCCACAGGTTGAGAACCACTGCTTTAGTTGCTATTGCTCATCTGCAGTGTTTTTTTTTTAAATATATATAGCTTGCTGCCCTAAGTTTCTTATGCCTTTTTTTGAATTAACACTGATTGAATTATAATGGACAAAAGTGGTCTGTCTCCCTCTCTCTCTTTTTTTCAGAGGGGGAAGGCTAATTAAGTGCACAAAATTAAAGATTGAGAGGGAAATGATGTAAAGAAATGAATTGAGTGGGGAGTTTAGATGAGAGCTTTACAGCATTTTGTCAAGCAAAACTAACTCATTTATTTGAAATGCTAAAAAGGATCTCTCAATCTTAAAACTTAATTTAACACTTTAATGAATTCCATTATCCTTTGCATTGCTGGGAAAACTGTGTTTAAGCAAGTTGAGTTGCATGTGATTTGCTGCTGACAAGGAATGGTCAATGGCTGGGTGGACAAGGTGGGGCAATTTATTTGACTTTATACCATATAGGTTGGATTTTTCGTAAAACAACTGCAAAGTAGTTGCTTAATTTGTTTACCATCGTGCAGCCCCACCCAATGCACCAAACTGTAAAGTAAACTGAATGTGGTTCGTATAATATCAATGAACTAAACTTGAACATCATACAAGTATCGTGTGGTGGTCCTGGTGATGGACCAACATATTTGGAGTTCAAGTCCTCATTTGACTATAGAGGTCTTTTGCCAACTCCTCTTTTTCTTCACTCACTTCCTCTTTTTCAAGTCACTCATCTACCAGTTTGGAAATTACTTCTTAAAAAGCAAATATGTTGACTCGTGTGCTCTGAACTCTGCAGTGGCGCCTAATTAGCTTCTGAATATAGTTCAAGATGCTGGTTGTTATCTCTTGCATGGCTTAGCAGCAAAGTACCTTCTCCAGCTGGAATTAATCTGCCTTGTTCTTTGGTCCAAGGAGAAGCTCTTAGCAATCTGCTATTTTTTTGAGGTATTGTCAGGCCCAAGGAACCATGGGGAATTTACTTCAGAGCAGTTTCTTTACTGCTGTTCACCAGCAGATTAAAGCAGTGGCCCCCAACCTTTTGGGTGCCAGGGACAGGTTCCGTGGAGAGAGATTTTTCCACAGACCGGAAAGGGCATGGTTTTGCACAATGCCTGCATCCTGCGTGTGCACGGATAGGCCTTTGCTCGTTTGCACAGCCCAGTTTCTGGTGTGCTGTGGACTAGTGCCAGTCTATGGCCCATGGATTGGGGACCCCTGAACTAAAGCTTTTATCTGCATAATTATTAGATATACCCTGTGAACTGCTGTGTGTGTGTGTGTGTGAGAGAGAGAGAGAGAGAGAGAGAGAGGGGGGGGGAGAGGGAGAGAGTCTGTCTTCACCCATTTTCTATACAATACAGATTCCATGCTATGTTTTCACTTTGCTCCTTAGGGAAAGACCCCTACTTCCTTTGACTCAGGACTACAATGCATTATGGATATGAATTAAAGGCACTGTTTTTCTACCTCAGCTGATTCTTTTGAACAGTTTCCTACCTGAGCAGCTCTTATGAGTGGGGGCTTCCAGGAACAATTGAAAGCAGGGCTGTTCCTGTGATGGTTGATGTGTGACACGTACAATAGATGACTCTGCTATGGTCTTTGGGTTTTATGATTTTATAATTCTGTTATTTTCAATTTTTTGCTGGAGCTGTTTTCTTTTTTCGTGTTTCCTTACCATAAATATCCAGTAGTCTTGGGATTGGGGAGGAGAATAAATCAAATAAACAAATTAATAAATAAATAAGCCAAATGTTCATAGTAGGCAGTAAGGAGGGTAATGTTCTTGGGACCTGCAGCAGATTTTTCTTGCTGCTGATTTTATTGTAGTTTTATTGTTGGATTTTATGTTTCTTGATCTGGTATCTGAGGCTGTTAATTGCTTTCCACAGTCCTCAGAGAACTGCCGTTATTGGCCAGTTTAGAAATATTATGTACGCCAACAAATATTCAAACTTCTTCAGGCAGGACAACCTAGTTCTGATGTCTTTTTCTTTTAATTCTTTTTAAGGACTGGGCTGGAGGGGGAACTGGACAATCTGAGCAGGTCATGAAGGTAATGTCATGGTTCCGACAGATGAAACTCTTCAAAAAACTTCAAGGCATTGTTTACCTTAAAGAATCTTTATTCGAGTAGCAACACATTGGCGCCTACATAGTCCAAGCCAAAATCTGACTTCCCCTCCCCTAAGCACATAGTATCAAAGCACAATTCCCTCCCCCTTACTAACAGTCATAAATCACATTCTCCAATTAGTTTGAAATGCAGGCTTCCCCTCCAGTTCTTCCACCCGCCAGGTCTTATCATCTCTTATTACAAAAAAGCTTGGTTCCCACCCTTATACAGTACTATTATGTCTAACTAAACTCCCAAATACATTCCTCCTCCCCCCCCCAGTATCATCTAATTCTAACTCTAAGAGTAAAACATAAAGTAGAGGAAAATGGCTGCATCTCCCTATGTTGTCAAAGCAAGAGCATCCGATGTTAGCAGCATTGACAGGTGTATATATTTTTTTAAGACTGACCCTTTCACTTGCTGCTAAGAAGCATGTTGGGAGCTACCTTCTGAAACAAGGAAGAAAAGGATTGGACAAAACCAGAAGAAAAACTTAGACTTGTGATGCTCTATATCACCTGTGGCTGAACAGAAAGGAGTTATGAAATGAAGTAGCAAGTAAAGAGGTCCCAGGATTGGCAGCCAGAACCAGACAAAACTAGTTAGGCAGTTAGATGGGTGAACTCAATTTATTTCTTTATGATGAAAGTCTCTACAAAAATGCTATTGTAATTCATTATAATTTCAGCCCTCCTGCACCTTTACATATTATAGACAGGATGTGATATGAATGTACCCTGTTTTGACCAATTGTTTTCATTCTTCTTTGTTTGAATATTGTATAAAAGGCCAACGTGGCAAGTGGTGAGCTCACTCCCTGTGTAGAAACAGTTGGATGCATATTTCTTTAGTGTTGCAGCAACAAATAAGTTGGAATGGATTTCTCTAGTCCTGCTTCTTTTTTGGCACCCCTCTCATGACAGATCGTTCTAACCACCTTATAGCAGGTTTTTTTATAGCCAACACTTGACTGACATGAAGTCTTATGAAGTAAAGAAGTGGCAGCATTTAGCAGAGCTGGAGCTAATGAGTACTTGGGTGGAGATCATCACGCAACCGCAGGGCAGTAGATTAGATTGGGCAACTGAAAATATGTTTAGGAAAAGTAATGAATTTTTTTCTCTCTACATTACTAAGAAGAGTAGCATTCAGGTTCAATGTAAGGACGTCTTTAGGCTTTCATATAACACTGCTCTTATGGTTTTAATCATTTTCCCTTCTTATCACTGTAAAAAATGCAAGTGGCCGTTTCTGAAGAAGCTTTGATATCCACACCCTTTCAGAGTGAGTATTATAATCTGCAATCTTATCTTATCGCCCACTGGTTTGATGTGGCAGGCAAATTACCCCCCCCCCACACACCTTTTTATGGTGTGGGTCACAACTTTGTTAGACTGGATTCCTTCTAACTCTTAAGATGTGACAAGATTGATGTGAAAGACAATAAGATTCTTGCAATCCTCTCCCCGGGAAGATCCAAGATGTTTGTCAAACTTCTGCTCACAGATGCAATCCTTGAGCCAAGAACAACTGCTGATGGGGAGGACTTCCTATCTACCTGACCATCTGGTCTCCATTCCCATTTTACCAACCCTGATTTGATGTCCTGGTGATGTTTGGCTGAAACCAAGGCGTCTCTCATTTGTTGCAAAAAGACAAGGAAAGATAAGAACATTTTGTCCTCATCTTCTATACTCTATAGGAATAAACAACTTATTCTGCAAACTTATAAAGAAGGGATTTCTCTCTCTCTGTGTGTGTGTGGGATGTCAGCATACCATATCAGGCAACTTCTGTGCTCCCTGAGCAATTATTATCAGCTAATAGGAGCTGAGAGTCTCCATGCTTCTCCTGCTGATTGAAATCTCATTTCTTTCCTTAGACATTCTCAGTGGGAGACTAACAAACTCACTAACCCTGGAAAATGATAAGAGACCCTATATTTGAAGCTAAGGCTTCCCATAGTTACTGCAACAGAGCAATTGAATGAACTGGTATATTCCTGTGAAAATGGCATAATGCAGGTTGTATGTAATTTGCTGGGAGCTTTACTTGCTGAATTCAATGGAACTTGCTCTCATGTGTAAACCGCCTTCTTTGTTTGATGCCTTGTTTCTATGTCAATTATTTGAAGTGTTTTTTTTACATTCCACAGAGTTCCAGGCAACTCACAACAATAAAAATATAGACATTAGTTTTTGTTTTTGTTTTTTTTTAAAAATCAAGACCACAGCAGTGAAAATCAATAGCAACTCATAGGATATATTTAACATATTGAAGCATTTATTTGATACAGATAAAAAATAATATATGTTGATAGCCCTCTAAAAAAGAAAGATTGTTACCGCTTTCAAGAAGTTAAATAGGCCTTCTTTGGAAGGAAGAACCAGAGTTTTGATATGACTGTTAAAACACTTCTCCCTTCTCTCCATGAGATGATTTCAAGGGTTGCAGGAAAATAGAAAGAGGCTTCCTAGCAAGATCCCCATGAACAATGTGATATAATAATAATAATAATAATAATAATAATAATAATAATAATAATAGTAGTAGTAGTAGTAGTAGTAGTAGTAGTAGTAGTAATATTTGGAAGAATATCTGGAGAACAATGATGAAGATGCACTGAAATTAGTATATCAGGAAGGCTTACTGACTACTGGAGAGACCAAACTGGCCTACAAGAAAGACCAAATGAAGAACAGAATAGAGGCATGGGAAGACAAAGCACTACATGGCCAATACATGAAAAAAATAGCTGGGAAAGCAGATAATAACAAGACCTGGCAATGGCTAAGAGCAGGAAAATTGAAGAAAGAGACTGAGGGACTAATTCTGGCTGCACAAGACCAAGCCTTAAGGACAAATGCATATAAAGTCAAAATTGAGAAGACAGCAACAGACAGTAAGTGCCGCCTATGCAAAGAAGCTGAAGAAACAGTGGACTACTTGGTAAGCTGTTGCAAGAAGATTGCACAGACTGACTACAAGCAGCGGCATGACAAAGTAGCAACAATGGTGCATTGGAAGATCTGCAAAAAATATCATTTGCCTGTAAGCAAAAACTGGTGGGATCATAAAATAGAGAAAGTCATAGAAAATGATAAAATTAAACTGCTCTGGGACTTCAGAATTCAAACAGACAAGCACCCGTAACATAACACTCCAGACTTAACAATTGTCGATAAGAAAGACAAAAAAGTCTGGATAGTGGACGTGGCAGTGCCTGGAGGCAGGTTGTTCCACTGGTTAATTGTTCTCACTGTCAGGAAGTTTCTCCTTAGTTCTAGGTTGCTTCTCTCCTTGATTAGTTTCCATTAGTTGCTTCTTGTCCTGCCTTCAGGCATTTTGGAGAATAGCTTGACTCCCTCTTCTTTGTGGCAGCCCCTGAGATATTGGAAGACTGCTATCCTGTCCCCCCCTCGTCCTTCTCTTCATTACACTAGACATGCCCAATTCCAGCAACCGTTCCTTATATGCTTTAGCCTCCAGTCCCCTAATCCTCTTTGCTGCTCTTCTCTGTACTCTTTTTAGAGTCTCAACATCTTTTTTACAATTGTGGTGACCAAAATCTATCACATATCCTGGTGTCAAAGGTTATCAATTGCCTTATAAATTGGATCTAAAACAAATTGGTCTCCAGGCCAATTCCCTGTAATGCAGGGGTGGCAAATTCGCAACATCACGTGACGTGTTGCGACGTATCGTGACTTTTTCCCCCCATTGCCGGCAATGGGGTGGGTGCGGTGACGCATCCAGCCTGCGGGTCAGCAGTTTGACACCCCTGCTCTAATGTGAAGAATCTTTGGTGAGGTTCTGGGCTTCAATCTACTCCTGGGAAAGATAGTTTAGAACAAGCATTCTCTTATAGCAGGAGGTCTTAACTTTTTCATTCCATTGATCCCTCTGAGAGTTTGACAAAACCTATGGATCTAAACTACACTCAGATACAGTCCTAAAATATATATATATATAAAAAATAACAAAACAAATTGCAGATATTTTTCGCCTCCTATTTCAGAGACTTCTTGAAACCAGAAACCCAAGTTAGGAAACTCTAACCCAGAGGATCCTTTCATTTCCCAGTAGTGAAGTTGTTCACTACTTTCTATCCTTGCTTCATGGAAAACCCATGGAAAAGATCAGTCCATATGATGCAATGCTTTTTATATTGTTAATGTCTTAGGGAATGCCATCTTATAATTATTATGGTATTTACTGCTGTTGCTTTAAAAAAAAACCCTCCCTTTTTATGACCCTGTAATCCCTTAATTCGGGGTAGAGTTGGGGCGACTGGACAGAGCTGAGCATTTACTGGCCGGATGCCCTTCCCGATGCCATGTGGAGTTCACAGCAGAGTTTTTTTTTGTGCCCTAGGAGAAAGAAACATCTGCTGCTAGGTAGGATTGAACTCTCAACTTTCTGATTGGGAAGCGAGTGTATTCACCACTAGGGCACCATGCTGAGATTTATTCCTTGTTGTTGTTAGTTGCGAAGTCATGTCTGACCCATCGCGACCCCATGGACAACGTTCCTCCAGGCCTTCCTGTCCTCTACCATCTTCTGGAGTCCATTTAAGCTCACGCCTGCTGCTTCAGTGACTCCATCCAGCCACCTCATTCTCTGTTGTCCCCTTCTTCTATTGCCCTCAATCTTATATTATGTTCATCATATCATATTATAAACTCACCTTTTTTCTCAACACAATGGAGATGGGAGTTTTCCCCAGTCCTATGAGATAATCATGGACCCAGAGTCATCCAATCAACCAAGTATGACATAATCAAGTGGCATCTTTTTGGATTCCATTGTACTCTTTTACAGTATGCTGTCTCTTTTTAAATCTTTAATCCTTGAAAATGTTAGGTATTTCATTGTCATCATCATCATCATCACCAGCAACAACATCAGTTGTTTTTCCAACCTAGAAACTTTAAGATACTTAAACTTCAACTTCCAAAATTCTATGGGCAGCACATTGGCTGGGAAATTCTGGAGTTGAAATCCACCCATCTTAATGTTGTCAAGTTCATCAACAACATCATTATATGGCATGTTTGAACTTTGTGTTGGTTAGTCTTGAACCAAATAAAGGAAATTGCAATTTCTTTTACAGGTTGCCTAAAGATTCAAAAGTTGCTTTTAGGAGCAAAATAAAGGCATCAGACTCCAAAGCCACAACTACAAGCCAGCACAGCCAAAACAAGTCCACCCAGGAGAGTTTTCATATTTGTTTTGCCTAATAATATTAATCCAAGAAAAAAAAGGCAATGAGGAAAACCGAGGAGATTGAGTTGCTATCCATAGCAACCTCATCCTCAAAGGAGAGTTATATGTGGAATCAATAACACCGCTTTCCGGGCAGTGGATGACAAGCTGTTAACAAAACAGATTGTGGAAAAGAGACACCTTGTGATGATTATGCAAGATTAACTTTGCCATCAGGTATTAAGATACTCTCTCTCTCTCTCTCTCTCTCTCTCTCTCTCTCTCTCTCTCTCTCTCCCCCTCTCACATACATAAACACCTTAACATTTCTTTCTTTTCTGTCTTGCTATCTCAGCAAAAAATTACATTTTCATTCAGTCCCAATAGTTGGGGGAAGAGAGCTATTTATTTGGATCTCTGTCTCTGTTCCCATCTGTCTCTTCCAGGCTTTCCTATTTTCTGCTTTCATTCTGTAAAATCTGCCAATGTTTGTTATTAAATTGTATGTGTATTTAATTAATAAAGTATTACTGCTTGTCTTATTTATTTATTTATTTATTTATTTATTTATTTATTTACTTGTATAGTGTTCCACTCCAACAAGTCTCTGAGTAGTATACAACAGAAACAAAACCAGTAACCATGAATATATTTTATAAAACCCTAATCAGCAAAGGTTGATAATAATAATAATAATAATAGTAATAGTAATGATGATGATGATGTTATTAAGTTACCGCTGAGTCAATTCAAAAGTTATGTTGATTTGTGGTTGATGAGTTTGTTTTTACCCCAGCTATGGTTTATATGTATGTTATCATTTCCTTTTTTAAAAAATACTTTATGCTGTTCTTAAATTTTGTTAGCTTCCCAGAGTCATGAATTTGAGATGCACAGCTGTATAAGAGAATGAATGAATGAATGAATAAATGAATGAATTGGTTGTATATGATGTGTGTGTGGGGGGGCAACCATTGAGAAGACTCTCATTTGGGACTCCTGCGGATTTCCTGTCAGAAATTACATCCTCTGCAGTATCACCCTCATAGATCTTCCAGGACAGGGACATTTACTCTGGAGTAGGCAGTTTCATGGTTCTGACAGATGAAACTCTTCAGAGAACTTCGAGGTATTGTTTACCTTAAAAAATCTTTATGAGAGTAGTATAGCTTCAGCACTAACATAGTTGAAGCCAAAAACTAGATTCCCCTCCTCTGAGCACATAGTATCAAAGCACAATTCCCTCCTCCAATTAACAGTCATGAATCACATTCTCCAATTAGTTTGAAATGCAGGCTTTTCCTCCTGTTTTGCAACCCGCCAATTCTTATCATCTTTTATTTCACACACTAGTACAGTATTGTTATGTCTAACTAACTCCCATCACATTCCGCCTCCTCCCCCAGCATCATCTAATTCTAAGAGTACAGGCTAAGAAAGAAAAAGGCTGCATCTTCAAATGTTGTCAAAGCAAGAAACATCCAATGTTAGCCTTATTGATAGGCAGTCTTGAAGATAGTATCATGTGAACTTTTACATGCATTCTCCCCTGGGGTGTGTGTCTCTGTGTGTTTTGAGCTGAGAACCCACAAAAAATGGAAGAAATGAGAGGTCACTGCCTTGAAGGATATTTGTATTTCTGATTTTCATGAATGTAAGTTGGTTCACTATAAAAAAAAGTGAACCAAAGTACCTTTGCAGAGCCTTATTGATAGTCTGAAGCAGTGTTTCTCAACTTTAGCAACTTTAAGATGTCTGGACTAACTCCCAAGGCAAGCTGGCTGGGGAATTTTGAGAGCTGAAGATCAGACATCTTAAACTTGCCAAGCTGAGAAACATTGGTCTAAGGTTTGCACAGCTTTTGTTGTGACCCCTACATTTTTCTGTTTTATTTTTACCCTAAGTTAGCAACTACCTTTTTTACCTTCATTATTATGCTTTTAATTCTACATGCAGTCAGAGCAGATTCAATGTCTCCTCGTGTCTAGAAAAGTTGTCTGGAATGACACACTCCTAACACACCGTTGAGTGTCAAGAAAGGACAGCAAGTGACCAGTTATTTTTATTTCTTATTGTTGCATTGAACTGACAGAGATTGGAAGTGTTGACTCTTGGGGTTTTTTTTCCAAATACCTTGAGCACGTTGCTGTTTTGCTCATATGCACCTGTTTGTGGATATTGCTGTTTGATACTGTGTTCTCCTTTCCTAATTTTTAAAACCTTGCAGAATGGAAGCAAAATGAAAGCAGTCTTCCAATATTTGAGGGGCTGCCATGAGGCAGCACCTGCAGGCAGGATAAGAAGCAGTGGATGGAAACTAATCAAGGAGAGAACCAACCCTAGAACTAAGGAGAAATTTCCTGACAGTGAGAACGATGAATCCGGACTTGCCTCCAGAAATTGTGGATGCTCCAAAACTGGAGGTTTTTTAAGAAGAGATTTGTCTGAAATGGTATAGGTCAGTGGTGGCAAACCTATGGCACACGTGCCAGAGGCAGCACTCAGAGCCCACTCTGTGGACATGCGTGCCATGCCCCAGAGATGGCAACCATCCCTCTTCAACCAACCACCCGCTAACTCGCTGAGGTCCCACATGGCTGGATGCATCCCAGCACAGCTGGTTTCCCTCCCCTCCCGTGCCATCTCTCCTAGCCTTGCATGCTCTCCTTTTCCCGGGCACAACCCACTGCATTGCCTCCTCAGCTGTCGGCCAGCCATCAAGCTCAGGGGCAGCTTCTCTGAACTGCTGGTGGTGGGCTGTGGCACCCCAGAATTTGCTGGTCGAGGGGCTGGCAGGCTGTGGCTGCTGACGGACACTGCTGCCCCCATTTGCTCGCTGGCCTCTGTGTGCAGGGGCCGATGGTGTCAGGCAGCAGCCACCCCAGCCCCTGCTTCACCTTGCCCTGCGACAATGGCACCCCTGCCCTGCCTCGCCTTGCCTCACCTCACCTGCAGGATGTGCCTGCTGCCCACCGCCCCACCTGCCAGAGACCCCCTGGATCTCCCCCAACCCTGCCCAGCCCTCACAGGCATCCCTCCCCACGAACAACATCAAGGTGACCATGCCTACCTTGGCCACACCCATCCAGTCTGCCATGACCACCACAGCCATGCCCACCCAGTGGGCCACGCCCACCTGGCACCCGGTGATAAATAAGTGGATTTGGGGTTGCAGTTTGGGCACTTGGTCTCTAAAAGATTCACCATCACTGGTATAGGTTTCCTGCTTGAGCGGGGGGAGGAGGGGGGGTTGGACTAGAAGACCTCCCAGGTTCCTTCCAAATCTGTTATTCTGTCAAAAGCACTGCATGCTTGTGGTTTTTCATTCTTATTTCTCCAACTGCCGGCACATGTAGGATCGCTTTCTAGTCTGGCTAGTTCTGCAAGCAATGGCCAGAGCCATAAAGAGTCTCAGCATCGTTGTGTTGAACTTAAACATTCTTTCTACACTACTTCTGACATGGGCACATATTGCTGCGTCATGCAGAGTATATAATGCAATGCTTCTGGAGGGCACCACATTGGAGAATCTACCTTAGGTCTACCTTTGCCATTATGCTCCTTGTACCTCTTGTCATCTCCCTCACTTGAAATATCCTTCCAATAAACAATTGAACAATGCTAATGAGAAAAAATAAGTAGTTAGAAAATATATTCACCCAAGTCATTTATTGTTATGCAGGGAACTCTGTAATTGCACCACACATAATTGCCTTTTTGCAAGAAACCCATTCATAACCAACTTATATTAACCTTTGAGGTAAAAGTAGGGGGGGGGGTGTAAAATCTGTTTATGATGTACCAGTAAAAGTTGGGGGTTAATGAAGGGGGATATCTGAGCCAAACATCATATTTTATATTTCTCCACTAACTTTGCAACAATATTCAAATGCTTACTGCCAACTCCATTCATTAGAATCTCAATACTATTTTTTTCTTCTTCCTTATTTTTCCAGAGTAATATTTGGCTAGAAACTCCCGAGATCAATTCAGAAGCTAAGGTTACTAACATTGCTTGGAAGTAAATTCTGTGAAAATCAGTGGGAATTAATTCTGAGTAAATAGGATGAATATATTAGGCTACAATTCAAAGAACAATAACAATAACCCTAAAGGAATAATTCATTTGTGAAATTGGACACTTGTACAGAGACTGAGTATGTCTAGTTTAATGAAAAAAAGGACTAAGGATGACATGATATCAGTGTTCCAATATCTAAGGGGCTCTCTCAGAGAAGAGGGGGTCAACCTATTTTCCAAAGCACTTGAAGATAGAACAGGAAGCAATAGATGGAAATTAATCAAGGAGAAAACCAACCTAGAATTAAGAAGAAATTTCCTGACAGATCGATCAATCAGTGGAATGCCTTGCCTTCAAAAGCTGTGGGTGCTCCATAACTAGAGATTTTTCAAGAAGAGATTGGACAATCATTTGTATGAAATGGTATAGGGTCTCCTGCTTGAACAAGGAGTTGGACTAGAAGACCTCCAAGGTCCCTTCCAATTCTGTTATTCTTTTGTTTCTCTGTGTTAATGAAGACTCGGTCATCCAGGCGATAATTTAACCTTTTTAAATATTCTTGTCTCTGTGCTTACTCATTCCATGGCTACAGCTTAATGCAAGTCTAGCTTAGACTAGAGATCTGCAGAGAAATTTATTCACAAATACTTCATTGCAAGTTTCTCAGCTAGCATCTGATTTGGAGCTCACTCATAGTCTGCATTTTCTGAACTTTGTGATGCAATTTGGAACAGAAATGAGCTCATTAGGAAAAAGTCATACGTGTCTCTACGTTCAATATTGGAAGGATCATTGCCAAAATACAAATATTCAACATGATATGCATAAGAATGTGTTTGTTTTGTCAGGCATTGCAATTTTAAGTACGTCCCAACCTGTTCTATCACCATATCTTCTGGCTTTTTGCAGGTGGATGATGGTAAGAGGGAATAAAATGCCATTTATCTTCTGCTGCTCCTTTCCTGGTAGGGCTGTCCCTATTATTAGACCAATTGAAAAAGTTACTTCTTGAAGAGAAATGTTGAAGGGTGATATGTTGAAGACTTTATTCAAGGCTTTCCTGATCTTCTAGCCAGACAAGCAGTTTTGTGGGACCAAGTGACTCTCTGAAGGAATCTGAAGAATGATAGTCCTTTCAAATACATCTCCCTGAGGGTTTCCTTAGAATAGCTCTGTGGATGCTTTGCGGTTTGAAGGTTGAGTAGTATAATGGGTGCCTGCTAAAGATGGATGTGTAGGATAGATCACATAGCGGAACAGAACAAGGAATGATGACTCTTTGATGGTGGATCTTCTTTGGCTGCCATGAGAAGCAACATCTTGATTTTACCTGTTTATCCCCCGTTCTTCTCTGCCCCAAATATTTCATGTGAAGATCCCACCAGTCTGCCCAAACTAATTTGATTGCCTCGTGCAGACATTTCAAACTCATGACATCAGGTGACGTCACACGACATATCGACACTTTTTCCCCATTGCCGGCAGTGGGGTGGGCGCGGTTTCCTCATGACACATCCAGCCCATGGGCTGGCAGTTTGACATCCCTGGCCTAGTGTATATACAATAGGTGATTGGGGTGGGGGGAACTGAGGGCTCTTTCTGCCTTCTCATTTAGATCAACCTATGCCATTGAGGACTGAATTACAGAAGCCCCCAAAATCTTTATTGACTTTGTCCCTTTAACAGAATTTAGCCACATTACCCAATCCAACCCTGAGTGACTAGAGAATGATTAGAAGTGAATAGCCCTCTTGAAGATGCTTCTGCTACAAAACTAGCCTCTTAGGTTCAATTTATTGTTCTTATTTGGAGTTGTAATTGTTTCAGAGTCCATGTCAGACTGATCTCTGAGCCTCTGGTGAAGCAGCTACCCTGGGAAGGATAGAGCCTCATCTAGGCAAAATTGACCAGGGAGGTTAAGAATACAGTTTCTGTGAAGTTAAATTTTGAAGTGGCTAACCACCAAATTTAAGCATCCCCAGAAAAAAAAATTAGAGATAAGAATGGTAATTTAGTAAGGCTAATGAGAGAATTCTAGGAGTGGTGGCACCCCAACATGGATCCTCCCCAAGCATTTATGTCTAGATGCTCTACAGGACAACAAATGTGATGCCATCTACAATAATGTCATGATAGAAGGGATGTCATCTCTGATTTCTGCTAGATACCTACACTGGATTGGAACTGCATCATCTAAAGATAAATGTTAAGGCAAATATTGTAGGTTCCAGCATGAACTTTTCTGGAAGATTTAAAGCACTAGCGGACAGTCACTGATCTTGTAAAAGCTAAGCAGGATTGGTTCTGGTTAGTTCTTGGATGATAAACCTGTAAGAATCTCCAGGTGATATAAAGACAGGAAATTAAAAAGATATCCTGCAGCAAAGAAGCAGTAAAACATTTTTAAATTTCAGCTAAGAAAACTATACGACAGCAAATTTGGTTTAGAGGTTAGGATATTGAGTTGGGAGACACAGATTCTAGTCCTGCCATAAACATGGAAATCAACTGGGTGACCTTGGGGCAATCTCTCTCTCTCTCTCTCTCTCTCTCTCTCTCTCTCTCTCTCTCTCTCTCTCTCTCTCTCTCTCTCTCTAGCCTAGGAAGAGCACAATGGCAAACCACTTCTGGAAAATGTTGTCTGGAAAATTGCATGGACTTGACTATGTAGCTGGTAGGAGACAAGAACCTGAAACTTGAAGCCCTCACATCTCATGGAGAAGAAGAACAGAGAGTTGTATTAATGAGGGTTGAGCTCAATTTGAAGACTTTAATGGTGTCTATGCATTTATTTATCTGACCACTTATCTGACCCAACCAATTGATGAAATAAATAAATGATAGATAGATAGATAGATAGATAGATAGATACATAGATAGATGATAGATAGATAGAGATAGAGAGATAGATTATAGATAGAAAGATAGATAGATATACATTTATTTATCTGACCACTTATCTGACCCGACCAATTAATGAAATAGATAAAAGATAGATAGATAGATAGATAGATAGATAGATAGATAGATAGATAGATAGATGATAGTTAGATAGATAGATAGATAGATAGATAGAGAGATAGATATGCATTTATTTATCTGACCACTTATCTGACCCAACCAATTGATGAAATAGATAAATGATAGATAGATAGATAGATAGATAGATAGATAGATAGAGAGAGAGAGAGAGAGAGACAGTACAATAGTTATAATGTTGAATTAGGAGTGGGAATTCTCAGGTTTTAGTCCTCCTTAAGCACAAAAGGTCCTGCAGTGAATTGATTGGGGCTAATAAGTAGATGCAAATATACACTAAAGTACTCATATGCACAAATGTTTTTCTTTGAAAGGTTGAGGGAGCTAGAGGGAGCACAATGAGTGTCAAAGTAATGTTAGGTTGATTGGGCTGAAAAATAGTTAAATTTCATAGTCCAGATTTAAACCAGGTCATCCCCTTAGTTCCAGGTCATCCCCGGCTTTTGGTAGCTGATTTATGGTGATAGAACAGGTTGGGACATACTTAAAATTGCAAGAGCTGTTTGTAGAGATGAAGCCTTCAGCTGCAAAGAAATCAAAGGATGGGCCCAAATATGTGATCAGACCTCAGTCCCCCCTTTTACTGTACATTGTGCTCTGTTTTCAGTGGATAGAGCTGAACTGGCTATTGCTTTTCATGTTGTTCTCAACTCAAGGACCTTTTCGGTAGCTTCTCCCGTTGCTTTGTAAGTACAAGAAGAAATGGAGAGACTGAAAATGTCTTCCATTTGGTTTTCACTGCAGAGGCATTTGTGTTCTCCTTGCTTTCTCCTTTCTGAGCAGCTTCCAGAAAGAGATTAGCTAGTCCAGTCACACAGTCAGAATCTCAGCCTTTGTGCGCAAGATGTGAGATGTGGAAAGCTCTATTAGTGGAAGTTTCCCATTAGACCCAGTGAAAATTGGTCTTGGAATTTGAGGTCTGTGGCACTTGGGTACATCCTGCCAAATTGCTTTCATTGTCACTCTTTGCACTTGCCATTCATATCTGATAGCTGCTCTCAAAATCAGCAATTCATTTTTTTCATCGCAGTCAACACAAAATATTCTCTTGTACATGACAGCATACCAGACAGAACCAACACAAGGTAGATCTATTTCATTTTTTAACTTACTTCCTTCCTTCCTTCCTTCCTTCCTTCCTTCCTTCCTTCCTTCCTTCCTTCCTTCCTTCCTTCCTTCCTTCCTTCCTTCCTTCCTTCTTTCCCTCCTCTCTCTCTCTCTCTCTCTCTCTCTCTCTCTCTCTCTCTCTCTCCCTCCATCCTCCCTCCGTCCATTTCCTCCATTCTTTCCTTCCTTCACTTCTCCTTTTACTCTCAAGGAAGAAACAGTCCAGTTGCCTTTTTGGAAAAGCATCTTTGGGACAACTATGACCTGGATGACTGAGGATTTCCATAGACTATTAGTGAAATTGTTGCCTGTATTTTCCATGCTTTTTCAACTTCCAGTCATTTTTTCAAAGTATCCTCATTTAGAGCATATTATTAGTAATAATAATAGTGGACATATCAGTATATGGAGACAGCAGAATACAAGAGAAGAATAAATCACAGAATACAAGGAATTGCAAATAGAAATGGAATGACTGTGGCAAAAGAAATAGTAATAGGTGCCTTCGAAACAATCCTTAAGATCTGGAGCACCACGTAAACACCATCGGCATTGACAAGATCCCCATCAGTCAATTGCGAAAGGCAACTTTACTTGGAAAAACCTTACATCCTACAATGATATCTTTAGCAACACCAAACAACAAAAGTTGCCTATCCCAGGCGCAAGGGAAGGACTCAATAGCTAGATAAAAATGTCAAATCCAGTCTAAACATCTTCCTAACTGTGTGATCAACCATAATAAGTTGCAAAATTCAAAGAAATGTAAATGCCAAACCAAGTCTTAAGGATAGTTATCTTCCAGTTTATATGATCATTGAGAAAGTGCAAATGAAAGAAAGAGACTTGTTCAAGTCTGAAATTATAAATTACAATCATATTTCCCTTAAAAAAAAAACTAGAAAGGAAACAGCACACCCTCACACATTCCAGTCAGCAAAATCTTGTGAACCATTAGTTCTCTGATGCATTCCTTTTTTTAATAGGAAGTAAATAAATAAAAATTATCTGCAAGCAGAAGGGAAGTGATAAAAATATGAAGGACTCAGTGAATTTATGTGAGGATAAAAGGCTGCATTGAGTTTTTTTTTTAAGTCTACCTGTCAGAAGATAAAAATATGGACATAACTAGACTACTACTAGCTCCAATTTACCAATGTACAAATCAGTTTCTCTCTATGTCAATATTACATGCATTAGTTAGTTTTAATTTAGGACTAAATTCAAGGAATGTTTCATTTATTCCACATATGACTTTTCCTACCATATATAGATTTTCTTTACAGATGTGTTTTGAATACCATTTTGTAAATATAAGCTTGGGTGACAAATTCACCAACAATATTGATTTGTATACACAAGCTGTCGGTCCATAGGTTATGTGGTGCTTGAAATGCAGTAGAAGGAGACTGCAACATTTCCTTGAAAAGAGAATGACAGGGGGTTGTTTTGTGTCACTGATATCCATGTGGCTCACACCCTACGGGCATTACCAAAAGCCTTGAAGATTTGGTTGTTCTCTTAGGCTAGGGTGGTTGAATCCCTACTCTACTGTGCACAGAGGTAGTTGATTAGATCCACCACGGGTTCTTGTTGTTTATTCTTTTATAAATACAGATAGTCCGTGACTTATGACCATAATAGAGATTACCCATTACAGCTGTGATGATCTTAAAGCCAATAGAATAAAAGGGAGTAGCACAGCTAAGGGAAAGGGGGGAAAAATGGCGGACTGCGTTGTTTGGCGACCCCCGTGAAATGGTCGTTCGACCCCAAATGGGGTCCTGACCCACAGGTTGAGAACCACTGCTGTATGGTCACCTGAAAAAATATATGTCTCTCATCCCCTTCAGGGCACCATTTTGTGCAATGTAAATGGGTGAAGAAGATTAAAACAGTGAGAACTGTATATAAAATTTCAGTCTTAACGTCATTTTTCCAGAAGCAACCCATCAGGAACATAATTAGATTTATTTTATAGCAGAATTGCAAATATTGCACTTTCCATCAATCCATTAGGCAGATTAATCAACTTAAATTTAAGTTGATTAATTGGCAGAGAAAGCTCCTTAGCTCTGGGTTTTTTTTTTTTTTTTTTTTGGCATCTTGCCATAGCACATCCCTCCAAAGGAAAATATTTTAAACATCTTTCAAATAGTAAATGATAGATATTGTTTATTTAATTCTACTCTACCTCGCATTTTCTTCAATATCTCAGAAATACACCTGCATGAATAAATATAACTTATTTAGATTTATTTCATTAATCATTTAAATAGGGTAAAATTTAAATAACTATTCAACTAAAGATTGTTTAATTAGCTGTCAGCCTCTCTAAGATTTCTGTTTTTAAGAGAAGTTTAGGGTTAGGGAGAGTTTATGACTACAATGGAACAGTTCTACCTCTGTTTTAAAATGCTTATAATTATTTCCTGGTTAATCTACATTTTCTCCAAGCACATTCATTGCCAGGGTATCAATGTAGCAAAAAAATACTGACAATCAGTAACTAAATGTCCCCATCATTCCTAGCAGGACTGCTAGGAATAAATTACTGTGCACATATCCTGGATTTTCATATCCTGGAAAGCCCTTAGTTTTACAAAACACCAAAATAAATAATAAGATAAAATAAAATAAAACTATTAGTAGTGCTGCTACAGAATAAAGAAATGGGGAAGAAAACATGAAAGGAAAACAAAACAAAAAGCAAGTGGGGAGGGGGAGTGAAGAAGAAATTAGCAACCTAAGATGGTGAGAATTGAAAAGTCATTAATTGGAAGATGGAATAGCCAGAAATTTATATGAAGCTCCATCTACTGCAGTGGTTCTCAACCTGTGGGTCGGGGCCCCATTTGGGGTCGAACGACCATTTCACGGGGGTCGCCAAACAACGCAGTCCGCCATTTTTTCCCCCTTTTCCTTAGCTGTGCTACTCCCTTTTATTCTATTGGCTTTTGAAAGCCAATAGAATAGACTCTCTTGAATAGAGTCTAATTCTATTGGCTTTCAAAAGCCAATAGGAATTGTCCAGGCTGTCTCTGCCCTGCTGAGCCCACCAAAAGTCCCATTCTGCAAATGGTGCTGCACCAGTTGAGTAGTCCTCGACTTACGACCAGTTGGGGGTCGCGGCATTAAAAAGGTTGAGAACCACCTATCTACTGGAAAGTATTGTGCTTATGGTCCCTT
This sequence comes from Crotalus tigris, assembly GCF_016545835.1. NCBI lineage: Eukaryota > Metazoa > Chordata > Lepidosauria > Squamata > Viperidae > Crotalus > Crotalus tigris. Next base: position 1,235,877 of record NW_024097052.1, read on the forward strand.
GACTTTGATTCTGGCATTTGCAGGAAACGTCTTTCACCAGCTTAGCTTATCAACTTACTTAACAACGGATGTGTTTTCCATCCCTACTTAAAGATACTGGAGAACCTGGGACCTCCCAGGTGCAAACTCTGTCCTACACCTTCGGGGTAAGACTCTTATTCATATTGAAAATTCCTGGCATTCAATTTACACATCTCACCCACTTATGCCACTGAAGATCAGAGGGTACATCCCTCATACCTCTTGCAGCCTGTCAGTGTTGTGCAGATGTACACAACAGGGTATCTATGTTCTAACCAATGCAGATAGCAGGCTTGATGAAGTCATTACAAAAAGCTTGGAAACAAATGTTGTCTCAACAACCAACCGCTTGTGACAGATGATGTCAAAAATTCAAGTATTTTAGCGATGTGCTCCAGTTTAACTGCAGTTCATCAAAAATTCACTTGAAAGAGGAGTCTTAGCCACAAGCGGGCTTTTTCTCATCAGATGTTCTGTATCTCAAACGAGTATTCTGCTTAGCCATCAGTGGAACTCCTAGCCCAGTGATGGCGAACCTTTTACAAACCGAGTGCCCAAAGTGCAACCCAAAACCCACTTATGTATTGTCGGGTGCTGGGTGGGTGTAGCCTATTGGGTGGGTGTGTCCAATTGGGTGGGTATGGCCCATTGGGTGGGCATGGCTGCGGTGGTAACTAGACTGAGTGGGACTAAAAACTTCAATCAATCAATTCCAACTTTGCGAGATCTTTCTTTTTCCCGCAAGAAGTTGAAATTGACTGATTGATTGAACCTTTTTTTTTTGCACACGGCGGCAGAGGCCTAAAGCGAAAAGGTTTTATAAAACCCAGCTGAAGGCCTAGGACTGGGGCGATGGCACGTGTGCCCACAGAGAGGGCTCTGAGTGCTGCCTCTGGCACCCGTGCCACAGGTTCACCACCACTGTCCTAGCCTCTGCTGTCTAAGCAGAGGTTCACTGGCCAGTTCTGCCAAAGGACAATTTCTTTGTAACGGGAAGGAATGAATTTGTTTAGGCCTTTTCAGAGGAATAACAACACTTACTACTTCTCAAAATTTCCTGGGGTACGTAGGCTCTGGCCTCAAGCTGTAACGATGTAAAAATAATGAAAGAATCTTTGCAACATCACAATTCAAAGACTGGTGTTTCACATTTATGTCCCATAGTTTGCTTTGCAGTGTCATGATACATATCTCATCATGCATGGACACCCATGGAGGAACAGCATTATTTGAGAACATAAATGACGTCTCTATTCATCTTCTGATCATAATTGGTCATAATTTTACACTTTACGTGGTGTACAGGCAGGGGTCTTAGACCTGTCTCCACAGAAAGCTTCCTATCCCTTAAAAAGGAACCCATGTGAAAGCAGGAGGAACAGAAAAAATGTCTAATAGCCTGCATTACTTGCCAGGCCAGGCCAGAAAATAATGTGATGCATCTTAATTATTTCTGTACCAGGGCTAAGGAAATGTACATCTGCACACTGTGCTTTCAGATCTTTCCAAAAAGCTTACTCATTTCTCCAAATCTGGCCTCCCCCCCCCCCCCCGCTTATTATCTGATAGCCATCAGGAAGTTGGGAGGTGAAAGGAGAGAGGAAAAAGACATTACTGCAATGTCATTGACAAGTGGGTAAAAGCGTTTGGTTAAACTCTCTCTCTCTCTCTCTGTCTATCTCTGTCTCTCTCTCTCTCTCTCTTTCTCTCTGTCTCTCTCTCTCTCTCCCCCCTTTGAGCAGATAGAATTTCTTATTTAATCAGCACCTTTTCCTTCCAATCAGCCTGGAAACTGGTTAAAGCTTTTGATGGAAGGCTATTCACCAGGGGCTAATGGGATACAAGTATCTACCCTTCAGTTCCTTCCATTCTTCTTGCGGAGCCTTTCAAACTAATCTGAAGAAAGGAAGATAGAAATTTTGGCCACTAGTATGTGGAATTGAGCAATTATTGGACTTGGCAAGGGTGGATTCTCATCTTAAGGCATTGTATTTTTGGTAGCAACTACACTTAGGAGATAAAAAGATGAAAGATCTCAAGAGGTTCCACAGAAAGGGAAGGGGATGATGCCAGTGCACTTCAGAAATGTTTGATGGAAACTTTTTTTTCTATTTAAAAAGCTAAACAGTGTAGGGTGTTTTCCTCTCTCCTCAAACAAAACAAAATAAAAACACACCAACAATGTTGTTCTTGGTCAAGAATCTGAGAAGTGCTTTTAGTGTTCATTGCTGGAATGGGGGGATAGGAGCGATGCCACTGTGCATGTTTATTAAAATAAGGTGAAAAAAAAGATTTTGTTTAGGGAAAAAAAAAGAGAATTTATTCCAGCGCTGGGTACCAATGGGCTTTTGAAATATTCCAGCCAGAAACAAAATCTTATAGAAGTTTCTTTTTCTGTATATATCACTTATAAGAAAACATCTAATTGAATTTAAATTTAAGTCTCCTTTTAGATAGACTGAAGTGATGGCTACAGGCTGCAGATTTTAATATTTGGGATTTATTACATACCTAACTTATCGTTGGATCTCAACCTGTGGAATTATTTACACAGTGGAGCTTGTCTTCCTCCTGAGGAGATAAATATTTTCATCTATTGCACATGTTTAACAAGCAAATAAAAAAGTAAAGTCTCCTTCAAGTGAGACTCCTAACAATTTTCATGGATACATCCCTGTTTATTTATTGTTTATTAAATGTATATGCTGCCCATCTCCTGCATAAGGCAACTCTGGGCAGCATATAGGTTTAATAAATAAATATGTTGTTATATTGGCAACAATGTGGAGGTGTCTTGGTGTTCCCTTCTTCCAGGACTTAATAAATAGGGTGCCGGCTTTCTCTGGAGATCTTCCATTCAAATACTGACCTGACTCATCCCTGTTTAATTGCTTAATTCTTCAAACCTAGGTCAGGACAATCTGCAGTGGCTCACAAAAAGTAAGATGGGAAGAAGAACAGGGAGACCAGAAGCAAGCATAATCTGGAAGTTTAAAGGAAATGTAGCCAGCAGGAAGGGTTCAAATTTGCATTGCTGTAAGTTTTCTTCCTGATCAATTTCAGTAGCCCTGTTTTCCCCCCCCTAACATAGAACTTTGCCCCACATCTACCTTGGCAAGGAGAGCTGAAGGCAACTGATAGAAATATTCCTTTTATTAGCCGGTGCTTCTTTCTACTAGCTCAGTGTACAAAGTTCAATCTGCTATCCTTGTACAAAGCTCCCACACATCAAAACACAAAGTGACCGAAATGGTCAGCTACATCCTCTATAGGTTCTAAAAAATAATGTAAACTCACTTGAAAGCTCTCTCTCACTTGGCCCCTGAAAAGTTTATTTATTTATTTATTTATGAGACTTATATACCGCTTTAAGTGCAAGCACTCTCTAAGCGGTGTACACCAGTAAGCAATGTATATATATATATATATATATATATATATTTGCATTGCCCCCAACAATCTGGGTCCTCATTTTACCTACCCCGGAAGGATGGAAGGCTGAGTCAACCTTGAGCCGGTGACATTTGAACCGCTGACCTGCTGAACACAGTCAGCTAAAGTGGCCTGCAGTACTGCACCCTAACTGCTGCGCCACCTCGGCTCAGAGCTAGTGTTACAAACTCATAAGCAGCAAAAAACGTGGTAGAATTTTTTCACTTCTCATTGTTGGATCAGGCTAGTGTGTGGTAATTCCTCTCTTTTTTGGCTAGTAAGTTAAAATTGATTAATCTAAGGGTCCTCAGGAGGAGACCTCCCAGGATATGGAAAGCTTATCAAAGAGAGTACCACCAAAAGATACATGTCTGCTAGAGAATACAAACATGGAGCAAAGGACAGAAAATTTGGTGGTCTGCAGGAATTCTACTCATCAGTTAAAAGAGATTTTGATTTGCACTAGCCCGGAAGGCATCAGGAGATTCCTTCAGTGTTTACACCTATTATATGTAAATGCTTCCTGGAGAAATAAGTGTGAGGAGGGATCACATATCCTACATGTTCGGGATAGTTATTTTATCAAGAAAAAAAAGCTAAACAAGCCTTGGACAAGGTAGACATTATTAAATGCATTTACAATCTGAGTAATCCTTTCCAAGGGTAAAATTTGCACACCATATGTAACCACAATTGATGCATGTTAGATCTTTTATCAGGAAGGATTGTAAACAAGGTATAAGTTATTAAATGCACTTACAGACTCAGTCATCCTTTACAAAGATGCACCGTAGGCAATTACCATGAAGCCAATATTAGGACAGTGTTGACAATGCAATTAAAAATTCTTTATTCTTAAAATATCATCTATCCTTCCTGTATAATGTAAATGCAGACCGAAATCTTGTTTCTTTGAATAAAAATGTGTGGTTGATTTTCTTTAACATTCAATGTATTGTTTGATTACATTGTAGAAGTTTCCCCAAAAGAAGTCTTGCAAATATTCTTCAGTTGAAGAGTTGAATAGTCCACAAGCCTTTGTTAAAACAATATCTTTTCTTTTTCTTGTTGATTCCTCCTGGTCAAAGATCCCAGCTGACAATCCAGATACGAAACTTCCTTCATGGAAATGTTCACTAGCCATCAACCCATTATCCTTTTGGTGAATGTTTCTCAACTTGGCAACTGAACGATGTGTAGACTTCAACTCCCAGAACATTCCTGTCAGCCTTCCTGGTTTGGGAATTCTGGGAGTTGAAGTCCACACATGGTCCAGTTGCCAAGGTTGAGAAACACTCCTTTAAGGATCAGAAGAAGCTCATGTCATTCTTCCATTTTCTTGATGGTATGGAAGATTGGCTCCTAGTGTCCGCTTTCATCTATTTTAATTTGCTGCATCGATCTTTATTCCATTATTGTTGTATTGTTTGATACTGCACTTGATCTTTGCTTTGAAATATGGAATTCTGAGTTTAAACTAAGACAAATAATAAAATTCCAATCCAGTCTATCTTACAGGCAGTGTTACTAAATAGTACAGTATTCCAGTAGAGGCAATATGGCATCCACATCCATGATATCCATGCCTTGCAACTTAAAGATAGGGTTTGGCTCAAATGTTTGTTGCTACCATACTGACTTCTCTGTGTAGACATCCCTTCAGTATTCTGACCCATTGGATGTTGGGTGAGGCACCCAGTCTACCAAATATAAATCAATCTGTTCTGCATTTCGCTCCAATCTAGACTAGCTATACTAGTCTCTCATTAACTGTTTGTCGGCCACAAAATTTTGAATATATATATATATATATATATATATATATATATGTTTTCTGAGGTTTTCGCGGGTGTTTGTATGTAGGTCTTTGGTTGTTCGGGTTTTCTCCCGCATAAAATTGGAAGTGTCTTGGCGATTTCGACGAAGTCCCATTCGTCATCTTCAGGCTGGTGTTTTCAGCTTCTTCGTGTTTGTATGTAGGTCTTTGGTTGTTCGGGTTTTCTTTGCCCGCATAGAATCCTATTGGAAGTGTCTTGGCGACATTTCGACGAAGTCCCATTCGTCATCTGAGGTTTTCGCGGGTGTTTGTATGTAGGTCTTTGGTTGTTCGGGTTTTCTCCCGCATAAAATTGGAAGTGTCTTGGCGACATTTCGACGAAGTCCCATTCGTCATCTTCAGGCTGGTGTTTTCAGCTTTGTGCTTCGAGGAGCACGAAGCTAAGACCACACATTGCTTCAAGGAGCACGAAGCTGAAAACACCAGCCTGAAGATGACTAATGGGACTTCGTCGAAACGTCGCCAAGACACTTCCAATTTTACGCGGGAGAAAACCCAAACAACCAAAGACCTACACACACACACACACACACACACACACATACATATATATATATATACACATATACATATACACATACACACACACACACACACAATATAGTTTCCCCTGACCCTCATGCTGTTGTTAAATGCCAGTTTGCACATAATTTCCAGATTTGTTCCAAACAGACGGTGGGGCAGAATCCTAAAATGCTGCCATTTGGGCAGTCCCACAATTCTCTGTTGTGATGCTACGTTGGGCTACTGAGTATTGTGAGCAGGACAGAGATAACAGCTAAAAAAAAAAATGCAACAGTTCCTTTCCTGCCAGCAGCCATCTCATTGATGTGCATGCAGGGGGAGGCAGGTTGCTAATTGAATGTAATTTTGCCAGGAGGAATTTCAATTTGGAATCACTAGAAGGGCCAAACTTGGTAAAGTAAGATTCTCCAATTCTTCCAATGTTGGAAGAACTAATTTACAAACAAAGAATAGACGGTGGAAACATTCAGGGCTGGGATATAAGCCTTGAAGATGGAGATCAAATCATACTCATTAACCCGAAAAGGAGGAGGAAGAATACGGGTAGCCCTTAAGTTACAGCCATTTATTTAGTGATCATTCAAAGTTACAGCGGCACTGAAAAATGTGGCTTATTACCTTTTTCCACACTTATGACCATTGTAGCATCCCCACGGTCATGTGAACTGGCTCGTATTTATGACGATTACAGTGTCCTCAGATCACGTGATCTGTCAGAATCCAATTATATTTCATCTTTAATTATCAAATATAGAAACTCCCAATTCTGCCTTCTCTGGATTCTGCCATAAGAGGGAGAGAAGGGGGAGAACAAAGGGGCTTTATGGCCCTCACTTCCTTCAGTATACTTCTAAGGAGCTGAATGCTGAATGTGTGTTTATTGTAACCTCAAAGCGTTAGCACCAAAGAACCTTACCATAACAAAGAAGGGTATTTGCCTTTCATGTAGTTTATCTGAAGTCTCCATCCAGACGGAAGAAAGAAAAAAGGGGGTGGAATTGTGATACCTGAAACTATCACTGGAAGGGGGGTTGATTGGGTGGGACTACTGGGGAACCCCTTAAAACCTTGAATGGGAGGGCTTGGACCCCAAGTCCTGTCTAGCACGCCTGCAACCACTTCTTCTTAATAAAGGATTCCTGTTGGAAGAATTATTCCAAGGGTTCTGTCTTCTTAAGATGCAAAGTGGGGTGGGTCCTTACATTAGGGTGGGTCCTTACATGATCATCTTTTGTGATCTTCTGATGAGCAAAGTCAATAGTTTCCAATTTTGTTCTAAGATTTACTTAATATTAACTTAATGATTGCACTGATTCCCTTAACTATGGTGCCAAGAAAGGTCATGAAATGGAGAAAAAGTCACTTAGCAATTATCTCATTTAGCAAAAGAAATTTTGGGCTCAATTGTGATCATAAGTCAAAGACTATCTGTATAGTCCCCTGTTTCTCTGCAATGCATCTATTTAGTAATCTTCTTGTCTCTGTTTGGGGTTATAGAACAGGGGAAGAGTTTAATCACTTAAAGTGCTTGTTATGAAGTTTTGACCAATAACCATTTTTCAGTTCTCAACTTGGAGCTGGTTTGTGTGATCATATTATTTGACCTTGTTAGATCTCTAACCTTTTGATCCCGTGGTGATATTAGGCATGGATTTACAGCTTATTGTGTGAATATTTGAGCAGAGTTGTTATTGGAAATGATCATATCTACTGTAGCTCCCATATAGAGGAAGTTAGTAATAGTAGTAAAGTTGGAAGGGACCTTGGAGGTCATCTAGTCCAACCCCCTGCTCGGGCAGGAAACCCTACACCATTTCGGACAAATGGCTGTCCAGTCTCTTCTTAAAAACTTCCAGTGTTGGAGCATTTACTGCTTCTGGAGGCAAGCTGTTCCACTGATTAATTGTTCTACTGTCAGGAAGTTTCTCCTTAGTTCTAGGTTGCTTCTCTCCTTGATTTTTCCACCCGTTGACTTCAGGTGCATAGCTTCTCTATCAGCCCCTGAGATATTGGAATACTGCTATCTGTCCCCCCTTGTCCTTCTCTTCGTTAAACTAGACATACCCAATTCTCGCAACCGTTCCTTATATGTTTTAGCCTCCAATCATCTTTGTTGCACTCTTTCTAGAGTCTCTCCATCGTGGTGACCAAAACTGGATGCAGTATTCCAAGTGTGGCCTTACCAAGGCATTGAAGAGTGGTATTAATACTTCACGTGAGATTCTATCCCTCTGTTAATGCAGCCTAGCACTGTGTTGGCCTTTTTGGCAGCTGCACACACTGGGCTCATATTTAAGTGAACTAGGACTCCGAGGTCCCTCTCAAAATAAACTCACCCACGTGTTTTTAATTCAAGACCATTTGATTATTTAGACCAGCATTTCTCAACTTAGTAACTTGAAGTTGTGTGAATTTCAACCTCCAGAATCCCCCAGCCAAGAAGCTCTGTTTCTTAACCAGGGTGGAAGCAAAAAGTTTGTTATTATGGTACAGAAGCTAATTTTCATTGAACATGGCACCCATTAACTCAAGCTTTGACCAATGGATTCTTAATACCTAACTAAGCAAAACTGGATGAAAGTATACTTCAGACTAAGTCGCTAACCGATTGTGACTAAACTGAGCTAGTACTGCGGTGAAGGGCTCCTTTCTCAGAAAGAGCAGATACAAAATATATTTGAATAGAGATGGGTAGCAATGAATGCAATTCCAGGAACTCAAGAAGCTTTGATAGTTTCCTACCTAAATGGGCAATCTTAGAAGAATGCTGTTTTATTTAGTATAGTCAGGTGAATGGGTTGGGAGCTTGAGTACAAGTAGTACTACAAGACTGGGGAGATCTAGGAAGATCTAGGTTTAAATCCCACTTTAAAAAGTCCTTGGGCTGGCCTTGGACAGCCAATGGCTGCTTTACACATTGCCCTAAGCATGAATACAGTTCATTTGGTATGTTTTAGTATGCTATGTGGGAGTAAGAATTTTGGCTTATTCAGCAACTCTTGGTTAAAATAAACCATGTCTTAGTATAATTAACAAGCCTAGCCTTTTTCTTATTGCTTCATAGGGACATTTTGTGAACAAAATTGGAGCAGAAAAATATTGCCTTGAGTCCTTGGAAGAAGGGATGGATATAAATCTAATGAACAACAAACAAATAAATAATAATTGCAGCCTTTCGGAGCCAGTAAATTGCACGTACTCCCAATGATGAAAAATACCTTTTAATTAACTTTCTTTCTGTTGTTTGACTTTCTGCTGCTGCTGGCTGCAGTAGTACTAATAGTAGTAGTTATTAAGTTTGTTTTCTGTGTTACTTATTTTAAGATGCTGTTTCAAACTGGGGTTGTAAATTTTTAACGTATTTTGTAAGGTGTCTTCGGAAAACACATTTTCAAGAATGGAATATAAATTTTAAGCAAGCAAAAGGATTAATACTTCAGACTGTGTATTCTTGAGATGATATACATAGCAGGCATCAAATGAAAACTTGCAGTCTAGTCACCCTTGATGTCCTGACTGGAATCAGGACATTGGTTTGAAATTTGGAACTGGTTCTTAGCCAGACCATGGGGAATTTACTCAGGAGTAGGGAAGACAAATTAGCTGCAATAGAAAAATGCTTAACAGGATGTTGAAGGATTTCCCCATCAATATCTACCATGGAGATTCTCTATGGAGAGTGAAAAGAGGATTGATAAACCTTACAGTCCCCACAATACCTCTGTGTTTGTTTCTTTGTCTCTTCAACATCATATCTATCTCTTCTCAAATATGATTATAGCCCTACATGTTGGGAAACTGTGAGCTTGGCTGGAAGGAAGGGTCAAGTGAGGGCCTAGCTTAGAATCCTTGTGCAGCCACAAGTGGCATACGTTTGATCTCCCCCAAGTTCTGTGAAGCCTTATTTGGTCATTCCCAGGGAACAAGCAGTCTGGTGAGATTAATGTCAAGAAAAAACAGCCATAGCCTCTCATGAGTACCTAAAGTCAGTACCCTTATTGTCACTGAGATTCTTGTAACAATGTGTGGTAAGCAATAAAGTTATTGAGTTTGGCTATTCATGAAAGGTTATGATTGTTTGTTACTGACATTAATCTCACTAGATTGCTTGCCTTCCCCTGGGGATGACCAGGTAAAGCTCTATGGAACCTGCCACTGAGGCTGATCCTCACTTGACCCCTCCTTCCAACCTAGATGGCAGTTTCCCAATTCTACTTGAATGATCAGCTGCTACCTTCCTTGTAGCAGATAGTTACAGTAAGGTTATATGTTCTTTTCCTTTGAAGATGGAAGCATTGTTGTTCTGAATTCCAAGTGTGGCACCCATGGGAAATGTACTCCACAAAATGGTTGCCTGTCAAGTTATGAAAAGCAAAACATTAAATCTGCAGGACACCAAACTGTCATAGGCCAAGAGGCAAAGACTGCTAACAAATCAGACAAATACACAGAAATAAAAAAAATCAAAGCAGAGAGGAAGGATGGAAGTGGGGAGGAAATCTTTGAAGTTCTTAACATTTCCTCTTAGTTTTTTTTCCCTTTGACACATCTCAACATCTCTTCAAGCCATAGTTACTCATCATTCTTGGAGCTAGAAGAGATACACAAAAAGGCAAAGGGCAGGTCCTCGTGTTTGAAAGAATAGTAAAAGAAAATCTTCTTTTATTAAATGGAATGAGAACTGGCAGGCAAAATACAAAAGAATGTCTTTGTCCAGTACTATGTAACCTTTGGTTTCTGGCTTTGTAATTTTACTTCAACCTAGATCTTCTGGCTTGTAAATAAACCAAACCAACCAAAATAAATACATAAATAAAGGGAGGGGAACTTAACATAGGATACAAACCCTGTCGTTGTTTTCAAGTTTGCTGTTATAAAGTGAAAAATTGTAAAGCTTTTGGAAAGAATTTTTTTGTTATATGTAGGTTCCTACTTCAAAGTAAACCTGTATTTGGGAGGAAAGGAAAAGAATCCCTGTGGATTTTACTCCACTCTTCATTGCTGACTATGGGGGGCAGTACTAATCTCCATTCTGAGGCCATGAGCCAGCACTGTCCGAAGACGTTTCCGCGCTCATGTACCATGGTGGTACAGTGGTTAGAATGCAGTATTGCAGGCTAAATCTGCCAACTGCCAGCAGTTTGATCCTGACTGGTTCATCCTTCCAAGGTCAATAAAATGAGGACCGAGATTGTTGGGGGCAATATGCTGACTCCGTAAACCACTTAGAGACTGTTGTAAAACACTATGAAGTTGTATATAAGTCAAAGTGCTATTGCTATGACATTGAGGAGAAATATTTGGGAGAAGTGTGCGATTTCTTTGATCTGAACTTCTGCATTTTTAAGTGGGCAGTTTTAGACTCTCCTTTAACCTTGGGTAAAATGCACTGTGCATTGCAATGAACTAATTCTGAAGCCTTCTCTTCCAAATCCATAGGGATGGCGTAGTGGGGAGCAGAGCAGGCATAACCAACAAATGATGACATGGAATGAATTCATTATGTGATGACACCATCACAGATGTGACCTCATCTGGAGGTCATTTTAATTTTGTTGCTAACACTGGTTCTCCCTGATGTGTGGTCAATTTGTTACAAAGGGCTCTCCCTCACAGATGGAAGGGAGAGAAATGTCTTGACTTGTCCCAGTCTACAAAAATAAACAACACACCTAATACTCTTCCTATTTTCCCCATAACAACAACCCCATGAGGTGAGTTGGGTTGAGAGAAAGTGACTGGCCCAAATTCACCCAGCCATTTTCATGCTCAAAGTGGGATGAGAACTCATAGTCTCCTGGTTTCTAGCCTGGTGTCTTACCACTAGATCAAACATGGTGAGATGGGTGTCTGTCTGTCTGTCTGTCTGTCTGCCTGCCTGCCTGCCTGCCTGCCTGCCTGCCTGCCTGCCTGCCTGCCTGCCTATCTATCTATCTATCTATCTATCTATCTATCTATCTATCTATCTATCTATCTATCTATCTATCTATCTATCTATCTATCTATCTATCTATCTATCTATCTATCTATCTATCCATCTATCCATCTACCCATCTACCCATCTACCCATCTATCTATCTATCTATCTATCTATCTATCTATCTATCTATCTATCTATCTATCTATCTATCTATCTATCATCTTATTTTTTGTAAGCTGGCATATAAATTTTCTAAATAAAAAATAAAATAAAATAAAGAACATTTAGAGCATTTGTGAGATTTATTTGAGGCTTTCTTAAAAGACTCTAAGGAATGAAGTTTGCCAATAACTGTTTTTTATCAACTCAACCTAAAGTAGTCTCTTGGAACCAATGGAGTCAGAACCACTGGGAAGGAAGTTAACTTTAGCTAAAGGTTAAAAGGTAAGACCTATTCCAGGATCCATGGAGACCAGGTTCATCTCTGAATGTGGAGCAGCATTCTTAATACATTATGACACTACAAGGACAGAACTAATGCTCTTTGACTGGATAGCTTCAAGTATATCAACTTTCTCAAAGTATAGAGTTGGCCACTGCAGAAAAGCTGAGAAGTGACCTTGGCTATGAAGACTTTGCAAGATGCAGAGATAAAGTGAGCTCTTTCTGAACTGAAAAATCTCAGGATAGCTGAAGAGCTATGCTAAGCAACGTTTGGCAGATACAAGAAATGTTCTTCCAGGACAGTATGGCCTGGAACAGCACTCTAAGGTATTCATAAGTGCATACTTGCATTCCCATTAATTTGCCAATTATGGATTTTATGATAGTTTTGTGCAAATACCAAGACTTTAGTTTTTGGATAGTTATTACTAGTTTTTCCTCTGAGTAGGGAGAGGCCAATGTCCCCAATGCCCTTCTCATTCCAGCCTGAGAGATGGACACGATTCAATATTTTCTCCGTATAAAGGAGGTAGAACCACTCAACCTGCTGATGCAGGAGGGGGAAAATGGGAGCAGGGGGTGCTGAATTATTAAGTTAAAAAGTAGAGTGGCTAGAGTGCACCCTTGCTTTGTTCCTGTTTGAGTAACAACAGCCCCAAGGAGATGTCCTCAGGGATAACACCTCAGTCTCAAAATGAGGCTGAAATAGCAAGACCGAAAGAGAAGAAGCAAACTTTTATCCATTGAGTTTCCCTGTAGCTTCTCCCTTGGAATGAAATAAAAATCTAATTTTATATTGAAAAAAAGCTGTGAAAAGGAAGCTGTTGGGCTGGGAAGAATATTTATCAGCTAAATGATGGAGGACCAGACAATGGTCAAAAATTAATCACTCCCTCCGAAGCTTATCTGCTCTTCAATGACAATGTTTTCTCTTTTGACCCAGTCTAATAGTTTTAATTAAAGATATTTCACATATAGCTGGCTGGTCATATTACGCAAACTGATCGGTGTCCAATGGGAAGGATCTATCTGGTCCTTGGTGCTCCCTGAGCTTGCAGATGTTTCATTACCTAACAAAGTAACACCATCAATGCTACACTGATGACGTTATCTAGTTGGGTAATGAAATGTCTGCAAGAAAACAACTAAGCTCAGAAATAACCATGGACCCCCCCAGTTTAACAGTGAGCTACAAATATCCTCTTCTATCAGGAAGAGTCTAGTCTATTTCTTTTATTTCTATAGAATGGGAAAGTCAGAAAATGTGCTGAGCCAATGGTGGGTGAATAGGGTAGCCACACTGTGAATATCCTCGCTTTAGTTGAAGCTTACGGAAATCTCATTTGAAGCTGTTTAATGAAATGTAGTAGTATTTTGCTTCCATGGGAGGAGTAAACATGAGCCAGCCATGTGCTGCAGCTGCCAAAAAAGCCAACACAGTGCTGGGCTGCATTAACAGAGGATAGAATCAAGATCACGTGAAGTATTAATACCACTCTACAATGCCTTGGTAAGGCCACACTTGGAATACTGCATCCAGTTTTGGTCACCACGATCTAAAAAAGATGTTGAGCTTCTAGAAAGAGTACAGAGAAGAGCAACAAAGATGATTAGGGGACTGGAGGCTATAAGGAACGGTTGCTGGAATTGGGTATGTCTAGTTTAAGGAAGAGAAGGACAAGGGGGGACGTGATAGCAGTGTTCCAGTATCTCAGGGGCTGTCCCAAAGAAGAGGGAGTCAAGCTATTCTCCAAAGCACCTGAAGGCAGGACAAGAAGCAACGGATGGAAACTCATCAAGGAGAGAAGCAACCTAGAGCTAAGGAGAAAGTTCCTGACAGTTAGAACAATTAACCAGTGGAACAACCTGCCTCCAGAAGTGGTGAATGCTCCAACACTGGAGGTTTTTAAGAAGAGACTGGACAGCCATTTGTCCGAAATGGGATAGGGTTTCTTGCCTGAGCAGGGGGTTGGACTCAATGACCTCCAAGGTCCCTTCCAACTTTATTATTATTATTATTATTATTATTATTATTATTATTATTAGTAGTAGTAGTAGTAGTAGTAGTAGTAGTAGTAGTAGTAGTAGTAGTATAGCAATTCCTGAGCTTTGCTCCACCCAGTAAGAGTGGTTTCTAGGCAGGAGCTTAAGTCACTCTGCTGATGACTAACTAAATCCGATTCATCATGCCAGGATTCTTTATAAAGGTAAGAGTAACTTGGAGGAATGCATCTTCAACGATACAGCCTTTGTGGTTGCCTTGTCACTTCTAGCTGCTTGATCCTATTTTTTCTCTCCTCAAACTTGTCATCTTCTTTTTGGTCTGTCTAGGTCAGTGTCTGTCAGTGCATTTTGAAGCAACCAACTCCACAAGTTAACTATGCAATGTGAAGCATTGATCAAAAGCTCCAGGATCCTGTGGGCATCACAAGGCTTTTAGGAAAACCTTGGTTACCAGGAAAACATGACTGAAACTCATCATAATTGATAGATCAGAAAGCTGAACTTACAAGCAGGAATTGCCTCACTGCTTCAGAAGTGCTTATGTTTCTCAGCAGCCCAGACAATAATATATCATGCTATATTGAGAAGATTGGGCTATAGCACATTGGTTTCACCTTTGAACATCTCTTGTCAATGAGAAAAATAATTACAATTTCCCAACACCTGCCTTGTTTAACAAACACAAGGTCTTTGGCTCCCCCCAGCCTTGTTTTGAATGTATCAGACACGAAAAGGTGTGCGTAGGAATTACCACTTGGTTGTATTTCCTCTGTAGACTGCTTCAGAGGATCTAGACAGAATGCATCACATTCAATGCATTCAGAGAAACTAAATCCTTCATTCGATCAGTTCACAACAGTGGATCTGCAAAGTTTTATTAACTTAGGAAATAAAGGTATAACAAAGATATAGAACTGGTGTATGACTCATACTTAGGGATGCTCAGATATCTCAGATGCTCCCGAAGAGAAGGAAAAGAGAACAGGATCATCATCTCTCCCACACTTTTCATCTGCTGATGGAATCAATGTCACCATCAATGTCAGGATGAAAAGTTTTTACACGCTTACACCCGAACTGACATACATCATCCTGTTGAATCATCAAGGAGCTGTGCATTGCTGGAACAGACAGGAACTGATCTGTTGTTTGGTCTCGTGGCTCCACCTATCTTGGAATATGGATACAACCTTAATGCAAATATACTTTGGGCTTTCCCTTCTTATTTCAAAGTAGAGCTAGATGCACAGCACTGTTCAGGTGTGGGCTTTTACTGACGTCCCTCTTCAGTGTTGATTCTAGTGTTGTGTGATGGTTTAGGACAGTGTTTCTCAACCTTGACAATTTTAAGGCATGTAGACTTCAACTCCCAGAATTCCACAGCCAGCAATGCTGGCTGTGGAATTCTGGGAGTTGAAGTCCACATGCCTTAAAATTGTCAAGGTTGAGAAACACTGGTTTAGGAGATGAATATTTGATTGAACAATCTCAATCGTTCTCAATGTTCATCCATTCCTCTTGGCCTTGAACTCTTCTAGGGAAGTCATACTCATTTTGAAAATGAGCGTAGGAATTTCCAGTCAAGCTAGGGAACTTACATACACAAGACATGCATTTTTCTGAGGAGCTACAATAATTCTCACTACGGGATATACATTATTTTTTTATATTATTCCACCCTTTTCCATATAATGAAGGACATTGGAACTATTTGGACGGGAGAGTGTGAAAACTCAGCCATCTGCCACAATGTTCTCTAGGACTGCCTCGACAGCTCCAGAGTTCAGTAATTTGTGTCTTATTCTGAATGGGTTAGAGATCTTCAACTTGGCAGGCTTAAAAAATAGATCAGGGGGACTTAGAGAAGACCAAGAATACTAACACCATCAGACGACGCTGATGTATGAAGCAAAGAAATAGAATTAATAGAGATAACAACAAAAAAAAACTATGATCCTAAACACAGACTAAATTTAAAATGATTCACATATCTATAGATATCAATTCAGGAAAGCCATAGGACTGTTCCATAAAAGGATCATGGTTTTTTAATGCAATACATCTTTCCAAGAATCACCAAATCTACTATTCAGCATTAGTAAGAATAAAGAAAGATGAGATAGGCATTCCAACTTTATGTTGTTATTAGAAAATGTTTTATAATAACGTGAGAACATTGGCAAAATGCCTTCAAAACTGAGCCCAAACCAAGAATCGCTTTGTGAGATGAGTGGCTACATAAATTTGATGAATAAGTAAATAAGTAAAAAAGAATGTGTCTTTCTAAAGCAAGCATTAAAAAGAAAAGATTGAAGAGGCGTGATTGACAGATTCCTTCCTTCCTAGATTACATCCACACAGCCAATCTGTATTAGCTTGAAAAGTCAGAATTGGCTTGAATCTGGATGGAAAACGTACCAGAAAATCATAGGACTGTTGGCCAAGACAGATTGGTGTATCTGCGTAGTCACCAGGAATCAAAGGAGTCATTGTGTTTTATGTTTAGCTTCCTTCTGTCTGATTCTGAGAACTATAATTTAATATGTTTGATGAGATTTCTGTTGAAGATTTATCCTTCCCATCCCCTTTATCGTGGATTATAATGAAATAACTTTGAGAAAGGAAGGTTAAACCAATTTGGATCTCAGGTATTGATATGTCCCAAGACTTGATTAAAATAAGCAGATGTGATTTCTCCCTTTCCATTATGTTCTTTCTTCAAATTAGTCTTTGTTCAAATTGAAGAGAAGCTGAGATTAAATTCTTTATCCAAATAGCTTCATTTTTGTTCTTAGGCAAGCTGGCTAATCTCAGCCCTTCTAACATTACAATTTCCATCATCCCCGGCCAGCAAGTCAATGTGGCCCATAACTGAGCCGAGGTGGCGCAGCAGTTAGAGTGCAGTATTGCAGGCCACTTTAGCTGACTGTGTTCAGCAGGTCAGCGGTTCAAATCTCACCGGCTCAAGGTTGACTCAGCCTTCCATCCTTCCGGGGGTAGGTAAAATGAGGACCCAGATTGTTGGGGGCAATGTAAATATATATATATATATTATATATATATATATATATATATATATATATATAGATATATATATATATATATATATATATATATACATTGCTTACTGGTGTACACCGCTTAGAGAGTGCTTGCACTTAAAGCGGTATATAAGTCTCATAAATAAATAAATAAACAAACAAACTCTGGATGATGTCAAATGAGAGAAGGTGGTGTAAGTGGTTATAAAAGTGTCTGTGGGTATTTGTATAGTTTAGGTTGATCAAATACAGATACCAGGGAATCCTTTGAAGGTGCTTCTCTGAATCTTTTATTTTGCTGAATAGAGGAGGGAAAGAGATAGAAAAGGGCTACTCTTTTGGTGCTGGATCACAAATCCTAAAAGTGGGAATTCCTCCGAAAGGAGAAATTAGAGTCTTAATCTAGGTATCATCTCTTCCTTCTCTTCTGAGTCTAAAATTATCTGGATTGGAATCTGAATTGATATCAAGTAGAAGCTTAGTGTTTAACAGAAACTTTTGACACTTCGTTTAGTTTGGGGATATCTTTTCCTGATTCTGCCAATTGCATTGATAAATTGTATTCTACTTTGTTGGGATTAATAATGACTAAGTACACTCTTGGCCTGGAGCTACAGTGTGGTTGTGGTTTGGTCTATTGCAGACATGTCAAACTCGGGTCGTCACATGACGTCACGCAACGTATTGGGATGGTTTTGCCATTGCTGGCAATGGGATGGGCGTGGCTTCCGGATGACACGTCTGGCACGTGGGCTGGCAGTTTGATACTCCTGGTCTATTATATTGTGCAAACCCAGGGAAGTGTGATTTAATAAATGCTCTATGGTTAAAGCAAGCCATGCTTAGAATGATGTGTGAACATTGCCACTGTCTTCTATCGAACTATGATAACTGTGACTGGTTTTTATGACATATAATTACAGGCAAATGGGTATATGATTTAATGTGAATACTCATTTTCTTTTTGTTTGAGCACATAATAATCCTGTTGGCTGGCTGGAAGGAAGGAAGGAAGGAAGGAAGGAAGGAAGGAAGGAAGGAAGGAAGGAAGGAAGGAAGGAAGGAAGGAAGGAAGGTTATCCTAAATTAGGAATATGTAATCTTTCTAAAGCTATGTGTATTATATATCAGGATAGTAATGTAAAAAATTCTTGACTATCAAGGCTGGGTGTTAAGTGAGTTGCTCATAATGGCTCCTGCTGCTTTTAATATTTAGAAACATATAGGGAAAATGAAAAAGGTCACACCTGTTATTCACGCTGTTTTTTTGGTCTCCTCTGACTTGTCTCCCATTCTTCCTATTTCTCTTAACAAATATAAATAAGAAGCAAAGCCTCATGGATAGCATCTCTCAAGCTTATTCCCTTAGCTGCAGGCGTCTGATGAAAGGAAACTTTTTTTTCCAATTCTGTCGTCACAAGGACTTCTGTTGCTAAGGAAACAGAGGTTATTATGTATATCTGGCATGTAACTACAACATGATGGAGATCAGAAAACTGGGCCCTTGATTCAGGGCATTGCTAATCTTTTTTCATATTGTCCTTTAAGGCAACTCGATCTGCAGCAAATGTAGGTTGTTTGTGAAGAATGCATATCTGGACTTTTGGACAGGAAGACTGCTGATAGAAAACGTGGTTCACATTAGTCTTGTACTCTGGTATCCCTCTAGTTCAGTGGTTCTCAACCTGTGGGTCGGGACCCCATTTGGGGTCGAATGACCATTTCACGGGGGTCGCCAAACAAGACTGTCCGCCATTTTTTCCCCTTTTCTTTGGCCACGCCCCTGGCACCCGGTGATGTATAAGTGGTTGGGGGTCACCACAACATGGGGAACTGTATTACGGGGTCACGGCATTAGAAAGGTTGAGAACCACTGCTCTAGTTGCATGGACTTCAGTTCCCAGAATTCTCAGCAGCGGACTTGCTGGTTAGAGAATCCTGAGAATTGAAACTCTGACACCTAAAACATGCCCAATTTGGTAAAGGTTGACTCACATCTTCCATGCTATTTTGATGCCCAGATTTTTCTCTTGGCATTTTCAATCTGCTATTTGACTAATTTTTCTAGTTTATTTTGCTTCTTGTTTTATATATCTCTATCTCCATCTCCGTCTCCGTCTCCGTCTCCGTCTCCGTCTCCGTCTCCGTCTCCATTTCCATCTCCATCTCCCTCCCTCTCTCTCTCTCTCTCTCTCTCTCTCTCTCTCTCTGTGTGTGTGTGTGTGTGTGTGTGTATGTGTATATAATCTAATCAGTACTCTCTTCCTCTGTAGCAACAAAACAGAAGATATTGAAACTCTTTTATATTAGAATCAGCAGGGCTACATATTTTTGAGAGGAAGCATGATTAAAGTTAAGCTATATATTCTCTTTTGAATTTGGAGGGGACTGAAAGACGACCATATATTATTTTCCTCTTTCATTCTAGCTTCTTTTATCACTTCTTGTTTCTTAGGTAAATTATCCTTCTGCTCCTCAAAAGACATTATTTTTCCCCAACTGACATGAAACTGAGATGAGGGTTAAGAAAAAAGACTGTAATATTTAGAGCATGTATTAGATAGGATCAGGTATTAGATAGTCACATTGAACCTGGTGGCTGGATTTATACATGATAACATGATAAACCTGAACTAAGATTATCAGAGTTGATGGTTATGTTGAAAGTTATGTACAAGGATGATTATGGGACTGGGGGATGAAACATATGAAGAATGCTTGAAGGAATTGGGTATGTCTAGTTTAATCAAAAGAAGGACTAGGGAAGACATGATAGCAGTGCTCCAATATCTAAAGGGCTGCCACAAGGAAGAGGGAGTCAAGCTATTGCACCTGAGGGCAGGACAAGAAGCAACGGATGGAAACTAATCAAGGAGAGAAGCAATCTAGAAATAAAGAGAAATTTTCTTGACATAATGATTAACCAGTGGAACACCTTGCCTCCAGAAGTTGTGGGTGTTCTATCACTGGAGGTTTTAAAGAAGAGATTGGACAACCATTTCTCTGAAATGGTATAGGTTCTCCTGCTTGAGCAGGGGGTTGGACTAGAAAACCTCCAAGGTCCCTTCCAAGTCTGTTATTCTGTTATGCCATTGTTCACAAACAATGCACTAAACAAACCATATCGTGATGTGATTTCATGGCTTGCTTCATTCAGCTTGCTGCTCAACGGTTAGGTTTCCATCAGACATATGAACCACAAACTCTACAATCCAGTTCTAGTGCTAATCTGGGTCTTGGCTCAGGTTGAATAGCCTGCTTAACTTGGTTATTGAATTAACCCATTGTAAGCAAACAAAAAGAGCAGGTTGGCACAATACAAAGCCATGATGGAAACAAATAACAACATTAAAACTAAGAATCTGTGTACCTTAGAGCAATGCCAATCTCAGATCTTGAACTGATTTGTTTAATTATATGTGGAAATTATGCCCATGGGTCATTATAAAGCCAAATATGAATGAGAGAAATGTTGTTTCTTCTTACTGTTACAGTATCTGGTAGGCCTGTGTAAATTAGTCCTCATTTCATTCAGTTGCAGATTCAATATTCAAAACACGATCTGAGTTGAGGTGCATTTGAAATCAAATATTTCAGGGCAAACTGGTTTGATAGGTGCCACTTCAAGATTTACTAGAAAAGATTCATCCGTACATTAGGATAGAAACCATCAGAATGTCTATAACTTCTTTTGTGTTACAATGGGATGGAAATAGCAGAATAGAATAGGCAGGGGTCCCAACCCCCAGTCTGTGGACCAGTACTGGGCTGAAGCATGCCAGCAACCGGTTCGCACAAACAAGCAAATCCCCATCTGAGGTATGCAGGCAGCACCCAAAACCACACATCCTCCAGTCTGCAGAAAAAACTCTCTCCACACAACCGGTCACTGGTGCCCAAAAGGTTGGGGACCTCTGGTTTAGAAGACATTTCTCCAACCAAGTTTCAGTTAAATAACCTCAAGGCTCATGAGAACAATTCTTGAAAAAATGGTCCCTTATGGTCTTTTGACAACCATTTTCAACCGTTTGACTGGGATGGTATAAAATTGCCTGCCTTGAGCAAAGGGTTGGACTAAAAGATAGAAAAATGTGGGGTAGACAGAACCACCACCAGATGGATCCGTAGCTGGCTGACCGGCCGTACTCAGCGAGTGGTCCTCAATGGAACTGCATCTATATGGAGGGAAGTGTGTAGTGGGGTGCCCCAGGGCTCTGTTCTCGGCCCAGTACTCTTCAACATCTTCATCAACGATTTGGATGAAGGGATAGATGGGGAACTCATCAAATTTGCAGACGACACCAAGCTGGCAGGAATAGCCAACACTCCAGAAGACAGGCTTCAGATACAGAAGGATCTGGACAGACTTGAACACTGGGCACTAACTAACAAAATAAAATTCAATGGTGAAAAAAGCAAGGTTCTACATTTAGGCAAGAAAAACCAAATGCACAAGTACAGCATAGGTGGCACCAGGCTCAATAGTAGTAACTGTGAGAGGGACCTCGGAGTCCTAGTAGACAATCACTTAAATATGAGCCAGCAGTGTGCTGCAGCTGCCAAAAAGGCCAACACAGTGCTAGGCTGCATTAAAAGAGGGATAGAATCAAGATCACGTGAAGTATTAATACCACTCTTCAATGCCTTGGTAAGGCCACACTTGGAATACTGCATCCAGTTTTGGTCACCACTATGTAAAAAAGATGTTGAGACTATAGAAAGAGTACAGAGAAGAGCAACAAAGATGATTAGGGGACTGGAGGCTAAAACATATAAGGAACGGTTGCGAGAATTGGGTATGTCTAGTTTAACGAAGAGAAGGACAAGGGGGGACATGATAGCAGTATTCCAATATCTCAGGGGATGCCATAAAGAAGAGGGAATTAAGCTATTTTCCAAAGCAACTGAAGGCAGGACAAGAAGCAACGGGTGGAAACTCATCAAGGAGAGAAGCAACCTAGAACTAAGGAGAAACTTCCTGACAGTGAGAACAATTAATCAGTGGAACAGCTTGCCTCCAGAAGCAGTAAAGGCTCCAACACTGGAAGTTTTTAAGAAGAGACTGGACAGCCAGTTGTCCGAAATGGTGTAGGGTTTCCTGCCCGAGCAGGGGGTTGGACTAGATGACCTCCAAGGTCCCTTCCAACTTTACTACTATTACTAAAAGATCTCCAAAGTCCCATCCAACCCTAGGATTCTATGTTTTACGTTATTTCACTTTCTACTTGCTTTTCAGGAATGAAAGCCTTGAGCTGACCATAAAGAAAAGTGTTGATAATGGAATGAGGTAAAGTGATGTGTGCTGTTCCTTAGTTGCATGCCAGGAGAGTTGGCATAACTAGTTAGTAATCTTGGATTTCCTGGATAAGTATCCTTCATCACTGGCTTCAGTGGGGGTCTAGTGCAGTGGTTCTCAACCTTTTTAATGCCGCGACCCCCAACCGGTCGTAAGTTGAGGACTACACAACCGGTCGTAAGTTGAGGACTACTCAACTGGTGCAGCACCGTTTGCAGAATGGGACTTTTGGTGGGCTCAGCAGGGCAGAGACAGCCTGGACAATTCCTATTGGCTTTTGAAAGCCAATAGAATAAAAGGGAGTAGCACAGCTAAGGAAAAGGGGAAAAAAATGGTGGACTGCGTTGTTTGGCGACCCCCATGAAATGGTTGTTTGACCCCAAATGGGGTCCCGACCCACAGGTTGAGAACCACTGGTCTAGTGGCCAGGTGATATTGACAGAGCTTGGGCATTTTGAGATAGGATTCAGTTTTTTCAGATTTTTGGCCTGGTTGTGATTTGGGCTATGATTGAATTAATACGTTAGCAGAAGCAGCAGAAACAGGTTGGCACAGAGAGATACAATGCCACAAAAATAGGCAGTCCACAAGACAGTTGTTTGGCACAGAGGGAGTGACATTTATAACCTTGCTGCTCATTATTCATAAAGGCAAGTAACATTTGGTCCAATGCCTACAAGGCTTGGCCAAACATCTATTGACTCATTGTCAAGAGGCTTAAATTTTCCCAATTGTCCAGACTGAATGTAAGATTTGATCCGAAGTTTTGTCAGTCTTGAGTCCACCTTCAGGGAACCGAGACCTCAGTTGAGCTATGAGTTTTGCCAATAGGACAGCACAGAATTAGATATTCAATTAGCACAAGACAGGACAGAATAAAGATAAACTTTGGGTTGACTCCCTTTAGAAGTTGAGAGCTAATAAAGTGAAGAGTCCAAAGCAAGGATAGCCTTGTCATCCCCAAGACATCCCTTTGTCATCGGATACAGAGAAGGTTTCAGGTTACAGATCCAACTGGTTTTTAACTAAAACGTTGAAATTTTGCACAGCATTGTACTAGGATATAATACAGGAAGTTATTGACTTACAACTATTCATTTAGTGATTGTTCAAAGTTATAACAGCACTGGAAAACATGACCTACAACCGGTTCTCCCACCATTGCAGCATCAGCACTGTCATGTGGTTGAAATATGGACACTTGGCAAATAATAGTTGCAGTGTCCTGGGTCCTGTGATTGCCACTTGCAACATTTCCATCCAGTTTCCAACAAGCACTCAATGGGACCAGGTATACCCACTTAATGACCATGTGATTCACTTAACAACTGTAGTGATTCCCTTAACAACCATTGTGAAAAAGATTACAAAATCAGGTACAATTCACTTAACAAGTGGCTTGCTTACCGATGGAAATTCTGGACCCAAATTCAGAAAGTCAAGAATACTAACTAGTCCTGCTAATTCCTCTGGCATAAAATTAAGACTAAGGATCAGTGGGGGGGGGAGGGAAGTCATAAGTTGAGGATGACCTGTATATGTCTAATGTATTATAGCATTTAGAACAGGGATAGGCAACTTTGGCTCTTTTATGACTCGTGGACTTCAACTCCCAGAATTCCTGAGCCAGCTAGCTCAGGAATTCTGGGAGTTGAAGTCCACGACTCATAAAAGAGCCAAGGTTGCCTACCCCATTCTGGTATTCTGGGAGTTGAAGTCCACGACTCATAAAAGAGCCAAGGTTGCCTACCTTAGAATAAAGAAACAAAGAGCCTTGGGGGCGCAGTGGTTAGAATGCAGTATTGCAGGCTACTTCTGCTGACTGCCATCTGCCTGCAGTTTTGAGCTGGTGGGAATCGAACTGCCATATTGACTCAGCCTTCCATCCTTCCAAGGTCAGTAAAGTGAGGATCCAGATCGTTGGGGGCAATAGGCTGATTCTGCAAACCACTTAGAGAGGACTGTAAAACACTGTAAAGCGGTATATAAGTCTGAGTGCCATTGCTATTTAAAGGCTCAGGATAGGAAAATGGACCCTGACATTCAAACTTATATTCAGCCCTATGCATCCCCTTAAGATATTTTTCTATCCTGCTCTATGGAGTAGAGAGTTGGTCTCTGACAGAAGGCCACCTGAAGAGATTAGAAGCATTTGAAATGTGGATTTACAGGCGGCTGTTACGTATAAGCTGGGTTGACGAGATCAGAAATGAGGAGGTGATAAGCTGCCTAGGAAAGCCAAGGGAAATCATCAAAACAATTAAAAAATGAAAATTAGAATATTTCAGACATGTGATGTGACACCCAGAAAGATACGGCATACTCCACAATTCTCCAAGCAAAGATTGAAGGCAAACGAGGCCCAGGCAGAAGAGGAACATCACGGCTTCAAAATCTAAGGGACTGGTTTGGACAAAACTCAGCAGCACTTTTTTGTGCGGCTGCTGATAAAAACAGGATCGCCAACATGATCGCCAACGTCCGATAATGGATATGGCACAACAAGAAGAAGAAGATCCCCTTAAGTAAAATACAGCCAATGATCATATCTAAGTCTATTTCCACTGGAGTGCTACAGTCAAAGTAAATTAAACCACCATGGCTGGCTTGGATTTCTGGAATAATTGGAATTGAAATTGGAATAATCAAAGAAAGGAAGAATTTGAGCAGCACAGAAAATTGGCTTAGCAAGGACACGGGATTGTGCAAGTACTTCCTGTCTTTTAAAGCAGGGAAGAAGAGGGAAAGGAGCTTTTTTTAAAAAGAAAAAAGAAAAGAAAAAGAAAAGAAAAAAAGAATTGCAGCTAGATAATGGGTATTTTTCAGCTAAACACTGAATGATGAATGGTGGGCAAGAAAGAAAAATAAACTCAAATTCTTACTACTTGGAAGAAATTGGTAATTCTGTGTTCTGATGGACTGATCCCTGATCCAGCATTTTTCACTGTGGTAGTCCTGGACTTACAACAGTTTGTTTAGTGGCCATTCAAAGTTACAATGGCACTGAAAAAGTGACTTATGACCATTTTTCAAATTTAGGACTATTGGAGAAAACTCCTGCGAGTCCCCTGGACTGCAAGGCGTTCAAACCGGTCAGTCCTAGAAGCGATCAACCCTGACTGCTCTTTAAAAGGCCAGATCCTGAAGTTGAAACTGAAGTACTTTGGCCACCTAATGAGAAGGAAGGACTCACTGGAGAAGAATCTGATGCTGGGAAAGATGGAGGGCAAGAGAAGAAAGAGATGGCAGAGAATGGGGTGGCTGGATGGAGTCACTGAAGCAGGAGGCATGAGCTTAAAGGAACTCCAGAAGATGGTAGAGGACAGGAAGGCCTGGAGGAACATTGTCCATGGGGTCGTGATGGGTCAGATACGACTTCGCAACTAACAACAAAAGGAAATCATAGGCAACCAAGGCTAATTTCTATTAGGGAGGGAATCCTCGGAATCAGCACCTGAATGAGTCAATTTATGGAGTCACCGCTACAAGAGGACTATGAACTTACCTTTGGCCACCTAATGAGAAGGAAGGACTCACTGGAGAAGAGTCTGATGCTGGGAAAGATGGAGGGCAAGAGAAGAAGGGGACAACAGAGAATGAGATGGCTGGATGGAGTCACTGGAGCAGGAGGCATGAGCTTACATGGACTCCAGAAGATGGTAGAGGACAGGAAGGCCTGGAGAAACATTGTCCATGGGGTCGCGATGGGTCGGACATGACTTCACAATTAACAACAACAAGCATCCCCAGGGTCACATGATCAAAATTCAGATGCTTGGCAACTGGCTCATATTTAGGATGGTTGTGGAGCCCCGGGATCATGTGATCCCCTTTTGCAACCTTCTGACAAAGTCAATGGGGAAACCAGTTTCACTTAACAACCGTGTAACTAGATCAATAACTGCAGTGATTCACTTAACAACTGTGGCAAGAAAGGTCATAAAATGGAGCAAAGCTGACTTAACAAATGTCTCACTTAGCAACAGAAACGTTGGCCTCAATTATCATGGTAAATCAGGGATTACCTGTAGTCTTGGAATGACGGATAATTCTGACGAATGCTCCAGTACAACTGAGAAAGGAAAACAAAACAAATGTATATTGCTTTCTGTTCTGGATAGCATTACAGGAAACGTTGCAAGGAGCAGAGGAACTGTTCTGAAGGGAAATGACTTTAAAGTAAGTGCTTTGTATCTGGAATACTCATTTAAAACTGGGAATAGAAGTGCAAATCCATTTTTTAAAAGCAGCTTAATGAAAAGGTCCCTCTGATCTTTTGCAGTACTTTAAAGAAATTGTGGAAATCTCTCTTTTTTCTTCTTCTGTCTTCTTATTGAAAGGATTTGGCTCTGTTTGGGATGTGGAACAAGGTGTAATCCCTTTGAACTGTGCTGTTATCAATTTCTACACTCCTGACCCAGCAGTGCTTTTTTTTTTTTTTTTTTTTTGGCAAAAGTTACAGAGAAAAGCTTTTCTTTGCAGATTGATCTCAGGTTTCCATAAATCAGCTTAGAAAAGTTATCCCAGTCTAGAAGTAATTGGTCCAATCATTCTGTGGGAAACCTGGGAGCACCAGAGGGGCAAAACTGACTGGGAAAGCTAAGACCCAGATGGGTTAACAGAGTTTTTATTGTGAAAGGTATATTTAACTCAGTACGCCCCAGACTTTGGTAGCTGGAATGTACTTCTTTCCAAGAGGAAAAAAAATGGGGGATCAATTCTATCTTAAATTGCTGTTTATAGACAGAGGCGCAGAGCAATCCAATGCTTGATTGGATCCTGAACCAATGCTGGTAAAGGAATACTGTAGGAGCATGTAAAGGATTTCCTTTCCTTTCCTTCCCTTCCCTTCCCTTCCTTTCCCATGATGGGAAGAATTTGACTAAAAGTCACCCAATATCATTAGAATCAACATGACAAGCAATGTTGAAAATTGGCTGGGATTTCTTAAATAAGAAATGTTGGAGGGTGTCTGCTAATTAAATAAAGTATAAGTTTTAAAAGGTATTACAGCCAAGCCTTGAGGATAACATAAAATAGCTCTTTTGATTCTGGTCATCATTCGTATGTACACCAAATTAATTTTGGTCATAGAATACTACAGTTAGAAAGAGTCATTGAGGACACTGGTTCTAATCTGTTGCTAGATGATTTTTTTGTTCAATTATCATGAGGTGACTTTTCAAACATCAAGGTTGGGGTCTGCTTTTATGCAACTTAACATCTTTCTTCTGTGTCTATAACACCAGAGAATGGTGCATGATTTTTCCCTGTGCAACATCCTTTCAACAGAGAGAGTCAGTTTGGTCTAGGGGGGAAAACTGGGAAATGGGCAGTCCTACTCCCATTTTAGACAGGAAAGCTGGCTGGGTGACTTTTGGGCCAATCACTCTCTTAGCCTAACGTGCCTCACAAGGTTGCTATTGTGAGGAAAATAGGAGCAAGAAGGAATATTAGGTATGTTTGCCACCTTGAACTATTTATAAAAAAAAGTTGGGATAAAAGAAGCATCTATAAATAAATAATGAAATAAGTACTTGAAGGCTGCTGTCGGCAGAAACTACGGGAACATCTTTCGGAAATGTGATTGTGGATCCAGTGTTGAGCAGAATCTCAGACTAAGATGAATTCTACGGTGTCTTCCAACCCCATGGTTTTAATAGTGTTTCCCCCCCTTAAGACGCATTGACTCTCCTCTGCTCCTTCATAATACATTCCATTGTCCCAAATGTACCCTCAGCCTAACCAAAGAAGTCACCAGATTAAACAAATCTCTATTGATTCATACTCTCAATTTTATCTCATTAAGCCCATGATCACTTGCTTGACTGATCACTCGGTTGATTAATTTTGTATGGTGTCAAAACAATTGTTCTGAAGGAGAAAGCAGGTGACACACACAGTCATTTGTCAAACATGGCTGCCCATAAGTTATTGCTCCCATTAGCATTCCCAAATTATAGCACACTTTTAGAACAGGATAGCTTCGTTCAACAATTGCACTATACTCATCATTGTCTAACTTCTTTGACAAAAGCTGATTTGGCAGAGTAAGTTAGATAATGAAGAGCATGTCTCTGCTGCTGCAGAGACATTCGGACTCTTTTTGAGAGAAAAAGGAAAAATGCCACTCTTGAATTGGTGCCTGTCTCATCCATTGGTTTATGATGGATGGTAGGTGGTTGAAACTCTCTTGTTTGTCTAATGATTTCTTCTGAGCAGACATGTATAAAAACTTGGCTAGTAATCAATTAACCAGGTACAAAAATAACCCAAGACCTAATTCAAAGTCTCGGTTTGATTCAAAGTGTTGACTCAGTCTGAATTGTTGACCCAATTCCAGAAAAGATTTATGTGTGTGTTCAGAAGGATGAGACTAACTATTGTCTTAAACTGCAATGAAAGGCAGAGCCAGGCTAGATATATTGCCATCAGCAGTCCTTTTTAAGAATATTCCCATGTCTTTTCGGTTATGTCCATGTGGTGATGACTCAATAGAAACTGTAAGCCAGTTATGTCCCACCTGTGGCCCTCTGTAATGCAGTCCTACAAGATCATAAACTTTTAATATTATTATAGGATTTTTAGCTATATTCATATACTTAAACTATTTGTTGTTGTTGTTAGTTGTGAAATCATGTCTGACCCATTGCAGCCCCATGGACAATGTTCCTCCAGGCCTTCCTGTCCTCTATTATCTTCTGGAGTCCATTTAAGCTCACGTTTACTGCTTCAGTGATTCCATCCAGCCACCTCCTTCTCTGTCGTCCCTTTCTTCGCTTGCCCTCCATCTTTCCCAGCATTAGGCCCTTCTCCAGTGAGTCCTTCCTTCTCATTAGGTGGCCAAAGTATTTGAGTTTCAACTTCAGGATCTGGCCTTCTAAAGAGCAGTCAGGGTTGATCTCCAATAGGACTGACTGGTTTGATCGCCTTGCAGTCCAGGGGACTCGAACTATCAACTATAACATCTATCTATCTATCTATCTATCTATCTATCTATCTATCTATCTATCTATCTATCTATCTATCTATCTATCTATCATCTCATCGATCTACCATCGATCTATTTATATTATCTTACCTTACCTTACCTTCTTATCTTATCTTATCTTATCTTATCTTATCTATCTATCTATCTCTCATCTATTGATCTATCGATCTATCATCTCATCGATCTACCATCAATCTATTTATATCTATTATCTATCCATCTATCCATCTATCCATCTCTCTCTCATCTATCGATCTGTCGATCTATCATCTCATCGATCTACCATCAATCTATTTATATCTATTATCTTATCTTATCTATCTATCTATCTATCTATCTATCTATCTATCTATCATCTATCGATCTATCAATCTATCATCTATCTATCTATCTATCTATCTATCTATCTATCTATCTATCTATCTATCTATCTATCTATCTATCTATCTGAAGTGAGGACAGAGCTCATCCTGTAGTGTGGTACTTGAGTCCCAACCCTGGGCTGCTGGCTTTCAGTTGACAAGCCCAGTGACTTAACAGCTGAGCCACCATGCCATTCTAACCAAGACACTGCAAGAAATATAGCTCTTTCCTAAAACTGGATTCTCCACATAGTATTGTTTTCTAATAAGCCCAGAATAGCATGGGTACTCATTCCTGACTTAGGTGGGGTCCTAGTGTGGTATCTACCCAACTATTCCTTGCCCTAATCTATAATCAGCTTTTCCTTGCCAGTGTCTCCAGATGAAGCTAGTGCAGTTGTTACATTATAAGTGTGATCAACCTTGGTCACACCCTCTATGTCTGCCTTAATCTAAGAATATGTTTCTTTCACAAAGATTGAATCTACCATGACTCTGGATGTAGATTTAACAGCTTTTTTTAGAAAAAGGTGACATTGCTTACAATTTTCTCTCTTCTCCATTCTCTGGAAGAATGATTTTTGGGGAACTGCATTAAGGAACATTTGTTTCAGCAAAGTTAATTTCAAATGTCAACCCTGGTTGGCTGCGGAGGACTAATTAGGAGGAAAGAGAAAAAGACAACAGTCAGATTTTGAAAACACAGTCAAACAGAAATGTTGGGAATTCAATTTTAGATGCAGCCAACCTTGAAGGACATTCTGAGCTGGTCATTAGCTTTGGTTTCCTAATTTTGGTTGCAAATGATAGTCAATACTGTAAATGGACTACAAATAACAAATTGAGGGCTTGTTAGCACAGTCGGGAGAGATATTTCAAAGCTGTCACACAAAAATAATCCTGGCAAAGTTCCAGGTCATTTTTTGGGAACATTTTTACAGGTGTCACCATAAACACGACCGAAAGAAGATTTTAAAAATCCAAGTATGGGAGAAAGCAAAAACAATTGTCTAACTAAGTTGAGATCTTTGCATGCTTAACTCTTGGAAGTCTAGTCTTCAATTCGCCCTGTATCCT
Source organism: Crotalus tigris (assembly GCF_016545835.1). Classification (NCBI taxonomy): domain Eukaryota; kingdom Metazoa; phylum Chordata; class Lepidosauria; order Squamata; family Viperidae; genus Crotalus; species Crotalus tigris. The sequence goes on from NW_024097052.1 coordinate 1,266,827, forward strand.
CAATCAGGTTTGGGCTGAACTAAGAAACTATAAGATATATGAAGCTCAACTCTTAGAATCCCTCAATCTTGGTAGGGGAATTCTGGGAGTTTAAGTCCACTGAAAGTTGCTGAGGTTGAGAAACACTGTTAATATAGAATAACAGAGTTGGAAGGGACCTTGGCGGTCATCTAGTCCAACCAGCTGCGCGAGAAGGAGAATCTATACCCATTTCAGACAAATGGTTGTCCAATCTCTTCTTCAAAGCCTTCAGTAATGGGGCACCCACAACTTCTGAAGGCAAGTCCTTCTACTGATTGATTGTTCTCCCCAGGATGACATTTATCCTTAGTTCTAGTTTGCTTCTCTCCTTGATTAGTTTCCATTCATCAGTTCTTGTCTTGCTCTGCACCTAAATGTAGTTGTTTTTTTTTAAAAAAAGATAGAAAGATGGTATTCTTCTTTTTCTTTATTTTGGCCCACTAAAGAATGGGTAGAAGCCAGGGGCACACAACCTTTGCCATACAACTCTCTTCGAATAACAGGTCCTCTACTTTTTGGTTGCATTACCATATTTTTCCGTCTATAAGATGCACTCTTGTATAAGAGGCTCTGGCATGTAAGTTTCTCCGCGCCGATCAGCTGTTTGGCGGAGCGCCGAACAGCTGAACCAGCAAATCTGGAAGTTCAGCCAGATGATGATCTTGCCCCCTCCCCCTCCCATTAGTGGCAAGTCCACAGGGGCTTGACACCTGCACCAGGCAGCATGGCAACCCACACAAGCATGCCCTGGGCTGCGGAGGTTACCATTATTTTTCCGTGTATAAGACGCTGAGGTTGTATAAGACGCACCTGATTTTTGAACAAGGTGTTTGCAGGAAAAATAACGTCTTATACCTGGAAAAATATGGTAATTGGAAGTAGGTTGTTCTCTTACATAAGTGAGTGAGGTTGATGATGCCTAGTACGGAGGGAAAGGCAGCGTCTTTCTTGAAGCTTCCTTTTTATGGGGCTATGTTTCACTCTTCCAAAACAAAAAACAGAGACAATGTAGGTGGTGCGCCAACACATTCATGCCATTAAGTTGTTGCAAGCAGTTTCCTTTTCAAGGCTTGAGGTCAAGGTGTCATAAGCACTATCCTTGAGCAATAAACTCAAGGAAAAAAGGAGATGAATGAGAATCCATTGAGAAGTTCAGTAAATATTTTCCATTTGACTAGCTTCAGAAAAGATCAGATTCATTTCTTTTTGTCATTATAGACTAGGTTGGCTTTTAAATCTCAAAATTTGCATCTCTCTCTCTCTCTCTCTCTCTCTCTCTCTCTTCCCTCTCTCTGTCTCTCTGTCTCTGTCTCTCTGTCTCTCTTTCTTTCTCTCTCTGTCTCTGTCTCTGTCTTTCCCTCTCTCTCTCTCTCTCTCTCTCTCTCTCTCTCTCTCTCTGTCTCTGTCTCTGTCTCTCTGTTTCTCTCTCTCTCTTCCCTCTCTCTGTCTCTCTCTCTCTTTCTTTCTCTCTCTGTCTCTCTCTGTCTCTCTCTCTCTCTATGTGTGTGTGCATGCACACCTATTTGTGTATGCCTGTAACTGGTTAGAGCATGATCGAGAATAAAGTAGAAAGAAGAAAAAGCCAATTGAAATCTGTCATCCTTTTTACTTAATATTGCCCATTTGTTTCATTGCAAACTCATATTCCTCTCCAATTGTTTGCACTTTCTGCATGGAAAGTGGGGACCTCTTCCTCGCTAGCCTTATTAATCTTCCCAACAGCTCTCACCACAGTTCTGATTAAAATGAATTGTGCCATGGAACATGCCAAGGTGAACTTCAGGGGTTCACTCACGAGGATCAGCAGCAGGATGAACACCAGCAGGGCTGATGTCCAGCTAATGTTTATCCTTAGGCAGACAACCCACCCTCATTTTGCTGAAAGGGAGAGAGCCAGTTTGGTCTAGAGCAGTGGTTCTCAACCTTTCTAATGCCGCGATCCCATAATACAGTTCCCCATGTTGTGGTGACCCCATGTTGTGGTGACTTATACATCACCGGGTGCCAGGGCCGTGGCCAAAGAAAAGGGGGAAAAAATGGCGGACAGCCTTGTTTGGTGACCCCCGTGAAATGGTCATTCGACCCCAAATGGGGTCCTGACCCACAGGTTGAGAACCACTGGTCTAGAGGTTAAGGCACCAGGCTAGAAAGCAGGAAATTGTGACCTCTTTAGCCATGAAAACCAGCTAGGTGACCTTGGGTCTATCTCTCAGCCCAGTCCACCACACAGGAATATAAAAAAAAGCCCTTATCTATAAATCTGCATACAGGTCTATGGTAATGTCATTCAGGCAAGTGAAGTAGTGAGGAAAGTAGTTATACTCAGTGCTTTTTTTATAAAAAAAAAAAGGTGCCGGAACTCACACACATGTCATACAACCTGCCTTGCCTACCCTATAAGATTCCATCCAAAAAAGGTGCTGGAACTCCTTTCTGGGTGTTCTATGAGAAAAAAAGCCCTGGTTATACTAATCACATTTGATCACATCCTCTTCCATCCATATCCATTCTAAGAATGGAAAACTATATTTGAAAATGCATCTATATTCTGATGGAATTACTTAGCTATAAATGTACTTTACTTTGAAGCACACAAACACACATATACATGTATTTCTAGCCATGTTGGAGTGGTTGGGTTTAGTATTTCTTCATGTATATTCAGAAATATTCAAGGCCAGAAGTGAGATGTAAAAGAATTAGTAGCTGTAAAACATCAGCCATCTCGAACATTAGGTTGAATTTTATTTTGATTATTGGATTTTGGGTAGACTCTTAATGATAACATTTATTTGTTGATGGCCTTGGAAATTGGGAAGAGAGAAATTTCTTTGAAGGCTAGTGGAATGGCCTCAGGGGAAAAGAAATGTAAAATAAAATCTAGCGCTTGACGTGATTTGCCCAGAACTGAAGCTAGGAGACCATGTTATTGTCAAGAAGGCTAAAGTTTGCTGCACATGATTTTATTCATTGACATTTTAACACAAATTTGAGTGCTGGCTGATAGTTCCATAAATGTATCCATTGCATAACAGAGAAGCTGTCGTGGTTCCGACAGATGAAACTCTTCAAAAAACTTCGAGGCATTGTTTACCTTAAAGAATCTTTATTTGAGAAGCATAGCATCGGCACTAACACAGTCAAAGCCAAAAACTGGATTCCCCTCCCTTGAGCACATAGTAACAAAGCACAATTCCCTCCTCCAATTAATAGTCATAAATCACATTCTCCAATTAGTTTGAAATGCAGGCTCTCCCTCCAGTTCTCCAGCCTGCCAATTCTTATCGTCTCTTATTTCATTAACCTTGGTTCTCACACCAAGTCCAGTGTTATTATGTCTATCGAAACTCTCATGCACATCCTCCCCCACCAACATCACCTAACTCTAAAAGTAAACCATAAGAAGAAAATGGTTGCATCTCTAACAGTTGTCAAAGCAAAAACATCCGATGTTAGTAGCGTTGACAGAAGCAACCTGAACACTTCTGTCTATCCTTGACCAACATTTGAGGGATCACACAGGGATAAAGGCCTTATTTAGATTTCATACTTAAAAGCAATATGTAAGTAGGGCTCTCCTGAGCAGTCTGGCCTCTAATGCCATGAGGACAAGGAGTTCTTCACATATCCACAGATACAATATAAATCTGTAGGCAAAGCAGCTTCTCGTGAGCTTTTCACAGTGTCTCACATTTTACTGGATATTTGTGGTATCTATCACTACCCACAAAGCCTTTCAGAACAACACTTGCATGGCATGGCTTAGAAAGAAGTGAGGGACATGCCAATCTGTGCATAATGCTGTGGGAGTGAGACAATTAATATAAACCCAATTTGCTCATGAGATCCTTTCTTCCTAACATCCAAAGATGATTCTGGAAAATTCTCTTCTGTTTCATCTAACTCAATATGGCAGATATGATAGTCAAGGCTAGTCAGAGTGGCCATGCATTTGCCATTTTTTAAATTTTTTCTATGGTATAGCCATATGGATGGAAACTGATGGATGGATGGAATGGATGGAAACTGATCAAGGAGAGAATCAACCTAGAACTAAGGAGAAACTTCCTGACAGTTAGAACAATTAACCAGTGGAACAACCTGCCTCCAGAAGCGGTGAATGCTCCAACACTGGAAGATTTTAAGAAGAGACTAGACAGCCATTTGTCCGAAATGGTATAGGGTTTCCTGCCTGAGCAGGCGGTTCGACTAGATGACCTCCAAGGTCCCTTCCAACTTTATTATTATTAAAATATATATGACTTCTTATCTGTACATGTCTTTCATATGGTTCTTCCCTCCCTCCCTCCCTCCCTCCCTCTCTCCTTCCTTCACACACACACACACACACACACAGGCACACAAATTTCAAATTTGCATGAAAACTTTGAGTCAAGAAAAAAATAGACACTTGTGCATTTCTGCCCTTCATGATCCACACTGGTGGATCATTACATTTTCTTCTAAAAGAACAAGAAAAAGTCCTGTTGATTTGAGCCGGGGAGAAAGACTTGGAAGATCGGGAAAGATATGAGTGTAAAAAAGAATTGGTTCAAAGACCAGATCGGTTAAAAATAGAAAATAGGCTGCCTAGAAGAGACACTGTGTAAGGACCCACCCCACTTTGCATCTTACGAAGACAGAACTCTTGGAATATTTCTTCCAACAGGCATCCTTTATTAAGAGAAAATGATTGCAGGCGTTCCAGACAGGATTTGGGGGCCAAGCCCTACGGTTCAAGGTTTTAAGGGGTCCCCAGCAACCCCACCCCATCCCACCATCTTTCCAGCGACAATCCCAGGCGTTACATTTCCACCTCCTTTTTCCTCACGGCAGGCGGAAGGGAGACTTCAGAGAGGAGTAGATGAAAGCTGATGACCCCATTGTTATGATTTAGTCCTTTTGGTGGTATCCACATTCAATCCCTTTGAAGTTGTACCGAAGGAAGTGAGGGCTGTAAATCCCCTTTGTTCATCCCCCTTCCCCTTCATCGTATGACAGAATCCAGAGAGGGCAGAAATGGGGTTTTCCATAGTCGATAACTAGAGATGAAATATAATTGGATTCTGACACACTGAAACAATATATATTTTATGATGCACACTATTTTTGTTACTTGACACCCGGTTTCATTTCTTAATGAACAATGCCAGGAGAGTGAAAAGCCAGAGAAAATAGGCCAATAAAAAAATGCGACCTTAGAGCTCTTAACTGTAATTATAAGGTTTGGCGAGGAAATCTACGCTGGGATGTGTTTCTTTTTCATCTGCAAAATCCCACTTGATTGCCCTTCAGGGATTGTACTTTTCAACTGGAAATCGATAAACATGATCTAAATGGGGAATTGGAGCCCTTCTTCTCTTTCTCTCTCTCTACTCTAATCCAGTGTCAATCTCAAGATTAGAAGCCTCAAGATCAAATTGTCCCAAATGCTCCATGAAAACAAATTCATTAGTCGGAATGCTCCAGTACAGAAGTCTTTGCACGCCAAGGCAGAAGTGCCCGGTGAGCCAAAGAAGGAAAACAACACATGCTATCAAGCATTATTTATTAAATAAATTTTAAACCCCAAAACTCACATATAAGGTTGTTCATTCCCATTAAGTAGACCGGACCAGGAAATCAGCCTGAGGCTAAACCTACTTTAATTGAAAGTGGCTGTAAAAAGAGAATCTTGCAGATCTAACTGAGCTGTATTTCCTACTCGTTCCTATACTCCAGTGAGTTGAGGAGATGAAAGTCTGAGCTGCTTCTAAATAATACCTTCTCGTTGTGAACTTCAAAAATGCTTTAGCTCCTTTTGCCTAGGTCAGTGGTTCTCAACCTTTTTAATGCCGCGACCCCCAACTGGTCGTAAGTCGAGGACTACTCAACTGGTGCAGCACGGTTTGCAGAATGGGACTTTTGGCGGGCTCAGCAGGGCAGAGACAGCCTGGACAATTCCTATTGGCTTTTGAAAGCCAATAGAATTAGACTCTATTCAAGAGAGTCTATTCTATTGGCTTTCCAAAGCCAATAGAATAAAAGGGAGTAGCACAGCTAAGGAAAAGGGGGAAAAAATGGCGGACTGCATTGTTTGGCGACCCCCGTGAAATGGTCGTTCGACCCCAAATGGGGTCCGGACCCACAGGTTGAGAACCACTGGCCTAGGTAACAGTTCCTGCATATCTCTGTCAAGGTCATCTTCCTTACTCTGTAGGAAAATGGGACTTTTGGGGGGGCGGGGCTAATTTCACATTTATTGCTTGGCTGTGTGGATGACTGCAGTGGCAGTTGGGATCCTGGGCATGTGGTTAATAGTTTTTGCATGGAGAGTGTGTTAGGACAGTAAAGTTGTTGGCTTTGTGGAAAAGTCCCGAGTGATCTGTTGAAATTCAGGTAGAAGTGTCTGCCCTCAGATTCTGTCAGCGTTGGGTCAGGAGTACTCCCATGTATTGGTCTTGTGGATCCAGCTCCTTCTCGGTCCCTTTGCAAGATCTTCCTTCTTGTGATATGGAGGGAGGAGGATGGAGTGAGAGGTGGAGCAATCACCCGATTGCGTAGAAAACAGATGGAACGGTGGAAAGCAGCCAACATGGAGAACATCAGGGTGAGGGAGGAGTGCACAGAGGCCCAAATTTGTAGCGCCCGTATGAATGTCATTTACGATGGTGGGGGGGTGAGAGGAGAGAATGTGGAGCAGAGGTTGAGAGAAATGCGGCTGTGATCCCAGAGAGGGTTGCAATACCAACAGAGGAGAACCAGATGCCCCCAGAGTGGACAATGAAAAGGGGAAGGAGATGAGAGTTAATATTACGGGAGGAAAGAAGGATGAAGGGGTTTTGGAGGAGATGGGTGCTAGCAATGGAGGAGTGGGAGGAGTGATTCAGAGGAACGATAGAAGGGAGTGCAAGGAGAGTTACAGAGAAACATCTGGAACACAAATTGACCGGCCGGGACCAGTGACGCGGTCCAGGAGCCTGGTGCAAATGTCAGCCAAACCCATTTAAGTCATCATTGTTTACTGGCTTCTTAGCCCTGATGATGTTTGGAGTTCCCAAACGAAAGCTCGGCAGCTTTTAGTAAAGTATATTTTTATATTTATATTCTCCTGGTGGTCTAAACATGACCTATTAACCAGGTCAATTCACAATAATGGGATTAGAAAATCTGAGCTGTGTACAAATGGCTTCCTTGAGATTCTCCACTTTGCAAGGAATAATTTTGCCATATTCTTCTTGCAGATGATGAATTACTTTGGGCATAGGCTGAGAAAAAGAGAAATATGAAAAATGCTAAATTTTCCATACAGGTAGACCTCAAACTTACAACCACAATTGTCCCCCAAAGTTATGTTGCTAAGTGAGACTGTTGTTAAGTGAATTATACCCTGTTTTATGACCTTGCTTGCCACCGTTGTTAAGTGAAGAGCTGCAATTGTTAAGTTAGTAACACGGTTGTTAAGTGAATCTGGATTCCCCATGGACTTTGCTTGTCAGACGATTGCAAAAGGGGATCACACAACTCCAGGATACTGCAACTGTCATAAATATGAGTGAGTTGCCAAGTGTCCAAATTTTGATCACATGACCATGGGGATGCTGCAACAGTCATAAATGTGAAAAATGTTCATAACTCTCTTTTTAGTGCCCTTTTGACTTCAAACAGTCATTCAGTGAACTCCTGTAAGTTGAGGACTATCTCTAGAAGCAGGGATAGGAAACTGGGTATCTGCTATGATTTGGACTCTAAGGTTTATAATCTCCAGAGGAAAGTAGAGGCCAAAACATCTGTAGAGCCCAAAGTTGTCCATCTCTGAGTTAAAATATTTGGGGAAAATATGGAAAACCCGATTTCAGATTGCTTGTTGTTGTTGTTAATTGCGAAGTCGTGTCCGACCCATCGCGACCCCATGGACAACGTTCCTCCAGGTCTTCCTGTCCTCTACCATCTTCTGGAGTCCATTTAAGTTCACACCTACTGCTTCAGTGACTCCATCCAACCACCTCAGTCTCTGTCGTCCCCTTCTTCTATTGCCCTCAATCTTTCCCAGCATTAGGCGCTTCTCCAGTGAGTCCTTCCTTCTCATTAGGTGGCCAAAGTATTTGAGTTTCAACTTCAGGATCTGGCATTCTGAAGAGCAGTTGGGGTTGATCTCTTCTAGGACTGACCGGTTTGAATGCCTTGCAGTCCAGGGGACTCGCAGGAGTCTTCTCCAGCACCAGAGTTCAAAGGCCTCAATTCTTTGGCACTCAGCCTTTCTTATGGTCCAACTTTCACAGCCACACATTGCAACTGGGAAAACCATGGCCTGGACTATACGCACTTTTGTTGCTACTCCACCGTGAAGCTTCATCATCCATTCTTTTTCAGCTCTGGGTTTATTGTGGAAAGTAAAGGAAGAAGGAAATCAACCCCAAGTTCTTGGAAGAAGATTGCTAAACCACGTAGAAGGATGTTGTTCCCACAGGTTGCCAAATGACATTGCCAACATTGCCCAACTAGTCAAAGCAAAGTCCTTTCCCCAGGAAAACCCCAACATCTGCCGTTGGGTAGGCGACATAAATCTGCCACAATCTGAACGATCAAGGAAGGAATAGGCCCATCCGTTTCCAAATGGCTTGAAACGAAAAACGGGCTTTTGGCAGGCAAGTCTGCTTGGAAGCTTTTCAACAAATCATTTGCAACAAGAGTTCTAAAAGACAACATGATCACAAAGCCTGCTCCGGTGAAAAACAGTTGTCAAACATGATCCCTGCGGAACAGCCAGCCTCGTTTCATCCATCTCCCTTCCGATGGATTTCCTTGGAGTTCATTTTACCGGAGAGAGAGAGAGGGAGAGGAAGAGATGCTGGCGATAAGCAATTAAATCCCTAATCAATAATGTTCACGGTGCCAACTCCTCTGGGAGATTTAATTGGCAGCACTGAGAAGCGTTTGAAGAAGGGAGGCCCAGATTTGGAAAGACGAGGCCAGGGCATTTTATTTTTATTTTTATTTTTGCTTCAGTGTGCAACAAGGCAAAAGTCCACCATAGGCCAGTTCTACCCTGCCGGCAAAGAAGAACATTTAACTGAGCGTCGTTTCGCTGGGGATTTTTCCATTCCTTTCACCTTGAGGGTGGGTGTATCATCGCTTCTAACCATCCAGGTGATTTATATTTTAATGGGTCAGTTGGAATTCATCTATCGTGAAATGAGAAGCGGACATACACAGAAATTCAAAATCCTTTTGCCATTTAAATCATCCCATTTCTTATTTTAAAATGTGATTATTGGAGGGCAGAAGTCAGGGCACAAAGGAGAATCCTAGGAGTCTGACTTAAAAAGCAGCAAAGCCTTGCAACATTTCCTTTCTCAGCTCTGAAATGGTGTTAAGCCCGCCTTTCCTTCACTTTACCCTCCCCAAGGGGTGAAAGGTAGAATAGCCTCCTTGGCGTGCACCCCAATAGTCTACAGATTTTGGCTGCTGGACCTCACAAGGATCTCCCAGCAAGAAGCAGTAGCATGAGTACCAAACATTAAAAACAATGCTTAATGTTATATTCTGTTACACCATATTAAACAAACAAACAAACAAGGCATTTACAATGCCTTGGTAAAGCCACATTTGGAATATTGCATCCAGTTTTGGTCACCACGATGTAAAAAAGATGCTGAGGCTCTAGAAAGAGTACAGAGAAGAGCAACAAAGATGATTAGAGGTCTGGAGGCTAAAACATATATGAAGAATGGTTGCTGGAATTGGGTATGTCTAGTTTAATGAAGAGAAGGACGAGGGGGGACATGATAGCAGTGTTCCAATATCTCAGGGGCTGCCCCAAAGAAGAGGGAGTCAAGCTATTCTCCAAAGCACGTGAAGGCAGGACAAGAAGCAACGGATGGAAACTAATCAAGGAGAGAAGCAACCTAGAACTAAGGAGAAATTTCCTGACAGTTAGAACAATTAACCAGTGGAACAACCTGCCTCCAGAAGCAGTGAATGCTCCAACACTGGAAGTTTTTAAGAAGAGACTGGACAGCCATTTGTCCGAAATGGCATAGGATTACCTGTGGTTGGACTAGATGACTTCCAAGGTCCCTTCCAACTTCCTCCTCCTCCTCCTCCTCCTCCTCCTCCTCATTATTATTATTATTATTATTATTATTATTATTATTATTATTATTATTATTATTATTATTATTAAATAAATCTTCCCAAAACTAGGGAGGTCCTTTATGAAATACATTCACCACCTCTCCTCCTTTGGACTCAAATTTTGTTGATCAGACTGTTGTCTACATTGCAGCTCTTCCTTCTGCTCCCAAAGCCATTCTCACAAGCCATTACAAATTGAGATGGATGGTTTCTCTGACCATTTCTCAAAGGCAGGAATCCCTTCCGAGGGGTGTCCACATCAAACCACAATTCCACCAGAACTACAAAATTTGCCTTGGGAAGTCACAGGGAAAGAGCTGCCTCTTAGACTTCTTGTGTGCAATGTTGTGAGGGACAAAAAGAAGGTGGGGAATTTGCATTGCTAAGTCTCAGTACAGGTTTCAATATTTCAATATTTGCCCTTCCTCCCACAGTTGCCCATACTGGATCTCCTCTATAACATCTGCACTATAAAAGTCCCATAGATGTCTTCCCTTGAGATATCATTAAACCATGGGAAGCTGGGGGGAATTGCAGATCACTAGGAAGATAAAACACAAAACTTTCACACATGCACACACAAAGCCCTTGGCCACCTCGTTGCTTAAAAAAGGGCAGTAATTTCACCCTCTATCTTTGAGAAGTTCTCCAGCATTCTCTTCTCCTTCGACAGCAATTTTGAAAGTATTTTCTCTTTCATCAACTTGAATCACAACTGGTAAGGGGAAAACACTCAATATGATGTTTCTGCACTAGATGTGAAGCAAGAAGAAAAGTTGACAACGTGTGAGCTTCTTTCCTGAAAACTGGCAATTGCCATCTCCTCCAAAGGAATCCTAGAACACCTCCATGGGAGTGGATACCCCTTCCAATGGGCACTTTAGATATTTATTTTATTTATTTATTTATTAAAAATTTATAGACTGCCCCACTCCCGGAGGACTCTGGGCAGCTAACAATAAAAAACACATAAAACATAACAAAACAAACAATACAAGAACAGTCATCCAGGGGTCAGATTTTATAAACCCCAGGCCTGCCGGAAAAGCCAGGTCTTAAGCAGCTTGCGGAAAACCAACAGGGTGGGAGCGGTCCTAATCTCTGGGGGGAGCTGGTTCCAAGACGTGGGCGCCATCACAGAGAAAGCCCTCCCCCGTGGCCCCGCCAAATTGCACTGCTTGGCTGACGGGACCTGAAGGAGGCCCAGCCTGTGGGATCTAACCGGACGAAGGGAACTATGAGGTAGTAGGCAGTCTCGCAAATAGCCTGGCCCTGAGCCATATAGAGCTTTGAAGGTAATAACCAACACCTTGAATTGGATTAGATTAAGGGATGGGAGAAGTAGTTTCAGACTTATAAGATTCTGTTAATGTAATCTTACAATAGAGATCGAGCTAGTATTTATTGTCATTTTTCTTGCCTGGACTACCTCAAAGAGGGATGGGCAACTATGGCCCCTTTACAACCTGTGGACTTCAATTTCCTGAGCACAGCTGACTCAGGAATTCTGGGAGTTGAAGTCCACCGGTCATAAAGGGGTCATAGTTGCTGACATAAATCTTGCAAATTCAAAAGTATCTCCATTCCTTTCTTCTACTCTCCACCAAAATTAGAAAGGGTCCATTCTGAGGTGTTTTCTCCATCTCCATCCATCCTTCAGACTCAAATTTCATTTATCAGACCATTGTTAGGCTGTGTCTCTCCTGTCTCCCAAGGTCATTCCCAGTTACCCCTGGAGATTTCTAAACAAGAGAGCTGTTGGAAAAGGCAAATGTGATAACTCAATTATTACTTGATTCTTTACAAGGACTCATATTAACCCATCTATGAAATTGCTGGACAGATAGGTTACAAAGCCTACATTGCACATGTTTCTGTGGCAAGGAGGACAGTGAAATAATCACTCATGTTCTACTTTAGCACACTGTCACTTTTATTCAGACTTATGACACAAGTTAATTTTTCCTTCTTTAGCAATGACTCTAGACCAGACAGATTTTTATGTAGCTTTTCTTTCAGGCAGCCAGAATTATTTATATTTCATTTTATGCTTTTGAGTTAGTCATGGCTCCTGGTGACAAGATGGATGGGACCCTTCAGTTTCCTTGGCAAGATCTGATATTTGTTTTGCCATTGCTGCCTTCCTGGGGCTGAGAAAGAGAGACTGGCCCAAAGTCATTCAGGTGGCTTCCATGCTGAAGGCAGGAGCTCATGGTCTTCTAATATTTAGCCTGGTGCTTTTAATCATTCTAGTGAATATTACATAATCTATTAATGTCATCCAATTTGCTGTTTAGCTTTTAGAATGCAGTACATGACTTCATCATATTTTTATTACCCTTTATCTTAATTTTTAGATATATGGGTGTACAGGTGCTTTGATTTTCTTTCTGTTTGTTGGTTTTCAGGTTTAATGGCCTCAAAACACAATAACATTTGACTTGAAGTTTATAATCCCAAGAGCCCTTTGATAGGAAAATATTGGCCATTAATTTGGAAAATCCTGGCCAAAATTGATAGTGACAAAAGTTTAGATTAATGAGAAAGAAAGCAAAAGAAATTGGACTGTAATAAGCCTGAAAAGACTTGAAAGTCTGTTTTTTTTTAGATTGCCTCTAGATATGGATGAAAAGAATACAACTGTCAAATGCAGAGGCCACCATTTTACATCTCTGTGACCATGACTTAAAAAGGTTCTAATCCAAAACTCTTTCCCACATCATTATTATTGTGTACACAACAATATGAAATCACAGTTGCCAGTTCTTTAGCTGGTGTTGGCCTTCATACACATTGAACTCTTCCCAAAATGTTGTCATGTAGCTGTGTAGTATATGTGCAGATCCAAGCAAAGTGGTCCTTTTGTAATTAACAGATGGAAATTTTGGTCAAGGTACAGATTTTCTAAGCGCCATCCAAGATATTTTGGATCACCTATTTATGCCATAATCTTTCAACTTCGATTTTCAGATTTTGATATTTTGTGATCTTCTCCAATTCTTTGTCTTCTATTCTACCATTTCCTAACAGTGCCACATCAATTATGCAGACTTTTTTTTAACCCCAGTTAAATCTGATGTGTTGTGAGCCAAGACTTTATTAGTTTGTATTCAGAAATCCCCTCCTATTTTCACCTGCTCATTTTCAAGAACTTTTTCATTATTATAGTATTCATTATAAGAGTTCATTATATATTGATATGCCATCATGTGTATCATGTGAATATACAATAGGATTAATCATCAACCATACTATCATCATCATTATTATTTTGCTAAACTGTCACTTCCTTTTAATCGTGGCTTTGGAGACAAGGTAGCATTTGTCAGCCCCAAAGTGAATTCCTTTTTAAACCTATTCAGAAGTGCTGCTCCACTGGATCTGTCACTGTGGATTCCACCTGAGAGACGAATCGGTAGAAACTTGAATCAGATTAAGCAGTGAGGGATAGGAGTGAAGAACAATCTCTTAATATATCATGTTGGCATGGAGGAGACAGGCTTATGGGGTCTATTGAGACAGACTGTCATAAATGTCCCCTGGGTAAATGCGTTCACTTCCGCAGCACCATTTTTCTCAGCATGACATGTCTCTCCAGCACCGAGAAGATGTAGGATACCTTGAATGTCTCTGATTCCAGCTAAAGGAAATCCAAACAGCTGGACTGCAGAAATCTTGTATTTGTTCTTCCGTTATGAAAGGAATAAAATGGAGGATGGGAGCTGGCTGGACAGAGAAGATAAGACCTCCTTGGAAATCAATACATTTGCTACAGTTTTGGGCCAAAATGAGGGAAGATTTCCTGTTGGCAACACTATTTTATGTCCTGTCCTGATTAGGGGTGAAATTGGGACTGATGAAGCCATTTTCAAATGAAGATGTTGGTATCAAGAGTGATTCTCTCTTTCACCTAATTTCTTCTTCATTTTCAATTTAACAACAAGCTGGAGGGAGGGGGTGGCTGAAATGTCTGGGGTGGGAATGGAATGCCAAGACTCCATCTGCCGATTGTGCTCCTTCCTTCAATGTCACCCTGGGCGGGTGTTTGAATGATTCAGGCAGTTCTCATAACAAAAGGAGCGTATTTGATTGGGCGGGGACTGGCCAAAGGGAGAATCCAAGTTTAACTATTGGATTTTGAGTGGGAAACTCAGAGCTGGTTTTGCCTCATTTGTGTCAAGGTAGTGTATTCAATAAAAGTGTTACTTTTGGGAAGAACAATCTCCCAGAAATTCCTTTCTTGGATTAACAGTTGGGTGTATTAGAGGTGAACCACATAAACTTTGGGAACTAAATTGGTAGGTCTGGATTATTTTTCAAATTACTCTAGAAGAAAAGAAATTATTGAACACTAAGTAGAAGAAGGCTATATCCAGGAGGGGAAAAAAAACCCCACAGAATTTATCTTCTGTTAGAAAGAAATGTTGGAAGAGATACAAAAATGTTTCTCCTGGTAATGATGAAGTTCCCAAGCTAAAAAAGCAGAGGGAGAGTGTGAAAACTAGTTCTGACTTAGTCACAAAAGCCAGCTGAGTGAGTTGGGCCAGTCCCATTCTTTCAGCCCTAGGAAGGAGGCAATGGCAAACCAGTTCTGAAATCTTGCCAAGAAAACTGCAGGGAGTTGACCAGACAGTTGCCAAAAATCAGAAACTAACTTGAAGAGACAAAAAAAAAATGCTTTTAAGTGTCTTAGAAGCTACTTCCAAGGTACAGGGATGAGCTAAAGCATCAGGACAGTTGGGCAGCTATTTGGATCCCAGTGTATACAGTATTTCTAGGGAGTGCAACCATGCTGGCACTAAAGCAGTTTTCCTGCTTCATATTCAAATAGCTATATGCCACCCAGAGCACTTTGTTGAGACGGGTGGTTGTAGAAATCATATATATATAAATTTCGAACTCTTTAGCTCTTTTCAACCAGACATACCCTTCTGAGATTCGAACCTGGGCCTTTTGTTTGACATGTCTGTTATATAGTCTTTTTTAAAAAATATATATTTTATTGATTTTTTTTTGCAATGACAATCCTTAGTGCTGAGTAAACAGTGTGTTGTCTGGGTTCATATATTTGAAAAAAAAATCAATAATAATTAATTTCTATAATCCCATGATCAATACATTAATTAATAATATGTTTCCTTGATCTTCCCTTTTTCCAACGGTAGCATAAATGGATTAAACAAACGGAATCAAAAATGAGGTGGGATTAATGGGATGGGGTATAGCTCGTGTATTAGAAAAGGCTTAGATTACAACTTTCCTTTAGCCTTGTGGACAGTTGCTACGAGAAAAATTGAGCACAATTTCTTGGTGGAAAGGTAGGGAGTCAATTTTGTGCCAAACAATAATAAACTCTTCAGTGAAATCAATAAAGAAATGCATGCAATCTTTCTGAACCAATGTTTTCAGAGGGATGGATGAGTCCTTTAAATGAGATGCCAAAAAGCAGAAAATCAGCATTTCCAACAAAACATTGTCTTTCTTTTCTAGTACACCAAAGGAAGAGGGCAAATGAATGCAAAAAGACTCCAGCCAGCACATGAATGAACAGCAAGGAACACTTTCAGATTCCCAATCAATTGTACTACAATTATTTAAATACGTCCTATTTAGGCATGCTTTTCCTTCTTACCCCAGCAATACAGAGGCTGCTGGGCTGTTCTCTGGCATGGCTAACAAACCCAGCTGTGAACCACTTTTCAATGAAATGCAGTTCTGGCAGCATTGAGGTCTGGAGTACATTTCCTTTGAGTAAATTCAGGGGAGAAGGCGGCAAATGAGCAACTTAACCACCTTCTCTGGAGAGTTAATTGAAGTTGTAAATCAAGCCACAGTAACAAGGTTGGAAGAGAGCTTCACCTGATGAATTGGAAATGGGGAGAGCAACAGGGATGAGGTCAATGTGGAGGGCTGCCCAAGAAACAGGATCCTGGAGGCAAATGTCTAGAGCAGAGGTGGGGAATGATGACCCCTTTATGACTTGTGGACTTCAACTCCCAGGATGCCTGAGCTAGCTAACTCCAATGCTGGGAGTTGAAGTCCACACAAAAGTCATAAAATGACCATCATTTCCCACCCCTGGTCTAAAGGATTATTTTGGAATGGATGAAAGTAGACTGAGATGCTCAAACTTCTTGGCGATGTTATCTCATCAGAATTTTGAGTTTGGATTGTTGATCTTTGAGTCCTGACCATTTTTTTGTAGCTCCACTTCATCTCCACTCTTTTTAAGCATCTGATTGATTTTGAAAGTAAAGAGGACAGAACTACATTTTTGACTGAGAGAAGAGAAGAGTAAAAGAGTTCCACTACTTTGTATGGGATTCCCCACTAGTTGCATCAGTTAGAGAATTTAGTAAGGATGCTCTGGAGCAGTGTTTCTCAATCTTGGCCACTTGAAGATGTGTGGACTTCAACTTCCAGAATTCCCCAGCCAGCATGCTAGTTGAGGTAATTCTGGGAGCTGAAGTCCACACATCTTCCGTTGGTCAAAGTTGGGAAACACCATTCCGGAGGGCTTTCTTGTTCAACAAAATGGCTGCCTTTATGTGGAAGGTCAATTATGAATCATAAAGAATTTGATGGTTCAGAGAACCAGATGGGCACTAAGGGAAGTATGTATGGATCTATACATGCCGCTGGAATTGTGCTGGGACTACTAGGCATGGATCCTCTGTGACTTTTTTTCTCTTTTTTTTTTCCAAATGCCCAGAGAAATAGATTCTGAAAGCCCTTTGAGATCCTCGGATGAGCCAGCTTCGCCTATGCTTGTACCCTTCTCCTCCTTTAGTTGAGATAGACCAGACATGGCAAACACAAGGCCCGGGGGCCGGATGCGGCCCACGAAGTGGTTTCATGTGGCCTGCAAAGCCATCCTGAAAACAGTGAGGGAATGGCCCCCACTGTCTTGGTCCTGGCCCAGGCCAGCCGGGAGCCAATGTACAATTTTGTGGTGGCCAACTATGCTGAAACACATTCAGTCTTAGCTCCACAAGGCCGTCCGGAAACAGCGAGGAACCAGTCCCTGCCGTGTTGGCCCCACCCCCTGGGTGCATGCTGGGGAGGTGTCACCCTTTGTGAGGAATGACGAAATGGACCATACTTTGGTGCTCGCCCCGGTCCCACCCCCTTCTCAGATCTGTCCCACTCCTGCCCAGGCCCCTACAGGCACCCTTGACGCAAACTATGTAGAGCTGGCCATGCCCACCCAGTAGGCTGCACCTACTCTGGCCACACCCACCCGGTCCCTCAAGGGCAACCGCAATGCTGATGCGGCCCTCAGTGAAATTGAGTTTGACACCCCTGAGACAGACGAAGCTCTCGCTCTGATCTGAGATAGCTCTTCATACATTTTATGAGTTTCTGTCCATCAGCAGAGAAGAAAAGTACCTTCATACCTTTCTGATGACCTTCCGACTAGCTACTATTGTGAGAACCTTTGCTCTTCTGTCACATTTCCCATATTTTCTTCTATCCCGTTCCCCGCCTGATTGCAATGCCTTTTCTCTTAAGTTGTAAATTATACTCTTGGTTGGACATTTTTCTTTCCCTTAGGACAAAAAAGTCTTCATCCTCTGCTTTGCTGAACTCCAACCAGACTTAAACAATTTGAAAAAGGGAAAGGATTATTTATTGCTAAGCCTATTGTTAGGTCTGCCTTGATTTATTTTAACTCTCGCCATTAAGCCTTGAGAAGGGGAATTTGCTTTCTTCAGCTCTCCTGCTGTGGTTCTACTGGAAGAAACAATGATGGCTGCAGTTACTGGTGCTGTGAGACTGCAGCTGCCAATTACACTGAATTATACATTTCAGTTAGGGAATATAAAATAATTAGTTTCATAAGGTCAGGTGAAAAAAAAGCACCTCATTCTGCATGAACAATCCATTATAAAAAAAGCCCACTAGATTTGTGAGGTTTGCAATAAAATGGATCTATGTATAGTTTGGAACACTGCATTAAAATTATTTCATTGTCTTAGAGAATGGCACAATATTGGGAGATTTGGGGGGGGGAAGGGAATTGTTTCTGCTATGTGAGGCTTGAAAAGATCTTGGCAAGATGAAGGTTCTGAACTGACTATAGCAGAATGCAGTTTCCCTCCCCCTATTCCTCAATGGATAAGTGGGGTAACTTAATTTATTTTGCTTATTTGTTAGGCAGTAAAGAATCAGTCTACAGAGATAGTGAGTTCTTCATCTGCTTAACTCACAGTAATTCCAAATCCCTGTTGGATTATGCTGCAAAATCATAACTGTATAGAAAATGATGAGAAGGCAGTCAAAATTTTCTCCTGTCAGAAATCAAAAGACATAGTTCATAAATACCATTTTTAGGTACTATTTATATTGCAAATTTGACCAAAAAGATGCTATGTTCATCTTACTAAAGAGGTTCAAATGAATACACACATGTCAGTTAAGTGAAGTTTTATTTAACCACAAATAAATCACAGTTAGCCTGAGCTGCACAAGGCAAGAGGCCCTAAGCCATGGTTTATATACTACAGTGTCTGGCAACACAGTGACAAATAATAATAATAATAATAATAATAATAATAATAATACAGCAGAATAGAAGAGAAAGAACTGGATAAGATAACAAAATACAAAGGCCTACAAATAAAAATAGAAAGACTGTGGCAAAAGCAAGCAAGGGTAGTACCAATAGTGATAGGCTCCTTGGGTGCAATCCCAAAACAACTGGAACACCACTCACCACTTGAACACCATTGTCATTGACAAATTCGCTAATAGTCAATTGCAAAAGGCGGCCTTACTATCCTGCGACAATATCTATAATACCATCAAACATCCACATCTACCTATCCCAGGTCCTGGGTAAGGACTCGATAGGTAGACAAAATACCAAATCCAGTCTGAACATCTGGCTGACTGTGCAATGATCAATAATAATAATAAAAGTTGGAAGAGACCTTGGGGGTCATCTAGTCCAACCACTGTTCAGGTAGGAAATCCTATACCATTTTGGATAAATTACTGTCCAGTCTCTTCTTAAAAAATTCCAGTGTTGGAGCATTCACCACTTCTGGAGGCCGGTTGTTCCACTGGTTAATTGTTCTAACTGTCAGGAAGTTTCTCCTTAGTTCTAGGTTGCTTCTCTCCTTGATTAGTTTCCATCCGTTGCTTCTTGTCCTACCTTCGGGCGCTTTGGAGAAGAGCTTGACTCCCTCTTCTTTGGGGCAGCCCCTGAGATATTGGAACACGGCTATCATGCCCCCCCCCCTCGTCCTTCTCTTCCTTAAACTAGACATACCCAATTTGCAATAGCTTTTCAAAATTCTCAATCAAAAGCTGTGGACAAAGACCTTGGGCTATCAGGTGTGAAAGACCAGGTCCATGTGTGAAGATTCAATTAAGATAATTTATTGCTAAAAGCCTATAGACAGGAATCCTGTCAAGTAATAGTCAGCAGCTGATTACAGTTAGATAGGGGTCAATGGCACTCAAGGAGGATAGGAAATAGTTCATTTGTGGCTATGTAGGAATTCTAGGCTTATCCTTCCTTTCACTCTGCCCCAAGTTTGACCATTCCTTCTCCTACCAGAAGGCCCTCAGGGGATAGTGATGTTCTGCAACAACAGGAATCCTTTTTAAATGAGCCAGTAGGATAACCTTTGATTAAACAATCAAACAATCAAACAAACATAAGCCACATTCTCCAAGGATGTTTTTCCCTGGGGTTTTATTGGAGTTTAAGAAGCCAGTAAACGGCAGATGGCTGAAGAATGAAATGCAGAATGAAGGACAAAATGTGGTTATATTTCAGAAGATGAACAATCCAAGCAGAGAAGTGAATATTTATTTCTGTTACCAATTCCTTAGACTTCCCTTTTACATTATGCATTGCCGTGAGACATCCACAGCTTTGACAGAACATTTCTCTGATGAAATGACATAAACGCATGCTATTCATTGCAGATGTCTTCCACAGGAGGCCTTCTTGAATTCTGTAACAGTGACACCTCTTTAAGGTGAGCCAAAGAAGAATGCCAAAATAAGCAGGGATTAAAAGCGAGATTAATATCAGACCAACAACCAAGCAATAAGTGGTATCTCAGTCAAGGAACTGCCAACTTAGACAAATAATAAACAACAATCCGATCAAGGAACCACCAAGAAGAAAACAACACTGCCACCAACACCAACACTACAAGACAAGCCACTGTATATCAACAGAGGGGAAAAACTCTTCTAGTACTGATGATGTTATCTAGTTCAGGGGTCTTCAAACTTGGCCCTTTTATGACTTGTGGACTTCAACTCCCAGAATTCCTCAGCCAGGCAAGCTGGCTGAGGAATTCAAGCCCACAAGTCATAAAAGGGCCAAGTTTGAAGACCCCTGACCTAGTTGGATAATGAAAAGTCTGCAAGAAAACAACCAAGCTCAGAGAGCCCCAAGGATTCCACAAATGAAGAATGATCTGCGGCAGATGAGACTGAGACTCCAACACAGACACATAGATGCACTACCTGATCTTAGCCAAAAATATAAGCTGTGATGTCCAAAGTTCAAGAAGAAAAAAAAAAGCTATTATCAGATTTTTCTGAACTTTTTATCTGAATTCACCAAGACAGAATTACAATAGCATTTATGAATTCTTTGGGCTTTAAAATAGCACAGGTTGGTTCCTGAAACTAGGTTAATGGTTAAAATCAATGTCTAGATGTCATAGATTTTTTTTTTTTTAATCCAGGAGAGACTAATAGAAAGACAGTATATTTCAGGATATATCTGGCTACAGGTAAGGCTTTAGGGGAAATGTTGTTTTTTTAAGAACTATTCAGAAGTTATGCAAAGATTCTAAATTTATGGCTCCCTTTCAGACCAAATCAAGTCATTTTTGCATCTTGAAACTGAATTTCAGTGCAAATTCTAATTTTAACTTTCTCTGTAATAAGTGCTGGTAATCTTTCTGGGTCATCCAAAGGTTGTTACAAACTGTAATTTCAGATAATATGTACTAGAGTATGAACTACCTTGGCTGAAAATAAGACTGTGAATAGACATAGGAGTAAATCTCTCCAATATTTCATCTCCATTCCAATCTCCCATTGAAAAGATTAGCTTTTATTATGGTCTGGGATCACATTTATATGTGGGAGCTTAAGAAGAGTGCTAGATGCTTCAAAGCAAAGTGCAAAGAAAACAAACAAACAAACAAACAAAAAACAATGCAGTAGATTGTGTAAATTATGAAATTTCACATTACAATCACATGGACCCTCTTGCTGTTAGTATCTTTTATCTAAGCAAATTTGTTTTCTGCTTTTCCTGGAAGTTGTGATTATTCCATATCTGCTATTTACCAAGATTAAAGGAAATGTTTATAAGTCTTAGTACCTACCCCAGCAACTTGAAAGTCATCCAACATTAAAAGACGGAGGGTTTCACACAAGACTCATATGGAGAGAAACACACACTAAATACATTGGCATCCTTGTGATTAACTGGAATAACTTCAGGAAGAATCCAAGTAGCAATATGAAAAAAAGAAAGAGAGAGAGAGAGGGAGGGAGGGAGGGAGGGAGGGAGAGAGAGAGAGAGAGAGAGAGAGAGAGAGAGAGAGAGAGAGAGAGAGAGAGAGAGAGAGAGAGAGAGAGAGAGAGAGAGAGAGAGAGAGAGAATTGACATCATCTTTACTTTTCCCAAGAGGAATGTATTCATTTATAGTCTGGGCAGGAAGAAATATTTTAGTAGTATATTTCAACAGAATTTTTTTGGTGGAGAGTCAAGTCATCTTTTGGCAATTCTAAACGTTTATATTTTATAGTGAGTGGGGACATAAAATGCACTAACTCCTAAGAATAATCAGATTTTAAAAGCCCTACTCTCATTGCTGGGTACTCCCTCCTTGCTAATCTTGGCCATAGACTTCTTCCTGAGAATTGCTTCCATATTAATTACAGTTTCATCCTGTTTGAATTGAGGGAGGAGGTGACAGGCACCATCTGGGTAGTCAGAGATCTACAACAGGAGATTAGGGCCAATACAATATTCCAAGATAACAGTTTGGCAGCAATGCAATCCACCGTACAATAAAGCTACAGTGAAAATCAAAAATTATTTTATTAGTAGGAACTCAGATCTAAGAAGTATCCTTTTGATGACAAAGGAGATGTTGAGATCTAAAGAACTTAGATTCTGAAGGCCATCTTCACCCATATGAAGCTTCCTGGCATTGAAAATTTTCTTTTGAGATCTTTTTCTGGATGCTGCTACCTTATGAGCTAGATTAGATGATGATGATGATGATGATGATGATGATTATGGATCATCGCACAGTCAGCCAGATGTTCAGACTGGATTTGGCATTTTGTCTACCTATCGAGTCCTTACCCAGGACCTGGGATAGGCAGATGTGGATGTTTGATGATGATGATGATGATGATGATGATGATGATGATGGATCATCGCACAGTCAGCCAGATGTTCAGACTGGATTTGGCATTTTTTCTACCTATGGAGTCCTTACCCAGGACCTGAGATAGGCAGATGTGGATGTTTGATGGTATTACAGGTATCGTCACAGGATGGAAGCAGTTCCTAGTAAGGCCGCCTTTTGCAATTGACTAATAGTGAATTTGTCAATGCCGATGATGGTGTTCAAGTGGTGCTCCAGATGTTTGGGGATTGCACCCAAGTTGCCTATGACTATTGGTACTACCCTTGCTTGCTTTTGCCTCAGTCTTTCTATTTCTATTTGTAGGTCTTTGTATTTTGTTATCTTCTCCAGTTCTTTCTCATCTATTCTGCTGTCTCCAGGCACTGCCACGTCCACTATCCAGACCTTTTTGTCTTTATTATCGACAGTTGTTAAGTCTGGGGTGTTATGTTGCAGGTGCTTGTCTGTTTGAATCCTGAAGTCCCAGAGCAGTTTAATTTTATCATTTTCCATGACTTTCTCTATTTTATGATCCCAGCAGTTTTTGCTTACAGGCAAATGATATTTTTTGCAGATCTTCCAATGCACCATTGTTGCTACTTTGTCATGCCGCTGCTTGTAGTCAGTCTGTGCAATCTTCTTGCAACAGCTTACCAGGTGGTTATTATTATTATTATTATTATTATTATTATTATTATTATGATTATGATTATGATTATGATTATGATTATGATTATGATTATGATTTGTGGAGATCTGGGGGAAAATCCTTTAATAGAAAATACCATCTGGTATGGCTAACAGAAGGAGAGGCAACCAGTCTGGGGTGGGGATGGGAGCTAGTAAAGAATAAAAGAAGCAAAGTTCTCATGATTCCTAAAAGCAAGGGGGCACTCAAGGTAGATTCCTGGCTTGCTTATTCATCAGGCATGTCAAACTCATGACATCATGCAACATATCAGGACTTTTCCCCCATTGCCAGCAATAGGGTGGGCATGGTTTCAGTGTGATGTATCTGACCCAGAAATTTGACATGCCTGTTATCCATGATCTCCAAATTGGCTTCCACGTCCTGCCCAAATTATGAGGCATATAGTGACTATCTTCAAATCGCCTGGTTGCAGCTGAAATGAGATCCTTTGGCTCACACCTCCAGTCCCCCAGCAATACCATGCAACTCCAATTCTAGAGTTCCTCAGGTTATTTGAGATTGGCCAGCATGTGAGAGTTAAAGCAGACTAAGAATCTGGGTGTCTCCCTTGAAGCTACAGTACATTAATGGGGACATGGTGTTTCAATACATGGTATTAATATTGTGACATCAGCTAGACACTGGGCACTGCACCACTTTCTTCATACTTTTGGGAGTGTTTCAACTCTGTACATTGAATCCAACTGGATTCTGTGGGAATTGATTTCTGAATAGTCACATAAAGGTTTGTGTAGCCAAAGGCTGATTTTTCACATTGTTTGTTTTTAAACTAAATGTCACAAGACTGTATCCAAGATCTGAAGAATAGAAGTTACAGATTGTGCAAGTCACTTAGCCATTCCACGTGGGATATTACTAAGCAATGAAAGTGTAAGAAACACGAAGCATCAACTGCAACTGGAGATTAAGGAGCACACAATGTTTCAAGTGAGGTAGTAAAAATGCAGCTCCTTCCCGTCTTCTTTTATGAACCTTTCAGCCTCCATAGATTTATTGCTGTCGATGCATAAATGAGTGACAGAGAGATATTTCTTTTAATAAATCTGAAGTAAAGAATGCTTGCTGGGCTCACATCAGGGGAAGTCTCAAAATAAAGTCGCTTGTACTGTACACTTTTTTTCCCCCCAAAGAAGACTATGTCTTGTCTATACCACTCTCATAAATGCCAATGAAATTGGCTCTCTGGTGTGTGATTATTGATTTCCAGGAGATCTAAAACTCATTGACTGCAACCCTACAGTCTTCTCCAGCCTGCTCCACATTTTACAGCACTTTTTATCAACTACATGCCCCCTAAATATTTCAACTACATATTCCATCTTCCCATGTTCCATCCTCCCTCACTTGTGTGCTGAAATTTGTGTTTGGTACTCAACTATACCTTGTCTGTTGGATTGAATTCTGTCTTGTGATGGGTTGTCCATTGATTAGTCTTTTACTTTATTTCTTCCTATATAATTTGCAGCAATGCTGTTTCTCTACTTGTCTCAAGCTATCCAGAGCCGTGGTGGCACAGTGGTTAGAATGCTCTGCTGACTTATTCAGCATTTTGTTCCTGACCTACTTGAGGTTAATCCATCCTTCCGGAGATCCAGATTGTTGGGGGCAAATATGCTGACTCTGTAAACCAATTAGAGAGGGTGGTAAAGCACTATGAAGCAGTATATAAGTCTAAGTGTTATTGCGATTTGCAATATTACTCCACCTTGCCTTCAGCTTAGATATTATCCATGTATAAAAGAATATGAAAATACTCTGGAGAAAAATGTGGCAACCATTATGAAAAATGTGGCAGCCACGAAAACATGAGAAAGAAATTTAGATTGCCTGCTTTGATTTCCTTTGGGGTATAAAAGGGAGGGAAGCAGAAATGTTGTCAGTTCCTCTTTATTTTCTTCCTAGCATTTTTCTGCAAGTACGGGATCCACTTTTTTTTTTATTAATCATTGATCCATTGGTTGTGACAGAAATTGATCAGCTGATTTGTCATCCAAGGCTGACGTCATGAAGTGAGACAGAGGGACTGGCAAAAGTCATCCAGCTGCTTTTATGCCTAAGGCAAGACTAGAATTCAGAGTCTCCTGGTGATTGACCCCAAAGTCATCCAGTTGGCTTTCATGCCTAAGACAGAATTAGAAATCTCAGTCTCCTGGCCCTAGCTTGGTGTTTAACCACTAGATCAAACTGGCCTTCAACAATGTCAACATTCTCATATGATAGCCTATATCAATAAAGTAGAGTTCCAGTATTTCTTGTAGAATTTGTTCCCTGTTTCCTGTTTTGGCTAATTGTGTACTTGACAGATAGACCCACAAGGAGGCTGCAAAGTTCTAAGGGAGATCCTGAATGGAAGGAACAATTTATAAATATTTTTTTTTTCATGGCTGACCACAGTAAGATAAATGCTAACACATCGTTAAGCAAAACAACAACAATACCTAAAGTGTCTTGAAAAAGAAATGGAAAAATCAGCAGCTTCTTTTGTGTAGAGAAAGCCTTTAGAAGGCTGGGCAGCAATTTCATTTGATCTTTATTTGCTGCATTAACTAAATAAAAATACAGCAAGAGCCTGAAAGCAGTCTTAAGAAAGATATTGCCCTAGTTACTATTTTGTGTACTTATGAGTAAGATCACTTTTCAAGACATAGTGGATTAGTTGAGACTCTAGATGTTGAGATTCTAGAAATACAGAGAAGAGCAACAAAGATGATTAGGGGACTGGAGGCTAAAACATATAAGGAAAGGCTGCTGGAATTGGGTATGTCTAGTTTAATGAAGAGAAGGACGAGGGGGGACATGATAGCCGCGCTCCAATATCTCAGGGGCTGCCACAAAGAAGAGGGAGTCAAGCTATTCTCCAGGGTGCCTGAAGACAGGACAAGAAGCAACAGATGGAAACTAATCAAGGAGAGAAGCAACCTAGAACTAAGGAGAAACTTCCTGGCAGTTAGAACAATTAACCAATGGAACAAACTGCCTCCAGAAGTGGGTGAATGCTCCAACACTGGAAGTTTTTAAGAAGAGACTGGACAGCCATTTGTCTGAAAGGTATAGGGTTTCCTGCCTGAGCAGGGGGTTGGACTAGATGACCTCCAAGGTCCCTTCCAACTTTATTATGATTATGATTATGATGATTATGATAATTATTATTATTATTATTATTATTATGGATCATCGCACAGTCAGCCAGATGTTCAGACTGGATTTGGCATTTTGTCTACCTATCAAGATTATTATTATTATTATTATTATTATTATTATTATTATTGTTGTTGTTGTTGTTGTTGTTGTTGTTATTATAGTTCTACATGGATCAGGGCCCCATTTCTGAAAAGCATCGGTCTTGCAGAAAAGGTTAGAGAGAGAAATAGATCTGGCAAGAGAATTAAAAAAAACACTGAAAATGAGTGGGCACAATTGACTACCTTCGCCAAATGTACCATGCCAGACTTTCTTCTCTCCTTGTTTATATAATTTCATCATATTGGATAGTGGGGTGAGTTTCCTTCATGACCCTTGTTAAGTTATAGCATCACCGACCCCCCTCCCCCCAAAAGCAACGTGACAGCTGACTTTTCTGGAGGGAATACATTTTTTTTCTCTCACTGGGGGCAGAGCAAAGGGATCAAGACAGATTTCAGATGGCTTATAATCTTGCACATCAAATGCGTGACCAATAATGAGAACGGACCCAGCAGAGTTGGAGAGTTTATTCTTGCAGCGCCATTAATGAAATTGCAATCAGGGATGGAAGAGAGGGAGAGGTCTACATGAGCAGCATCGCTAATACGAGCTTTGTTAAGAATTGGTGGCACCTTAACAACATGCTAATAGACTCCACTGCTCTTCTTCACACAGCGCTGTTTTTTTTTTTTTTGCTTTGACCTCCATTTTCAACCCTAGTTTTTATTCAAGAAGAGCTTCAAAGCTCTTGACTATATTTCTTGCAAAGTGTTGCAAAGGCAGCCAGGGTTTCTTCAACTTTTGAGAGCTATTGATGGCTGCTGGGGTGCCATGGCCAGTCTGAAGGCACCAGCTGGGCGAACTGGAGAAACTCAAACGTTATCCGTGTATCGAAAACTGGCTCTCCCAAAGGGTGATCTATTTATTTGAGTCCCTATAGTTCTCTCATTTGTGACATCTATCGCTCTTCCCTTCTCTAACCATATATTCAAGCCTTTATGAGCCACGTGCCCCCTGTGTTAGGATGCTTATCCCACAGAGAATATTATTGGAAGAAGAGAAAATCAAGCAAAGCTATGTGGACTTTGGAATACAGAAACTGATTGTTAGCGATTACTTTGTAAATATAAGCCCAGACAGCACGCTGTTTAGCAAATATCAAGGTGTTTATGTTAAAAAAATCAATATTTTTTTTAAAAAAGATGCTTATTCCACAATCGTGCCCATGCATACATGCAAACAAAATTCTCCTTCTCCTGTTTGTGCCCCCAGTTTGCTCAGCAATCCATTCTACCCCAACAGGAGTAGTTTGGCATTTCTAGCCTCCTCCTTCTTCCCTCTTCCCTCCCCCCTCCTCCTCCTCTCCCCTCCTCTCCCCATGGGTTACCTTCACCTTGTATTCAATGCTTTCTCTATTGCAATGGTGGCGAACCTATGGCACATGTGCCAGAGGCGGCATTCAGAGCCCTCTCTGTGGGCATGTGCGCTGCCGCTGCCAGCAGCTTGCAGTCCATTAGTCCCCTGCCACCACCCGGAGCGACAGCCCCACCCAGCACAAAGCAGGCGAAGCGGCCAGCTAGCACGCTCGAGTAGAGGTAGTAGAGCACACCCACACCCAGCAAGCCAAAGGCCATCGTGAGCAGGGAAAGCTGGATCCCCATTGGCGCCATGGCCCCCCAGTTACTGCTAGGATTGCATGCCTCCCCCATCTATGCTGGGCCTCCTGTCCACTGCCCCACCTGCCAGAGACCCCCTGGATCTCCCCCAACCCTGCCTGGCCCCCACAGGCATCCCCCCCATAAGCAACATTGAGGTGGCCATGCCCACCCCAGCCATACCCATCCAGTCTGTCGTGACAACTGCAGCCATGCTCACCTGATGGGCCATGCCCACCCAGTGGGCGATGCCCCCATGCCCCCCCCGAAGACACCACAATGTTGATGCAGCCCTGGCACTTTGTGATAAATAAGTGGGTTTTGGGTTGTGGTTTGGGCACTCGGTCTCTAAAAGGTTCACCATAATTGCTCTATTGCAATGGCCAAGGTTCACCTCCTTATCAAAGTACCACCAACAACTTTTGGGAGGGGCAGCAGAAAATCTCCAAAACAGAAGTGCTATTTCTCCACTTCAGTTCATCTAAAACCTCCCCACCCACCATGCCTTCAAGCCAGTCTTCACATGGACAGGCAAAATTTTCAGAATTGGTTTGTCATTGCCTTCTCCTTAGGCTGAGCCCAAGGTCACACAGCTGGGTTCCTTGTGTAGGGAAGGACTAAACTTCCAGTTTTCCCACTTCTAACCAGTGCTTTGCAACTTGGAAACGTTAAGATGTCTTGATGTCGACCCCCAGTATCATCCATGCAGCATATTGACTGGAGAACTCTGGCAGTTGAAGTCCAGACATCTTAAAATTGTCAAGGTTGACGAATGCTGCACCAGACTAATCTAAAGTTTTAAATTAACAAATGAATTTCCAATCCATTTCTCAAGCAGACAATGCTGAGTTAGAGGTACTAACATGCTGATTCAATATCAGTCAGAATTGTACATTTCTCTTCACCATTTTTTTACAGATGCTTTGGAGGTTGGGGATTATTCCTGATTAGTGGAGCATTAGTTGCTGCGGAATTTATGCAGCTTGTCATCCAAACAAATATCTGACTTTACAGCTAAATGAATCCTGGATGCCCTCTGCAGCCTAGCTTTGTTCTTTTCCATGATTTCCTCGCCAGCTGGGTGCAGTTGCTCACTTGATTATTAGGTTTTGTTTGCTACTCATATCCCTCCCATACTCATTGTACCAGTTCAGTTTAACTACCCCTTGAATTGATGCATCCTGAATGCAGACTTTGCTTAAGGGAGCAACTGTAGTGGAAAATCAAATCTCTCTGGCAGATGCCAGCCACAAGGCAAGAGAATTGTATTGGAATCTGCCAGCTCTTATAGTACTGAGATCTGAGCCATCTTTGAAAGAGTTAGCCATAAAAAGAAACCAGCCCACCAAAGAACATGGTGGCTGGACACCATCCAAGCTGACCACCAGCCAGAGCATTAAAAAAAATTCAAA
Organism: Crotalus tigris; assembly: GCF_016545835.1. Classification (NCBI taxonomy): domain Eukaryota; kingdom Metazoa; phylum Chordata; class Lepidosauria; order Squamata; family Viperidae; genus Crotalus; species Crotalus tigris. Next base: position 1,296,330 of record NW_024097052.1, read on the forward strand.
GAGTACTAATTTGATGTTGAACCTTATAACTGCTGCAAGATTATTGGTGGGACAATATTGGAAGAAAAACTTATTGCCTACTTTGGAAGAATGGATACTTAAGGTGTCTAATTTAGCAGAAATGGCGAAAATCTCCGCCTATTTGAAGGATCATTCACAAGAAAGATATATTATGGTTTGGAGAAGATGGATTGATTATATTCAGAAGAAGTATGAAACTGAAAAGTATTATCTTGCTTTTGAATAGATTTTAGATAATTATTAATAGTATTAATTGTATTATTATTGTTGTCTTAATTTGTTAATATTTGTTTTGAGGAGGACTTAAAGTTTATTATGGTTTTTGATTGATAGTTTAGTTGGTTTATGTTAGCTAAATTATGTTTGTTTATTTGTTACCCTGTAATCAGCTCTGGGATCTGGGGGAGGGGGGGAGGGGATGGGTGGGTTTATATTGTAATTTGTAAAACTTTTAATTAAAAAAAAGAGTTGGATATGACTGAATGGATATCATCATCATCATCATCAACAACAACAACATCAAAAGCTTTACATACATTCTTTTTGGATGTGTATCACTTTTGATTTAGGTGCCAAAACGAAAGAGCCAGATAAGAAAAGAGGGCAATTTTTTTTAATTTAAAAGATTTGTATAGCCGCCCATCTTAAAATACAATTGGTTCGCTCACAGCAACAATAAAACCCAGAACTATAAAAACCATAAAATCAAAACAACTTGATGCCTCAGTTATCTCCTTGGGATTTCCCACAACCAACTCCAGATATCCTCACTGTACCCCAGTGTCTAGATGGAAAGCTATAGGGTGTGGGCCTTCCAGATCACATCCATAAGGTAGGGTCAGTCATAGAAAAATGCATGTGGTTGCGATAGGGGCCATATTTTCCATTCAACTTATTGCAACTTCTCTTCTTGAAGCACCGATTGTGCTCCTTGATTAGTCATTTTATCAAAATGAGTTGACTTGTTTTGAATCCATCTCCTAGTGGTGATATTCGATTACACCTCCTAAAGGTGTGGGCTTTATTTGTCAGAAAACATTTGGCTGGTGTTAAAGCATGAGACTGGAGGTTATTTTTTCACCTCTTGAGATTCTTTTTTTCAAGATGTTTTATTGGAGCCAAGAAATGTTATATTCAGAATACCCATTCCATAATTCCAATCTCCGTCTGATCCTGAAGCTCATAAGATGAGTTTGGGTACTCATGTTCATACTTCCTTTCAGCCCAACTTACTTTATAGGATTTTTGTCATACGAAAAAGCAAAATAAAACATAGTAGAGATTTCTTTCTGAAATAAATACTGTAATTTTTTTCCCAGTCATACATTATTTCCTCTGAATTGGTATGGACTTCAGAAAATCAGAAGATGTATATTTGAAGTACACACAGGGTCCTGTCCTGTCCCTGTCCTTTATTCTACAAATGCTTTGCTTCAGACAAGGCTGATCCCAGTCCCCCAGCACCTTTCTCCCAGCACCAGTTGCTGGAGACTGTTCCTTTTCCAAAGATGTCTGAGCTCTTGGGCTACTGTCAACAAATGACCTTATTCATCCTAATGCTATGGTAGCAAGCTTGTGTGATAGATATACCTTGCTTCTTCCTCACAGTGATTAATTTGGCTGGCTTTTCCCTGACCCCTATTTCAGAAAAGCGTTGATCACTCTTGACACAGAGGACACAGCAATAGAAAGGAACAACAAGATAAACTAAACAGATGTCAGATGGCAGTGATGGTGAAGGTAAATAGCTTTTTCATTAGTGTGAGTTGGGCAGCTTTGGGGTAATATCTTACAGATCCACCTGTGTCACTCAATCCATTTCTAAGCGGTAGAAGGAAGATGCCACCATCAGTTTCCTGCCATGGTAGAAATGAATGACTTAAGATTTCTTGGAGACGTTTACAGCAGCAGACACCATTTGAAGCCCAAAGTGACTCATTGTGTCTGGAAAGATCTGGATAAATAAAGATGTGACAATCTTCGAAGGATCAGGAAGAAGCCTACTTAGTCACAATGGATCTGTCAGACCAATATTGGAACCAGACGTCTTTCAAACAGAAGTTCAAAGAGGCCCTTCTTGATAAACTACTTGTGTTACAGATACTAGAAAAGCATTAATAAAGAAAACTACAATGCAAAATATAACATGTGTGCCATACATTTAGCAGAAGGAAGGTTCATTGGTGACATAACAAGCTGAGATTCTTGCTTTGGGTAGCAAGATCAGCTGATGTTGTGCACTGATGTTCTAATCTAGTGGACAGTCTGGTCCCATGCTTTCTGCTTCTGAGCTTGCTTGATCCACTCAAGTGGAATGTTGAGAATTGGGAAACTGGTTTCACACAAAATGCTGGACAAGTTAAAATGGAGTTGGGTAATATGTGGTTGAATGTTTTTTTTAGAAAACCAGACATTATCATAGAATTTTAGGTGACCAGGATACCATATCATTTATTTGCTTGGGCAAATCCTAAAATAATGCTTTGTTAATCCAAGTTTAAGGTTGAGCATGCTATAAAAATCACACTATTTTTCTTGAAAATATCTGTTTCTGAATTATAGAATTCTATTGCTCAGGGATGCTTAATCCTACAGTTTTTTTTTTAATTGCTTGGTGTTCAACCTTTCCCATTGATTTCCAGTTTCCAATTTGCATATGTCCATTCCAATATTCCTTAAGCAGAACTGAACCACTGAGTAACCTGTTTGCAAAAATTCCTTATGTCACCTAAAATGCTGAGGACTGATGCTTCAGCTGTTGACATGCAAATAACATTCCTTACTCTTCTGGCTCATCTGTCAAAATCTCCTTTTTTTTCTCCCTTTTTTAGATTTAATGATGAAAAATATGGTTTTTCATTTCATTAGGGTTCCAGTGCTCATAACCTCCATCCCATGTGTTCCGTAGACAAAGATGATGGAGTTTTAGTCCAACAGTATCTTGAGTGGAATGGATTCCCTATCTGGTGTTCTCAGGCTACTTGTATTCTCCTTTTCTTTCCTATTAATTATTCCTTTCCTTGGAATTAGAATTAAAATTAGAATCCTTTCCCCTTTTAAATTGTGTCTGAAATAATCGGGTATTTAGATATTCTAGCCAAAATCTACATTACAAGGGAGAGCTGGATTATATTTAAGACTATAATCCTCACTCATTTATTCATACACATATATGAATGAATGAATGAATGAACGAACGAACGAATGAATGAATGAACAAATGTTTATTCATAGCAGCACCTTGATTGATCTTTTTTTCATTTCAAAAAGCTAAGTAGGGTCACATCCAATATATTTTGGGTAGAAATTATCAGAAAATCTCAGGGTTGTAAATTAGTTGAAAAAGCATCCTGGAAGAATGCAACAGTCAAGCACTTCTATAAGCTTGTCACTCCATGTCTTCTTTTTGTATGGCTGTCACACTTGAGAACATCCCCCTGTGCAACCTATTTCTGGTATGCACGAGTAGGCTTGCAATCCAATTTGATTCATTGATGCAATTTGAATTGCCGATTTAAATTGATTTGGAAGACACTTCTGATTCAGTTGGATTCTCTGAGTTGATTTGGGATGGGGGAGAACTGTTTTTGTACAAATGCAAGGTTGATCTGTCAAACAGAGTTGTGTATTTTTTAGGAAGGCAAGGGGAAGAGAAGAAACAGGGTTCCTCCATTTTAATGAACCCCCCCCCTCTCTGACATTCTCTCTCTTTCGCTCTCTTTCTCTCTCATTCATATGCTGTTGGAGAATGTTAAACACGGCACCCAGTTATTCATAAAACAAATGAAGAGTGTTCAAGGGTGGAATCCAATCATTCTTTTTCTCTGTATACAATGATAAATCAAAAAGCAACTGCGATGATTCCCCAGAAAGGATTTTCTTGAGAACAGCCTCTGCTTTGCACTTTTTGTTGTTAAGGTAGAGTTGGAGAGGGGGGTATACTCTGCCCATGCCAAGGATCAATGACATTTGATGGACCAAGAATCTCCAGAGAAGGCAATTAAGACAAAGACTTAATTCATAGTCTAAAGAAAAGAAGAAATAGGAGTGACATGATAGCGATATTCCAGTATTTGAGAGACTGCCACAAAGAAGAGGGGGTCAAATTGTTCTCCAAAGCACCAGAGGGCAGGACAAGAAATAGTGGTTGGAAAATGATCAAAGAGAGAAGCACCCTGGAATTAAGGAGAAACTTCCTGACAGTGAGGACAATTAACCAATGGAACAGCTTGCCTCCAGAAATTGTGGGCGCTCCATCACTGGAGATTCTTTAAAAGAGACTGTTCTTCTGCTGGAATGGGGGGGGGACTGGACTAGAAGACCGCCAAGGTCCCTTCCAACTATTCTATTCTATTCTATTCTATTCTATTCTATTCTATTCTATTCTATTCTATTCTATTCTATTCTATTCTATTCTATTCTATTCTATTCTATTCTATTCTATTCTATCCTATTCCTTTTTTCTATTTCTTTTTTCTATTCTATTCTATTCTATTCTATTCTATTCTATTCTATTCTATTCTATTCTATTCTATTCTATTCTATTCTATTCTATTCTATTCCTTTTTTCTATTCTATTCTATTCTATTCTATTCTATTCTATTCTATTCTATTCTATTCTATTCTATTCTATTCTATCCTATCCTATCCTATCCTATCCTATTCCTTTTTTCTATTCCTTTTTTCTATTCTATTCTATTCTATTCTATTCTATTCTATTCTATTCTATTCTATTCTATTCTATTCTATTCTATTCTATTCCATTCCATTCCATTCCATTCCTTTTTTCTATTCCTTTTTTTCTATTCTGTTCTATTCTATTCTATTCTATTCTGTTCTGTTCTGTTCTATTCTATTCTATTTTATTCTATTTTTTCTATTCCTTTTTTCTATTCTATTCTATTCTATTCATTGTTCTATCTAGAGAAGAAAAAAACATAGGATATAAGCTATGTACTGCTGTTGCACTTACTACATGAGCAGTCCTTTGGGAACTTAAAACTTACATAGCTTACATGTCAATGCCTTAGTATCTATTTTTTATGCAAAAGGGCCCGTCTTCTTACTTAGACCTCTTAAAAAGATTTCTTGAAAAGAAAAAAAAAATAAGCTACGGAATTCTTGGCATCTGAATGAGCTATTTTACTACCCAATTCTTCAACTTTTGTGCTGTGATTTCTTTGCCAGCTCGCTAGCCACCTACTGATGGATTGCAAAGGTGGCTTCTCTTTTTCCTGAAGAGAGAACAGATTTTTTTTTTTTTTTTTGTATCTGTAACAATTTGCAAAAGCTCTTTCCATAATGCCAGGCTCTGGGAAGGCCATTACAATATATAAAAACTCTCATTTACTTTTTTAGAAATCGCTAGTAAGCAACTAAATAATATTTGCAGGAGTCTCATACTCCTTAGATCGAACAAAATCTATGAAAAATGGAGTGAGCTTATTGATCATGCAAAACTTTCAAGAAAAAAAAAAGACTTTTTGTTCAGCAGTTTACATCATAAAGATAAAATAGGGAATTTTAATGTTAAATGATGTTTAAGTGTTTTAGGAACATGGGGGTTAATGTTAATTGTAGAGAGAATTACAAGGGCTACTTAATTTTTATCTTTGCAAAGGACTTTCCTTCAATTTGATCATTGAGTACGAACATTTCCATTCACTACTAAAATTATAATATTAGTTTATAATTTATAAACATTATAACAATAGCATAGCCTATATATTATAATAATAACTAGGATGCAAGATACTAGAACAAATTTAAAAATACCAATGATTATGATTGGTATATTAAGGTTATACATATAGATTACACATTAAGATTATACAAATACATGTACAATCTTAATGTGTAATCTATAATTAATACAACAATATAAATCTAAGTAAGAAGTATACTATTATATGAAATTATAAATAAAATGCTAAAATGAATATTTTCTATATCAAAGGTTAAGACAATGAGTAAAATCACTTAACTGCTAAGAGTGTAAGTGCATTTCATAACATGAACCTTGTTTGTGATTCTGCTTAATATAGAAAAGATTAGAAATGTGTAGGAGAATATACATTCACCCAGTACATTAGATTGTCTTTTTTTTAAAAAAAAAAAACTGTGCATAGTTATTTAAGCTTCCTCCCCCCCCCCCCAAAGTTTGAAAGAAGCTAGATCTGATAGAACTGTTTTTCCACTTTAGCCATTTTAATTCCCAGAATTACCCAGTCAGCATGCTGGCTAAGGAATTAAGGGAGTTGAAGTCCACACATCTTAAAAGTTGCCAAGATGGAGAAACATTGAAACAGAACATCCATGAACATGTATACTGTAATCTTGCACTATTCCTGCACTCTGAAAAAAAAAGAAATGGGCTGTGATCCACAGTATTTGGTCTATAAATATGTCAATAATGGAAAATTCTAATGTAGTATCTCTGTTGCGGAGTATGGAATTCCAACATCTGCTGGGTGGGGATGGAACTTGAATGAAAGGAGAAAGTTTTACAAACTTCTCTAGAGAGAAATAGTCTGTTGCTAAAAATTGTGGACACCAATTACCAAGAACCACAATGATTTTTTTTTTAAATAGCCTATTTAATGTTTAGGGGAAGAAATAATTCATTAAAACCAGAGGACAATCTTAGCATGAACTCTTTCCATGTAGGGAAAGATCATATTAACAGCTACACTGATTAGCTAAAGTGGTTGAAGCAAGTTAAGTGATATAAATTTGTCACTGTGAAGCATGCATCCAAATGAATAACCAATAAACACTGAATTGGAGAGGCAGTAAAGCATTGATCATTCTAAAATGCGTTAATATCCTCCTTGGAATGAAAATGATTCCAGCGTTTCACAAAATAGCTAGCAGAAAATGTTTAAGACAGCAGTACAAGAAGCATCAATATGAAACCCACAGAGGAATTAATCCCCACTTTTCTAAAAGTGAGAGTAGCAATTCGTTAATAACTATACATTCATTTTAAAAATCTGAGCCAACAGGTTGCGGTAGGAAATTTGATTGAAAGGAACAATAGAATCCATCTGAAATATTGTCAGTACTTCATCCCTACAATTGGGGCTTGTAAAGGAAGGCGTTGTGTTTAATTTCAGTTTCTATAGAATTGCCAACATTAATTCTGATCCTGGAGCATGTTTAGTTCGCCTCCACTTTTCAGTTCTGTCAGTTCATTCACACTTGTGTTAAAAGTTTGCAAAATAATTATCAGTTGATTGTAATACCTACTTGTGCAAAATTTTGTCAATGTGTCAGGGTATTTCAGTCAATTAGTAGGACAAAGAACAGCCTTCATATTGATTCCTTTTGTGTGATATTTTATAGATGGGCCAATTTATGCCAGAGAGGACTACCATGATAAAACAGTCCACAAATGGGCATAGCATATGGAACAGAACAGAATATCAAAGTTAGAAGAGACCTTAGAGATCTTCTAGTCCAACCCCCCTGCTCAACAGAAACTCTATACCATTTCAGACAAATCTCGTCTTAAAAACCTCCAGTGTTGGACACCCACAACTTCAGAGGCAAGTTGTTCCACTAGTTAATTGGACATTTCTCCTTCATTCTGGGTTGGTTCTTTCCTTGATTAATTTTCATCCATTGCTTCTTGTTCTGCCCTCTGGTGCTTTGGAGAATAGGTTGACCAATAGATATTGGAACATTGCTATCATGTCACCCCTAGTCCTTCTTTTCATTAAACTAGACACAGCCAATTCCTATGACTATACATTCAAAGTGACAATCAAGTTGTTGTTATTGTTAATGTTTGGATATGCAGATTGCTTTGACAACATTTTGATGAAAAGTGGTATCTTTGCTGTATGTCATTCTTCAATTTACTGCATTGATGTATTTTTCTTCCAAAGATGGCATTCTTGGTTCCTAATCCATTTTGTTTGATTGACTGGTTGATTTTGTGCCATTCAACTAGATGTTGAATCTTAGCAAGAACATAAATAGACTTTCTCCAGAATGATCTGTCCTTAGCCTGACCAACTTCAAGACTTTCACTGGGATATTGGTACAATTGTAAATGAATCTATTTATACTTTGTAGCTGGGTATCCTGTTAATTTCTTTCCTTCTGCTCTGCTTTCATGTCTGCTTCATCTTTAGTAATGGCTGTTTCAGCCTAATTTCACCAATAACCATGAATTTGGATTATTTTTCTGACAATGTGGGGATTCTTTTTCCTCTCTAAATGAGTTCAGTGCATTGTGGCTGCAAGAATTATTAAGTAACACTTGAACCAATTAGAATTGCATGTTAGCTATTCCAATTATTATTATGAATGACATTAACAGCAATTAACTAACCCTGTGTGTGGAAAGCTGTTAAAAAGGTATTGCTTGGGCTCAATTTATTTTAAATGATATTTAACAAAGAGAAAAAGGGGAAAAGCAAGGGTGTCCATAGGTCTGTGTGTATACAAAAGGGTATCCAAACTCTTGTGCCCATGCTCATGAATTAATTTTCTCTCATAAATCAAGATGACAAGGACAATTTTATTTTGGTCATAATGACCCCAAGAGATATGGTCTTCTGATGTGCTACTGAGAAAAGAGATATTATGAAGTAATTGTGAAAAACCCAGTAATTGTTTTACACCACACACTTAACTAAGGCAACTAAAGCCCCACTGGCTGCACTGGTGCAATTCACCACACTTGGTTAGATTTGGCCTTAGTGTAAATCCATGTTCTGGCTCATCATGTTATGTTAGCTTAATCTGTGCTGACTAGCAATATGTCTGTGTGTTTCCAGAGAGGGCCTTTTTCCAACCCATCAACCTGAAACTTTCTGAATGAAAATATATGCTTTGTTAGTTCTGTGCAAAACAACCTTGAGGCCATTTTATCATCCAGAAGGGAGCAGGCTGGCCATTTCAAATGATAGCCTGTTTTGATTTGGCTCCACAGGTCACTTTGATTAAAGGGTCATCAAATGAAACATAATCTGCTTTGTACAGCATAGTAAACCATGCTTTATTTAACTGTGGCTTATAACTGTGGGATAAACCACAGTGAATGAATTGATACAAGATGGGAAGCCATAACATCAGATTTCATTAGAATTGAATATGCTCTTTGAATCCAGCCAAGGAGAAAGAAATAGGGATAGAAAAACAGAGGTTGTAGCATTGTGAACTTCATGTAACAAATAATCATTTTTGGTGTTGGCTGCAACACATTCTGGAAGCAAATCGAGATAGCTTTGGGCATCTGACATATTCCCATAGAATGACCTGGGAGCAATGTGGATAGTGTGTAAATTCAGGCCATATTTTGCTAAATACCCACTGTTTTGGAACAACAATGGATTTCCTAAGGATATCTGATTATGCCCCATAGCAGGGGTATCAAACTTGCAATGTCATGTGACAGGTTGTGATATATCGCGACTTTTTTCCCATTGCCAGCAATGGGGTGGGCATGGTTTCACCATGATGCATCCAGCCCATAGGCCAGCAGTTTGACACTCCTGCCCTATAGGAAGTGGACTTTTCTTCCTATTCAATAGTTTCCAAGGAAGTAATTTTCGGAGATGATCAATAAAAGGATATATTCTTTCTTAACAATGCTACTGAGTTAATCTATTTACTGGGTTTATATAATGCACTGGATTACAAACCAATCAAACTATCTGGTTCCAAAAATGCTACAGAATTCTTGGAAGCCTGGCAGTCAGACAAATCAGCCATCAATGAGCATATAGAGGTAGGCAACATTTACACATCATTCAAAAGAGACAATTAAACGGCTGAAAAGTAAACAAAAAACCCAAAACACCTCCTGGCCAACAATCAACAACCAAATAAGCAGAAATTAATACAATTAATAATAATTAATTGAGGCCTTTGACTGCTCTTTAGAAGGCCAGATCCTGAAGTTAAAACTCAAGTACTTTGGCCACCTAATGAGAAGGAAGGACTCACTGGAGAAGAGCCTGATGCTGGGAAAGATGGAGGGCAATAGAAGAAGGGGACGACAGAGAATGAGATGGCTGGATGGAGTCACTGAAGCAGCAGGTGTGAGCTTAAATGGACTCCAGAAGATGGTACAGAAAGGCCTAGAGGAATGTTGTCCATAGGGTCACGATGGGTTGGACACGACTTCACAACTAACAACAACAATACTAGACCAACAATCAAGAAGTAAACAGTAGTCCAATCAACTACAAATAAACAGTTAACAAAAGATTAAGGAACCATCAGGAAGAAAACAACACTTCCAGCAGCACTGACAAAACAAGCCTCTCTATATAAACTCACTTCCAGCACTAAAGATATTATCTTGTTGGATAATAATCTGCAAGAAAATAACCAAGCTCAGAGAGCATTAGGGTCTTTACAAAATAAGATTCACAACTTAAGCTCCACCTCTTATATAAATGTGTGGAACATCACAACGTGTGTATAAAAGATGCTGAGCTTGCATTACAATGTGGTGGTATCTGATTTGTCCTACCTTGCTTCCTTGAAGACACCCAGGTCAGGTTTAAAGCTAACAAAGTCTAGCATGTTAAGAGATGCCTTTGATCCATATTTGAGCATTTGACTAAGTATGTCATAAAAATACCTTCAATAATATGGAATTGGAGAAAACATCATTAGAGTTAGTATGCCAATAGAAGCATTATAGCACATGGTCTCAGATGCAGTAATGTATGCATCTCATATTTAAGATAAACTAGATAAGCTGTTACAAATATAATTCAGAAGAGGCTGTTTATGTCTTACAGTATTTGCACTTGACAATTAAAGGTTGTTATTGGAATATAAAAAGAAAGCCGTAAATGAGAAGAAGAATGTGCCATTAACATAAAATTTCACTGTGCTTCCCTGTAATTTTAGCAAAATGAAATGGATAGCTGTATGGAAAGTCATTACTAGCCTGGGTATACCTGATCTGAATACTATATTTTTACATATAGAAGGGTGCTGGCATATTCTTTTTAAGATAGTGCTTCTTAGTAGCTTGAATGAAATATATTCTTTTACCTTCCCCCCCCCCAAGGAAAATAATAACCGTATGTTGCTCCAGTGAGCCATTTGTAAAAAAGCCTATACAGTAGGAACATACAGTATGACAGATATATTTAAAATGGATGGCATTTAATTATCAATATCTTTTAATTTAGTCAGCACTTTAGTCTGAAGCCCATTAAGTACCAACAGAAACTGACAAATATTTTCAGCAATGAAACTGTACTAGGAAATTAATTTTTGGACAAATAGTAGATAACATTTGCAAAGTATGACAGTTATAATGCAGCTGATAATAAGAACTGAGTTGCATTCCATGAGCTATACTATAAAAGGTATTCTTCTTTGTAAAAGCACATGCAGTATTTATTTTTCACTTGTAGATCTTTCTGAAAAATACACTGATGAGCAAAAAGGAAGTTTTTGTACTAATTAATTACGAGTCCTTCTTGAACAGAATTGCTAAGATTCTTTACTTTAACAGCTTGCTTTGGCAGTGGGATATGGCTGCAATTTTCTTCAATGTGGCACTTAATGCCATGGGGGACCCAGTGTTCTCTCCACTGATGTGCTGAGGGTCATTCTGCTTCTTGAATTTTCCCTGTAGTTGGGCAAGGCAGAAGAGCAGTGCAAAGTGAAGCAACTTGACAAAAAGAAATGCCAGTTTTGAAGAAAACATGATTAAATTGCACAACTTTCTGCTGGCTTCTCCACTGATTTTCTCCCTGGAAACTTCCCATAAGAAAAATAAATGGGTAAGATGACAGGAGTTTGATGGAGGGAGGAAAGAAGGAAATGACAGAATGACAGAGGAAGGAAGGAAGGAAGGAGGGAGGGAAGGAAGGAAGGAAGGACAGACCACTCTTGGAACATTGTATACAGTTTTGGTCACCCTGATACAAAAAGATGTTGAGATTCTAGAAAGAGTGCAGAGAAGAACAACAAAGATGATTAAGGGACTGGAGGCTAAAACATATGAACTCTGCCGACTGCCAATTGTTCGATCCTGGCTCAGCCTTCCATCCTTCTGAGGTTGGCAAAATGAGGATCCAGATTGTTGGGGATGATATGCAGACTCTGTAAACCACTTAGAGAGGGCTATAAAGCACTATGAAGTGATATACAAGTGTAAGTGCTATTGCTAGGCTAGGATCACTAGCTAAACAAAAATATCAACATTACCTACCCTGAAAGCCATAGAAAAAAAGTGTGAAGGTTTAGCTAATGTGACTGGGAGGAACCGACCACAATATCTTCCAATAAAAGGAGTCTACTCAGTCATGATAGAAGCCATTTTGTGAACTGAAAAGGCCCATGCCCTCCATTTTATGAGAACACTACAATACTCCACAATATTTCCAATATGCTTACCAGCCCAAAAAGGCTAGCAACACCTATCCTGGTCTTACACTCCATGTTTTGTGAGACACATTCTTTCTTTCTTTCTTTCTTTCTTTCTTTCTTTCTTTCTTTCTTTCTTTCTTTCTTTCTTTCTTTCTTTCTTTCTTTCTTTCTTTCTTTCTCAATTCAGACCAATCCTGGTAGAGCAAAATCCTTTCTTTCCAAGGAGAAATATTATTTTGCTTTTATTTCTATCCTCTGTGTTTCTTCCTCCTGCATAGTAACACTTTGCTCTTTTCCAGTAATGGTTTTCATAATAGGTCTTATTAATAAAGATCTTTATTAACAAAACTTTCTTAATGAAAATATCTTGAAAGCTCTATATTAGACTTAATAAGCCCAGGGAATCAGTATCTTAAAGATTTTTCCCAAGTTAATAGTTACTTAGGCAGTGCAGACTTGGTCTTAATAAAGGAGCTCAGGAACCGTGGGCTGTACAGAAGAATTCATTTCTATCAATCAATTATATTGTAATATAGCAATCAGAGAATGTATGCAAAACACTTATCCCAGTAAATTAGATGCAGCCACTGATATGTTAGAGAAACAGTAAAAAGTTTATGTGATATTAATTTCCCATTTCCTCTTTGAATCGTTGTCTACACTGACTATACACAAATCATCATGGTTAGTTTAAGTCATGATGATGAACACGAAACAGTAGGAACCACAGCCTTGAAAGAATCAGCTTCCTTTAACAAATTCAGTGACTAGAATGATAAAACCTATTTTACAGATTGGCATCCTTTTCTAACTTAAGATGCCATCCAATCCCTTGGATGTCGTTTTTGGAGAGAAGGGTGCTGGGCTGTTTTGTTTTGTCCAACTTTTTGAAACTGAGATATGATCTTGAAGAAAATTACTAGAATATATTGCAAGAATGGTAGCATTGCATTGACACGAGATGTCAATGCTACTTCAAAGAGTTGCTGCGTTCTCTTTGAACATTTTCTGGGTAATGGAGGAGACTTTAAGAAATCTCATGCAAGATTAATAAAAGCTCACAGGATGCTGGCTATTGTGTCATAACAGAAGCACACACATTCAGTTGCTTTGAATGAAGCACCAGGTGGTGTGTGAGGGCAGCTGAGTGTTTGTATTTTTATCCTTTTAAATACACTAACCAAGAGACAAGATAACGTACAATAGTTTTCTAACATTAAAAGTGTTCATACATTATGATTTCATCAGTTTTAAAATCTTACATTACCTCGAATTATACATAATACTAATCTAAACATTGCCTATTCATTGTAGAACTTTTCTTGAGTAACACAATAATGTATCTTTCCAGATCTGAGCACAACAAGCAAGTTTTTTACTACAGGTAGCCCTTAACTTAGAACCATTCTTCTAGCAATCGTTCAAAAGTACGACACTGAAAAATAGTCACTTACAATCAGTCCTTCCACTTATAACTGTCACAGCATCCCCATAGTTACCTGATCAAAATTCAGGCAGTTGGTATGTATCATGATGGTTTGGCGTCCTGGTGTCATGTGACCACCATTTGTGAGCTTCCCAGATGGAAGTGGAAGTTGGATTTGCTTAACGACCACATGATTCGCTTAACATATGCAGTGATTCACTTAGCAAATTAGTAGAATTTCATAATAAATTGTAAAGCACCCTAAAAGCAAGACGTTACTTACTTGCAAGGGATGGAAAGTTGTAAGATACTGCAAAGTAGATTTTGATACAGCATTATGGGTAGCCCTGGTGGCCACGTGCCATTCCAAAAGTCCTCTTGGTCTGAGAGAACACTCAGACTAGGAACCCAATATAGGTAGTCCTTGACTTACAGCAGTTCATTTAGTGACTGTTCAGTTACAACGGCATGGAAAAAAGTGACTTATGACCGTTTTTCACACTTACAACCATTGCAGCATCCCCATGGTCATGTGATCAAAATTCAGATGCTTGGCAACCGACTCACATTTATGACGGTTGCGGTGTCCCAGGGTCACGTGATCCCCTTTTGCAGCCTTCTCACAAACAAAGTCAATGGGGAAGCTGATTCACTTAACAACCGTGTTACTAACATGAGAATTGCAGTGATTCACTTAAACAGATGTGGCGAGAAAGGTAGTAAAACGGGGCAAAATTCACTTAGCAAATTTCTCACTTAGCAACAGTTGTGGTCGTAAGTTGTAATACTGCCTGTATTAAGGGAAAATGCGCCCCTTCAGAATAAGAAAAAAAATGCCGCTCTGTTTTTGCAGATTCCAAGATTTGCATGCATTATTACTACTACTACTACTACTACTACTACTACTACTACTAATAATAATAATAATAATAATAATAATAAAGTTGGAAGGGATCTTGGAGGTCATCTGGTCCAACCCCCTGCTCAGGCAGGAAACCCTATACCATTTCAGACAAATGGCCATCCAGTCTCTTCTTAAAAACTTCCAGTGTTGGAGCATTCACAGCTTCTGGAGGCAGGTTGTTCCACTGGTTAATTGTTCTAACTGTCAGGAAGTTTCTCCTTAGTTCTAGGTTGCTTCTCTCCTTGATTAGTTTCCATCCGTTGCTTCTTGTCCTGCCTTCAGGCACTTTGGAGAATAGCTTGATTCCCTCTTCTTTGTGGCAGCCCCTGAGATATTGGAACACGGCTATCATGTCCTTCTCTAGACATACCTAATTATAGCAGCCGTTCCTTATATGCTTTAGCCTCCAGTCCCCTAATCATCTTTGTTGCTCTTCTCTGTACTCTTTCTAGAGTCTCAACATCTTTTTTACATCGTGGTGACCAAAACTGGATGCAGTATTCCACGTGTGGCCTTACCAAGGCATTGTAAAGTGGTATTAACACTTCACGTGATCTTGATTCTATCCCTCTGTTAATGCAGCCTAGCACTTGTTGGCCTTTTTGGCAGCTGCAGCACACGGCTGGCTCATATTTAAGTGATTGTCCACTAGGACTCTGAGGTCCCTCTCACAGTTACTACTGTTGAGCAAGGTACCCCCTATACTATATCTGTCATTTGGATATGGTCCGGTGAAGATTCATGCAATCCATTTCTACCTTTTCAGAGCATCAACAGTAAATTAATTCTGAATATTTTTCAGATGCAATATGGGAGCAGTTGAGGAGAACTTGTCCTTTCATTTTATTTGATTTCTACAAAGAATTCAGTAACCAACAGTATTTTATAAAAAAAAATATTAATTGCCACATTTGATATAGCACTTTTAATCTATTGGAGCAGATTAAAACTCGTTTGCATCTCATTACACATTCCAGTTTGGATGCTCTTGGAAGGACTAACCTTTTCATTTTTTTTTCCCACTACAAAACTCACAGGCAGCCATCTCTCCTTTGAATTCTGATATCATACATTTGTTTAACTTCCCGAGTAAAGTAATTAATATTACAAAGCCTTAGTTGCTTGACAGAATACATTTTCATAGCTGACATTTTTTATATCTTGGGACTTCAGAGAAATTTTTTATTTCATTTATACCAAGGTTAAAACTGAGAAGGATGGAAGGAGGAAAAAAGGGAGGGAAGAGAGTAGAATATCAACAAGTGTTCCTTTGATGGTGCTCTTCAGACAATTTAAAATGTCTTCTATGTACCATGACCTGGCTAATTGCACCTAGAGAAACTTGGCTGACACTGAACACCTAAAGAATTTGCATCTAAAAATTGATTTAAAACCAAAAATCTTCTTATTAGGGATTATTAATGACAAACTCAGCAAAGCATCTTTTTACTTACTACTGCATATTTTAACCGCAGCAAGATTGGCATACGCCCAAAAATGGAAAGGAAGGAAACCCCCACTGAGGAAGAAATAATAAATAAAATTTTATCCTGCGCTGAAATGGACAGGTTAACTCTAGAGATTAAAAATAAAACTGAAACAGAGTATTATGAAATTTGGAAAAATTTGTACGAGTGGTTAGAGATAAGGAGGATCGCTGAGATGATTATTGATTGACTAGTTGATATTATGAGGACTTCTTATTAGTACCTATATTAGGACACAACTGAATGATATGTAAATACAACGTTGACGATTGAAAGATTTGGCACTACTATATATGTGCTTGAATTTTCCTTTCGTTTGTAGTCAGAGGACAAAAATATCAAATGGGAAAGCTAGTCAGGAGAACAAAAGAAAGACTTAGGACCTCTTTAAATAACATGATGGCTTGTTGATCTGAATTACTACAGAAAATGTACAGGCTGCAAAAAGAGATTTGGTCTCAGCACGACCTGGCTCCATAATGTAATTAATTCACAAGGTCTGTAGCAAAACTGCAGAGCTTCCTCAGAGAAGGCATGGGACTAGCTCTTGTGAGCAGAGTTAATCCACAGAAGACCATAAGATGGATGGAGAGCTGAGACGATGGATCATTGCAGCATCCTAGCCTTGTTGTATTTTAGAAACAAGTCTAGTTTTCCTTTCCTTTCCTTTCCTTTTTTTGCTAGAGAAAAACTAATCTTGCTTTCATAAAGCCACTTGAGCAACTCTTAGTTTCAGCAGTATTTATAAGCCTGATGGTTACTAGGAAACTCCAAAGAAACTTTATCTTTCTATAAAATTCTAAGATTCCCTATCCAGAAGGGCACCATGTTGATAGCAGCTGCTCCTTGTTCTACCTTGGTGTTTCAATCTTGGCAACTTTCAGATGTGTGGACCAACTCCCTGTATCCCCCAGCCAGCTTGTGTGGAATTCTGGGAGTTGAAGTCCACACATTGAAACATTTCCAAGGTTGAAAATGTTCCCCTGGTGAAAACCTCTGAATGAGTAGAATATTGACAAAAGCAATAGTTACACAAGAGAAAATGTACTTGCCCTTCAAATCCAAACCAAACAAAATGGGAAATGAAGCCTGAAATGGCAAAGAGCTTCTGATGCTTCTCAGCCAGTGTCTCTGTCCCAAAGTCTGGAAATTGCAAAAGCTTTCAAGGAATCTTCCCCTTTCCTGCTCCCAGCTAGTTGGAGAGGGGTCAGCAGAAGGAATTAACCTTTAAAAGAGCTCACAAGCAGGTACCTTGTATCCCTGAGGGCTTTGGGTATGTTATGGAGAACACAATTTAAAGAACTAGAGATTAGTTTTTAAAAAAAGACCCCCAGAGATGTGGTTTGCCAGAGGAACAGGTTACACGCTGCATCCTTAATGACATTCGAACATCGAGGCAAGGCGTTGCATAAACAAAACACTGAATCAGGAACAAAAATGGGTGATTTAAGCAAGCACTCTCATTTCTGTTAGGGCATCGCCTATCGCTAATATATTTAATTGTATTAAGAAACATGGTCGATTCTCTGCTTTCATTAGGTCACGGGAAAGTCCACGATGACAACCATTATTACGTTACATATTAGAGCTGTGGAGCCTCAACAGGCAGAATAAAGCCACAAGGGCTCAACCAAACTTTCTATTTTCTGAAAAGCGCATTAATTTTTGGAAACTGTTCAGGCTGCGAAATGTATCATGGAATCAATGCAATTCAGTTGAGGGATTACACTTTTCCTCTGAATCTTATCCAGCATTCCCAGTTGCCTTCAGCATCCTCAGTAAGCCCTGATGAGGTGACATGAATGAGACTTGTTGGTAGCTGCCTAAAAGCAAAATAATAATAATAATAATAATAGTAGTAGTAGTAGTAGTAGTAGTAGTAGTAGTAGTAGTAGTAATATAAAAATAACGATCCCTTGATGAGCAGGATTTATTGAGCAGAAAAGGGCTGGGTTACAAGAATGCCAACATCTGAAAAGCACATCTTCCTTCCCCTGTCCTGACCACTTTCTACAGGGGGACGGTCGAGAGCATCCTGTCATACAGCATCACAGTCTGGTTTGGAAGCATCACTGCTTCAGAAGGAAGGCGGTGCAGAGAGTGGTGAGGACGGCAGAAAAGATCATTAGCAGTTCCCTCCCTCCTATCCAGGACATAGCACAGAAGCGTTGCTTGAGCAGGGTCTGTAAGATTATCTGGGACACTACACATCCTCTTCATGACCTGTTTTCCTTGTTACCTTCTGGGAGCAGGGGGCTTCATGGTATATGAAGCAGAAGATCCAGATTCAGCCACAGTTTCATTCCATACAGCATTAACCTTATGAGCTCTCAAGCTTCCTCCTTCCGTTATATATTCAAGATGGACAGTATTTAATATTTATTTGCTATGTATATGTAGGGGTGTGGGTCTATACATATGTTGTACATAGTATTTTTAGGTGTGTGTCATGTATGTGTTTCACTTTGAGAGCAGGCAACTAAATTTCATTTTTGATGTGTGCCGTTGTGCCCACAGTAAAAAAAAATGACAATAAAGGTTATCTATCTATCTAAACTCATTTATCTCTGCCTGTGTTAGGGTGAAAACATTTCTGGATTTTCTTGTAGTTGCTTTTTCCAATACAGGTAGGTGTTGACTTACAGCCATTCGTTTAGTGACCATTTGAAGTTACAATTGCACTGAAAAAAGTGACTGATGACCTTTTTTCATACTTATGACCATTGCAGCATGTCCACAGTCACATGATCACAATTAGATGCTTGGCAACTGGTTCCTTTTTATGATGGGGGCAGTGTCCCAGGGTCACCTTTTGCAAGCTTCTGACAAGCAAAGTCATGGGGAAGCCACATTCACTTAATAATCATGCAGCGATTCACTTAACAACTGTGGCAAGGAAGATCATAAAGTGGGGCAAAACTCATTTAGCAACTATCTCACTTAGCATAAAAGGATTTGGGGCTCTGTTATGGTCTATAACAGTGGTGGCGAACCTACAGCACGGATGCCAGAGGCGGCACTCGGAGCCCTCTCTGTGGGCACATGTGCTGTTGCCCCAGCCTTACCTCCCCATGTGACCCCCTCCTCACCAACAGCCCCCCTGGAGGAGAGTCACCCCCGAGTGTGGCCCACACAGAGCAGCACAGCCAAGGACATGGCAGCCAGGCAGCGTAGACAAATCTCTGCCCCATCATGCACAGTTGATACTGCAGGGCGTGGGCAGAGGGCGTGGCTGCCATGGCGCTGCTGGGCTGCCTGGGTGATCTGCAGCGGGCCCTGGAGGCAGTGAGTGGCCTTATGGGCAGGTGGGGTGGGGGCAGAACAGGGGCAGGGCAGGGAGTGGAGTGGGGGCGGGGCCAGTTTTTGGGTACTCGGATGTCTTCACCGATTATGGAGATGCTCGCAGCTAGATATTGGCGTCACTAGAATGGAGTCTTACAACACGTGTGTCAGGATGCCATTCTAAATTGTGTGATTAGGTATGGACTTCATATCAAAGTATGTATTACATAAAGTGGGGGTTGGGACACGCAGGTTGTCATTTGCTCTCTTTCTTAATGCGGTGGGACCACTGGCTGAAGTAGGAATTCTGGGAGTTGAAGTACACAAGTCTTAAAGTTGCCAAGGTTGAAGACCCCTGGGTTATTGAACTGCTACTTTGAAATCAGTTGCTTTCCACTTGTTTGCATTGTCCAGAAGCAGTCAGGGATGGCTGATAAATGGTGTAAAATAAATAAATGGGATACTTATATGTTTCTTTTCTCGCCTTCCTGAAGAAGTGGCATGAATTATTCCTGCAATCAGGGATTACGTCATAAAGAAAGTAGTATTACAAATCTCTGTACCTCGTTAGATTTGATTTTGTGATAACATCACTGAGAATAAATGAAGGCAACTGAGATTGAAGATAAATACTTTTTTGATGGAAGATTCCATCCATGTAGGGACTACTTAATGAATGGATTGGTATAAATCAGTTAATGATATCAGCAAGAGCAAGAGAAATAAATTAAAAGTGGGATTGATTCAGGAGGATGTAAATTAACTGGCAAATGTTTTGCGGGCAGTGCTGAAAATTGTCCTTAATCCCCTCCCCCCACTTTCCAAACTGAATGAAATAGCAAGCTTCCCTATAACCCAGAAAGGTCAATAAATCATTGATCAGGAGATTTACATTCAATATTAAAATTAAAGTCATCCCATTGTGCCAATGCTTTAACCAACGTAGTATAAGAATAACTAGGGTTTAAGATGCTAGCACAAGGGCGTAATATTAAATCAGGGAATTTGGTTGTCATTAGTACTCTGGCAAAACTTGTTTATATTCCCCCCCCCAAGGCCTTTGTAAATTAAATTAAGTCAAATTTTCTTTAAGTCATTGATGATATACTTTTTAAAAAACCCAAAGTTAAATATGTTCAAAAAAACAGGAATCGGTAATAGTAAATTGTAGGAGCAAACTTCAAATAATACTTTTAATTGTCCTACCAATCTCCTCTTTTTCTCTCTCTCTCCCTCCCTCCATCCCTGTCTCTCCCTCCTCCCTCTTTCTCTTCCTCCCTCTTTTCCTCTCTCTCCATCTCTTTCTCTCTCTCTCTCTCCCTCTCTCCGTCCTCCCTCTTTCTCTTCCTCTTTTCCTCTCTCTCCATCTCTTTCTCCCTCTCTCTCCCTCCTCCCTTTTTCTCTTCCTCCCTCTTTTCCTCTCTCTCCATCTCTTTCTCTCTCTCTCTCCCTCTCTCCGTCCTCCCTCTTTCTCTTCCTCTTTTCCTCTCTCTCCATCTCTTTCTCCCTCTCTCTCCCTCCTCCCTTTTTCTCTTCCTCCCTCTTTTCCTCTCTCTCCATCTCTCTCTCTCTCTCCCTCCCTTTCTCTCTCTCCCTCCTCCCTCTTTCTCTTCCTCCCTCTTTTCCTCTCTCCATCTCTTTCTTCCTCTCTCCCTCCCTCTCTCTCCTTCCTTCTCTCTTTCTCTCCCTCCCACCCCCTCTCTCACTCTCACTCTCACTCTCACTCTCACTCTCTCTTTCTCTGCCCTCCCTCCCTCTCTCCCCTCCCTCCCTCCCACTCTCCCTCTCTCTCTGTCCTCTGTCTAAATTTCTCTTGTGGATGCTATGAGCTGATGCAATGTCCTTGCTGAAAGTGGGGAAGGGTACTCTGGTGATATTTTTCCATCTCTCTGAACATTCCTGGGTGTTTCGAATCTTGAAAAGTATGATGTCATGAAGCTCATTCTTGAACGGAAGTGTGGGAAAGTAAGGAGGCTGCAAACCGGAGGGGAAAGGATTGCACACTGCAAGGATTATATCTGCGCACTCTTGTCCAGAAGGGCTAGAGAAGGGATCAAAAAGTGAAGATGAAGGCTGGGAGGATCAAAGCCCTGTCCTAGTACAAATGAAAAGGGCTGGGGCTTCAATTACAGGATTATGGCCACGATTTAGATTTCTTTCTTTCTTTTTTAACCTCTCTCTACCTCCCCTGGACATCCCTGATATTCCCCAGGGAAATGTCACAAAGATTCTACTCTTTCTTGAAATAAATGTGAAAAACTACTCCTTTTCCTTCCAACTAAATGGCAATAGATAAACAAGCAAACAAGGCCACAGGTTGTATTTCTGTTTGGTAGTCTGACTTTTTCTCTGCAAGAGAGGCTGAAAAGTCAGGCAATGAGGAATACTGTACATTATAAGACATTGTTGAACAACAAGAATCCCTACGTGCTCCCCAATGTGAAGAGCAGTTTATCAGAATAGGCTGTAATCGATGGGCTTATTATCTATAATAGATATCAATTTGTAATAAATATTACGTTGACTTTCTAAGCAAATTATTTCTAGTTATTCGCAGGGAACATTCGGCGTTAGGTAACAAATGAGACAAATTTATCAACTTGACTAATAGTCCTATGGATGTCAGTAGTATTTTCTTGGAAGTAACTTGATCTAAATGCTACCCAAGGGTAATTGAACATAAAATTTTAGTTGTATTTCTTGTTGCTTTTGCACTTTTGATGTATCTCCTGCAAGATACCAAAAAGTACAACTTGTAATCATTATTAAGTTGAAAAATAGCACTGCATGTTAGTGTGCAATATAATCTTCAGCTATAGGCTGGAGAGAGAAATGAACAGCATCTAAGGGCAAAGCAAATCACTCCTGAAATGCCAAGAAAATGATGTCACCAAATGTCATGGAGACTTTATCTTTAGCCTCCAATTTTATATTCAGACTTTCATTAAGGTTTGTTGTCGAGCTAATTTGGGGTGGGTGGCTGTTTGATTAAAACATTTCCAATAACCAAGTTGAATCTACTCATCTAATTGAAGTTAGAAACCAAATCAAAGAAAGAAGTAACAAGGCATAGTCATGTGCATTTCTCTCCTTATTGAAATTCTTCCAAGAATTGCAAACTTCCAGATTATATTCTAAGATAATTGTGATGTTTTATTTCATTAACATACAAAAAGAAATTCCAGACTATGTTTATTAGGCTGTCCCAACCTTTAGTTTTTTTTATTTTACTATCTCAAAATGTGCTTAACTTTCTAGTTCCTAATCTTACATTATTTCTATTGCCCTAATGATTGTTACTGTGATATATGATCTATGACTATATCACTTTGTTATTTGTATGTACACTGAGAACTTCTGCACTGAAGACACATTACTTGTGTGTCCAATCACACTTGGCCAATAAAAAATGCCATTCTATTCTGTTCCCATTTGAAACTAGAGGCTTTACTGTCTGTTAGTCTGTCTGAACTCTTTAACAAGTCTATCAGGGAACTTGATAAGAGAGAGCCAGTTCATTATCTCATTCAAGTTCCTGTTTATTTTGTCACATCTTTTATATCTGCCTAAGAATTTTAAAGATGGGTTCACATCTTGTAATCCTTTTCCACATCTCTCACCTGATTTGCTCATTTTGGTGTGTAGCTATTTTCGCAAGCTGCATTTTTGTAAGCAATTTCCCCAGAATAGTGCTTCCATGAGTGTATTAATAAAACAAAGATATTTTTGCTATGCTGTTTTTTTCCACCAAAAAAAAAAACAACCCTTCATAGCAAGACTCAGAGAAGTGTGAATTTTTAAAGCTCACACAATTCAAGTATTAAGTCAGAAGCAACACAATTCAGTACATTTGCATTAAAATGCAGACAGAATGAATTTCCCTGTTTCTGAATGCTAAATAACTCTTAGTAATAATTTGATTCATCTTAACCTTGGCTAATTTTCAATAGTTTTGTGTATTAGGGCAAACCTAGAAAATAGGTAAGGGAGTGCTTTGGGTTTTAATCCATTTCAAACTGTTTTTAATTTCCATACATTTAGACTAGCCCTGTTTTCTGAAACAACAAGAAAAAAAACAGCTTCCTTTTGTAATGTTACTCTTTTGCATGTGAATTTGAATACTGTTGATTAAATGCATCTTTTTCCCTACCCATTTTTCAAACTGCAAAAGCAAATTCAATGTGATTTTGAAGATCTCTAGAATTTTTTTTTGTTCTCTTGATCTTCCTTGTACAAAAATAAAATTTTCAAGATCTTCCCTTTTTTTTTTCTTCCATAGGTTGATTTTTAAAATGAAAATTGCTTCATTTGTCTGTAAGCACAAGAAAAATCTGCTCATCCTTTTTCAAATTAACCATCTTTCAGAAAAACAATGGAGGTCCATACTTTGCCATTCCCATTTTATTGGCCACTCCAGAACAAGCAATTCTGATCAATAAATCACAACCCAGCAATGGCTCACCCAGCTACTAGCTGTTGGAGAAATGAGTTTAATAAAAGGTTGAATAGCAAGTAAGTCGGTTTCTTAATAGGGGATGTGATTGTCATGTTTTATGATCTACTCAATGCCTGGGAAAGAGGGCAGAAATTTCAAAAGGAGTGCAGCTTCCCAAATGTCTGCAGGTTCTTTCAGCAGGTGAAAAATATCCAGCTAACTTTCCGATTCGTCAAAGGGGCGTTGCCAAAACAATGGTGAAAATTTCACCCTAGCAAACCTAGACATAAATTGAATCCTATAAGTGAAAATATCCAGGTGTCAAGAGTTCTGTTATTTTCCCGTTTCATAAATCTGGTTAAAGACTTTTTTGCAGATCTTCAGGGCAAAAGCTTGACACGATGGATATCAGCAGGAGAGGTCAAAAAGATGAAGTTGGTGGCTGTAATTATGACAGGGGTCTGCAAACGTGGCCTTTTTATGACTTGTGGACTTCAACTCCCAGAATTCCTCACCCAGGCACGAATTCTGGGAGTTGAAGTCCACAAGTCATAAAAGGGCCACATTTGAAGACCCCTGAACTATGAGGTAAAAGCCATGCTCTTTTCATGGGGTTCTCTCTCTGTGTGTGTGTGTGTCTGTGTGTTTCTCTCTGTGTGTATACAGAGATTCAATCGGGAATCATATTTACTTTTTTTTCTATTCCCACCTCTCCGCCACAAATGCCCCTGCTGAGAGTTATATTATGTTTTTATGAAAATAGTCCCTTATGTAATAACATATGGACATTCTTCTTTAACCATAAACCAGTCAGGTATAAAATCCCATCTACCTGCAGAGACAATTACATGCAATAAACCAGTGATGCACTTAGACTCCATTTTCCTACTCCTACAAAGAAACACATCTTTTTTTTCTCCTCTCAGAACATAGAATAACAGAGATGGAAGGAATCGTGGAAATTTTCTAGTTGACTCTTCTGTTCAAGCAGGAAGTCCTATACCAGGGGTCTCCAAACTTGGCAACTTTAAGACTTGTGGACTTCAACTCCCAGAATTCCTCAGCCAGTCAGGGCTGGCTGATGAATTCTGGGAGTTGAAGTCCATAAGTCTTAAAGTTGTCAAGTTTGAAGACCACTGTCTTATACCATTCCAGACAAATGGCTCTCTTAGGTGTTCTTAGTGATGAAGCAACCACAATTTCTGGAGGCAAGCTGTTCCACTGATTAATTGTTCTCCCTGTCAGGAAATTTCTCCTTAGTTCTAATTCTTAATAAGAATTCCATCTGTTAACTTCTTGTCCTGCCCTCAGCTGCTTTAGAGAATAGGTCAATCTCCTTTCATCTGTGTCCGCTTCTCAAATACAGGTAGTCTTCAACTTACATCCATTCATTTAGTGACCATTCAAAGTTACAACAGCACTGAAAAAAAGTGATTTATGACCATTTTTCACACTTACAACCTTTGCAGCATCCCCGTGGTCAGGTGATCACTATTCAGACATTCGGTAATTGGCTCATATTTATGAGAGTTGCAGTGTCTTGGGGTCACGCAATCACCTTTTGTGACCTTCTGACAAGCAAAGCCAATGAAGAAGTCAGGTTCACTTACCAACCATGTTACTAACTTAACTGCAGTGATTCATTTAACAGAGGTGGCAAGAAATGTTGAAAAATGGGGCAAAACTCATTGTCTTGCTTAGGAACAGAAATTTTGGCTTAATTGTGATCATATGTTGAGGACTACCTGTATTGGAAGACTGCTATCATGCCCCCCCCCCCAAAATGGTCCTTCTCTTTATTAGACTACACATACCCAGTTCCCACAACTGTTCATCTATGTTTTAGCCTTCAGTCCCCTAATCATCTTTGATGCTCTTCTAGAGTCTCAACATCTTTTCTGAATCAGGGTGATCAAAACTGGATGCAGTGTTCCAAGTGTGATCTTACTAGTGCATTATAAAGCAATAATTCCCCCCTCCTTTTTGAAACCAGAGAGCAGTGTGACATATTAGCCTTCCAATATTTGAAAATAGATGTCATAATAACAATCAGAGTCGGCCTTTTGTTAACCAGCAAATAACAGGCTTTCCTTGTATTACAATCCATTTAACTGCCAGCTGCTTAGCGATTCATATTTATGTAGTTACAAGTTTGCCAAGCTGTTAAGGCTCAGCAAATGTGATCCTAATGACCAAGTGGCATTTATTTAGGACATCATAACCTGCCTGCTATAGGAAATTACAATTAGACCTTTAAGTGAGTTCACAGAAGTTGATGCATTGAATTTTTTTATAGCTGAAACCCAACACAGATATGAAATGCAGGCTGGGTTCCATTTTATCCAGGAAAGTAGGATAATTTGCACTGTGATTCTGTAACTAGCCTTTGAGGCACTTATCTAGCATAATCAACTCAGGTGCTGTTCATCTCTCTTCTTTAAAATTTGGATTAAAAGCACAGTGTCAACTTTGAAAATAAATAACATGCTTTAAAAGCTACAGCACGTTCAGGAGAGCTCCAGTTCAAATATCATCGTAATGAACTTGGCCAAAGGAACTGAAAGTTAAATCTAGGAAGAGGTCAATTATGAATTGGCTTGGTAGATTTCATAATGCACCTGCTGACCTCATGGGACATGCAAGAGTGATGCTTGTGCTATGCCATAGATTAGTAGCAATGGGGTCATTAGTGGTGGAACAATGAAGGCAATAACGGAAGGCAACGATGGATTGTCTGCAACCCAATTCATGATTAGTGACATCTTTCATTTAAAATAATTCAAACAGAGTTCTTCTCTCTTCCTTTTTCTCTGGCTCTGCCTTTCTCATTGGGAAAGGTGAAAACAAGTGGAAACAAGAATGGGGAAGAGAAGGTAAAACAGGGGTAGCAAACCTATAGCATGCATGCTAGAGGCAGCACTCGGAGCCCTCTCTGTGGGCAGTTGTGCCACTGCCCCAGCCTCGCCTCCCCCCATGGCCCCCTCCTCACCAGCAGCCCACCTGGAGGAGAGTTGCCCCCAGGTGTGACCCACAGAGAGCAGCACAGCCAAGGACATAGAGGGCAGCAGGGACAAGATTCCGCCCTCGTGCCCCATAGCATGCAGATAATGCTGCACGGTGTGGGTGGAGGGCGTGGCTGCCATGGCGCTGCAGGGCTGCCTGGGCAATCTGCGGCAGGTCATGGAGGCAGTGCATGGCCCTGCGGGCGAGTGGGTGGGGCAGGGGGTGGGCGGGGGTGGAGCAGGCAGGGCAGGAGGTGGAGCGGGGGCAGGGGGTGGTTTTGGGGCACTTGGTCTCTAAAAGGTTCTCCATCACTGGAGTAGAACATTTAAAGCATGTGGTCTCTAAAGGCTTCTTTGGACATGTGCATGATCAATGCCGGCCAGCATCATGGTTGGGTCAACACAGTGCATTTTCCCTGTACAGGTAGTCCTTGAGGTATGACAACTGGGCCCAAAATTTCCATTGCTAAGCAAGACAGTTGTTAAGTGAGTTTGGCTCCATTTTATCATCTTTCGTGCCATAGCTGTTAAGTGAATCACTGCAGTTAAGTTAATAGGATGGTTGTTAAGTAAATCTGGCTTCCCCATTGACTTTGTTTGTCAGAATGTCACAAAAAGGGATCACATGGGACCCTGCCACCATCATAAGGGCCTACCAGTTGCATTCGAGCATTCAAATTTTGATCAGGTGACCACGGGGATGCTGCAACTGTCGTAAGGGTGACAAATGGTCATCATTACTTTTTTTCCCCAGTGCTGTTGTAACTCCAAACAAAATGAATAGTTTTAAGTCAAGGACTGCCTATATTTTCTACCAGTTCTCCTTTAATTTAGTGAGGTATGATTTGCATTCACACTGTGGTTTAAGGAAGAACATGAGGGTGAATCTCTAATGGAATCACTTAAGCATGAGGCAGCAATGTGCAACAGCAGCCAAAAAAAAAAAAAAAAAAAAGCTAATACAATCCTTGGTTGTATAAACAGAGGCATAAAATCAAAATCACGTGAAGTATTAGTACCATTTTATAAATCCTTAGTAAGACCATTCCTAGAATGCTACATCCAGTTTTGGTCACCACAATACAAAAAAGATGTTGAGAGTTTGGAAAAAGTGCAGAGAAGAGTAACTAAGGTGATCAAAGGCCTGGAGTTAGGAAGAATCTTGTGAAGCCTCAGAATAAATATTTTTAATGACCAAAAGGTATGTTTTAACCTTAGACTCACTGGAGAAGGGCCTAATGCTGGGAAAGATTGAGGGCAAGAGAAGAACGGGACGACAGAGAATGAGATGGCTGGATGGAGTCACTGAAGCAGTAGGTGTGAACTTAAATGGACTCCAGAAGATGGTAGAGGACAGGAAGACCTGGAGGAACATTGTCCATGGGGTTGCGATGGGTCGGACACGACTTCGCAATTAACAACAACAAAACCTTAGCAAAGGTGTTGGGGGCCATACATCACAATTTAATGTACAGTAGTACATCGGTACTCATCATTAATTGGTTCTGCATGGTGAAATGAGTACCAAAACTAATGGGTACCAAACAATTTTTTTCACATAAGGAATAGCAAGTCACAGGGTAACCAATACCAAGTTCTAGTTTGTGCATTGGGTACCAAACAGATGATGAGTGCTGGGGCAAAAATTTCTCTTCAAAATACATAGAGTACCAAATTCAACAAGTTGCAAAGCAATGGAGTACCAAGGTTCCACTGTATTATGAAAGTTAAGTGAAAGAGCATTTAGATATAATTAACCACCTCTTAAGAGATTGATTGTGCCACCACCTTGTGGCATTCAAGATGTTACTGAAAATTAAATTATTTCAGAAGCTATATTCTTGATTTACTGTATAGTACCATTATTATTTTTATTACTTTTCACGTTCCTTATCATACATGCCAATGTTTTCCAGGAGATGTTTTAATTGCTATTGCACTATATGCCTTGGATGCTGTCAAGAGTCACTGGATTGTGGCAGGGATGCGAGTTCCATAAATATTTAAAGAAAAATAAAATAATTAAAATTCAGCCAGCTAACTCCCAGGACAGGATTCAGAGATTTAGTTCATGACTGATTTGTTGAACATTTGAATCAAATTGCCTCAGACAGTGAAATTCAAATGTCAGATAAAATTGGGTAGTGTTTCAATCAACTTGCTGACTCAGAATGCAGAAGCTTTTTCTTTTCAAAAATCAGGCTGGAAAAATCAAATAAAATGGACTCAATTTTCCAAATCATTTTAAAGCATTCATTCAGAATGAATCCACCATCTAATGTGAATTAGATAATTTAAATCAGATTGTGGCTGCTCTTCATGCAACTAATAATATTTACCCCTTCCTTCCCTCTGGAATGTTCAGTCTTTCACTGAGCAATGAAGGAAAATTTGAGCTCTTCTCTCTTTTCTCCTCCTCTCCTCTCTCCTGTCTCTTCTCTTCCCCTCTCTTCTCCTCTCCTCTCCTCTCCTGTCTTCTCCTCTCCTCTCCTCTCCTCTCCTGTCTTCTCCTCTCCTCTCCTCTCCTCTCTCTTCTCTTCCCTTCTCCTCTCCTTTCCTCTCCTCTCCTCTCCTGTCTTCTCCTCTCCTCTCCTCTCCTCTCCTCTCCTCTCCTCTCCTCTCCTCTCCTCTCTCTTCTCTTCCCTTCCCTTCTCCTCTCCTCTCCTCTCCTCTCCTCTCTCTTCCCTTCTCCTCTCCTCTCCTCTCCTGTCTTCTCCTCTCCTCTCCTCTCCTCTCCTGTCTTCTCCTCTCCTCTCCTCTCCTCTCCTCTCTCTCTCTACTCTCTCTCCTCTCTCCTCTCCTCTCCTCTCCTCTCCTCTTCTCCTCTCCTCTCCTCTCTCCTCTCCTGTCTTCTCCTCTCTCTCCTCTCCTCTCCTCTCCTCTTCTCTCTCTCTTCTTCTCCTCTCCTTTCCTCTCCTCTCCTCTCCTGTCTTCTCCTCTCCTCTCCTCTCCTCTCCTCTCCTCTCCTGTCTTCTCCTCTCCTCTCCTCTCCTCTCCTCTCCTCTCTCTTCTCTTCCCTTCTCCTCTCCTCTCCTCTCCTCTCTCTTCCCTTCTCCTCTCCTCTCCTCTCCTCTCCTCTCATCTCTCTTCTCTTCCCTTCTCTTCTCCTCTCCTCTCCTCTCCTCTCCTCTCTCTTCCCTTCTCCTCTCCTCTCCTCTCCTGTCTTCTCTCCTCTCCTCTCCTCTCCTGTCTTCTCCTTCCTCTCCTCTCCTCTCTCTCTCTTCTTCCTCTCCTCTCCTCTCCTCTCCTCTCCTCTCCTCTCCTCTCCTCTCCTCTCCTCTCCTCTCTCTTCTTCTCCTCTCCTCTCCTTTCCTCTCCTCTCCTCTCCTCTCCTCTCCTCTCCTCTCTCTTCTCTTCCCTTCTCTTCTCCTCTCCTCTCCTCTCCTCTCCTCTTCCCCTCTCTTCTCCCACTTCCTCTCTCTTCCTCTCCCCCCTGCATCTCCTTACAGTGTTTGAGAGGACTTCTACTTAATCCCAGTCTTTCATAAAAACATACATACATACAAGAGGGCTAATGTTCTCTCTTACGTTTGCAACCACGGGCAACCGGCTTTTGAATCAATCTTATCTAACCTCTGAGAAGTATGGATTTTCTTTATTCCAGTCTGGACTCGCCACAGAATTCAGCAGCTTATTGTTCTGAATTTTCTTCTCCTTCCTTCTTTGCATTTGTTTCATTTGACTTTCATATCTAAGCACAAAATATAAGGTGCTTCCTGGGTCAAATATTTAAAAGCTCCTTTATTTACTGAAATACCATTATCAGCTCTATAGCTTTACCCATGGCTAGGTAATGCACATACAATTTCACACATTATGGAGTGTAGCTGTCTCAGAATGATTAAAACTCAAGAAGACAGCAATGCCAGCTAAATTCTATGAACTCCGGCTCAGAAATGCAGTGGGATGCAGGTGGGGAATGTTAATAACAACAACAACAACAACAACAACAACAACAATAATAATAATAATAATAATAATAATAAAGTTGAAAGTGACCTTGGAGGTCATCTAGTCCAACCCCCTGCTCAGGCAGGTAACCCTATACCATTTTGGACAGATGGTTGTCCAGTTTCTTCTTAAAAACTTCCAGTGTTGGAGCATTCACCGCTTCTGGAGGCAGGTTGTTCCATTGGTTAATTGTTCTCACTGTCAAGAAATGTCTCCTTAGTTCTAGGCTGCTTCTCTCCTTGATCAGTTTCCATCCGTTGCTTCTTGTCCGCCCTTCAGGTGCTTTGGAGAATAGCTTGACTCCCTCTTCTTTGGGGCAGCCCCTGAGATATTGGAACGCTGCTATGTTGAGAAGTATACCACAAAGCCAAGGCTGAGTTATTAAGGTCTGAACTTATTTGCTAATATTAATCAAGGTCAGAGCCAGGCTGAACATTCTGGCTGTGGAATATGGTAATCAGAGTCAAAACCACTGAGTCACCACCAAGAATGCAGTATTTGATGTTCAAAATCTGGAAAATGCTGATTAGCTAAAATAGTTCACAGTGTGAGTCGCAAAATTTTCAGTAAAGAAACTTCCAGAATGATTCCTCCCAGTAGGAAAGAATTTATAGGGCTTCCTCTTTGAGGAGAACTTTTCTGGAGTAGCGAAATCTGCTTGGGTTGTTTCTTGTTTTGATTTTTGTGTTAGTTGAACTCTAGTCCTGTCCCCCAATTGTCCTTCTCATTGGAAACTCATCAAGGAGAGAAGCAACCTAGAACTAAGGAGAAACTTCCTGACAGTGAGAACAATTAACCAGTGGAACAACCTGCCTCCAGAAGCGATGAATGCTCCAACACTGGAAGTTGTTAAGAAGAGACTGGACAGCCATTTGTCTGAAATGGTATAGGGTTTCCTGCCTGAGCAGGGAGTTGGACTAGATGACCTCCAAGGTCCCTTCCAACTTTACTACTATTACTATTATTACTATTACTATTATTATTATTATTATTATTATTATTATTATTATTATTATTATTATTATTATTATTCTCATGGTTGACTCTGAACCCTGGATCCCCTTTCCTAGGTTTAGAATCTCTCAAGAACAGACTTGAGGTCTCAAGGCTATGCTTCCTCCTATTTCCCCCCAAATGAAGTTAGACATGTCTTCCCAAGCTATTCCAAATGTTATCACCAAGTTCTAAAGTTTATTAAGAATACATTTGATAAACATATGAATTAGTCATATGGGAATTAAATCATAAATTATTTGACACGGCCTGTATGGTTTCTGATATATCATCTCAAAACCAACGGTTGGCTCTACAGTATATAATTAGATATTCTAAAATTGGGATATATTTGTGTATGTACACACACACACACACACACACACATACACACCTAGATACACATGCACATGCACATGCACATACATTATCCATTCAGTCATGTCCGACTCTTGGCAATTCTATGGGCCAGGTCTCTCCACATCATCTGATCTTGCACTGCTTTTGGGGGTTGTTCTATATTCTGGCTGGTGTCAGCCTTGATGGTGTCCAGCCACTGTGTTTTTTGGCAGCCTGGCCTGGTTTTCTCTTACCACTAACTCTTCCAAACATAAATGCTTTCTCCAGTGACATGACATGGTCAAAGTAAGAGAGACATACATATATACACGCACACAAACATTCATTTCAGACTATTGCCCACACTTCAGTTTCAACATGGATGGTCCATTGGAAGTATACAAAGTCTACATTAGAGATTAAGTTAAAAGGTATTCAATAAAATCTTTGAGCCAGCTTTTTGCATTGCATTGCCCATTTGATTCAAATGGATTGGACTCAGCAAGTTCATTTTAGATTGTTTGACAACTTCAGTGAGATACTAGATGCATCTTTAGACTATAAACCAATCTGCATTGAATCAGTCTGGTTTGGGAATTCAGTCTCCTCCTTCCTGAATATTCAAATCAAATGAAATGAATCAATAGTTCAAACTGAACTGAGAATCTGAATCAGATTGAACCATAATTTTCCAAACTAATGATAAGATTCAGGAAACTCTTAGGTGGACAACCAATTTTTACTCTATTGAGAGTAAAAAGATCTGCATGTGTACCAGATCACTGAAAGGTTGTTAAAAGACAATTAAGAAGTCTTTTCCCTGCTGTACACAGGATAAATTAGTTCTAAAGGGGAAATAATTCAATTGCTCCAATTCTTGCCACCACATCTTTTCTTTTCAATAAATCTTGTTAAAGAGAAGTTTGTGCTAATTGCCCTTGGAAAAGAATCCATTTCAGTTTCAGGCAGCTGCCAAACAGCCTGATATGACCAACTGAATGGGATCCAGGCCAATTCATATATCTATCCAATCTATAACTCTTTATAGTAATTTTGGGAATGAAGGTGGTCAGATCACCAGGCCTACATTTTAGCTATGATCTTCCAAAGACCATTTGGCTGTCAGTAAAATCAGATAATACTTTACAAGATGGAAAATGTACATGGGAAGAACCCCTCACCCACTAATTCAGGTACATCTCATTCCATCTTTGGTTAGTTGCTATCTATTATTCAGAGGCCAACCCTCAACTTGTGAGCCACTTGCAGTCTTTAACATCTGAAAGAGACTTTTGGAGGTCAGGCTAAGATTTAATCCATTTTTTTTTTCATTTATATTTTGAAATTTCAAGTCAGACTTGATTCCTTATAACTCCCTGAATAAGTTCCTATAGTTTTCTTGGCAGCATGTTTAAAAATGGTTTGCCCTACCTTCTTCCTAGGGTTGAGAAGGTGCTAACCGAATTTATGTTGCTAACTGAAACACTTGTTCAGTGAGTTTTGCCTCATTTTATGACCTTTCTTGCTACCGTTGTTAAGTGAAACACTGCAGTTGTTCAGTTAATAACACTGTTATTATGTGAATCTGGCTTCCCCATTGACTTTGCTTATCAAAAAGTCACAAAAGGCTGATCACAAGACCCCAGGACACTGCAATTGTCAATAATATGAGTCAGTTGCCAATCATCCGAATTTTGATCACATGACCAAGAGGATACGGCAACAGTTGTAAGTGTGAAAAAGTCACTTTTTCCAATGCCTTTGTAACTTTGAACAATCACTAAATAAGTGATTGTTCAAAGTTACAAAGTTGTGTTGTAAGTCAAGCACAGAAATTGGTGATTTGGAGGAGATAAGAAGCAAGTTAGTGCCTTAAGCATTGCAGATGTTTAAGAAAAGCCTTTCTCTATCGGTCAGTTTCCAAACCTATTGTACTACAAGCCCCATCCATCTTTTAATCCATGCAAAGCAAAGTACCCCGTGTTCTTTCTTCTCTTCCCTTGCCTTTGCAAGTCTCATGAACACCCCGCAAAGCTTCTCCGTGGGTGGGAAGGGGGAAAAAAAATCTGTTTCTTCATCTTCCTTTCTCTGAGCGTAAGGCCACTTTGCCAGCTATAAATAATTGAGATAATACTTATTTTAATTATATCTGGATGGAATAAATTAGAAATTCAATTACAGTGCTGCACGCTGAAGAGACATTCAAAATGTTTGGGCTATTAGTTGAACAAATTATTGGCAAAAGACAACAATGATTGCAGGGACTTAGCCTGATGCCCTTGTTTTAATGAGAGGATGCCAAGACAGGAAGCTTACTCAGCAGACGGTTGTGCAAGACACTCTGGCTGCCCCCCTCGAGAAGCTTTTTCATAAAGGGAAACTGAGTCACAAATCTCACACTCCACCACCACCACCACAGCAATTTCCCAATTCCCTTCCCGATATTTCTCCCCTGTTATATTAGCAGTTTTGTTTTACATTTAATAATAAGTATCATAGTGATTAAATCCAAGGGTGTTCAACCTTGGCAATTTTAAGACTTGTGGACTTCAGCTGCTAGAATTCCACTGCCAGCCATGTTGGGAGTTGAAATCCACATGCCTTAAAGTTGCCAAGGTTGAACACCCTTGGATTAAATAAATATATTTTTAAAAACTGTCCAAAGTGTTTGTTTCATTATCAAGGTGAGGGTCAAGAGATTTAGACAAATGAAAGCTAAATGCAGTTCAGAGCCCAAGATTGAGCTTTATACAAAGATAATTGGGGCCCAGTACTATTGCCTGCATGAGAAAGACAGCAGTAGGATTACTTGGGGCAGCTCCTAATAGGTCCCCTACACACCAAGGAATTTTAAAGTACATTATTTTAATTAAAATACATTATTTTAATTAAGAGTAACAATGGGATACCAGCACTCTGCAAAACAAGGGGACAATCTCCAGTACTAAATTTATTTACAAGAATGGGTCTGGTAGGACTTCTAAATTTGGGATGCAAAAATCTAGATGAGAACTGAATGGCAGGCAAGAGCTTTGCAGGTTCCAAATAGGTCCCATGGATTTGTGTTAGCAATGAAGAAAGTGTTATCAATCCAGGAAAAAAAAAATACCCAAGTAAGATAGAGTGGTAGGTCAACAAAACTTGTTAAGGAGTGATGAGGCAACTTCTCAGTTCGTCATTTTGTGGCACATTCTTATATTTCCAAATGTCTCCATATTTCCATCAGTCTCAAAGGAAAACATAACTCTGTTGTTTGGACTAATGCAACAGATTAAGCCCTAAGCCCCAAGCTGTATTTTTCATATACTCTACCCAAACAGTTAACCTACGCAATGGTGCAAAACTTAGGGCTTCACCCAATATAGTTGGATAAGGAAGGTCTGGTTCTCCTAACACATCAAATCACTATTTATCCAACATCCAGCTAACCTAGATCTTGGTTGATGTCAAAAAACTAAATAGATTCAAAATAGAGAATATATGCGGATCAAGGTTGAAATATTGGGTTCTTGGTGTTCTTTGAGCGTGTTTTACCTGGCTAGGTAATATTATCAGTGCATGGAGGAGTAAAATTTGCTGGCTGCCAGCCTTGGGGTATGTGGAACCTTGATGATTCCGTGATTTTTTTTCTTCGTCCTTGATTTCCTTTCTTTTTATGTGATCTGGCCTATTTGACTCATTCCTTGATTGTTGGTTTATCTTGTAGATAGATTCCAGTTCTTCAGTCCACATTTGTAGTATTCCAGAAATGTCCACTTTCATAGTATTTTGGAGACATGTTATACTGTAGCTCCATACATTTTTTAATGTGCCTTGCAATTCATAAAATAAAGGTTTAGCTCGGACTGCATCCTTGTGGCTGCCATCTTCACCTCTGAATGTATCTTTTTCAAACATTGCAGCTCCCATGCATAGAGGTATTACTTATCATCCTCCATGTCCTCTCAAGGCACTTTTCCCTAGGAAGTCTGAAACACCATATAGGTCAGCTTACGAAGTATAAGAATAGTTTTCCAAACAAGGCTTCGGAATGTTAACAATTGGCTGATTGCAGAAAGTATAAATCCCTTCCATCCCCACCACTTAGTTAGAACTGAAGAAGCGTCTTGGATGAGAAGCAAAAATAAAAACCAAAAAGCCCAATTGCCTTTAAAAAGAAGCACCTTTGGGACAGCCCTGGCCTGGATGACTGAGAACCTCCATAGAGATCAAACAAGCCCTAGTTTAGCTGGAAATGTAAACAAAAACCAGGCACTTATTATCATGTCTGGTGGGTATGTCCTAATGCAGTGTTTCTCAACCTTGACAATTTTAAGGCATGTGGACATTGCTGGCTGTGGAATTCTGGGAATTGAAGTCCACATGCTGGCTGTGGAATTCTGGGAGTTGAAGTCCACATGCCTTAAAATTGTCAAGGTTGTGAAACACTGTCCTAATGCAAAGAGATTTTGGTTTAAGATTCATATATGGCTGGAAAAGATGATCAAAACACAGATAGAATTTAAACCAGAATTGTTCTCGCTAGGAATATTTGGACTTAATTATGGAAAAGAAAACAAATACTTAATATTACATATATTGATAGCCGCAAGGATAGCATTTGCCAAGTTTTGGAAAAATGAAAATTTACCATCTGACCAGATTATAATCACAAAAATTCTAGAATGCGCAGAAATGGATAGACTAACGTTAGAGATTAAAGAGAAAGAAGATTTAGTATATTTTAAAACATGGGGAAATTTTATCCATGGTTAACAATACGATCTAGCGAGAAAGAATGTGAAATTTAATAGGCTGAATGATATTTACTGATTAACTATTACTCTCATGATTATTGTTACTTTTGGTGATTATAATTGTTTAGTATTATATTAATTACTGTTACTTAATATTTGTACCTGGACGATAGTCTGCTTGCTAAAGCATTGAATGATTGTTGGGGGTAACCCCACTATTGTACCTACCCTAACCCTATTCCTCAACCCTACCCAATACCCATACCAACCCCATCCCTTCCTTATCCTTATAAAATCTAATAAAATATTTTAAAAAAGCAAGCCCTACTTTCCTCTCTGAAAAGGTGTCGGTCATGGAATCCTAACACGTATATCATTTGTTTTCCACCCGAGCCACAGTTTACAAAGGCAGCATCAACCCAGAAAGCAGCTCCAAAGGGAAGGTGTCACTCTATCAAACTGTAGCTAGAGATTGGCAACAGAATCTGAACCTTGTAC
This sequence comes from Crotalus tigris, assembly GCF_016545835.1. Classification (NCBI taxonomy): domain Eukaryota; kingdom Metazoa; phylum Chordata; class Lepidosauria; order Squamata; family Viperidae; genus Crotalus; species Crotalus tigris. The sequence continues at coordinate 1,333,755 of NW_024097052.1, forward strand.
TGGGAAATGCCAAGAGGGACTTTCTTTGGACAGTTTTTGGGTGGATTTACCAGCATCCGAAGGCCATAGCTCCAGATAACTCCACATACTATTTATTAAATTGTACCCTTCTGTGCTGTCACTTAAAGAGATAGAGCCAAAATCAAGCAGTCTTTTTTTAAAATAGACTTGACCTTCTGAGTAATATGCCTGAGCTTTGGATCACTTTGCTTCCTCCTAGACACGTGGCTTGCTCTTTTATGTGTGCTCTTTTCCCACCAAGACGTGGAGCTAGGGTAGATTTTAATACTTATTTTTTTCCCCATCCTCCATAAATATTTAAATGCTCTGTTTTTTGGAAGCTGGCAAGGTTCAAGGAAAGGTAGATTAAACAGGCTCAACTGCTTGAAGCCAAGGGGATTGATTCTTAATGGAGAAGGCTGCCATGGCTAACATAAATAGACAGGCACCCTGGACTGCAGAAGACAATCTGCAAATGGATGCTTATCCTAAAAGTAATGCTAAAGGAGAGAAGATCACCTGCCTTTGCCTTTCTTTCAGTTCTCTTTCAATTTCATGAACTTGAATGTATGAATGAAAGAAAGAAAGAAACTTTGCTTTCAGAGGAGAAGAGATTTAGGGAGAAACTTCATAAGCAGAAAGATGATGTCTTCCATTTATGTAGTTATGAGTTGTTAGACATGAGGGAGATGCAGGAAAGTAAAAGTTTCGGGACAAGGATTATTGCACACTGTGTGTAGATGGTTTGCACCATCCCATCAGAGGCCTGTTCAACAGGAAAGAACAAGGAATTTCTCATGTCAGAATTACAATTACATAACAGGAGAATTAAAAGTGAGCAGATATAATGGAATTCTGTCAGTCCAGGACTAAGAAGGAATGTTTGCAAAATATTACAGATGCCTAGATGGAACCCAATCTACTCACAAGGTTATTGTTATGGAGAAAAAAATGAAAGCAATATCTTTACTTTTTTAAGTTACATAAAGCAGCCAAGAGTCACCTCAGACTTTGATATGGGCAGAATATAAATTTAATCTATAAATCCATCATCATCCCAGATCCTTGGGAAGGACACCGTAAATAGATAAAAATACCAAATCTAATTTAAACATCTGGCTGATTCTGTGACCAAACACAATATTAATAGAAATAGAATGAATGTAGCAAAAGAAAGCAAAGTTAATGCCAATAGAAGGAAGCACCTTGGGGGAATCACGAAACAACTGGAGCATCTCCTGAATACCATCAACACTGACAAAATCACTACCAGTCAATTGCAAAAGGTAGCTTTGCGTGGAACAGCTTACATCATATGATAATAGCTTTAAACACCATCAAACAACATCTGCCTTTCTCAGATGCTTGGGAAGGTCTCTATAGATCAATAAAAATGTCAAAGCTATCTAAATATTTGTCTGACTGTGCAATGAACAATAATATAATAATAAACACCTTGGTGCAATTCTAAAACAACTGGAACATCACTTGACTGCTCTTGGCATTGACAAAATCACCATCAGTCAATTGCATAAGGCAGCTTTACTCAGAACAGCTTACATTCTGTGACAATATCTTTAGCACTGTCATATATCAACATCTGCCTATCCCAAGTTCTTTAGCAGGACTTGATAGGTGGATAAAAATGCCAAACCCAATCTAAACATCTGGCTGACTGTACAACCAACCATAATAATGCATAACATAAAAATATAAATGTAATCAATCAATCAATCAATCAAGATCTGTCTTAGCACACTTTCTAATAAATGAGCATCTAAAGTTCACACATATCCATTTATCAAAATTCTGTAATCAAGCACCTTTTTCCTTGTAAGAAACCTGAATAACAAGACTGTGAAAATGTAACTTTCTTGGTTATCGCTACAGGACTTAACAATGATTCTGCACTGCTTCTGATTTCAAATGTAAAGCACACTGGCTATAGTAATTAGTAGTTTACTCAAGATCAAGGAAATAACAACAGGTAAGGAACGCAAAACACAGGATCTGGAAGAAACTTACCTGGATAGGTTTTCTTCAACAGGAGCATGCAGAAGAATAGTCCAAATCCAGTCACAGTTCCAAGATCCAGTTCAGGGATATCAGCCAATCCAAAGGGCAGACTTTCACAAGTAGAATCTACACCAATGTCACGCAAAAGCCAAAGATCGGACAGCTTCCAACAAGGCTCATTAGTCAGTACTGCCTCCTAAATCAAGCAGCAGCCAACTGTCTCTAATGAAGAGATTTTCTCTGTTTCTTGGCAAGAAGACTCTGGTTTGCTTTCCTCTCTACTCTAAGAGTAGGAGTCTGGTTTTTTCCTCATCTGATGTCTCCAGCTGCTCAGGTAGTCTCTGTGTTTAATCAGCCTTCGGTGACTCTTGACTTTATGTCCCCTGGCGATGACAGGTCCTGCTGGAGCAGCTTCTTCACATTCAGAGTCATTGTCCAATTCCTGGGTCAAGGCAGATTTACAGTTAATTTAAGAAAGCCCAGTTATATCTGGAGAAATGCAACATTTGTCTTTGGTAAGCTTTCCTAACTGGGCATTTCTAGGCCAACTACTTGCTTGGAAACTGCATTCATGTGCAGCACTTAATGGGAAAAGTATTTCAGGTCTGTTCCCATCTGAAAAAGTGGGCATCTCTCCCCCCCAAAAAATTATGAGGATCAGCATGTCAACTTCCTATAATAGTGAATGGCTAGTTATTTGGAAGTATGCTCAGCTGCTTATAAGTAGATAACATTAAAAAGGAAAAAAAAAGCATGTTTATTGCCATCTTTCTTATTTAGCAACATAATTTAAAAGTAAATGTTCTGGGAAAGGGAAAATTAATAGCAAGAAAAATTAATTGGATGTTATTTTTTCCCCCTAAAAGTGAGGGATCTTCTAGAGATGTGGCATTAAATTCCCAGAATCCTCAGCAAGATCTTAGTTGACTGGGGAATTCTGGCTGCTGATGGTTCATATCTTTAGAAGATGCTCAGATTGGCTCAGATTCACTTAGAAATATAGATCCTCATCACTGTCTTTATTTCGTAAGTCACGACTGAATATTCTAAATTCCTTCTTCTTGTCTGACATTAATTATAGAATCAAAAGACATTAGTTTACTCTGGGTTTTTTTTTTACCCCAACAAGTATTTTATAGCAAATATAACTACATTATATTGAGTCTAATAAAGTGTAAGAAATTGAATGCTGGCCTCATCAAATTGCCCAAACATCACACTTGAAGAAGTGAAAGTCAGATGCTTTTTTTGTTTTGTTTTTGATAAGCTGGAATTAAATTAAACTTTCAGACACACTAGAATACTGATTAGGGTGGCAGTTCAGGAAATGTGGTTAGAGAGAAAAACATGCTAAAATCTTTAACATGACCACCTGTATTAAATTTTTTCTGTCTTGTTCTGTTTAATATGCAAATGTTAAGATAATCTCTTTTTAAAAGAATGTTTGACTTTCCATAAATTTGTGTAAGATTGAGGTACTTAGCAGGTATAATTTTTCTTTCTTTTTTTAAATATTTTTTTTATTTTTTAAACCAACAAAACAAAAGAAAACAAAACATAGCACACATACACACACAGTGTATACTCCTCCTTTTTTTTAACAGCAATTTCGTAACGGTAATCTTCTATTATTTACATTTCCCCCCCTTATTCTTCTTTAGATATATTTGTCCTTGTTGTCCTGTTGTTTCTTATTTGCATTTTTCTTCTTTCATACTATACTTCATACTAATACTAATAATACATATTATTATTACTATACATTATTATACACACATTTTCCACTTTTGACCTTTCCACGTTTATTCTCCTCTATTATTTCTAGTCTCCAACCAATCGTACCACTTATTCCATATTAAATAGTACTCTGTTTTTCAGCTTTAATGAAATTAGACTTTCCAACTATGGAATATCTTTACATGTTCATTTGGATTTTAAAATTATTGTGAATTGTTTACCATTTAAAGTCAAGTTAATATGGCTTAAATGGGTCCTCATTTTACCTACCCCGGAAGGATGGAAGGCTGAGTCAACCTTGAGCCGGTGAGATTTGAACCGCTGACCTGCTGAACACAGTCAGCTAAAGTGGCCTGCAATACTGCACTCTAACTGCTGCGCCACCTCGGCTCATGGAACTGAGGTTGCTAGAATTGGGTATGTCCAGTTTAACAAAGAGAAGGACAAGGGGGGGGGGCATGATAGTAGTCTTCCATTATCTCAGGGGCTGCCATAAAGAAGAGGGAATCAAGCTATTTTCCAAAGCACCTGAAGGCAGGACAAGAAGCAATGGGTGGGTGGAAACTGATCAAGGAGAGAAGCAACCTAGAACTAAGGAGAAACTTCCTGACAGTGAGAACAATTAATCAGTGGAACAGCTTGCCTCCAGAAGTGGTGAATGCTCCAACACTGGAAGTTTTTAAGAAGAGACTGGACAGCCATTTGTCCGAAATGGTGTAGGGTTTCCTGCCTGAGCAGGGGGTTGGACTAGATGACCTCCAAGGTCCCTTACAACTTTACTGCTATTACTATTACACACCTCTTTACTCCCTTTTGTCCTTCAGCCCACGATGCTGCTACATATCTGCTGACATGATTAGGCAAAGAATCCCAAATCCCAGATTGAGAGCATGCAGCCATTAAGATATGGAGGATGGCTAAGCTTCCTGCCACAGTAAAAACAGAAACAAGTGGAAATAACAGTGGTGTGTGCTGTTCTTTAGAAACAAGAAAGGAAGAGCAACAACAACAATTGTCAGCTAGCAAGTGAGCATTGACCAGCCAACTGTTCTTTGTCACTGGCCAGAAAGGACAAGGAATTATTGGTTGATAGTCCTCTCACAGACCTATAAAATACCCATGCTAACAGCATTCTAATGTTTGAATATCGATGGAAATAGTCAAAAGAGACCAGGTAAAATTGGATTCAGAAATGTTGGCCAATAAAAAGACCCATCCTATGGAAAAGCTTTTCATTTTATTTTTTTCCCCACTCTTCACTTCTGTAAATTTCAAGAGAAACCATCAGACCACTGAGCCAACAGTGTCCTGACCTCATCCCTCTAAAGTAGACACTGAGGAATTCACTGCTTGGCAGACTAACAATGATTGAATGTCCAAACTGCCTAGGGCAGTAGGCACAACCTTGAGGATCAGGAGGAAGAGTCACAACCAACAACCACAAATGGATAAAAGAAATCTTTATCTGGGACAAAAATGCAACCTGAATAAGCATCTCAAGCAGGACCATCCCCAATTTTCATGAAGATAAAGGGCAAAAGAAGGGAAGTGCATTCAGACTTGCAAAATTCTATTACTGTAACTGTCAGGGTTCCAACTGATGAACCCAACCACGTAACATCTTTGAGTCTTTCCGAACTCTTAATGTAAAATTTTACTGAGTACATCATTTCGGCACACATGGAAGCAAAACCACCTCTGGCAAAACCCCACCCAATCCCATATAGTAAAAGTATAGAATTTCCTCTCCTCCTTCTTGGTCAGGTCACATTGCCCAATTAGGTGGAAAGATATTGTTATGAGAAAGTGTCTCTGGGTCTGGCCAAACACCTGGTGAATTGTCCTTGGGTCTCACAGTCTGCTTTCTTTCATTCCAATCCCTTTCCCTCCCCTCCAAGTCTGTTGGCAAAATGAGAAGCAATAATTGTCAGACCAGCAAAACTGAGCTTTGAACTTGACAGTAACCTTACAATAAAAGAAGTAGGACCATTCATAGCTTTGGTTTCCTAATCTGGTCTAACTTCAATGGGCTAACACAATGGGCTCCATGACATTTCTTCCTTTGACCCCTAGTGATTAGGAACATTTCACACAGCTTTTTTTCTCTTTTTCTGCCTTCTACCTTTTGTTAATGCTCCTGCAAATATTTAACTTGATATGTTAATAATATAGCTTGATGTATTACAGTGTTATAGTAGAGCAATGAAATATCTATCTATCTATCTATCTATCTATCTATCTATCTATCTATCTATCTATCTATCTATCACCATCATTTATTATCTATAATTTTGATCAACCTACCATCTATCTCTATAATTTCAATCTATCATCTGTCTGTCTATATCTAACTATAGTAGATATCAATATCAATTTGATATAGCTTGATATAATTGCCTCCAAGTGAAGTGCAAAAAAAAAAAAAAACCCTCCCAAAACCAGAGAATGCAGAAAATTTGGTTCAAATCTTGCTCCTCCTTCCTCTTTTGGGAAGAGATGCACTGTTGAGCTAGCAAAATTTGGCATGAAGATTAAGTTGTGTTTTGGGGAAACTGCCACACCCTACTGCTATGTTATATTAATAGCAAATAAATATAATATTTACTGTAGGGCTGGAAGAAATGACAAAATCACACTCTAGATTGAGTACAGGTGTCTTCCTGATACTACATGCCTGCACTGGGTTATTTTTGGCTGTAGGCAAGTAAAATATATGATTCTTGTCTTATTTTTTTCTCATTTTGAGTGTGCTGTACAGAGAGAATCTAAAACTGTTAAAGAATAATAGTTATCAGTTTGTTATTAATCTTAAGTCAGAGTGGGCTCAAGTATTAATTTAGTGCCAGTTTTCCCATCTGTAAAATGGGTTTGCACTTTCTAAAATTCCAGCGGTATCTGTCTACTCAGATTTCGTCTCCATATTCTGACTCTGCTCCAGTTGTCCAAATAGTTTGCATTGTCAAGTCAAATTGCAAGACAAATGGTTAAATGCTTCTCTGTGAATTGTCTTTACATGTTTTCATTCCTTCTAGTCCTTATTCTCTGCCATTGCCTCCTATTTTACCTGTCTCATTGCAGAAAAGCCAGAGCATAGGTGTTATTAACACTTGTCAGATAATACACTGAGGATTTTTCCTCCCTTAATTCCTTGAAGATTACTGCTCTGTTTATGGTTTAATGCTTTCCTTATCTTGCGTCTGTTAACAGTTCTTTAAAAAGAAAGGGGAAAAAAAAAAGATTCTGTTCAACTTCCACGACAGCAAAAAATACAAAGTGCTTTCCAAAGAGACAATTTGACTCCACATAAGCATCCTTGAGCATGTTTGCTCAGCCAATCCAATTGCGTTCATGGTAGTGCCCATTTATCCCTAAGTTTTTGTTCTGTGATGACAAAATAACAAGAAGCTATTGTCGGTACCTAAAGACTGCCTGGCTAGAAGAATTCCTAGAAGGGAAGTAAGAGCGGAATGTGATAATGGTTGATCAAAATAAAATAAATGGCTTTACTTTTGCTGAAGAGGAGAGAGAGATCGTTAAGTCCTTTGCAAGGTTGCTCTCATGGAGCAGATGATAAAGAATTAAGCAACAATATTAAGCCACCCTATGTCATTTTTTTTAAAAAAAAGATCTGGTTCAATTTGTACACATATTAAGATCAAAACCTTTAGTATAAAACACTTGCTTTGATTTGTAGTGATTTTTTTCCCCAACGTTATATTTAACTTTGGATGAAAAAGCCAAATAATATTATGCCTGTAATGTTGAGACCTTAAATTGTAATTAACATTGATAGAATATTTTTTTTTCTCTTTTCTGTTCTCGGTATTCTGTCTAAATAATGGAAGGTTAATAACTTTTAAATGTATTATACCGACATCAATGTATGGAAACAACATAATGTATTAAGATTTGTAACAACGTAATAAGAAGGGAAAAAATATGTATCATTTAGAATTATTTGAAATTGCAATCTAAGAAGTTGTGCAGAAAGGGAGGAAAACGACAGATACTAAAACTACTGTTAATAATGCACAAATCTCTGCTTTAGAGGAATGAATGAATCCATTCTCTGCCTTAATATTCTTCCTCTGTGAGATTGTGGCATTGCTTACTTGGAAGGAATTATAGGTGGTTCTCATCTTACATGCATGCAAAATGTCAGCGTGTTGATGCTTTTTTTTTTCTTTAATGATATTTTTATTTTTTAAAAAATACAGCAGAATGTCCGGGACTGCTACTTTATGGGCCTCAGCCTCGTAAATAAATAGGTTTTTATTTTTATACAGTTTTATTTAAATAATGTGTCACCCGTTCAGGCTCTCGTGGGATTCTTCTGCCCATTTCAAATCCTGACATTCTAAGTGGCAAATATCAGGAAACTCAAGTCTCTTTAGAAGGAAATTCCTAACACTGGTGAAAAATGTACCCTTATCAAATCATTGCCGTGCCTACATCTTGAGTTATCTAAGATACTTATATCCTGGGTAGTGGACAAAGAACTGCTATACTTCTTCCAGTCTCAGCATATAAGCACATCTCAACTTATAGCCACAACTGGAACCAGAATTTCTATTGCAAAACAAGCTGGCTGTTAAGTGAGTTATGCCAAATTTTATGTCCATTTTTTTTTGCTTCAGTTGTTAAGTGAATCAGGAAGTCTTTAAGTGAATCCAGCTTCCCCCATTGGCTTTGCTTGTCGGGAGCCAGTTGGGTAGGTCACAAATGGTGATGACCTGATGCTGGGCTGCTGAAACCTGTCAGGCCTCCAATAGCCCAGAGCGACACAGTTACTGCTGAGCAATTTCCTTGATTGTTCCTCACCTAAGAAATCTTGCCAAACTAAAGCAACTGTCTGCATAACGATAGATATACTCTGTGAATTGCTAGGCAGAGGCTGTCTTAATCCTGCCTACCAAACCTTCCAAGCTCCACTGCCTCTTTGCCCTCTGGAATGCAGCCCCTCCCTCTTGGGAATCCAGACTACACTCCACCTGTAAATACATGCTGGTTTATCCTGTTACCATGAGGATGGTGCAACTTCGTTTTAAGTGAGAGAACTGGTCATTAATCACTTTTTTCATTGCTGTTGTAACTTCTATCACTGTCCAGAGACTCTTTATGAGGAAGATGGGTGGTTGAGAGAGAGAGAGAGAGAGAGAGAGAGAGAGAGAGAGAGAGAGAGAGAGAGAGAGGGAATAGGTAGGTAGATAGATAGGCAGGTAGGTAGGTAGGTAGGTAGGTAGGTAGGTACATAGATAGAGATAGAGATAGAGATAGATAAGGCAGGCAGGCAGGCTAGATAGATGGATAGATAGATAGATAGATAGATAGATAGATAGATAGATAGATAGATAGATAGATAGATAGATAGGCAGGCAGGTAGAGGTAGAGGTAGAGATAGATAGATAGATAGATAGATAGATAGATAGATAGATAGATAGATAGATAGATAGATAGATAGATAGAGATAGAGAGGACAGGCAGGCAGGCAGGCAGACTAGATAGATAGATAGATAGATAGATAGATAGATAGATAGATAGATAGATAGATAGATAGATAGATAGATAGAGAGGACAGGCAGGCAGGCAGGCAGACCAGATAGATAGATAGATAGATAGATAGATAGATAGATAGATAGAGGTAGAGGTAGATAGGGCAGGCAGGCAGGAAGGCAGGATAGATAGATAGATAGATAGATAGATAGATAGATAGATAGATAGATAGATAGATAGATAGATAAGTAGATAAATAGGTAGGTAGAGATAGAAATAAAGATAGAGATAGAGATAGAGATAGAGAGAGATGGGCAGGCAGGCAGGCAGACTAGATAGATAGATAGATAGATAGATAGATAGATAGATAGATAGATAGATAGATAGATAGATAGATAGATAGATAGAGAGGACAGGCAGGCAGGCAGGCAGACCAGATAGATAGATAGATAGATAGATAGATAGATAGATAGATAGATAGATAGATAGATAGATAGATAGATAGATAGATAGGCAGGCAGGCAGGCAGGCAGGCAGGCAGGCAGGCAGGCAGGCAGGCAGGCAGGCAGGCAGGCAGGCAGGCAGGCAGACAGACAGACAGATAGATAGATAGATAGATAGAGGTAGAGGTAGATAGGGCAGGCAGGCAGGAAGGCAGGATAGATAGATAGATAGATAGATAGATAGATAGATAGATAGATAGATAGATAGATAGGTAGATAAGTAGGTAGGTAGAGATAGAAATAAAGATAGAGATAGAGATAGAGATAGAGAGAGATGGGCAGGCAGGCAGACTAGATAGATAGATAGATAGATAGATAGATAGATAGATAGATAGATAGATAGATAGATAGATAGATAGATAGATAGATAGAATAAAACACACCAAATTTTGAAAGGTTGCTAAATGAACGGTTGTTAAGTCAAGGAATACCTATACTGGAGTTTGTGAACAAAACGTAGGTAAGACAAAATCCCTTGGAACAGTTTTCTGATGCATCAGCAGATCTGGAGGACTACCATCTAGCATCTTGTGGCAAGATGGGCAGCAAATAAATTTAATAACAAATACATAAAAAATCTGCACCTGGCAATGAGTCTGTCTTTTAAATCTTTTCAACCTGGTGGTAACTGCAAAATCACCGCAAGGCACAGACAATCAAAATGTTGCAGGAGCTTGGCTGACAGCCACACAACAATTCATCCCAGCGAATGAACTTTATTAAAGATTAGAAACGCAGATACACCATGCAATTAACTGAACATAGCAGGGAGGCAAATATCAATGTGAAATGGGAGAAAAATGTGAGCCACAGGGCGAAGGGAAGAGAGAAAGATAAAGGAAACCAAGTTGAGACAATGCAGTTGACAACATCAGGGAGAGAAATAACCAACAACCATACCTAATAAGGAACAGAGTAATGAATAAGATGGATGAGAGCATAAAAACCGGTAGGAATTTCTATAAATAAATGTCATATAGGAAAGTGAATGTTGCAAAGATTAGCACGATGATTGGGTATAGCAAATTGTTCATAACATTTTGGTTTTGCTATTTTATTTTATTTTTAGAACAAGATACCTGGCCAGTTGAGATAGCTTGGTTCAGTCTGCTGCTGTGGGTATTGAAGTTGAGAAAACTTTACATTTCCTTCCTCTGCTCGTAACAGTTGTGCTCACACAACACACATAATAATAATAATAATAATAATAATAATAATAATAATAATAATAATAATAATAATAATAATAATATCGACAATTGTTAAGTCTGGGGTGTTATGTTGCAGGTGCTTGTCTGTTTGAATTCTGAAGTCCCAGAGCAGTTTAATTTTATCATTTTCTATGACTTTCTCTATTTTATGATCCCACCAGTTTTTGCTTACAGGCAAATGATATTTTTTGCAGATCTTCCAATGCACCATTGTTGCTACTTTGTCATGCCGCTGCTTGTAATCAGTTTGTGCAATCTTCTTGCAACAGCTTACCAAGTGGTCCACTGTTTCTTCAGCTTCTTTGCATAGGCGGCACTTACTGTCTGTTGCTGTCTTCTCAATTTTGACTTTGTATGCATTTGTCCTTAAGGCTTGGTCTTGTGCAGCCAGAATTAGTCCCTCGGTCTCTTTCTTCAATTTTCCTGCTCTTAGCCATTGCCAGGTTTTATTATTATCTGCTTTCCCAGCTATTTTTTTCATGTATTGGCCATGTAGTGCTTTGTCTTCCCATGCCTCTATTCTGTTCTTCATTTGGTCTTTCTTGTAGGCCAGTTTGGTCTCTCCAGTAGTTAGTAAGCCTTCCTGATATACTAATTTCAGTGCATCTTCATCATTGTTCTTCAGATATTCTTCCAAAGCCATTTTTTCTTCTTCAACCATCTGATGTACTTGTAGCATTCCACACCCACCTATTTGCCTTGGTAGATAAAGTCTATCAATGTCACTGCGTGGATGAAGGGCATGATTCATTGTCATTATTTTTCTGGTCTGCCTATCCATTGCTTTTAGTTCTGCTTGAGTCCAGTCCACTATTCCAGCTGTGTACCTAATGACTGGGATTGCCCAGGTGTTGATTGCCTTTATGGTATTTCCTCCATTGAGTTTGGACTTTAAGATCTTCTTCACTCTCTTGATGTATTCACCTCTAATCTTTTTCTTGACTTCAGTGTGCTTGATGTTGTCAGCTTGAAGGATACCCAAGTATTTGTAGTACTCTTCCTCATCCAGACTCTTAATGTTATTTTCGTGGGGCATCTTGATTCCTTCAGTTTTCATTATTTTTCCTTGTTTGATAGTAAGTGTGGCACATTTGTCCAAGCCAAACTCCATTACAATATCTTGGCTATATATACGGACAGTGTTGAGCAGCGATTCTATTTCAGATGATGTTTTTCCATACAGCTTCAGATCATCCATGTAAAGGAGGTGGGATAGTCTGGCAGATGTTTTTGATGTTTGATAGCCATGTCCTGAGTTATTCAGTATTGTTGACAGAGGAAACAGTGCAATAACAAATAGTAATGGTGATAATGAATCTCCTTGAAATATTCCTCTCTTGATATTAACCTCTCCCAGCCTCTCACCATTGATCTGCAATTGTGTCTTCCATTGTGCCATCGATCTTTGCACAAATTTTCTGATGTTTCTACTGACTCCTGTTATTTCTAGGCACTTTATTATCCAATCATGTGGCAGAGAGTCAAATGCCTTTTTGTAGTCAATCCATGCCACATTCAGGTTGGTCTTCCTTCTCTTGCAGTTTTCCAAGATCATTTTGTCTATTAGGAGTTGATCTTTTGTTCCTCTGCTATTGGGGCGGTTTCCTTTCTGCTCAGGTGGAAAGAGATTGTTTTCAACTAGATGCTGTTGTACTGCATCAGCTACCACACCAGTTAGTAATTTGAAAGTTGTTGGTAAGCAGGTAATTGGCCTGTAGTTACCTGGTGTTGCCCCTTTTGCTGGATTTTTCATTATTAGGTAGGTTTTCCCAGTTGTTAGCCACTTTTCAATTTCTCCTCCTTGTAGTATATTGTTGAACTGTTTGGCAATGAGTGGGTGTATAACAGTTAGATGTTTCAACCAAAACCCATGCAGTTCATCTTCACCTGGTGCTGACCAATTTTTGATTTTCTTTGCTCTTTTTTCTACCATTTTTGTTGTTATTACTAGTTCTTTCATTTCAACTTCTGTTTTATTTGCATCCACCTCTTTTAACCAAGCCGCATCCTTGTTGTATTTCTTTGGGTTATCCCATATCTGCTTCCAGAACTGCACTGTTTCTTCCTTGTCAGGTACTGACTGATTCCTTGCAGTTTCTCCATTGATGGATTGGTAGAAACGTTTCTGATTGGATTGAAATTGGAGGTTCTGCCTATAGTTTGCAATTCGAGCTTCATATCTACTGATTTTCCTGGCTATAGCTGTTATTTGTTGCTTTATTATTTCCAGTGCTTCCTTGATCTTCCTTGTTTCTAAGTGGTATTTCTTGATTAGGTATTCTTTGGTCTTCTTGTTCTTCAGCTTCTTTTCTTTCATCTGTTCTAGCTTGCTTGCATGTGATCTTAACTTGCTGATCTTATTTTCTAGTCTAACCTTCCATTTTTCTGGTGCACTGTTTGTTTGTTTTTCTTCTTTGTTGATTTTGCATCCCAGGTATTCTGTTATAACTGCAGCTGTGCTGTACATTAGTTGGTTTGTTTCTTGCAGTGAATTGGTGCTTATACTTGATATTGCAGTATTTGCATCTTTTAATGCTTGTGCTAGCTGTTTCTTTGGAACAAGCTTCAATGCAGGTAGCCTTATTCTGTTGTTTTTGTGCTGTTCTAGATGCTCAGTTATTCTTTGTTTCAATTCTTTTATTTCTTTAGTTAGAGGGTTTTGTTCTTCCTGAGGAGAGGTGCCTGGTTTCCAAATGAGAACAGTTGTATATCTCTGCTGGATTCCTTCACTGCCAACTCCCCCTGGTTTGCCTCTACATTCTGAATTACTTCTGGTAAGGCTTTGATTTCTTTGCCCTGGGTAAACCTTTGCAGTTCGTCCAATTCTGTTTCTGTGAATACTTTATTTTGTATTATAAATCGGCGTTGATCTGCTAGTCTCTGTTCTGTTATTTCTGATTCTGGATGTTGTTCTTTCCAGAACTGGTGCATTCGTTTTAGATATCCTCTTCTTGTTGGACTTGATCTGTAGTAACAGATCATTATTTCTTTGTTTTCCATCACTGTGTATCTGCGACGGGTAAAGACCTTTTCTTCCAGTAGTTCTGCAGCTGCTGGCCCTGGTTGCTCAGCCAACAGTCCTGAGTCCTGTAACCCATTTTTCAACAGATATCCAGGAACTCCAATATCTAGTGCGGACCTTGTTAACCCGGGCGACGTCCGAGCCGGTATGGCATTCTGAAATTTACATCTCACCATATTTTTTATGGGAGAGACACTCTTTGTCTGACTCCTCTGATGAGACCTGTCCAGTATGGTTGAACCTCTGGCATAGCTCTCATCTTCCTCAGAGTACACAAGCCCCACAACCACGTCAAGGTCTGGATAGTGGACGTGGCAGTGCCTGGAGATAGCAGAATAGAAGAGAAAGAACTGGAGAAGATAACAAAATACAAAGACCTACAAATAGAAATAGAAAGACTGTGGCAAAAGCAAGCAAGAGTAGTACCAATAGTCATAGGCGCCTTGGGTGCAATCCCAAAACAACTGGAGCACCACTTGAACACCATTGGCATTGACAAATTCGCTATTAGTCAGTTGCAAAAGGCGGCTTTACTAGGAACTGCTTCCATCCTGCGACGATACCTGTAATACCATCAAACATCCACATCTGCCTATCCCAGGTCCTGGGTAAGGACTCGATAGGTGGACAAAATGCCAAATCCAGTCTGAACATCTGACTGACTGTGCGATGATCCATAATAATAAAGTTGGAAGGGACCTTGGAGGTCATCTAGTCCAACCCCCTGCTCAGGCAGGAAACCCTATACCATTTCGGACAAATGGCTGTCCAGTCTCTTCTTAAAAACTTCCAGTGTTGGAGCATTTACTGCTTCTGGAGGCAGGTTGTTCCACTGATTAATTGTTCTCACTGTCAGGAAGTTTCTCCGTAGTTCTAGGTTGCTTCTCTTCTTGCTTAGTTTCTATCCATTGCTTCTTGTCCTGCCTTCAGGTGCTTTGGAAAATAGCTTGATTCCCTCTTCTTTATGGCAGCCCCTGAGATATTGGAATACTGCTATCATGTCCCCCCTTGTCTTTCTCTTCCTTAAAATTAACCCACATACTCCATTAAGCCATTTTCTTCAACTCAGCAAATGGTTGATGCTCAGCCATCAAAAACCTAGCCACAGTCAACACTGACTAAGCCTGGCATATTTGTCATAGATCTCCTTTAATTGGTCCCGTAAATGTACATAATGACTTTCCTATTGAGGGACAGAGGGGAGATCTTTAAACACCTGCCATTTTTTTTCCCAACAGAACACCCATCACAACAACAACAGGCCTCAAGATATGTTCCTGCTGGGGGTGGAAGAAGAGACAACAGTCCCCAGAAATTCAGCACCACACTGCAAACAGTGCCAAAAGATATGAAGAAAAGAAAGGTGATACGTTTGTGATAATTATGGAACATAGTCTGCATTCCCAGCCCTGCATTCCAGAGGACCAAGAGGCAGTGAAATTTAGATAGTTTGGACGAGGGTCCAAACTAGATAGAGGACGAGGGTCAAAACAGAAGTTCTCCGAGTGTATCTTTAATGATCAAGTAGTTGCTTTACTTTGGCCAGATTTAATAATAATAATAGTAAAGTTGGAAGGGGCCTTGGAGGTCATCTAGTCCCACCCCCTGCTCAGGCAGGAAACCCTATACCATTTCAGACAAATGGCTGTCCAGTCTCTTTTTGAAAACTTCCAGTGTTGGAGCATTCACCACTTCTGGAGGCAAGTTGTTCCACTGGTTGATTGTTCTAACTGTCAGGAAGTTTCTCCTTAGTTCTAGGTTGCTTCTCTCCTTGCTTAGTTTCCACCCATTGCTTCTTGTCCTGCCTTCAGGTGCCTTGGAAAATAGCTTGACTCCCTCTTCTTTGGGGCAACCCCTGAGATATTGGAAGACTGCAATCCTGTCCCCCCTCGTCCTTCTCTTCATTAAACTAGACATATCCAATTCCAGCAGCTGTTCCTTATATACTTTAGCCTCCAGTCCCCTAATCATCTTTGTTGCTCTTCTCTGTACTCTTTCTAGAGTCTCAGCATCTTTTTTGCTTATTTTTGTTTATAGATGAGGAACAATAAAGGAAATTGTATGGAAGAACCTCAGTGAGTTATTCTTGAGTTTTGGACCTTAGAGCTCTTTTCCCATAAAATCTCCAATACTGCTGATCTGCCTACTCAGAGGACCAGGAGCAGGTTAATAATAATAATAATAATAATAATAATAATAATAATAATAATAATAATAATAATAATAATAATAATAATAAATGTAGTGACAAGGACCACATAATCCCTTTTTACTAATAAAGGAGAATATTTGTATCTCAGAGTTGAAATGGGAGGTCCTTGGTGCTCTCTGAGCTTGATTGCTTTCTTGCAGACATTTCATGACCCAAATAAAGGAACATCAGCAATGCTAGTGACTAGGATTAGCACTGATGATGATCCCTAGTTTGGGTAATGGACACCTGCAAGAAAACAACGAAGCCCAATGAGTCCCAAGGACTCCTCAGACCCCTCTTTGTATGTATGCTGTGTGTAATACATATACAAAAAATGGTGGACCTACAGTTGCATGCTCTCTTGATATTTTCCCATTCCCAATTTAGCTTATCCATTTTCATTTGGCTCCTAACTTCACTTTTTAGGTCAATGTTCTCCTTTGGTGTAGACCAGGAGTAGGCAACCTTGGCTCTTTTATGACTCGTGGACTTCAACTCCCAGCATAGCTGACTCAGGAATTCTGGGAGTTGAAGTGCACGAGTCATAAAAGAGCCAAGGTTGCCTACCCCTGGTGTAGGCAATGATCAGCAAGAACAACATCTAAAAATATGTCTCTAAGACGCAGCACTGGCTCTTCTTTTTTAAATGCCTCACTCCAAAATAAGGGCTTTTGCCACGCCGTCTATAATACAAATGACGAAATAAAACTCTAAGCCATTAAAGGACACAATAAAACATATGGCATTTTCTCTCTGCCATCAATCTTCTGCGAAGCCAAATCATCCTTGACTTTCCTTAATCCTTTTTAAAAAGTGTGAATTAGTGGAAATCATCACCTCTTCGACAGTGAGTTGAGTAGGTTAATAATCTGTCATTAAAAGGAACCACAAGGAGAAATTATTCCAATTTAGGTTGCTCGCTCAGGCAAGATTTTAAGAGAACTACATTCTTCCAGTAGTTCTGAACATTTCTAGCAATATTCCTGCATCAGAATAGTCTTCTGCTCTGCTGTCTTACTCTGAATTCTTTCCTCACTTCTTTCTTGCCTCCAAAATTAAAATTAATTTCAAAACTGGACTACATATATTTGCCTGCAATTCCTCCAATTCATCTAATTTCTCTTGGACAATTAAACTTTCACACTGAAGAAAAAAAAATACAGAAATGGTGTTGTTGTTGTTAATTGCGAAGTCGTGTCCGACCCATTGCGACCCCATGGACAACGTTCCTCCAGGTCTTCCTGTCCTCTACCATCTTCTGGAGTCCATTTAAGTTCACACCTACTGCTTCAGTGACTCCATCCAGCCACCTCATTCTCTGTCGTCCCCTTCTTCTCTTGCCCTTGATCTTTCCCAGCATTAGGCTCTTCTCCAGTGAGTCCTTCCTTCTCATTAGGTGGCCAAAGTATTTGAGTTTCAACTTCAGGATCTAATGATGTTGTAGGTATAACTATATAACTGTCAGGAGGTTTTGTTTCTTCAATGCCACACCAAATACATACGTGTACAGTTAGTCCTTGGCTTATGACCGGGTGCTTAGTAGCCAATCTTAGCTATAACAGACCTATCTTGGGTCTATCTACAACCCAGATTTGAAATTCCGACAGTCCCCCACACTCTGTGGCCACATGACTGTACTCTGGACACTCAGCAATGCAACCACATTTACAGCTGTCTGCAGCTTCCTGCAATCATGGACTGCAATTGCGTTTTAAGTGTTGACAAAACTATTGTAAAATGCTTTTGCTTTCATTTAAAAACCAAGCATTCACTTCTGGTTTTTGGCAAAACTGTGCCTCTAGTGAACCATTCCTGTTCTTAATGCCTGCGGCACTTGCTTAATTACTGTGGTTTCACTTAACAACCATGGTGATTTGCTTAATAACCACTGCAAAAAAGGTCGTAAAATTAGGTTAGTCACATGACTGACCCATTTTACAACTGTGGCAACAGGCTCCGTTGCAATCATAAGTCGAAGACTACCTGTACAGCACTAAATTTGTTGTAAGCCTGAATTACATACACTGCATGCTTTTTTTTGAGGGGGGGGGGTGTTGTTTCTGTTTTATTCAGGTCATACTTTTTGCTAACCTCTTCTTGCACTCATAGGATGAGAACAAACAGTTCAGGAAACAGTTGTGTTGGATGGTTTTTAAAAGCAGAGCTTTTGAGTGACCCTGGAATGTCCATCTATCTTCCTTTTCCCACTCGGCTTGAGTCAGTCCGTCCCTGACTTGCACTCTTTGGACAATACACATGAACGTGTATTCTAGTGTAATCATAGAAGTAAAAAAAAATAAGGCCAAAGCTTGCAGCAAACTGGAGGTGCACATTTTCCCAAAGAAACCCAGAAATGAGAAAAATACAAAACAATGAAGGGCTTCTTTACACCATATCTCTTTTGGAACGTAGGCTGTATAAATCAGAGCTAAATTTGGATGAAGCTTCTTTTGGAAGCATCTGTCTGCAGATTGTATTTGTGTGCTTGCATGGTTTCGCTTCTGCTGTGGAAAACTTTTAAATCCCACACTAAAATAGTGAGTTGCGAGCATTGCCAACTCTCAGCCAGTGCTGATAATCTCCCCACCAAATTCTAGACCAGAAAGGGATTCAGTGCTTAGACAATATCCCAGAATATACTACAGACTGGCTACGTTTCATCCATATGGCTTATTATATTAAAAGCTTATTATACCATCAGTGCTGCAGAGAAGTTGCCCTTTGCGTATGTTTACTTGTGCTCATAAATCCCTTGTGCCCATATGCTCAGCTCAGACTAATGACTTCAACAATAGACAGATCAAAACTGTTGTTTTCCAGCACTGTGGTCCAGGAACAATGCCAAGAAATGGAATCTGGAAGTTTCCTTCCTTTGAAAGACTGAGTAAAATCTAGTCTCTGGAACTAAATTGGGCCTGGGAGTTAAGATGGAGTTAACTCTACTATCTTGTTTGCATGGCTGCATGCCTTGTGAGGCATCTTCTGTTTTCTGGAAGGAAAATCCTTGCAGTCAGCTCAAAAATGTTGCCAGTTCATTTTTTATTTCTTTTTCAGCCTTCGAGCCAATGTTGATTCCTGACAACTGCCTGGAGAAGTCCCTGCAGTTTTCTTGGCAAGATTTTTGAAGTGGTTTGCCTTGCCTCCAATTCTTCCTAGAAGAAGGACTATTGCAAGGTGTTCCAGTTGGCTTTGTGCCTAAGGCAGGACTAGAACTCACAGACTCCTGGTTCCTGAGCTGGTGCCTTAACCAGTGGTGGGATTCAGCCGGTTTGCACCAGTTCAGCAGAACCGGTAGCTAATTTTTTGTTGCCCAGGCCCAGAATGGACTTCTGGAAGCTGCATCCACACAAAGAACCAGTTGTTCACATATTAGAATCCCACCACTGGCCTTAACCATTACACCAAACTGACTTTCTCTCTTTTCATTTACAGATCTAGAATACCCCTTCCAGAACAATGTTCATGTGGATGCTACATCTCAGAAGGTTTATAGTAAGCTGACATACTCATTTATAACACCAAAAATCCCCACATATTTCAAAACACAAACATCAACCCACATCTCATCTTCTTGAATTGTTCTTCGCTGATGAAAAGCTATAGGATGGGACCTGGACTGTACAGTACTTAGATGAGAAGCTACAACAACAAAAAAGAGCTGCAGGTCAGACTGGATTTGTCCATAAAAATCATCAAGTATAGAGCTTGATACAAAACAGAGTGAGAGAACTAAGGAAGAATGAATGAATGAGTTCATTACAAAAAGAGATTGATGTACTAATATCTTTCCTATTATGAATAGAATAGAATAGAATAGAATAGAATAGAATAGAATAGAATAGGTTGGAAGGGACCTTGGAGGTCTTCTAGTCCAACCCCCTGCTCAGGCAGGAAACTCTATATCATTTCAGACAAATGGTTGTCCAATCATTTCTTAAAATCTTCCGGTGTTGGAATATAAACCTCTGGAGGCAAGTAGCTTTGGTGGTGCAGTGGTTAGAATGCAGCATTGCAGGCTAGCTCTGCCCACAGTCAGGAGTTTGATCCTGATGGAGCTCAAGGTTGACTCAGTCTTCCATCCTTCTGAGGTCAGTAAAATGAGGACCCAGATCTTTGAGAGCAATATGCTGTAAACCACTCCGAGAGGGCTGTAATATACATACATAAGCGGTATATAAGTCTGCTATTGGTATTACTAAAATAAAGACAGGAAAACTGAGGATATGCATGGAAAAATTCACCTCTTCCTTCCGTGGTAAAAGGGTTATAGGCAGCAGTCCTAAATCTGGCCATAGCCTAGGAACAGTCCCAACCTGCTACATCATTTTCCAAGAGGACATCTTTCTCCATGAACTATGAGAACATTTTCAGGAATGAGACCTGAGTCACAAAGAGCCAAGTCTTCAATCCTCTTCACCTCTCTTATATTTACACAGTTTTGTCCTTCTGCTGAAGCACTACATATACTTAACATTTCCGTGTCTCTTCCTTTTATAATTCCACTGTCCGTGAATCCAAATTTACTCAACAGCTATGAAGGTATTTTCATTTGAGGATGGATTATTGGAACATATACCTCCACCGTATAATATTCAAAGAAGGCATTATCTAAAGGAACAAGTAATCCTAATATAAGACATGACGATCACAAGGAAATAAAACCATTCCAGGTATATTTAGCAACGACGCAACCTTCTGCAAAAGTAAAGTGCACGGCAATTAATAATGCACTTTCCACATGCAGCTGAAGAACAGAGAGAACCAAATGAGCTTTAATATTCTTCATAGATCATTCTCACTATGACTAATTCAAGTGGAACTTGTTCAGACACATGTTTCTCCCAAATGTGGACCATATTTGTGCAATTACCTTACAACCTCATTGTCCTGTTCTGTCCTTGTTTGTGTGTCATGAAATATTTTTCCCTGTATTTTTTTTACTCCTCTTGTCCAATCTGATGGAAAAGAAATCAATCTGGTTAATTCTACTGGAAGGTTGGGGTTTTTATAACCCATTAGACTTGGTTAAATGGAAAAGGAGAAAGCCAATTTGGTGTGGTGGTGAAGGGTTAGGATTAGCTAGAAACGGGAACCAGAAGTTCCAAGCCAGCTGGATGACCTTGGCCCATCCCTCTTTCTCAATCCTAGGAAAAATCAGATGGAAAATCACTTCTGAAATCTTGCTTAGCAAACTCCAGAGGCTTTTTCCAGGCAGTTGGCAATAGACAACACTTTGACTTGAAAGAGCCCAAAAAACCAAACCAACGAAGAATAAGCAAGGGTTCGGGTTAGAGTATGTAAAGTGTGGTACATCAACCCAATAATATGGTTTCTTTGCAGGATTTTATATTGTGTCAACAAAATAGCTGTGGAGTGATAGCCTGGGTTTTTCATTTCATTTTGGGGGGACCATAGTGTCAAAACCCCTTATGACAGCACACAACCAGGGGAAAAAAATTATGTGGAGTTTTATCGAGAAGGTTTAATGAAAGAAAGGTAAAAAAAAAAAGACACAGAACCTTGGAGAGAAATGAATATTGGAAATAAACAAAGGTCTACCCATCATGTGTTAGTGAATTCATCAAGATGGGAATCTCTGAATGGCTTAAACTTCTTTCTCCCAGTTTGCTTAACTGAATGGCTAAAGATACTTATCTACATGAAACTTCCACCATCTCTTTCTTTGCCATGTTTTGAAATATATATATTTTTCCTGACACAAGCTCTCTTACATCTAACCATTTTGGCAAGTACAACTTCTTAAAATAAGTTTAAATTGAGTTAGGCTTAAACTTCATTCCCTGGAAAAGAAACTGCTGTAATAACAGTTAAGACATTATTCTCAAATAAAACTTAATGGCTGCAAAGGACCCGGTTCCTCAAGTGAAATTTAGATACTTCAAGTCTAGCATGATGGCATCGTTGAATGTCTTTCTGTTTCCAACCTCATTCTACTTCATCAGAAATCCTTCAACTTCATTGGGTAATAATCTAATGCAGAGGCACGGAACTCTCCTGCTCATCAAACCATGAGACTAGTAACTTCTCATTGTATTCAGAAGGTGCCTGGGAGAATGTCACTCATGCAATATCTCTTGGACCTCTGACAGTCAAGGATGTGAGACAAAGGAACAGCAGGAGAAAAGTGGCCGAGATTATCCACTGGGGTACAGTTTTATTCAAACCATTTCAAAATATATACTAAACAGTGGTACGAAAATGCTGCTGATTGTGAAAAAATTCTTGAGATCATTTAGAACAATGGTGGAGAACCTATGGCATGGGTGCCAGAGGGGGTACTAAGAGCCCTCTCTGTGGCACGCGCACCATCACCCCAGTCCTAGGTTTTATAAAACCTTTTCACTTTAGGCCTCCGCTGCCGTGTGCAAAAAAAAAAAAAAAAGTTTCAATCAATCAGTCAATTTCAACTTCTCGTGGGAAAAAAAAAACATCTTGCAAAGTTGGAATTGATTGATTGAACTTTTTAGTCCCACCCGGTCTGCTGTTACCACTGCAGCCACACCCAGCCAATGGGCCACGCCCACCCAATTGGTCACACCCAGCCAATGGGCCATACCGATGCATAAGTGAGTTTTGGGTTGCAGTTTGGGCACTCGGTCTGTAAAAGGTTTGCCATCACTGATTTAGAACATAGAATGTAGAATAATAAAGTTCTACAAAGAGACCTTGAAGGTCTTTTAATTGAGATCTGGACAAATGGCTGTCAGATAATGTTAAAATTCAAAGTCTCCTCATACATAACTGATATATTTCTTTTTCCTTGTGACATTACAGAAGCATTTTCTGCTCTTGGCTGAAGGTGTCACACACATTTTCCCTTCTCAGGTGACCCTGAGGACACAGGTAAACCTCCAAAATGGTTTCAATGACTCTCTAGAGCAACTGTGTCAAACTCGCTGCATCACGTGACGTATCGTGACTTTTTTCCTCTTGCCGGAGCTGGGGTGGGTAGTTTCCCCGTGATGCATTCTGCCCACAGGCTGGCAGTTTGAGACCCCTTCTCTAAAGGAATGCAAATGACCATCTGTCTATAAGCAATGGAAATCCTTCTACTCCCCACCATCTAGTCCAGTGGTTCTCAACCTTTTTAATACCGCGACCCCCAACCAGTCGTAAGTCGAGGACTACTCAACTGGTGCAGCACCATTTGCAGAATGGGACTTTTGGTGGGCTCAGCAGGGCAGAGACAGCCTGGACAATTCCTATTGGCTTTTGAAAGCCAATAGAATTAGACTCTATTCAAGAGAGTCTATTCTATTGGCTTTCAAAAGCCAATAGAATAAAAGGGAGTAGCACAGCTAAGGAAAAGGGGGAAAAAAATGGTGGACTGCGTTGTTTGGCGACCCCCGTGGAATGGTCTTTTGACCCCAAATGGGGTCCCGACCCACAAGTTGAGAACCACTGATCTAGTCAGAGCTGAAGAAGCTTCAAGGATGAGAAGCAAAATGTCTTCAAAAGAAACACAAGAAAGTCCAATTGCCTCCTGAAAAAAAAAAAAAAACATCTTTGGGTCTCTAACCAAATGTTAGTGCTAACAGGCAAGCACATCAAGACATCAATGCTGGGTGCTTATTTTTCAGCATGAATGCACAAAGTTGTAATACGGGCAGTGCTTAAGATGCTAATACATAGTAGAAATCAAAGACCGTGGTTAAGGATGGCGAAGAGAAACATTTCATGGGTGGTATTTCATTCCTAGGTGGAAGAGGCCAGAGAAAGCAATTAAGGTTTCCTTTTAATTTATGGTGCTTTCAAGCCTATGATAATTGATATAAATAAACTCTGGATTTTGGGATACACATCCTGCTTTTAAAAATTGGCTATAATGTACTTTGCTTTCCAAAAGAGCTAGTAGGTAGGACCCGGAAATCCCTTTTCTGAAATTCTAGATATCAGTTCCTATACAAGATACACCAAAGACTTCTTCTGGTTTATCGAAGTTTTCTATAGCCTACTTTGGGGAAGAAACTATTGTTCAGTAGTATAGAGTATGTGGAGAAGAGCAACAAAGATGATAATGGGTCTGGAGGCTAAATCTTATGATGAACGGTTGAGGGAGCTAGATAGACATGTCTAGCCTATCAAAGAGAAGGACTGGGGGGAATGATAGCAGTCTTCCAATACTTAAGGGGCTATCACAAAGAAGAGAAGATTGATTTATTCTCCAAAGCACCAGAAGGCAGAACGAGAAGTAACACAGGGAAGCTTGTTAACAAGGGATCCAATCTAAAAGTAAGGAGAACTTTTCTGACAATGAAAACAATTAACTGATGGAATAATTTGCCTTCTGGAATTGTGGATGATCTATCACTAGGGGTTGTCAAAAATAAACTAGACAGCTATTTGATTAGGATGGTATAAGACTTCTGCCTTGCACAGGGATTGGATTAGAAGACCTCAGAGTTTTTTTTTCCAGCCCTATGATTCTATGCTCTATGTAGCATGGGTGGAAAGTCAGGAAGTACTGAGCTAAAGAGATCCCTGGTCTGTCTGATAAGGCAGTCACATATAATCTTAAAGTCCTAAACTTCCCCCTTAAGAACAGGTAAATATCTTGGAAACAAATATTCAACACGGTATGTATTGCTGAAAATATTCGGTGACATCCATGTAAGTATCCCCACTTTTCAAACTCCTAAGCAGCAGACTTGGAAAGATTTTCATCCTTCTCACAGTGGAGAAATGGTTGGTGAAGATGACAGAACTTGCAGAGATGGCTAAATTAACTTCTTGGATTAGAGAAAAGAATATCTACATTTTTGGCTGACTGGAAACCTCTTACAGACTTTGGGCATGAAATAGAGAAAAAAAAAGCACTTATGAATTGTGGTTTAGATGATTAGAAAAAATGGATAATAGAAAAAAGTGTGCCTTTTTATAAGTATAGCGTAAGAGACAACTTTGTAATCATATCTATATTTGTTGCAAAGGAAATCAGAAATTTCTTTATTTTTACATCTTTGCCCTCTCTCTGTGTGTGTTTCTTTGTTCTGTGTTAGTTTCGGTTAATTTTTACATTCTCATTAAAAATGTTAAATATATGTATGCATAATTACACAGAGAGACCCATAAACAGCAACTGAAATAAAGGAAGGGTGAGAAGTCAAAAGCACGTATCAAGGTCCATGGTTAAGCAAGCCACACCTCGATCCAACATATATCCAAGTCAGGCCCCCTAACCATTCCCTTAATTTCAACCACTTTGGCTGAAGGCATCATATTTCTCTCCCACTTCTTCATCCCCTCCTCTTTTCTGTCTGGTTGAGTTCATCCAATACACTTAACTGGCCGGTTACATGCCTACCAGCTGCCTTTGTACAATATGCTAAGCTTGATTAGCTTCAGCCCTGTTAGTTATTTTAAGGCTTAATGAGTTGTGCAAAACCAGGTTGTTTCGTTCTTTTACGGTTTGGTGCATTGTGCAAGACAGAAAATGGGATCGTTTGGTAATTGAAAGAAACTTGTTGCGTTCTCGCCCTTACCTCCTCTTGATCCTATAGGCTGCTTGGGACAATGTTTGATTGGCAGATGCCTTTATCATGGCTTTGCCTTGAATCAAAGCTTTTTAAACAAGGAGATGAGGTAGTTTATATTTTCTTTCTTTTCTCTTAAAAAAAAAACAATCAAAGAAACCCACAAAATAACATCAGGAGGGTGAGTGGCCTCTTAAAATAATAGCCATTTTCTTTGGGCAGGTGGGCTTTTCACCCTGACCTTCTCCACCTTCCATTGCTCTGTTTCCATAATCTGCTACAGGGAGTCGGGAGTTCTCTGTTGCAGCATGATTAAAGCCAGCCTTTTTGCAGCTGGTAATAAAATCCTCTCCATGAGGCCTTCATTACAACCTCACCAAATTGGGGGGGAAAAAAAAAGGCTAGCAAAGAGATTTAAGACAGGCAAGAAAATGGGGAGAGGAAAAAAAAAACCCTGATCTCAGCAAAATCCCAATGTAAATGAGCAGTTAAAATTTCCACAAGTTGACATTATAGTCATAAAATGCAACATATGAGAGCCATTGTTAAGAGTCAAAGAAGTCCCCTCACCCCATTAAAGGAAATGAAGTTTAATACTGTTGTGTCCTGAGCCTGCAAAGGCAGGCTCGGGACGGACGTTGCAACGGTCCCGGGCAGTTGTAAGCTACCCGGGACCAGACTGAGTGGCGCCGGCTTTGTGCGCATGTGCGAGGCGTGGAAGCGCGCCAGAATGTTACCTTTGTACTCAGGGATTCTATTAAAGGAGTCAGAGAGGCCTGCGAGCCTCAGAGCTGTGACGGAGAGAGAACTACTGAAATAAAGGGCTGTTGGAATTACAGAATGTGCTGTATTCATTCGCCGTTGACTCGAGGACTCAACAAATATTATTAGAAATCATGATTATCATGATTGCCCTTCCTTCTTCCCTTCCTCTCAATTATCCAACTCCTTCCTTCCTTCCTTTCTTCCCTCCCTCCCTCTCTCCCTCCCTCCCAATTTTGTTTTAGTCCTCCACTAGCTGGTGTTTATTAGCTTATTACCCATAGATAGTTTAATGTTGTGTTGAAGTCTATTGCAGTGTTTCTCAGCCTTGGTAAGTTGAAGATCTGTGGACTTCAGAATTTTGGCTGGGAATGCTGGCTGGCTGGGGAATTTGGCGTGTTGAAGTCCACACATCTCCAAATCCGGGTGTAACGTGATTACAGATATTTTACTATTTCTTCACATTGTAACACAGGTGCTTTAATGGTTCTTCTAGGCCACCTTGAGTGAAGCTGGCAGTATGTGGATTTAATAAGTAATTTTAAAGTTGGGGTCATCAGAATGTTGTGTCTGAAATAAATTAATCTACTGGAAAGTCCCAAAAGAGCTACTGTACCATTTGGATTTCAATTTTCTACAGCTTCTGCACTGAAGTCCGCTACTGAAAATTGAAAACATATATTTAGGGATACTATGCATTAAAGAAAATTATATCCCAAACACATGCATATTAAAACCGAGTAAAAAAGTATCAATGGTGCCATCAAAAGACAGAGGTTAAAGTTTCAAAGGTGTATGATATTTAGTTGGAGCAAGATATATGTTTAGCTAAAGATTTAGATCAGTGTAGAGTCATATTTAGAATTCTCCTGCTTAAAGATGTCCATGAAACAGAAGAGAAGGAACTGAAGGGAAAATTGGCCTCAATAGCATAAGGCTGCAGATAAATTGCTTATTTGGGCAAACTACTTCTCAGAGTCAGCATTAACTCTCTTGCCCACAGCTGAATAACTGGTAGACTGAATGTGGCCCTTGATCACTCTTTGACTGTGAGTTCATTCAACAGAGGCAAATGGACTCAGGTTAATGCTGTGGAACCCATCCATTGTCTTGGCATGCTGGATGAATCAGACAATTTGTTTCAGTCATTGTGTGGATTATTTGAGGGATACCAGGTGCTACAAAATGACAGTCAACTCAATCTAGGGATCAATATATTTTGCATGGATGCTGTCAGTGTTGTTGGCTGTTATTCATCCTAGATTCAAAGCCTAAAGAGTGAGAAAGATCTCTCTTTGGTACAGACAACCATCATACAGATGGACTCTCATTCAAGCTTTGGACAGTCTTAAGGAATGTAGACATTTGCAAGTCTAGGAATAAAATCATAGATTGCTTCTACCCAGCTGCTTTATCCTTCCTCTTGCCTTCATTGAAACACAAACTATCTAACTACATTTTAGCATAGACTGTTGAGTAAACACAACCAGTGTGTGGTTGCAGAAGAGGTCACAGTGGGAGACAATCTCACACAAGAACAGATCTATATTTTTAAGGAGGATTTTCTTTAGAAAGAAAGTATCTGCAGCATATATTGGTCACAATGGCTTTGTGAGTCTCTATTTTTCAAGTGTTTTATTGAAAATAATGGTAGCATTTCTTTAACAAGTTATGCACATAGAATTAATCCACTTTCTGGCTTTGTCCTAAATCAACACGGACAGAAAGAAGCTTCTGGAACAGAACTGTTCAAATGTGTTGCGTGAAACGCAGCCCCTGAGTACCACTTCTTAATTTTGTGGAAACTCTGGTATTTGTTTTGGGTTCTTTTCTTCAGATTCTGATTGATGTCCCTTCTATTTGAAATGTGAATGAATGGATGAAAATCAGAGTGCATAAATATTTTTTTTTTTAAATCTAGAAACGAGAGCTACTGGTACTTAACTCCTGCCTCTCATGCCAATAATGCTCTCCTTTCCTGCATGCACAACCCAAAATGTCATGAGTAGCATGCGTTCTTGTTTTGCTTTTGTTTTGTTTTCCAATTGAGTCCGTAGAGATAATTTGTAGAGGCAGGGGAAAACAGTAGAAAACTGAGAACCAGTACATTGAACAGCACCAGCAAATCTGCTATTAGACCTCAAATTTTTATTTTTATTTTTTGAATACAGGGCCTTAAAAAGCAACAGATTTGTAAGTTCTTCCAGCAAGGGTTTGGAGTTAAGCCACTTGCTTTCAGATTCAAGACTCAGCAGGAAACTGCTGATGTGAATAGAGTAGAGTAGAGTAGAGTAGAGTAGAGTAGAGTAGAGTAGAGTAGAATAGAATAGAATAGAATAGAATAGAATAGAATAGAATAGAATAGAAGCTGGAAGGGACCTTGGAGATCTTCTAGTCCAGCCCCCTGCTGAAGCAGGAGAACCTATACCAGACAGGTGATTGTCTAGTCTATTCTTAAAAATTTCCAGTGATGGAATGCACATGATTTCTGGGTATAAGCTGTTCCACTGGTTGATGGTCCTCACTGTCAGGAAGTTTCTCCTTAATTCCAGGTTGCTTCTCTCCTTGACCAGTTTCCAACTGTTTTAACCTATCCCTCAAGAAGAGCGGGAAATGATCAAGAGTCTTGCATCTTCTGACTTTTTTCAAGTCAGAGAGGAGCAGAGAGGAGAATGACCTACTCAAGCCACAGTGAAAAAAATGGACTGTAGGGTTACTCTTGCCCCATTTCTTTCCAGTGAGAAACATCTTTTGAAGGCCATGTCTACTTTCAAGGATCCTGTTTCTCCTCTTCAGATTCTCAAACTTTTCTCCAGATTGTAGCTCTGACAGTGCATCATAGCACATATGGATATAGAACAGAGGTCTCCCTTCTTTTCCAACCCTCGGTATTCAAGACCTTTTTTTCAAGTAGAGGAGCATTCATCATATTACCGCTAAAAAGGTATGAATGAAGTAGGTGAACAGGATGTGACTTTTTGACAGTGCTAATAAACAGCTTTCTTCAAATCCTGCATGTTCAGATTACTTTCTGTAGCTCTGGGGATAACAGTGACCTTCTGCCTTCTGCTTCCCCAAATTGTGCAAGACTATTAAACGTTTCTCCTGGAACTGAACCAAAGTATTTCTATCTTTTGTAGCAACTGCCACCCAGGGTGCGCTATCAGTGCAGAACAATTCTGACCTGGCCTTGGTTAGTGAAAGGGGAAATTGTGACATGTCTCACAGAGGCAATAACAATGCTTTTCTGTTGTTGCAGCTCCAAATGGGGTTGGAAGTATTTTACAGACCATAAAAATGAGGGGAAATGATACAGTTATAATCTTCCTCACTTAGGCTATGCAATGGAAAATTCTGCGGGTTCATATGCAAACAATAAACTAAACAAGCCAGAGCTTTAATCTTTACTTGTAATCTGATTTGGAAAAGAGGGTCATGATGGCTACATTCACACAGCATGATTAACTTGGTTACTGAATTAATTTATCAGCAGGGATTGTGCAATGCAATTAAGTATGGACTGGATTTGTATAATGCCCTAGGTCAGCAGTTCTCAACATTTCGTTCACCACGGACTCCCCTTAAATGCCTTTTGTGGCCATGGGTCCCCAAGACTTAACTCAAGTGTTAAATCATAGCATTTCTTCAAATGCTATGATGACATTTTGCACCCCCCCAGGGGTCTGTGAACCACAGATTGAGAACTACTATCTTAGGTCATAAAAGAAACTAATCAAGACCAAAAGTATCCTTTTGTGCAGCACTGGCTTTATTGAGCATCTTGTATGTCCATATTGTTTAATAAATATAATATGTCCACACAGTATGTCCATATAGTTTAATAAGCATATTAAAGTATAATTGAACTACAAGTTAGAACATAACCATGGTGGCACCCCAGAACAAAAGAAAAAAAACCCACAACAGCAGCAGGTCTTCGGGCCCCATAATGTCCCAGATAAAATTCCATTTGTATGATTTGAAGAACACCTAAAAGGTCTGGAGAGATTTGTCCCTCTTGATTTTCTCTGTAAACTTCCTATTTATCAAACATACATGTTTTTAGATTTTTCCCCTCTCTAAAATTAATGTGACTGTATTGAACTTCTTTGGCAATTTTCTAGGACCATGTAATTTAACTCTGATAGCACTACAGTCAATGGTTCTCATTAATTCAATAGCAATCTTAAAACCTGTCAAGGTGGAGAAACACTGTGTCAGCTACCACCTTACAATGCTTGTGCTTTGCTGCTATGTGGTGACAGTCTGCCATGAATGTTGGGAGGGGGGAATGAAAGGGGGTGGGATACTCAGAGAAATGAAAGTAAATGTTGTATCGCCTTGAGACACTGCCTCAAGGTCACCCAACTGAAAGAACAAGAGAGCTGCATACCAAACTAGGCTTGGACTGACCATTATGAAAACATCTTGTCTCAACCTGATTGGACACAAAGGGTGGGCAATTAGAGCCAACTAAAGGGGGAAAGGTTGAATTTAGTAATTTTGGCATATGATTCTCAGTTCTGACTTTGCATTACTGCAACACACTTGGCTTCTAACAAAACTATACTTTTCTCAACCGCTGGAGCCAAGGATCATTTCTATTTAGAGGTTTAAGTTGTGCCAAGTCTGACACACTGCTGCATACAGAAACAGCATCCTTGTGCCCATATTGAACACATGTTTATCCAAATGAGGATGAAGATGATTGTGTTCATGACAAACGTTACTAAAACACATCTCATTTGGTTTATTTTTATTTGCTGCTGTTTTTAGGCGTAGAAGCTGCTTCAGTCATGTCTGATTCTTGATGTCTCCTTGAAATCATTCTCCATCTTATGGATACCTGAAACTTTGGTGTGAAAGGTAATGGCAGGTTTCTATCCTTACTTTAATTTGTGGTCCGATATTATTACCCACAATGGCCACCTTAGCATAAAATGCTTCAATAAGGCCATTAAATTTGGCAGCTTCATTTGTCAAGGAAGCTCATCACTGCTAGTTTCGATTTAATTACACGTTTGCAGCTTGCTTGAATTTGGATTACAGGTCAGTTTGTCCACAGATGATCCCTATGGCATGTAATGTCTCTTCCAAATCTTCCTTGCTCTCAGTCACAGCTTCAGAAATATTTCTCTGCTTGATCCACAGAATGGAAGATGCTCCTCTGGAGCAGAAAAAAAAAATGTTGCTGTGTTATAATTGCACTTTTTATTAAATACCTCGTTTAGGTTGGCATTAATTCATTAAAATCATGTTTGGTCCATTATGCAATCATTACAGCCAGATTTATTTCATTACACACATTCCTCTTTATTCCATTTGCTGCTTTCTCTTACATTATTTTGCTGATGGTAATGACTGTGGTGAGGTTGATTTTGCTTTGAGGTCTGCTGCTGCTTGGGTGCTACAATTTTTTTCCCCTGAAGCTCTACGAATGGTTTGATATATCCGAAAAATAATTTTTGAAGAAGTGCTCTGGCAAGTTTGTGCATCCAGCATCTTCCTGTTAATGATTAAGACCTCCTTTACTTCCTGCAGTCTTCCACGAAAGCCTGAACAAAAGATTTGGCTGCTTTAAAACTTCCTTTAATATTGTCGGAAGGCACTTAGCACCTTTAAGATGAGCGGACTTCAATTCCCAGAATTCCCCAGCCAGCTGTGGGAGTTGAAGTCCACTCATCTTAAAGGTGCTAACATTGGGAAACACTGATGTGCAGGAAATGTTCCTTATTTTTGATGGCTATTTTTTTCATATTTTGCAGTGCGATTTGCACTTTTAATAATTTCCTGATGCTATACACAATTCCAAAGAGCAAACATACCTGGCTGTTTGTACACAGGATTTTGGAAAGATTTGCCTTTATGCACTATGGTTTCTAGTCCTTGTGGATGTAGAGAGGAAAAAAAAAACTCCGAGGAACACAGGATCTGTTTTTAAACCTCAGGATCTAGAAAAAGACCCCGATGGCTTTTCAGCTAGTAGTAGAAAGGAGGTGTCCACACACACACTGCACAAAGAGGACACCTCATTTGAAGCTTTATACAGGAGATAAAAAATGCAAGTTTGTTTTTTTTCATTATCCTTTTTTTGTAAGCCATCTAGACCAGGGGTCCTCAACCTTGGCAACTTTAAGACTTGTGGACTTCAACTCCCAGAAGCTGGCTGAGGAATTCTGGGAATTGAAGTCCACAAGTCTGAAAGTTGCCAAGGTTGGAGACTCCTAATCTAGACTCACTGAAAGTGAGCGGGCGGCCACATGAATTCTCTAAATAAACAAACAGGCAGACTAGTACTTAAAGAACAGTCACATCAGACTAAAAAGAGAAATTTGTGTCCATCATCCTGGCCACAAAACCACAGAGCAGCTTCTTTCCCCAAGCATCTGCTCTGGAGAACACCTTTAAGTGTGATTAAAAGGGACAGCTGGGTTTTGTCTAAACATTTACCTTGTCTCTTTTCTGCAGCCTCCTCTGCTAAAGGTCATCCAAGATGAGATAAACAGGCTGTCATCAAGCTGGACCAATTCTGTCTGAGTTTTGAAGGCAATGTAAGACAAGGGCTTAATGAAGCTAGACAGTGCCAGTGAATCGCTGGAACAGATAAGCCCATCTATAATGCATTCCTTTCTTTGCACCTCTTCCCACCAGGAGCCTCCTAATCCCTTTAATTTAAAAACTTGGTTATTCCCTTGCTTGCTGCTTCTTCAACCTGGGTGGATTTCCTCCTCTGGGGCACTCACCCACGTTGCTCCCCTCTGTGTTCTGCTTCTCCTTTTGTCACTGCTTACGTTTCTTGCAGGTAAGCTCCCCCCAAGCTTCTCAATCTCCTTTCTGTCAAAGCACTTGCAGGCTCATCCAGTTCAGTGGTGGGATTCAAATATGTGAACAACCAGTTCTCTGTTTGGATGCCGCTTCCGGAAGTCCATTCTGGGCCTGGGCAACAAAAAATTAGCTACCGGTTCTGCCGAACTGGTGCAGACCGGCTGAATCCCACCATTGGCCCCACCCAAATTCTGGTGACTGGAGGGAAAATCCACAAAGTTCTTGTAGCAGTGGTTCAAAGAAAGAATGCCTTTGCCTCACCCCCCCCCCCATGATCTTGTTATGATTTCCTTGTTTAGTCTACAGCACGCTGGCTGGGGAATTCTGGGAGTTGAATTCCACACATCTTAAAGTTGTTGAGGTTGAGAAACACTGGTCTGCAGCCTCAGTCTCTCATCCATGTACTAAGCCAGTGGTGGCGAACCTATGGCATGCATGCCGGAGGCGGCACTCAGAGCCCTCTCTTTGGGCACGCGCACCTTCACCCTAGCAGCACCTCCCCCCATGCCCCCCCACCAGCAGGCCCCCCAGAGGAGAGTCACCCCCGGGTACAGCCCATGCAGAGCAGCGCAGCCAAGGACATGGCAGCCGGACAGCAGGGACAAGACTCCACCCTTGCGCCCTGTCGCACGTAGATTCTGCGAGGCGTGGGTGGAGGGCATGGCTGCCATGGCACTGCAGGGCCACCTGGGTGATCTGCTGCAGTGGTCTGTGGAGGCAGTGGGTGGCCCTGCAGGTGGGTGGGTGGGCGAAGCAGACAGGTGGCATGGAGGTTTTTGGGCACTCGGTCTCTAAAAGGTTCGCCATCACTGTACTAAGCCATCCAATTCTACTTAGTTTTTCAAGATTAGCCAAGGTCAGGAAGCTACACGAATCAAGCTAAATTCCTGGTAATTACCTGTCCACATTCATGAATTTTTCTTGCCAGCAAGGCAGACATGATCTGCCCTTTCCATCTTCTGAGATGTTTCTTCTATCCATTCTTCTGTTCTTATCTAGTGATCTTTCATTGCAGTAATCCGGTATGTATTTATTAGATGCTTATTCTGCCTTTAGTTTTTGTCAGCTCAAAACAGTATAGATTCCTCATATGGCCATCTTCTCTTTTCCCTCCACTGAAACATAGGCTGGGCTAAGAGTGAAGGCTGGCTTAAAAGTCACCCAGCACATTCACTTTCCTTAAATCTTGAAATTAGTCTGTTGAGTTGACAAAGACCCAAAACAACCTTGTGCAATGATTTTTCTGGCAAGGATTGTTTAGGTAGGTAAGAATCCCGAGTTTTAGCTTAATTCCTCCCATAAAAAACTTCCATGCATAACTAACAGCACAAGGCCAAGAAGGAAGAGATGGCTTTAATTAAAAAATAGACTGTAAACCCTTTTCTCTTGCTGCTGATGACCCAAGCAATATCAAAAGCACTAACTGCTGGGGTGGGCTTTGCAGGTGACTGCTACTTAAATTGCCTTCAATGCCAAGGCAGAGAATGGCTTGCCTTTGATGTAGAATATGGAATGAGAGCAGATAAAACACTTCTGAGCAAGCTGGGTTGTTTTTTTTTCTAGGTGACAAACCGTAACTATGAAAGGACATCAGGAGAAGATGGAGACCCAAACCAGTCAATTAAGTGTTGGGATGCCTTTCAACAATGTCCTCAAAGAGGCATGCTTTGCTTCAAACT
Source organism: Crotalus tigris (assembly GCF_016545835.1). Taxonomy (NCBI): domain Eukaryota; kingdom Metazoa; phylum Chordata; class Lepidosauria; order Squamata; family Viperidae; genus Crotalus; species Crotalus tigris. Next base: position 1,368,691 of record NW_024097052.1, read on the forward strand.
TTAAATAAAGACACTTGAATGGTTTGGAAGGATGATGGTATTTCCATGTATTTGACAGCTCTTTTTTGAGGACCCCAAATATGCTTAGTTGAAATAGAGGCTGTGAGGCCCAGATATAGAAAGCAACTTTTTCTCTCTAAAGATGGAGCAATCTCCATTTGCAATGCATAAGGAAATTAGTAGAGAAAAAAGAGAATTAGATGGGTCAATATGCTTGTGTGTGTGTGTCTGTGTCTATGTGTCTGTGTGTCTCTCTCTGTGTGTATTGGCCCATCCAATTTTCTTTTTTCTCCCCTAAGTTGAATCTGTCTTCCTTGTGGAGCCCTTCAAGTATTGTAAAACTGCTATCAAGTCATCCCTGGTCCTTCTTTTCACTAGACTAGACTAGTGAAGTAATGCTGAAGTAACAGTGTCTACATTTCTTTGTTCAGTATGTGGCAGAACATTCCGTGCTAACATCGGTCTTATCAGCCACCTACAGACACATCGCTGATGGCCCATAACCCACAAGATGTCAAGGTCTTCATCGAATTCGATGGACGAACAACAACAAGACTAGGTACACCCAGTTCCTACAATCGTTCTTCATATATTTTAGCTTCTAGGCCCTAATCATTTTTGCTTCATCTGATGGAAATGCAGCTATAACTGATGTGACTAGGCTTGTTGTGTAACTATACTAGTCAGAAAATAAATCAGGAACTATAGACGATTGGGACAGTTTGGGTTTTTTCCCCCTGTAAAACCATGTATTTCAATGTAAACCAATTTAGCCAATTGCCATCAGTTCAATAAATCACTATTAAATAAGTCATAGGTTAATATAGGGCCAGCAATTTTTCGTAGTGAAATTTGGTGCAATCTGAAAGAATCCAAAATTGTTCTTTAATTAAACCCCATAAATGGCCCAAAATAGAAGAACTGCAGGAATCTACTAGTATTGTGCTAGCTCATCCTGTGTGACTTGAGTGCTGGATGTTCTTTGAGACTAGGCAAAGATGAAGCAAGCATGTAAGCAGAGAGATCAAAAAGCCTGGAATCTTGTCTAAAGGATCCCTTGGGGGAGGTAGATAAGAAAGAACTAAGTCATTAAGGAAACGAAGGAAAATGTCATCTGAACCAGACAAAAGAAATTGGGCCTGAGCATATGGGGAACTCTTCCCCAAATCAATCAACAGCTACCAGACTGGTAAAAGTACCAGGTGAAAGTAGCTGCCAATCTTGTCAATCAACAAATCCAAGCAAGCAAAGACTTTGGGAGGATAAAAGGGGTCCTGAAGCCTACCGAGTTTTTGAGTCACCTCTGGATCCAGATTTGCTAATGCCTGCCAACCTAGTTGAGAAGATGTGGTGTATGCATGTAAATGTGGTGTATGCATGTAATAAAAAGCAAATTTATTGTAATAAGTAAAGTGTCATGGTTCTGAAAGATGAAACTTTGAGGCATTGTTTACCTTAAAGAATCTTTAATTGAGCAGCATAGCTTCAGTACGTACATAGCTGAAGCCAGAATCTGAATCCCTCTCCCCTAAACACATAGTATCAAAGCATAATTCCCTCCTCCAATTAAGAGTCATAAATCACATTCTCCAATTAGTTTGAAATGCAAACCTTCCCTCCAGTTCCATAACCCACCATTCTTTATCATCTCTTATTTCGAACAACCTTGAAGAATACTCTACTGCGATGTTGTTAGGTCTAACTAATCCCCATACACATTCTTTCCCCTTCCCCCCCCCCAGCATCATCTAATTCTAACTCTAGAAGTAAAACACAGGTTAAAGAGAAAATGGCTGCATCTTCATATATTATCAAAGCGAGAACATCTGGTGTTAGCAGTGTTGAAATAAGGTTTTGCTATTGTTTTGAATTCTCTAGGTCACCACGTATTCTAAAGAACTGGATGTGCCTCAGTTTCTGATGGAAAGTGCTCTTGACTTGGCCTGTGTGTAGTGAGTGAGTGACCATAAGCTGTGTAACACTTGTTTTAAGCTCAAGTTTCTTTGGCTTTTATAACTGAGGTACGATTACTGCAGTTACAACTACAGTTAGCCTTCTTTATTAATTTTTGCAATCTGCAGTTTCGTTTATGCTTTGGAGCATTTTGGTTTATATCACCCATATTCTATTTATGCCCACCTTCTTGCTGTAGGGAAATTAAGAGTTAGTTGGCTACCACTGAGCCACTAGAGGGGAAAAAAACGAGATGCAGCTCAGTGTAGACAAGGAGAGAATATTTAGTTAGTTTAAATAAATTCAGATCTCCAAGGCCAGATTAATTTGTTCTAGGTTATTGAAGCAACTAGCAGAGGTGATCAAAAACTATATTAAGTATAATCTTTGAGAGCTTCTGTGAGCTGGTCTGGTGCTGCTGAGAGCTGTTGGAAAGCAAATGTCCCTATCTTTAAAAAAAAGAAAAGAAAAGAAAAGGTAAGAAAGAGGATCTGGAAAATTACAGACCTGTCATCTTGACATCTATATTGGACAAGGTCCTTGAGCACATTACAGCACAGTATATTTGTGAGCACTTGGATAGGGATGCACAATAAACAAGAGCCAACATTGGTCTCTCTCTCTCACACACACACACACAAACAGACACGCACAAAAGCCATCCCAAGCTAACCTTAGCTTCTTTCTTGACAGAATTACTAGCTTAATAAATTGGAGAAATGGCACGAATGGACAGAGGGTACCTTGATCCCAGCAAGGCATTCAACAAAGTTTCTCATGATATGTCCATTAATCAAAGGATAAAATATAGATGGATGGTACAATGGTTAAACGAGTCATAACTAATTAAATGACCAATTCCAGTGATTACTAAAAATGGCTTCATACCACCTTGATATGGCGAGTAGTAGTGAGACAGTTACGGGCTGTCTAAAACCAATCCCGACATAAAAAGTGCATTATCCAGCTGATATTCCCCCCTCCAAAATTTTGTCGGGAAAGTGCTGTACAGAAAGAGTAGATTAAAGCAAGGTCTACAGAAACACACTATTTTATGGACATCAAACTTCAAGGTTGAGACTGAGATTGAAGAACAGCTTCCTTCACACTTCCTCCCCTCCTAACAACCAGCTGCCACAGCCCTCTCTGGAACTATGGAAAGCTACGAGGCAACTGGGCACAACAACGTGACTTGTCTTCTGTCTGGTCAAGAACAATCTTGGCCTGGCAATCACTAAATAGACTGCACAGCAGGGTAGGAAGATCTAAGAAAATAGACAATTCTGTGACATGTTGGGTCATCCTTTGAGAGAAAAGAAGTGTCATCTGATGCGACCAGAATGAACATTACATTTTAGACTGACCATATTTATTTCACCCCAAAGCTGGATTGCCCCATGATCATAATAATAATAATAATAGTAGTAAAGTTGGAAGGGACCTTGGAGGTCACCTAGTCCAACCCCCTGCTCGGGCAGGAAACCCTACACCATTTCGGACAAATGGCTGTCCAGTCTCTTCTTAAAAACTTCCAGTGTTGGAGCATTTACTGCTTCTGGAGGCAAGCTGTTCCACTGATTAATTGTTCTCACTGTCAGGAAGTTTCTCCTTAGTTCTAGGTTGCTTCTCTCCTTGATTAGTTTCCACCACTTCTTGTCCTGCCTTCAGGTGCTTTGGAAGATAGCTTAATTCCCTCTTCTTTATGGCAGCCCCTGAGATATTGGAATGCTGCTATCATGTCCCCCCTTGTCCTTCTCTTCGTTAAACTAGACATACCCAATTCTCGCAACCGTTCCTTATATGTTTTAGCCTCCAGTCCCCTAATCATCTTTGTTGCTCTTATCTGTACTCTTTCTAGAGTCTCAACATCTTTTTTACATCGTGGTGACCAAAACTGGATGCAGTATTCCAAGTGTGGCCTTACCAAGGCATTGAAGAGTGGTATTAATACTTCGCATGATCTTGATTCTATCCCTCTGTTAATGCAGCCTAGCACTGTGTTGGCCTGAGGGAGGGGTCAGCGCATCATCAGCCAGGAGTCCCTTTGTGCCCGGAAGAGATCTGAGCCCAGCCCACCTTGAATTCCATGGACTCTTATATACCACCAGTTTGATTTGACCATTAGTAGCACAGATTCTTGTAGAATTTAAGCTGGCAATAAATCTTTATACTCCTTTGAACTGCCTGCATGTGCTGGTTTCCCTGGTGCTTGATGTGTATATTATAAATATAAGAATAGAAAAAAGGCCGTCACTCATCATGTTACTTAGTTTGGTAATGACACCTCTGCAAGACAACAACCAAGCTCAGAGAACACCAAGGACACCACAAATAGAAAAACAATTATAGTAGCAAATGAACTTCAACATTGTCAATATTTACTTACTTAAAAAAAGAAACAGAATAATTACATATGGGCAAAAAAAGCAGGGGAGCAGCACCAATTTTTGACTGCCTGCCAACGTCCCCACTGATTTTGCTCGTGGGAAACTGGCATCAGAAATCATGATCAAGGGATGGCCAGGACACTGCGATAGCCACAACCTTATGAATAAAAATGGTCTGAATATCATGGGAGTCAGAGGGGCCACGTACTTTGAATTAGCAGATTTTAGGCATCTTGATTCAAAAATTATTGCAGTGTAGCATACAGTTTGGGCTACTTGTACAAACAGATAAACACAATGAAAGTTTTAGCACTATGTACATATCAGAATAAGCATTATTCTTTCTTTAAAAAAAAACAATATTCATTTTGAGAATCTGGGCCATCCATGGTTTACAATGCTGTTGCTTTATAAAAATTATTTTTGTGTTACTTGAAAAGGAACCAGCACAATGAATTTTATAGCACTCTTCCATTCCCAACAGGGCTCTAAGTATCTGCTGCTACCTAGAGAATTCAGGATGATGAGCTAAATTCTCAACTTAATATGGCCTGTGTTTGGAGGACAAGGTTTGAAGTAGAACTTTATTATTTATGTTATTATTATCCCAGTCATGTCTGCATGTGACTGGAGTCATTAAAGCAATGGCATTATTAAGTGCCTTTAAGTGGGCCAGGCCAATAATACTTGAATTTAATTAGTTACAAGTTCTTCAACATTGGCAGCAAACTGGGATTTTTAAGATGTGGAATGCCACACTCCTGGCATGGCAAGGCAGGATAATTATTGGCAGAAGATGCAATATATCACAGGCTGACACAGCCATGATAAAAGCAAAGCCGGTATAAATTCTCTCAGCCTCGTGTTGTTTGCATCAAATGACATTGTTTTATTAGTGCCAGTTGATTCTGAGGATATTTAAAAAAAAATGGTGCTTTTTTTTTTAGGAAGCCAAAGAAGATTAGGCAGTGTGTGGAAAAGCAGGCTGCTTAGCAAAAATTGCAGGTTTCTAGGCTGCATCGTTTCCCTCACAACTGAGCAAAGTTGCCGATAAAGCTGCAACCTTGGCACAGGTGTGGGAGGGAGTAGGAGAAGAACAGAGGTGACTTGTGTTTTGGAAGCTCTGTAGCCCAGTGGTTCTCAACCTTTTTAATGCCGCAACCCCCAACCAGTCATAAGTCGAGGACTACTCAACCGATCGTAACTCAAGGACTACTCAACTGGTGCAGCACCGTTTGCAGAATGGGACTTTTGGCGGTCTCAGCAAGGCAGAGAAAGCCTGGACGATTCCTATTGGCTTTTGAAAGCCAATAGAATTAGACTCTATTCAAGAGAGTCTATTCTATTGGCTTTCAAAAGCCAATAGAATAAAAGGGAGTAGCACAGCTAAGGAAAAGGGGAAAAAAAATGGTGGACTGCATTGTTTGGTGACCCCCGTGAAATGGTTGTTCGACCCCAAATGGAGTCCCGACCCACAGGTTGAGAACCACTGCTGTAGCCACTGGCAAATAGAGGATGGCAGTTGAACAAAGTGGAGGAGGAGGAGGAGGAGGAGGAGGAGGAGGAGGAGGAGGAGGAGGAGGAGGAGGAGGAGGAGGAGGAGGAGGAGGAGAAGAAGAAGAAGAAGAAGAAGAAGAAGAAGAAGAAGAAGAAGAAGAAGAAGAAGAAGAAGAAGAAGAAGAAGAAGAAGAAGAAGAAGAAGAAGACGAAGAAGAAGAAGAAGAAGAAGAAGAAGAAGAAGAAGAAGAAGAAGAAGAAGAAGAAGAAGAAGAAGAAGAATCACAGAGAGAAGGGATCTGCAGCACTTCAGATCTGAAGCCAGAAATGTGCAGGGGAAGGACACTTATGAACAAAGCATTGGAATGAAGCTATCTACCATTTTATTTTATTTTATTTTTTATTTCCCCTAAGAATGACTCTTGGGGTTTCTGGGGAAGCCAAAAATCTTCTTGAAAATGAGTGAGGCTGCTTCCTTCACAGAATAACAGAGTTGAAAGGGATCTTGGAGATCATCTAGTCCAAACCCCTGCTCAGGCAGGAGACCCTATACCATTTGTCCAGTCTCTTCTTAAAAACCTCCATTGTTGGAGCACCTACAACTTCTGGAGACAAGTCATTCCACTGATTAATTGTTCTAACTTTCAGAAAATTTATCTTTAATTCTAGGTTCCTTCTCTCCTTGATTAGTTTCCATCCATTGCTTCTTATCTTGCCTTCTGGTGCTCTGGAGAATAGGTTGACTTCCTCTTTTTTAGGGCAATCCCTCAAATATTGGGACATTACTATCATGTCACCCCTAGTCCTTCTTTTCTCTAGACATTTCTCTACCTAATTCCAACAACAGTTCTTTATACATTTTAGCCTCCAGTACTCTAATCATTAGTTATTCCCTTGGGAGGAATCATTTTTCCTATACTTCTCCCCATCCCCTCCATGGATCTCCCTGGTTAAAATCCAGGAGTTTAGAAAGAACAGACAATTTAATGTGAGGAGGCTGAAGCTTGATAGTGGATTGATTTTCAAAAAGGTAGGAAGAGGACTAGATTTTTGCAAGAGTTTCAATCTGACTGGAGTATCCATCTGCAAATCTATCCGGCAGACAGATATATCCTAGAATCATTGAGGAAAGCTCCCAGAATCCCGTTCCTCTGAATTTATCTGCAGATTAGAAAATTGATTGACATGTTATCATAATATAGGGTGTCCTTTTTGGTACAGATTTTACTAATCTTGTCTTTTGCAGAGCATTGAACAGGCATGGATTACTGCAAAATGGTATTACTAGCCCAATTCAAATTATAATGGCCCACTTTTAGAGATTACGTGGCCACCTGAATCTCAGCATTGGGACCTGACTGACACTTCCTGTGCTACCTGGTGCTTTGGAAGGCTGAAAAATAGAAAAGATTAGAAAAAGGTAGATTATCCTTGAGGTTCCTTCCAGCTCCTTAGATCTGTAGCGAGTTCCTTCCTGTCATCTCAGTGCTATTGTAACTTCAAATCTTTAAAAGGAACAAGATTTTGTTTTAAATCCCTTGTATTAGACAGTGATGAACTGAGTTCTTTCCAACCTATTATCCTGTTCAAAGTGATGAAAACTGGGTTATCCTTGACATTCTAACGAAATATCTGTAAGATTTCAAAGAATTCCCATAACAATAAAAACAGGCCTTTTAGGGCTGTGCCACGCTTCAGATGCAAATTGAAAAATATGGACATAGTCCTAGTCTGAAGCTTATTAAAGCAGCTGTATTTGTGTCCAAAATCACAACTGTGCATCATGATTACTAAGGTGACCAACTTTTTTACAATGAAAAGGAGGACACAAATAAATTGAAGAAAAAAATATCGTAACTAAAAGAAACATTTTATTCATTGCAACAATAATACAGAATACACTATAATATGATAAATGCATAATAAAAACCATTTGTAACAATAACATTTTATATTGTAATTATGCTTACATGCCTATTAATTATTATTTAAATGAGTACTTTTCCATTAAATTAATATTTTTGTCAATGTATCATCTTCTAACAATATATTGGAAATATCTGAACAAGAAATATCCTTCATATTGAATTTTATGGCAAGTGCTGCAGCTAGTGTATCAACATTATTGCCCTAGCAGGGCTGAAGATCAAGAGAAAGTTACCGTGGCATCACTGCTCCAGTCTCCTCCAGGTATCTTCAGGACTAACTAACTGCTACCCAACTAATGGTGTAGTTGTGTAGCAGGGAGAGGTGCAAAGTTCCTGCCAATTTGCCTTCGCTGCAGACAACTTGCATGTGCAAAGTTTGCCGGCTGGGTGTTTTGGCGCGTTCAGCAGCAATTCCTATTGGCTTTCGAAAGCCAGTAGGGGGAGTAGCACAGCTCATGCAAAAGCTGAAAAAAAAATCATAAAAAAGTTGCCAGAATGCCGTTCTGAGCGTTCTATGAGAAAAAAAAAAAAGCCCTGCAGATTAGTCTTCAAATATTGAAAAGGAGGACATGAAGGAGGACACTTTTCGAGGGAGGACAGAACTTACAAAAGGAGGACTGTCCTCCCTAAAGGAGGATGGTTGGTCACCTTATGATTACAGCCCCACTTTTGAGGGGGTTCTTCCTTCTTTTTATTTTTTTCAAAGAAAGGAGATAAGAATTCCCTCCTTTGTTTATATCATGGGGAAAACCTTATAGACAGGACATTTTTAATTATATTCAGATCACTGGCGTTTAAGTAGAGCCAGGTGAACACACACTAATAAAATGTTACTGGCAGCCTTTGGGTTAAGAACATTCAACTTAAGGACAACCCCTGGCTATGAATGGGCTGCCTATTGGTTTAAAAATGGCAGATGGCATCCTCCTTCCTTGAGCTGACAAATTGCTGAAGCTGCACAATACTTTCAGGAACCGCTGAAGTTGTGTGTTTTTAAAAATACAGCCTATTTTCAATAGTTTTCAGCAGTTCTTAAAAGGACTGCAGAACTTCAGTGGTTTTTCAGTTCTACGAAGGGCAATGCCGTCTACCATTTTTAGCAATAGGCAATCTGTTTGCAAGGAGGAGTTCTGACTTACGTATAAATCTGAGTTAAAGGCAGAGTAAAGAATGAAACTTTTTTCTTAACTCAGAGACTGCTTGATGTAGAAGGTCAGGCAGAGCCTGGGGGTGGAGACAAGAGAGTAATCAGCCTAGAATCTTTACATTCCCACAAATGGTTTAAATCTAACCTTCCCCCTTGAATTCTATTAACTCTTATCTAGCACCAATTTAGTGCAGGCAGTTAGTCAACTAGGTTCTTGTGTATGAGCATGAGCAATAAATCAGCTTAGCTGGAGCTTAACATGTGGTCCTGATGTTTTGCACCTGACATCTGCTTTATTAAATATAATTGTCAAATGCTAATAACATTGTTATTGTTATTCCATGCAGTGAAAATGTACAGCACCTATCTAAATGGTATGCCAAGTTTTCCGGGGTATGTTCAAAAAGTCAGGATGGCAAACGGGCACAAAATATCCAAGAGCCAATTTTACTGGATACATGGGAGACAATTTGGGTTAGAAATGTAAAATTTACTCAAGCACAAAATTTAAGAGAAAATTTTTATAAAATGTTTTATAGATGGCATTTGGATCCCCAAAAGTTGTCCCGCATGTATCCGAAATTACAGCCCAAATGTTAGAGATGTGGAAATTTAGATGCAACTTATTTTCATATTTGGTGGACTTGTAAAGATATTAAAGCTTTTTGGATTAAGATTTGGTGGAATATTCAAAAGATTTTTAAGAAAAAGATAAAGTTTACTCCGCAATTATTTTTGTTGAGTATTATTGTAGATTTGGATGTTAAAGAAACTAATTTGATGTTGAACCTTATAACTGCTGCAAGATTATTGGTGGGGCAATATTGGAAGAAAAACTTATTGCCTACTTTGGAAGAATGGATACTTAAAGTGTCTAATTTAGCAGAAATGGCGAAAATCTCCGCCTATTTGAAGGATCATTCATAAGAAAGATATATTATGGTTTGGAGAAGATGGATTGATTATATTCAGAAGAAGTATGAAACTGAAAAGTATTATCTTGCTTTTGAATAGATTTTAGATTATTATTAATAGTATTAATGGTATTATTATTTTTGTCTTAATTTGTTAATATTTGTTTTGAGAAGGAGTTAAAGTGTATGATGGTTTTGATTGATAGTTTAGTTGGTTTATGTTAGCTAGACTATGTTTGTTTATTTGTTACCCTGTAATCAGCTCTGGGAAGTGGGGGTGGGGGGGAGGGGATGGGTGGGTTTATATTGTAATTTGTAAAACTTTTAATAAAAAAAAAAGTCAGGATGGCATCTATGACAATAGGATTGAAGCTCCATCTATTTCAATGAGCATTGCACAAGAGACAAGGATAAAAAACTCCAGAATTCTTATTGTACTGTCATGGCTAATCTCTTGACTTGCTGACCAATCTCTACAGGCACCCTCGATGTCCAGAAAGATAAAACTTTCTCCTATATATCCATCATGTAATTTTGGTCATGGATGCATTCCTTCTCAGTGTTTTTTTTTTTAAAATCTGCCTTTACTAGCCTTTGGAGGATTAAAATAGGGCAATGCAAGATCCCTGTTGGTTTGGCTTCCTTGGGTTCAGCTGGCATTGTCCAACAATGGTCACCCAACACAGCTAGAAATGTGCTTCCTAAAAACACAGGCATACAGACAGGTCTAATTAACTCCGAGGGTGTCAAATTTTGCACTAAAGTGTCAGGCTGTTATGATCCTATGGGGCAAAAGCAGAGCATTCACGTTGCTTGGAATCTTCCTTCAAAGGATTACACAATCCAAGCTAATGGATGGAAAACTTGGGCAATGCAGAATGGTTATTTCTTCCACTTGAAAAGTCCTTCACCCATCTTTTCTCACAGAGGAGTTAGACGAGCATAAAAAAACTGAAGTTTTTGTCACTGCATCAGTTTCTAACCACAGGTTGATGGATTGGAGGGAGATGACTGATAGCTTGAATTTAGATTCTCCATTATAGCTTTATTTTATTTATTTATTTATTTATGAGACTCATATACCACTTTAAGTGCAAGCACTCTCTAAGCGGTGTACACCAGTAAGCAATGTGTATATATGTATATATATATATATATATATATATATATATATATATATATATATATATATATATATATATATATTTACATTGCCCCAACAATCTGGGTCCTCATTTTACCTACCCCGGAAGGATGGAAGGCTGAGTCAACCTGAGCCGGTGAGATTTGAACCGCTGACCTGCTGAACACAGTCAGCTAAAGTGGCCTGCAGTACTGCACTCTAACTGCTGCGCCACCTCGGCTCGGCTTTTCATTGTAATATTCCTACTTGAATGCAGTTGGGCTGCTTCTCTGCCCTTGATGACTTCTGCAGCACGCCTTTGGCCAAAGGGCAAAACTTGAAGTTGCAGGAAAAAAAAGTTAAAGCTTTTTAACCCAAAAGGTTAGGTTAAAACCAAGGCTAAAAAACAAAACAAAACAAAACAAAAAAGACTGGAATTCTTTGTCCACTAAGAGAGATAATCAGAAGTCTTGCAATCTCAAACAGAGTCATCCCTTGTGATTCATGAGTTGATATCAAGAAGAACAGTGTTTCTGCATATGGGAGTTACCATGGCTACTCATACCAGCAGGTCTAGACTGCCACAACGTGGTAATTCCCATTTGCAATTTAATGGCCATCAAACCATTGTGCAACACCATTGTTCAGCTCAATTGTGCAATGGACAGAAATCCATTTCCTTTTCAAATAAGCAGTTACATTCACCTATACATATTTTTTTCTCCACTAGCTTTCATTCACTTTGATGAAAGGGTCACTTTCAGTATTTTATTTCTCAAAGAAGTGATTGGTGGAGACAGGTATATTTGCATGCATTTACAGAGAAGGAATGTAGGTGAAGGTTTTTCTTTCTATAACCACTTCTCCCGCAGTTTGTAGATTCTTTAGCAATCCATACTTGGGTTAAACCCCAAGAAAAAGTTACTCCTCCCAGAAATTTCCCCCCTTGTAGTGGTTCTAATGTCATCAGTTAGAGCAGGGGTCCCCAATCCCTGGTCCGTGGCATGACAGCAACCGGTCCGCACAAACAAGCAAAGCCCCGTCCATGGGATGCAGGCAGCACACAAAACCACGCACCCTCCAGTCCACAGAAAAACTTCTCTTCGTGGAACCAGTCCTTGGTGCCCAAAAGGTTGTGCACCTCTGAGTTAGAGAATGTTTCACCATACCAAGTAATTGTATCAATTTCCCCAGGAGAAATTCAGAAAAGCCATGCCATCACTTTCAATAACCATAATCTGGTAGTATATTACAGTGGTCCTCAATCTTTCCAGCTTTGTGGATCAATGACGGCTACAGTGGCGGTGGGGGGAGGACAGGGGATGGTTCCATGCCTGCAGCAGGTGAACATGCAAGCACCTGTAGCTCCACTTGTACAAGTGGTGGGTGCTTGTGGAAGTTTACCCAGTTCCAAACAGACCATGACACGGGAGTTGGGGGACCCCTCATACATTGTATTTATCCCCCCTGTGACATCTTTTTCATGCTCACCTTCTTTTTTTAAATTAATATTTTTTATTTTTTAAAACATACAATCATTTATAAAAATACAATAAAATTTTAAAGTAGAACCCCCCCTTACCCTCCCTCCCACCCCCAACCCCCCTCCCTTCACTTCCCAGAGCAGAATACTGGGAGTTGAAGTCCACATGCCTTAAAATTGTCAAGGTTGAGAAACACTGCTGTATATAGACTACATTAAGGTGACCAACCGTCCTCCTTTTGGAAGGACAGTCCTCTTTTTTTGAGTTCTGTCCTCCCTTGAAAAGTGTCCTCCTAAATGTCCTCCTTTTCCATACACCGTCCTCCTTTTGGGAGGACAGTCCTCCTTTTGTGAGTTCTGCCCTCTCTCAAAAATGTCCTCCTAAATGTCCTCTTTTTGACGACTAATCTGCAGGGCTTTTGTTTCCTCATAGAACGCTCAGAAGGCGTTCCGGGACCTTTTTTTAATTTTTTTTTCAACTTTTGCATCTACTCCCCCTATTGGCTTTCGAAAGCCAATAGGAATTGCTGCTGAGTGCGCCAAAACACCCGGGCAGCAAACTTTGCACGTGCAAATTGCAGGAACTTGCACCCCTCACTGCTACCCAACTACACGATTTCCTACTTCTTAGTTCCAAAGATAGCTGGAGGAGACTGGAGCAGTAAGTTTCACTTGATCTTCCCTGTTCGGTTCTACGCAGGGATACACAGGGTAGGCGGTGGTGCTGGGGGGGAGGCTGGGGGGGTGGCTGCAGGACCAGAGCCGGCGCGGCTGGTGCTTTGCAAGCCGCGGGGCCGGCTCTACGGGGATGGGCGGGGAGGGCGGTGGTGCTGGCGGGCGGCTGCAGGGCCGGAGCTGGCGCGGCTGGTGCTTTGCGAGCCATAGGGCCGGCTCTCCACGGCAGGGCAGCAGTGCTCGCGGGGCGGCTGTGGGCGGGGGCGCGACGGGCAGTTGACCTTCCATGGGCTGCACCAGCAGGTGGTCTACACAGTGCTGACCTGCGCTGCCACCACCTCACCCTGCGCATCTACATGGCCATCCTGGAGCGCCTGGCTCACAACACCTGCCTCCGCTGCCCACCCCCGCGCAGTCCAGCCGTGTAGATTTTTGGACAAGTGAGAAATTGAGGTTGAATATTGATACTCTAGCTGCAGCACTTGCCGTAAAATTCAATATAAAGGATATTTCTTGTTCAGATATTTCCAATATATTGTTAGAAGATGATACATTGACAAAAAATATTCATTCAATGAAAAAGTACTCATTTAAATAATTAATAGGCATGTAAGCATAATTACAATATAAAATGTTATTGTTACAAATGGTTTTTATTATGCATTTATCATATTATAGTGTATTCTGTATTATTGTTGCAATAAATACAATGTTTCTTTTATTTACGATATTTTTTTTCTTAAATTTATTCGTGTCCTCCTTTTTGTTGTAAAAAAGTTGGTCACCTTAACTACATGGACTCTTTCTCTGTAGCTTTTTCTCATTGCATCTAATTTAGTGACTCTGCTCAGTTCCCCTCATGTCTTTCTGGCAATGAGTTGCAACGTCTCTCTCTCTCTCATTATCAACAGCAACTACACAAACCAACCTTTCCCCTCTGCGGTTTGTGCTGACTGCGACCTGATTTGGATCTCCCCAAATAAGCAGAGAAATTTCATCCGCTCATTAAAAGACACCATTCTGGATATTGTGTGAGGTGGTTTAACAACCACGTTGGTAGGAACACGTTTTAGTAGGCTATATCATTGCTTGTAAAAATGTTTAGGAGCTGGTTTGTAGGGTTTTTGTTCTTTCCCCCAGCTAAGTGTACAAATTGGTGTGTGGAAATGGAGCCAGATAGAACATACGGATGGTAAAATAAGAAATCTGCCAGAAACAAAATAGAATAATTGTATGTCCCTAGCTGTCTCTTTCTCCTTTTTTGAGCAGCGTTGCCTGTGGGGTGCCCACGATAATTTTCTCCATGTCTACAATTTGTGCAGATGGTTTTTCCATCACTGACACATTCGCTTTGAATTCCTTAAATGCAATTACCATCAAACTCAGCCCAAGACCAAAAAATTGAGGCTACTGCTACTTGCGCTGAATGTACAATAACGGAGTAATCTGAGCCTGTGATAATTGATGTTGCTTGATACTGAGCTTACAAGAACAAATCAAGCTAGTGAGGAAATCTCTTGCACTGTCAATGACATGGAACAGAGAAATTTAATCGCATCAGTGCAAGGGGGGGTCAAGTATTTTGGAGGCTATTTCCATCTTTATTGACGTACTTAATTTACACCCTGATTTTTTTTTTTCATAAGAGGTATATTTTAATTGCAGAATACATTTGCCTTTTGCAGGGAATACATATTCTATTCGTCTTTCAAATATTGCTCTTCCTCATTTAAATAAATAAGCAGATTGGAGCTTTCTTTTAGTTCTGATGCAGTTGTGCATCAAGGAGGTGTTCTTACCATATGTCCAGTTTGAAACCCTACAAGGAACTGAATTGGGATGGGGCAGCAGAATAGAATCATAGAGTTGAAGGCAACCAGCAAGACCAATTCTCTAATTAGAGCAGGAATCCAAATTAAAGCCAGATGGCTGCCTAAGCCATCACTGGATAGCATCCAATAAAGAAGAGCTCACCATCTTTTGAGTAGCTGATTCTACTGCCAAACTGTTCTCAGCATTGTGAATTTTCCTCCTACTAATAAACTGGATCTCTCCATCCAGTCACTTATGCGCATTATTGTGAATTTTGCATTCTGAGATAACAGAGAATACATCTTAATCTTCTTTTGTGTGACACCTTTTTGAACACTTGAAAGTTACTATTGTAGGGATCTGCATGATCTGAAAACAGAAGGGTGCAGGGGAAGGACACTTATGAACAATGCATTGGAATGAAACCATCTATCCTTTAATTTCCCCCCCCCCCAAGAATGACTCTTGGGGTTTCTGGGGAGCTAAAGCCTTCTTGGAAAGGAGTAAAGACTGGTGCTTTATATCAACCCAGTTTTGTTTTAATTGTATTTAAAACGGAACAGATGCCTTGAAAGGTGTCAATTAAAAAAATATTTAGAGTCACATCAGAGCTCAGGGGCTCTGTTGCACCAAAAAAGGAGTTATATTTTATTGTTAGCCGCCCGGAGTCCTGTGGGAGTGGGGCGGTTTATAAATTTTAAAAATAAAAAAATAAATAAAATATATCCAAAACGTGAACCCCTGTTTTGTCTCAATAGCATAAAAACTATTTCCCTTGACCTATTTTCATATCCTGTCAGATGTTGCTGCTGACAAAAGGCACTGGAGAAGACAGCTAGGAGCTAATCATAAACAAGAATTTGATTAATGATGTTGATGCAAGTGATGAAGTTGGAAACAGAAGACAAGCTCATCCTGTTGACAGATTCAGGAGTAAACAAACTGTGAGAGAGATGGGCCAAAAAACCCCCAATGCATCTCCCCTAAAGCAGGGGAGGTTTCCCACAAAGGGGAACAACATTCTCCCAGATTTCACCTCCTGAGGAAAAATGTTGGTTCCCACTTCCTCATAGTCCTTTTTAAACTGCCTTTCAAAACTTGGTCACCACTTTACAAAAATGATGTCAAGCTATTCTCCAAAGCGCCTGAAGGCAGGACAAGAAGAACGGGTGGAAACTCATCAAGGAGAGAAGCAACCTAGAACTAAGGAGAAACTTCCTGACAGTGAGAACAATTAACTAGTGGAACAACCTGTCTCCAGAAGCAGTAAATGCTCCAACACTGGAAGTTTTTAAGAAAAAACTGGACGGCCATTTGTCCAAAACGGTATAGGGTTACCTGCCTGAGCAGGGGGTTGGACTTGATGACCTCCAAAGTCCCTTCCAACTTTATTGATTGGATTGAAATTGGAGGTTCTGCCTATAGTTTGCAATTCGAGCTTCATAACTACTGATTTTCCTGGCTATAGCTGTTATTTGTTGCTTTATTATTTCCAGTGCTTCCTTGATCTTCCTTGTTTCTAAGTGGTATTTCTTGATTAGGTATTCTTTGGTCTTCTTGTTCTTCAGCTTCTTTTCTTTCATCTGTTCTAGCTTGATTGCATGTGATCTTAACTTGCTGATCTTATTTTCTAGTCTAATCTTCCATTTTTGTGGTGCACTGTTTGTCTGTTTTTCTTCTTTGTTGATTTTCCATCCCAGGTATTCAGTTATAACTGCAGCTGTGCTGTACATTAGTTGGTTTGTTTCTTGCAGTGAATTGGTGTTTATACTTGATATTGCAGTATTTGCATCTTTTAATGCTTGTGCTAGCTGTTTCTTTGGAACAAGCTTCAATGCAGGCAGCCTTATTCTGTTGTTTTTGTATTATTATTATTATTATTACTATTATTATTACTTTGGAAAAAGTGTAGAGAAGAAAATGATTAGTGGCCTGGAGACTAAAACATATGAAGAATGGTTGCAGGATTTGGATATGGCCAGTTTAGGGAATAAAAGTAGTAGAGATAACATGATAGCAGTATTCCAATACTTGAGAGGCTGCTACAAAGAAGAGGAGGTCAACTTATTCACCAGAGCACCAGAGGGCAGGACAAGAAACAATGGATGGAAACTAATCAAGGAGAGAAGCAACCTGGAATTAAGGAGAAACTTTCTAACAGTGAGGACAATTAACCAGTGGAACGCTTGCCTTCAGAAGTTGTGGGTGCTCCATCACTGGAGGTTTTAAGAAGACACTGGACAGACACTTGTCTGAAATGGTATAGGGTCTCCTTCTTGAGCAGGGGGTTTGACTAGAAGACCTCCAAGGTCCCTTCCAGCTCTATTCCAATTTTGAACTTTGACTCTGTAATGAACGGTAAGACAGGCTTGAAAACAGCAGGAAGAACTTTAGAGATTTTCCTCCTTCTTCTGACTACCCCATTTTCCTTCCCCTCCCTTTGGATTAGGATGCTGAACTTCATACTCATTTACCAAACTCTTGATGCTCAGTTGTGTGATAATTTGCCCAGTCTGAGATAAAACAAACAGCATCAGATCTTCTAAAATCTATCACTGAGTTTTAAGTAAGTCAGCAGTAAAAAGTAAAACAAGTTTGATTCTTAAGTTTCAGGAATATTTTGATATACACACGGCAAACTGGAGGAAGTCCATCCATGAGAAGAGTTTCTAAGATTTATTTATTCATTTAAAACAATGAAAAAAATGTATAGGGCTACCCTACTTACTTATGGTGACTCGGGGCTTACAGAAGTAAGATACCAAATGCAAAATTTGACATTTGACATTTTGGTTCAATTATTTAAAAAATAAAAATTAAAAAACAATCAATGAATGAAGCAATAAATCAATCAGTAAACAATACCCCAATCAAGGAACTACCAACTCAGACAAAAAAAAAAAAATTAGACAGTAAACAATCAAAGAGCCACTAAAAACACCCCCTCCAATACAAACAGGACAAGTCACTAATATATAAAATGAGCGCAAACCCCACTCTCTTATAGCATTGATATTACCTCATCAGGCAATAAAACGTCTGCAGACAGCAGAAAGACCCCACTGAATGCATGAAAGTCATACTGGTTCACATCAACCTCATTCAACAAGCATTGCTACTCTCCCAATGGGAAAAAACCCAATTTGTACCTGTCGTGTTACTGCTAAATATAAAGACCTTGTCCAAAGGAGACATAGAGCATCAGCAAACATGCTTGAATGCACAAGACCAAGTGGCCTTTTAAAGAGCTAAACATTCAAAGCAACTTCTCCTCCCACAGTACATACACCCGCACACACACACCCATTAATAATACACAGTTGAACACCCCACCTAAGCTTCTGGCCTTTCATCTCTCTGGATTTAGAGATTTTTCCATTAAAGACAATTCCTGGGGTGTTTATCTTTGAGCCTTCTTTATCTCCACTTAAAAGTGGAAACCAATTCCTCTTGTCCTTCTTTTGCAAAAGATGGTACATAAAAATAAGCTATCTGATCTTGGAATATAAGTGAATCTCAATGCATATAAACCTAACAAGGACTTTTGCTAAGAAGCCAAAATATTTCCTTGCTAACATGCAGTTTCCTCTAGTTTAGGACCCTTTCAGTATGCCAGAGCCTAAATCCCAACCACTCAATGATCTTAATGACTGAATGTAATCAGAGTTTTATTCAATCTGCCCTCTAAGTGCCAGAGAATACAATAGTATTATTCTAACTAAATTAACTTGGATTAAAACAGCCAGTCAGGAAGAGAGATCCCCTGCCAATCTGGAACAAATATGAAAGCAGTTTAACCAATTTTGGATTATTTGTCAAATTATAACATTTGGTAAGCCAGTTCATTCAACATGATGTAAAGGCTTCTGGTTAATATAGCCTTTTAGCAAGCCTAACAGCACTCCAGCATGGAATAAACAGCAATCATAAATCAGTAGCTATTTACTCTTCTCTTTGAACTCATGGCCTCAGGGTCTTATTAGAGCTGGAGGGGGTCAAACAGTTAAAGGACCCAATGTCTGAAAAAAACAGCCCAACATTGATGTTCAATGGGAAGGATTGTTGCTAAAAAAAATGTATAGACCAAAGAATCATATAGGAGGCACAATGTCTACAGAGATTCACAGTCATCCAGGTCATGGTTGTCCCAAAGGTGCTTTTTCAAAAGGGAACTGGATTTTGTTTTTTTCCTTGAAGACATTTTGCTTCTCATCCAAGAAGCTGAAGAATCTAAGAAGCTTCTTCAGAATTGTAGAAGCTGCTCGGATGAGAAGCAAAATGCCTTCAAGGAAAAACAGTCAAGTCTAGGCAGCATACTAAAAAGCAGAGACATCACCCTGCCAACAAAAGTGCGTATAGTCAAGGCCATGGTTTTCTCAGTTGCAATGTATGGCTGTGAAAGTTGGACCATAAGAAAGGCCAAAGAATTGAGGCCTTTGAACTATGGTGCTGGAGAAGACTCCTGCGAGTCCCTTGGACTGTAAGGCGTTCAAACCAGTCAGTCCTAGAAGAGATCAACCCCGACTGCTCTTTAGAAGGCCAGATCCTGAAGTTGAAACTCAAATACTTTGGCCACCTAATGAGAAGGAAGGACTCACTGGAGAAGAGCCTAATGCTGGGAAAGATTGAGGGCGATAGAAGAAGGGGACGACAGAGAATGAGATGGCTGGATGGAGTCACTGAAGCAGTAGGTGTGAACTTAAATGGACTCCAGAAGATGGTAGAGGACAGGAAGACCTGGAGGAACATTGTCCATGGGGTCGCGATGGGTCGGACACGACTTCACAATTAACAACAACAACAATACTGTAGCAGGCATAAGTTTTTTAACTCCCACAAGCCTTTCTTCTTGAAGCAGTCCTACTACCTGTTTTCTGTTCTTCCCAACAAGGTGCAACTGAAACTGAGAAGTCCTGAAATTGACAGAATCCAAAGCTTCACTTCTCATAAGATTTCCATTGTTGGTCACCATTCTGTCACCTGGCTAGGTTGAGAGTTTAAATTTTGAGAAGGCTGCTTGAATTCTTGGGGTCTGGAAGAATTTGCCTCCACTTACTGGTATGAGTCCTCTGTATCAGAGTGCGAGTAAAGGAGTTTTCATCTGTTCTTTTCAAAGTTGGTAATAAGATTTAGTTCTCTTATTGTATTCATCAGTTTGGCTGCTCAGAAATTATCCTGGGATGCTGGTGGGTTATTATTGTATTTAACACCTATGTGAAAGCTGCTGAAAAAGAATATGCTTTGGCTTACAGCACATCTAGCTTAAAACTCGAGCCATTGAATGGGAACAAAAACTTTAAGTGGAATTCTTTGTTGCCACCTGTTGATTTGCCAGATTTTTTTTGACCCCAGATCTTGCAACTGTAAGAGAGTTGCCTGCAAATCCCAAAATGGACATCTCAAGAACCACTGTAAGACATCAAGCATGAAGGATTGGATGAGGGTGAATAAAACTGCAGAATTTAGGGAGCCAGTGTGGTATAGCAGTAAAGCTGTTGAGCTAGAAGTGGGGAGATTTGTGTTCCAGTTCCCCCTCCATCACAGAAGCTCACTTTCTCAATCCAACCTATCTCACAGAATAGCTGTTTGGAGGGAAAGATAGAGAGGGAACATTATGCTTACTACCTGTAAGTAAGAAAACAGGTCTAGATTTGGGTTTTTTTTTCTCTGTTCTGGGGGTTCCATTGACCCTGAAAGGGAAGTTGGGCAAGTCATGAATTCCAAGTAGCTTTCCAGTGTCCCTCCTCCTTCCCACATATTACTGAAAATTGGTAGCAAAATAGTTGTTCTAATGGTTAGGATAAGAGCAGTTTGCTTTCCATTGGCTTCTTCCATCCAAACTATCAGAAGGAAGGAAGGAAGGAAGGAAGGAAGGAAGGAAGGAAGGAAGGAAGGAAGGAAGGAAGGAAGGAAGGAAGGAAGGAAGGAAGGAAGGAAGGAATCAGGAGGGAGAGAGGAAGGAAGGAAGGAAGGGAGGGAGGGAGGGAAGGAGGGAGGGAGGAAGAAAGGAAGGAAGGAATCAGGAGGGAGAGAGGGAAGGAAGGAAGGGAGGGAGGGAGGGAGGAAGGAAGGAAGGAAGGAAGGAAGGAAGGAAGGAAGGAAGGAAGGAAGGAAGGAAGGAAAGAAGGAAGGAAGGAAGGAAATATGGCTAAATATTGTCTGCCAAGCATCACCGTGTTACCTGTTGTGCCTTTAGAAACTGCTTTCTAGCTCCTGATTTTTCAAACATTGCCTTGGAGGAACAAATTCACTGTTTCACATATGCACTGAATTTTCAGTAGCCTTTTTAACTTTTGGATAGCAAAGGGGCTGCAAATGGAATCCATACTGGTTGTTGTGAGTCATTCACTAAAATAAAGCCATCTAATACAAAGTGGGATTGGGTGGACTATTGAAGATCACTTCTGGGATTTTTTTTTTTTAAAAAAAATCAGTGTATAGCTGGATTTGCTGATCAGCCATTTGCCTGCTTATTGAATTAAATCATTTTCTGGATTTGCACAATAAACTGAATTAGAAATGAATCAATTGGCCTGGATTCCCAAGCATGCTAAACCCCAAAGTCCCTCTTCTCCAATTAAACAAGGTTAAAACTAATCAGGCTTAGCCTGTTGGGTGAATGCACTTACAAAATTTGCAAGTAACCTGGTTTAGATTGCAATTAACCCAGCCAGTAATAGTATCCCATCCCAAAATGGGAGGATTGTGTTTTATTATGATTATTACTATAATTATAGGCCACAAAAAGTACACCTATTTGAATAAAATTGACATGCTAATATAAAAATAGAAGTGCATATTAATAGTTGCTCTCATTTAAGCACAAGATTTATACATCTTTTTATAACATGAACAAGGCTGCATGCCTGCCACTCAATATACTGTCCTCATTGCCAATACAAGGCAATCACTTCTTAGAGTCATTTGCCTTTCAACTAGTTGAAGAATCTTTCAAAGAATGGAGAAAATTGTCTTTTCATAAAATTGGACTCATGGATTGATTTATCCCTTATCTATGGTCTTTAAATTATGGAGGCATCTGGAAGAAACTATCATGCAGATCATGGTCATTGTGCAAAGGTCACACAATATAATATTTGCCTCTTGTTCCATTTACTCAGGGTTTATTGGCATTGTAACCCCAACAAATCAACTGAGAATAAGACTGCTATTTGTGAAAGTGGCCCATCAAGAATGGAATTTCCTGCTATTTCATCACTTGTCCTAATTTATTGAAGAGATGCACAGTTTAGGCTAACATCCCGTAATAAGCACTTAATTAGCTAAGCTCTCCACCTCTGGCTGTGTTTTTTAAACATGCTAATGATGAATTGTTTACCTCTGGATTTTTCTCGGACATTCTTGATCATAGCTTAAGCAAAGCGCTATGTTACCTTTCCTTGTTCCAGTAATGGGTCCACTGGCAAAATTCTTCAGCACAGTTACAAATCCACACTTGGTCAGCTAGACCAGTGGTTCTTAACCTGGGCGATATCGCCCCCCCAGGGGGCAATTTCATTTTTCAGGGGGGCGAAGGAACAAAAAGGGGGTGATATGGGGGCGATGGAGCGAGAAGTTTTGGGGACACTTTTGAGACTTTTTCATACAGTGAATCGCTGTATATCTGTCGTACAAAAACATCAGATCCCTCGCTATTAGTGGACTGAATTGTGTTTTCAAATGTTCCTCCAGCTAGCTTCAGTACTGAACGCCGTACACATGTGAATACGCATTGCTTATCTTCATACGCGTTGCGCAGCAGCCTCTACTTTTTTTATATTTCTTTTTGCGTCTTAAATTTTACTTGTAATTCAGTCATTAAATGTTGCTGTTTTTCCTTTCAGGCATTTCACTTTCTTGCAACTGAATTTTGTTTTCAGTGGTCATTACATTTAAGTGTCTTGAATAAATAAGATAATAATGAAATATATGTATCATGAAGTTTGGGAATAAAGTGATGGGTGGCACCAAAATTTTTTCACACAGTTGAGATATAGGAAAAAGACTGGAAATAAATTATTTGCATCGATATGTCCTGATGACAATTTTAAAGAAAACAAAACAAGTGTTTGCATAAATTGAAGAATTATTTCCTAGGTTGTGATTGAGGGGTTATGTTGGGGGAGGGGGGCGATGACAATTTCCTCATTGGCTCAAGGGGGTGATTCTTTCAAAAAGGTTAAGAACCACTGAGCTAGACTAACACTTCCTATAACTGAAGCATTTGTGGTCAGCCTGTTTGGCTGCTTCTGGTAAGTGTCAAAGTTGGTATTAGCTCACTGCTGATCCCAACAGTGACTCTATCAAGTAAAAGCATGGACAAAGTGATTAAAATGGACCAGCTCTGGTTGAAGTTAATTCATGGGTCACCTGCTAAAGTTCCTAAATAATTTGCTAGCAGGTTAATAGACCTGGTCCCTCAAGCAAAAACTTTTTTACTTTTTTAAAAGAACGCAATGATTGTGACATGTATATATTTTGGAAGATGAGGAAAACAAGTCAGCAATGCCATTAAGAGGAACCTTATCAAAAGCCAAAGTTTATATTAAAACATGCCAGCAATGAACAATGCATACTCTTGAAGGGCCCGTTGCAATGCTTAACTTAGATCAGAAATAATTTCACATTGCAGATGAAACCATGACATTGGTTCACTCCTCACAGTGGGATGATGGCAAGGTGCAAAAAAAAGTGAGTGTATGCACAAAAGGGTTGGCCAGAAATATATCAAAATGAAATTGTAGAGAGGTCACATTTGACTGTGTCCTCTGCCTGTCAAGAGATGCATTAAGATATCAGCTTCTTGTGATTCACCAGATATCAAAATTTAATTGGAGCTGGTGCTAGGTGAGTCTTGCTACAAAAGATAATGCACCAGGAAGTCTATCTTCACAGTCATTTCCCTTTCAAATGTTAGAGCAAACATGAAAAAAAACCCCACACATTCTGACATGTAGTTTTGAACTCCCAGAATATGCCAAGAAATATGGTTGTCACACATCTGGAGGGAATCCATGCAGCATCTAATGTAGGAAAATGGGTTGTAAAAGAAATAATACCAAAGAGTTTGAATGTGTGGGGTAGAATGAGGTTCCATGATCCCTTGATCAGATGCAGAATAATAACCTATGAAGGAGGTAGAGTGACTACCTGTATATTTTTTATTATTTCAGCATTGTGGTCTAGCCCATATTTTTGGGATCTGCTGAGAAAGGTTTCCAAAGATGGTCAAAGATGACCAGTTGTAGACAAAGCTGTAGAAATTCACCATTCCTGGTTTGTATTTTGTTAATTTACAGGCAATAAACATGACCAAATCAAGGAATTTCATCTCTTCAGATCAAGATGTTTCACCATAGGTTGTACTTTCCTTCCAAAAGCAACATGTGATGCAAAGTGTGAGGCCATTTGTTAGGGCATACAAACATATAAAAGATCAAAGGTTTCTCATAAAATCTACCCAAATTGATAATATAACATGGATCTGCAAGTATTCAAAAACAACCTATCAAAGAACTGTGAATGGTGTTGGATTCATTCAATTTCAACTAGACGTTTCATTTCAACCAAAGCATTTCAGTTACTCAACCATATCTAGCTGAAAAAAACAAATCTCCTCACATACCTATCCCTAACTCAAAGGGCACAATGTAATTTTGGCACTTGAAGCAGAATATACAATCTTTCGTAAGTGAAACAGTACTAGCAGAAAAAAGTTAGTGCAAAAGAGATTAAATAACACTTGTCCCAACAGCCAAAAAAGTAGCATGAAATTGGTTGCTTACCTTACTTAGAAGAAACACCAACAAACTTCTGATTTCATCTAGGTCCTTCCAGCTAATGGAAAGTTCTGTTGAGTTCTCCTTCAGATGTACTGAGATTCCACTTCCGTAATTGCTAACTAGAATCCAGAATGGCTCTAGATTAAAGAAGACTGTTGCTATGTATTGTTTTTACATCCTTTTGTAGGATCAACTTCCTAGATGCATTTGTGCATTAAGATTCCACTCCTGTTAAAAGAGAGAGAGAGAGAGAGAGATGAGATGAGAAAAAGCAATTCCCAGTTTTAGCTGTTAGCTTTAGTCTAATTCTTGTAAGGCAATTTTAATTGACAGAAGCAAATTTTAATCTATGCTGCTGAGACTTTAGTCTTCATTTCTTTAGTTCCTGAAGATAAATTGAGATTTGGATTGCTACTGTAATATGTAATTTGGGTTGGAAAAAAGAAAGAATCCAATTAAAATGGCACTTCTCTCTTCACAATGAGTAGTAGCTATTGTTAAATAGTGTATAAATTACATTTCCCTTAATATCAAAGGGTACCTATATCAATATTTTAATAATGTGCACGTCTGTTTTCATTTAAGAACCCTATTGATCAAGTCTCATTAAACAAGAAAAATATGTAGCCATTTCAAGTTGTTGGAAAGTAAGAAGGTGACTTAAAGCTGTGAAGAATTAAAAACCAGCGAAGGGAAGCTTTCCCAGGTTCACTATAGACTGAGAATCAGAAAATAACAGAGAAATTGAAAATTGCTACCTCCATCACTCAGAAGGAGATTTTCTGCCCTCTTTGTCACTGATATTATCTAGCCCTCAAAGCAACATCAACCAAATCTCTAGCAGCAGTAAGTGATTAAAATGGATTTATAATGCTTGCCTTCTTGTTATCAGTGCATCAAGCTTTGATGATGCTAACCAAAATGTTCCTTAACTCCAAGAAAAGCATTTTTTTTAAAAAAAAATTATTTTCAATTTTACATTACATTCATAAAAAATACTTCAGATAAAGAGTAAAATAAATTTATACACACAACTTTCGGTATTGCTCACCCATTTCCCCCCAAACTGCATCCACCCTCTGACCTCTTCTCTCACTTCCCTCTTTCCCTCTTCTTCCTCACTCTCCCCCTCTCCTCCTTCTCCTCAACCTTCCTACTTAATTTTCTCTCCTTCCTCCTATCTTCTCACTCCGGATGCAGTCCAGGGGAAATGCCCGAGCAATTCCTCTCTCCAAATTAAAACATCAATATTATATACAATAAAACTTATTTCTACTTCTCTGAGCTATTTAACCTTCAACCCATCCTCCCCCCACCCCCTCCCCCCTCCCCCCCCACTTCCCAGAGCCAAGTACAGGGTTATACAAACATATTAAACACAATCTATTTAAGTTTATTAATTATACAATAACCAAAATCATACTAACCCTTAACTCTCTTGAAACTTTAACATCATAATTTTATAAACAAATCCATTACTCATAAAATAAATGAAACTTTGTAGTTCCATATTTCTTCTGAACATATTCTATCTATCTTCTCCATACAATAACACTCCGATTAAAGTAATAACAGGAGAAGATGTTAATTCTCACTGTTAAGTTTAAAATAAAATCATCCAATTCTTGTCTTGTCTTCCTGACCGCTCTATCTGCTTTTAAATTAACTTAACATTTAAACAGCAGCAGTGGAGGCAGCATCTAGCTTCGTTCTCCGGCCAGAGAACAAAGGCGTCCAGGGAAGTGGAGCACACCCAGATTCCAAAGGAGCTCTCACTCTTCCTCTCCCAGGAAAAAATCTCTGGGAGATTAGTGAGGCTCTACTTCTATCCAGGAGAAGGCTCACCTTCCTCCCTTCGCCCGGGAGGAAGGTTTCAAGCCGCAAAACAGCTGATCGGCGCTGTTTTTGCCGGCTTTTACGCTTCCCTGTGACGGACGGCTGTCAGAAAGCCGCCATCATCACGGCGCAGCCACTGGAAGCCAAGAAAAGCATTTTTGTCTGTGAAGCTTTACAAGAGGATATGAGACCTGTTAATTAAGGAAGCTCTGGAGATCCAGCTTTATATTTACGTAGCAGAGATCAACCCCGACTGCTCTTTAGAAGGCCAGATCCTGAAGTTGAAACTCAAGTACTTTGGCCACCTAATGAGAAGGAAGGACTCCCTGGAGAAGAGACTCATGCTGGGAAAGATGGAGGGCAAGAGAAGAAGGAGACGACAGAGAAGGAGGTGGCTGGATGGAGTCACTGAAGCAGGAAGCCTGAGCTTAAATGGACTCCAGAAGATGGTAGAGGACAGGAAGGCCTGGAGGAACGTTGTCCATGGGGTCGTGATGGGTCGGACACGACTTTGCAACTAACAACAACAAATCAAAATATGCATCAGGATTTGAAAATTTGGAAAGCCAAGGGAGGCAGCAAACCACCACAAAGATTATTGCGCTATCAGGAACAAGGTACTCACACAAGCATACATAATAAGGGCAAGAAGATTCCATGCCACCTATGAGAATTGTTCCAAAGTTCCCTTCTTTGAAAAAGTTTCTAAAGAAAGTTCAAATAAATTGAATGAAAAGTAGGTAAGGGGAAAAAATGTAGAACTATTTCCCACCCCTGGCAAACAGCCATATACAAGAAAATGTATAACCATTTCAAGTTGTTGGAAAGTAAGAAGGTGACCTAAGGCTATGAAGAATTAAAAATTAGAGACGGGAGCATCCCCTGGCACACTATGAACTAAGAGTCAGAAAATACACAGAGCAATGGGAAAAGTTGGTTACAGTTGCAAGAGAGCAAGCATGCTATTGCTTATTCCCATCAATACTTGGGCTTCTTCTGATGGTAGCGAGAACAGTAGGCTGATGACTATAATTTGAAGATTTTGTTAAAAGCCAGCTGCTAGTCTTGGGGGGTTGCCAAGTCACAGATAAAACACAAAGTCATGCTCTCAACCAGTTCTCATCTGTGTGTTCAGAGGAAACATATTGTTTCCAGCCAGAATTCAAGATGCCTGTACCCTCACTTGCTGTGCAACAGCTGCTTCTGCTTCGCTCACCTGTCGGTTTCAAGGTCAACAGGAGTCTGAATGGCAGATTGCAGCTTTCTTCCCTTTTGGTAAACTTGTAGATGTCCTGAACTACAATTCCCAGGCTTGGGAATATGGAGAATAACTGTATGGGTTGAGAATTTGGGCAGCTGTAATCCAACATTTGCAGAGTATGCCTGGTTGAGAAAGGCTGATGTCTAGCAAAAATGTCAGAGTGTGTTTCTTGAGATTGCATAGACCAGGGGTAGGCAACCTTGGCTCTTTTATGACTCGTGGACTTCAACTCCCAGAATTCCCCAGCCAGCACACTTTCAGATTTGCAAGGTTAATGTTGGCCTTACCAGGCAGATCAGAGGGGAAACACAACCAGATAAACTAATTATACTTCATTGTAAAGCTACATGAACAGAATTTTGCACATCTGAAAATACAATTCTCCCCTTGTCCCTTTTACAGCCTGAAAAACTAGGAAAGCCCATTCTGAGTCTCTTGCCTTACCCAGTAGGCTAAGCTCTCTTATCTGACCAGGTAGCAGCTTTTTGCCCAGGGGTAGGCAACCTTGGCTCTTTTATGACTCGTGGACTTCAACTTCCAGAATTCCTGAGCCAGCATGGCTCAGCTTGGAGACCTCTCTCTTTTCCATCAGCATGGCTGGAAACCTCTCCTTTTCCCCTCAGTGTGGCTGGCTCAGGAAGAGCCAAGGTTGCCTACCCCTGGGCTAGGTGAATCACAAATTGTATTAGGCATTGTAATAAGAGAAGAGAAGATTCATAGCCTGGAGCAGAGGTAGGCCAACTTGGTTCTTTTATGACTGGTGGACTTCAACTCCCAGAATTCCTGAGCCAGCCATGCTGAGGGTAAAGGGAGAGGTTTCCAAACTGAGCCATACTGGCTCAGGAATTCTGGGGGTTAAAGTCCACGAGTCATAAAAGAGCCAAGGTTGCCTACCCCTGGCATAGACAGAAAGCCATCCAAATGGATGTTCATTGATTATTAGTCCTGTTTACAGGTAATCCTTGACTTATGATGACAATTGGGACCAGAATTTAGTTGCTAAGCTAGGTGGTTGTTAAATGAGTCATGCTCAATTTTACAACCTTTATGCCATGGTTGTTAAGTGGATCACTGAAGTTGTTAAGTGAATCATGCAATCATTAAGTGAATCTGGTTTCCATCATTGACTTTGCTTGTTGGAGTGAGTTGGGTTAGCTTCAAATGGTGATGCTGTGATCCCTGGATGCTGCAACCATTGTAAAGACACACTGGTTGCCAAGAGCCCAAATTTTGATCACATGTCTGTGAGGATACTATGGTGGTTGTAAGTGCAAGGATTGGTTGTAAGTCACTTTTTCAGTCCCATTGAAACTTCAAATGGTCACTAAACAAATTAGTGTAAATCAAGGGCAAAATGTAGTTACTTGTCCCAACATCTGCATTCCACCTTGGTCAGTCACCTAGTTTTGGGAAGCCACAAAACAGGGAATGTAAGCAATGATGGGATTCAAATATGTCAACAACCGGTTCTCTGTGTGGATGCCGCTTCCGGAAGTCCATTCTGAGCCTGGGCAACAAACAATTAGCTACCGGTTCTGCCGAAGTGGTGCGAACTGGCTAAATCTCACCACAGGAAGGAAGGAAGGAAGGAAGGAAGGAAGGAAGGAAGGAAGGAAGGAAGGAAGGAAGGAAGGAAGGAAGGAAGGAAGGAAGGAAGGAAGGAAGGAAGGAAGGGAGTGGTGGGATTCAAATATGTCAACAACTGGTCCTCTGTGTGGATGCCGCTTCCGGAAATCCATTCTGGGCCTGGGCAACAAACAATTAGCTACCAGTTCTGCCGAAGTGGTGCGAACCGGCTAAATCCCACCACAGGAAAGAAGGAAGGAAGGAGTGGTAGGATTCAAATAGGTGAACAACCAGTTCTCTGGGCCTGGGTAACAAACAATTAGCTACCGGTTCTGCCGAACTGGTGCAAACTGGCTGAATCCCACCACTGAATATAAGCAACATTCTTCTGTTGTTATCCGCTATAAATTATTTCTTTGATTTATATCCTGCCTTTCATTCAGAAGATCAAGTCATCATCATAACCCAGACTCCATCATTAAGTAGAATGATTAGCATTATGTTATATTTCTGTATCATCCTTTGTCTTGGAATACAATACAGCAGCATACAATATGTAATGCAGGGAAGATATTCCCTCAATTTATCCCCACAGCAACAACCTTGAGATGTAAGTTGATCTGAGAGAGGGTAGCTGGTGGCACAACATTATCCACTGGTTTTCATCACTGAGGGAAGCCTTCAGCTTAGATCTCCTAAGCTTGATCCTGCCACTTTAACCATTATACTAGTCTGGCTCTCACCCTATAATTTCTGTCCCTTTTTCACCCTAAAAGAGTACGCAATGCCTCCCTTTCCCAGGTGTGTCCTTGGCAAACAAGTACGAAGGTGAAGCAGGACATATATTTTCAAGCTCAAGTTCTGGAGTCCTAACTGCACATCTGGAACAATATTATTGTTCCAAGGCTCGGAGAAGGCATCTCAGCTGGATTCTTCCAGACATTCCTGTTCTGGCATTTTGCCTAGAGCAGGATTTGGCAAAACCAAATCTAATATTTAACTTCTTTCAGATGTGTGAATAGGGCAGGAACCCCTATCCATTGGCTGTCCTTTTAAGGAACCAGCATGACTACAAAATTACACTCCTACGTTACAAAATGTTATCCAGAATTAAACTCAACTTAAATCAGTTGGATGTTGCAATATGTAAACATGATAGTTCGGTTTTACTACGGCTTGTTTATAACATAGAGACAACAATTTGTAAGTTATCTCTGTGTGTGCTTAAATTGTGGGTTATCTGTAGTTTTTTTTTTTAATACTGTTTGCTGCCCAGAGGCCCCAGGTGTGAGTTGGGCAGCTGTATAAATGAGTTTAATAAATTAACAAAATCTTGAGAATTTGGAGCTGGGTCTTCCCCACTCCGCATCTCAACCACTGTATAATGCTGAAAAAATCTCACAAATTGTTTTAAAAGATCTTATTCTAATTCCTGTATAAGTCACCCAGGAAACCTTGTTCTTGGGTGGCATATAAATAATACCCATAATGGCACTTGAGCCCTGCTGGGGACTCAGTCATCAACTGTGTAAGACCACTTGTAGCTGCATATTCTTCGAGTTTCACTTTTATATTCACTCATCGTGTGTTCACTGTCTGCACAGCTACCAGCTGTTTGGACATTTGTTCCTCTCCCTGATTGACAAATCTCCAAGAGGCAGGAGAGTTGCTGTCAGAAAGGTCAGAGCAAAAGATGGTTGGGCCAAGTATGAATGAGTTGCCAGCCTTTTTTTCATCTGGTGCCAGGAAAAAGAGACCCAGCTGCCAAACTAGAAAAGGCTGCTGAGGGACCCAAGTCATGTTAAAGTTTGCCCTGAAATCCTGGTTGGAGGGAGAGGAGAATTTTTGCTAATAAAAATCTTCTGGTGTCAAGGTAAGGCTGGTCATATAATCTATCATGTTTAGGACCGCTAGTTCTGTGTGGCAAAAACCCAGATGGCCATCAGCAAAGAGTTCAAGGTTTTGGTACCTCTTTGCTGCCATCTCAAGGGTTCCTACCCTGATTTGAGAGTGCTAGGTAAGTTGAAAAAGGATTTCATGAAGAAATGAATACATTATTCAGGTGATAGACAAGGATTGGAATCTTGCCATTCTCCATAATGGAGATGCTGTGCCCTAGATGTAGAATTATCTACAAGGAAGATCATTCATGTTCTGGAGGCCAAACAGCTAAAATTGATTTAAAGTGATTTGACTATTCCTTCTCGTGACAGGATATCAAATCATGCATTATTCGCAGGTGGAAAGCCCCAAGTATAAATCAAAAATCCTATAAAAGGCAACCATGAACCTTTTATTACCATATGAATTCTACCAGGCTGTGATGCTCAGATCTTCAGGCTTAATTCCATATCTCATTGCAGTGCTCCAAAAACAACACCAGATTTCTGAGTTCTCACACCAACATCTGTATTCAAAAATGAGGACTTATTTCTCGCTCTGATTCCATCTGAGGTGATCCTTCTAGAACATCAGAGGTCAAGTGTGATGGCCAAAAATTTTGGAGAATCATCTGCTTTGCAGCACAAGGAGGTAGCAGCTCCAGGCAGCAGGCCAAGGACGCTGCAGAAAGATACTTAACTCCAGTCTGCCACCAAGATCAGTCTGTTCTCCAAAAGAGCTGATTTACTGCATATAATATGAAAACCATCACTTGTGAAAAATAAATTAAGGATATGACAATCAAAGGAGAACCAATGGGGTGTAGTGAGGAAGGTGTTGGATCAGAAGCTTGGCATCCAAATCTAGTCCCTGCTTGACCATGAGACTCACTGCATAACTCTCAAACCAATCTCTTAGCTGCTGTTACTGATAAAACTAGGGGAGTCCTTAATGCCCTCTGAGCTTGGTTGTTTTCTTGCAGATGTTTCATTACCCAAACTAGATAACATCAGCAGTATAAGAAAACAAACAAGCCCAGAGCCAGCAGTGTACTGCAGCTGCCAAAAAAGCCAACACAATGCTGGGCTGCATTGACAGAGGGATAGAATCAAGATCACGTGAAGTATCAATACCACTTTACAATGCCTTGGTAAGGCCACACTTGGAACACTGCATCCAGTTTTGGTCACCATGATGTAAAAAAGATGCTGAGATTCTAGAAAGAGTACAGAGAAGAGCAACAAAGATGATTAGTGGACTGGAGGCTAAAACATATAAGGAACGGTTTCTGGAATTGGGTATGTCTAATTTAATGAAGAGAAGGATGAGGGGGGACATGATAGCAGTGTTCCAATATCTCAGGGGCTGCCACAAAGAAGAGGGAGTCAAGCTATTCTCCAAGGCGCCTGAAGGCAGGACAAGAAGCAATGGATGGAAACTAACCAAGGAGAGAAGCAACCTAGAACTAAGGAGAAACTTCCTAACAGTTAGAACAATTAACCAGTGGAACAACCTGCCTCCAGAAATGGTGAATGCTCCAACACTGGAAGTTCTTAAGAAGAGAATGGACAAGCCATTTGTCCAAAATGGTATAGGGTTTCCTGCCTGAGCAGGGGGTTGGACTAGATGACCTCCAAGTTCCCTTCCAACTTTATTATTATTATTATTATTGTTATTGTTATTGTTGTTGTTGTTGTTATTAAATATTCTTCTTTATTGATGATAATACTAGGGCAGATCTAGACAGCCTTTATCTCCCAAAGGAGAGGAGGATATAAATAAATATATCATCTTCATTTAATAGCAGATGCATTCCAATATTAGATTATTCACCATGCCAGAAATGCACATAGAAATTGCTTATACTACAATAGTAAAGTCTAAGTTCTTTCTTTTTGGATTTCTTTTTTTTTTTAATTTTATTGTTATTATTATTAAACTGCCCTTCATTTCTTATGCAATACCAATTCCATTTGTCAGCAGCTAAAATAATGTTCTAAATTCAGTATAAATTTTTCAGCAACCAAGTTCATTCCAGGCTCCACTGACCCAGAACTGGCATTTCATTCAGAGGCGGTTTATCACAATGCTCCTATCCTTCAGCAGAGCCCGGCTAAAACAACTTGCCAGCTTAACTAGACAGACAAAATGCAATTCATTGGCTAAGCTGTAAGACCGCCCACTTTCCTGAACTGACTTCCAGGAAGGAAGGAAGGAAGGAAGGAAGGAAGGAAGGAAGGAAGGAAGGAAGGAAGATTTCTTATTTAACCTTATTGAAAGACACAAAAGCTAAATGGGAAAGAATCAGAATTTTGACAATGTACAGTATTTACATTTAATTTTACAAGAAACGAATCTAATGACCATGTAGACGATTCAGAATTACATAAGCAATAAAACTATAATTACCTTTGTATTAATGTCTGTAACCCACATAGGGCTTTATTCAGCAACGTAACTCATTGGCGCCTGACGCGAGTGATGGGAGAGAAAGTGATTAGGACGAGATAATTGCTAACCGAGTGAGATAGGTAGGCATTAATTAATAATTAACTATGTAAGTAGAAATCTATAGGAAAATGTGATTAATTCTCCCTAGGTTTGGAGGGACTGACACTTATTAAAACATCATAAAAGGCTTCAAATACCCTGGGGTTCTTCGCATGTGTGCATATTTAAAGAAAATTCTGGAATAAAATCCACTCAGCTGATTACAAGGTTTAGCCATCGAGGTTAGATTTATTTCGACCACCTGCAGAGAATGGCTGGGTGCCAGCTGAAACAGGAAACAGAATTATGGCTGATTTCTATTCTGTCCTATATCACATCACTTTCCAACTCCTATTCACTGAAAGGATTGACCATGATCTGAACAGTGCACATTACTCTACCCTATCTACCCTGCGTTTCCAGACTGGGAGACCTGAAGCTTTCCAGGTGTGTTAGGACTTGATTCCTGCCAGGTTCAACCAGCTTGGCCAAGGATGCAGGTTCAACAAATCTGGAAAACATCAAATTAAGGAAAGATCTTCTAGAAAACCTTCTACAAAGCCTTTATGCAAACTCCAGTTCAGCCTGATTCATTGTCACATCAGCTCTGTTGGGATAGCTACTGTTCTCTTCTAAACACATCCTTAATTTCCTTCTAACACTAGGCTAATAACAGGTTTTTATCATTTGAGGTCTTTTTAATGCAGGGTGAATATCATTTCATTATTAGTTTCTGTTGATGATAATCACTGGTTATTTTTCACTTTTAGGGAGTTGATGTAATTAATTGACTTTTATTAGTACAGTAATGGCATTATTTTTATCCCAGAGAGACTTCTCTCTCTCTCTCTCTCTCTCTCTCTCTCTCTCTCTCTCTCTCTCTCTCTCTCTCTCTCTCTGTGTGTGTGTGTGTGTATGTGTACTGAAGATCATGTTCTTTTATTAAGCAACTAAGATATATAACAAAATAATGAATTTGGGCTGCATTCCTCACAAAACATTAAGCCTAATTAGCTAAGGGCCTAGCAGCTTCATTTACACAAAATTCAAATGTTAGATAATGCTCACTTGGTTTATTTTTTGTGTACACATGCACCCGCACACACACACACACACACACACACACACACACACACTAATCCTTTCAGTATAATCAACCTTATATAGTCCACAAAATGAATATGAAATAGTAAACCGCACAAATTAAAGGCAGAACATGGGGCGGGGGAATGAAAATCTAGCTAAATTAGTTTACACCAACAGCATTCACAACCTGGCTATACTTTTTATTGATATATTTATGGGGTTTGTATGCTACCTGAGTCCAGTTAGCCTTTAGAACAGTGGTTCTCAACCTTTTTAATGCCGCGACCCCAACTGGTCGTAAGTCGAGGACTACTCAACCGGTCGTAAGTCGAGGACTACGCAACTGGTGCAGCACCGTTTGCAGAATGGGACTTTTGGCGGGCTCAGCAGGGCAGAGACAGCCTGGACAATTCCTATTGGCTTTTGAAAGCCAATAGAATTAGACTCTATTCAAGAGAGTCTATTCTATTGGCTTTCAAAAGCCAATAGAATAAAAGGGAGTAGCACAGCTAAGGAAAAGGGGAAAAAAATGGCGGACTGCGTTGTTTGGCGACCCCCGTGAAATGGCCGTTCGACCCCAAATGGGGTCCCGACCCACAGGTTGAGAACCACTGTCCTAAGACAAGCACATTTGTTTATTTTGTCACTATAGGGTTAGCTTGTCATCCTTCACTCCATTTTCCCTTTCAGGCTTAATGAGATGAGGACTTTATGGGTTACACCCTGAAGTGACTTTGCTCTGCCCGGTGGCCATATCGGTAGGAAGGGCAGAGAGTGCAGGAGGAAAGCTTGTAAGAAGTCCCCAGGTACACAGCAGCACACAACTTGGCTCTTGCCACTGCTGGACCCCACAAAGCCTCCGAGCTGCTCATTTCTGGATTGTGTTTTCATGCCGTGGGCTGAAAAAGTGACCCTCCCCCAGAGGAGAAAGCTACCGCCAAAAGCCTGAGCTCTCTGCTTGAACAAAATAGATAAATAACCTGCTAAGGATTAGTTTTTATTTTAATTGTGTGACAACTTGGGATGGGAGCAAAGAGAAGAAAATGCCAAGCTCTGTGGGCTCTTTGTTTATGCATCTGATGAATGCATGGAATTAGACGTACCTGGGGGAGGCGCGACTGGGCTTAATTATTTTCTGTTTACAGAGCTGTTTAGGAGCCTAAGTGGGAAGCGACAGAAGAGCAGAAGGCATTACCTGACTTTAGAGACATTGCTGCTCTATTGCCAAATTCACAATATGGCACAAAATTCAGCTCTGGAGAGAACAAGGAAGGGGGATATTTCCAGGAGCAGCCTGTTTTGGAAATGACCAGCTGAGACTTGAAAAGATACAGTTCAAAAATGTAAGTTTAATATAACCTGTCTTGCCAACAGTCAGGGCAGTGATCTGGTGTTCAAACAACTGGTTATTTTGGATCCAGGGATGATGAACCCTCTAGTAAACAAAGGGATTTAAGCTTTATTATTTGGTGCGGGGGTTCAGCGGTTAAAATGCTGGGTTTGTTGGCTGGAAAGCCAGCAGCCCAGGTTTGTGACCTGATGTCAACGCTGCTAACATTGAATGTTCTTGCTTTGACAACATAAGGAGATGCAGCCATTTTCCTTAACTTGTGTATTTTTCTTAGAGTTATAATTAGATGATACTGGGGAGGGAGGAGGAAGAATGTGCATGGGAATTAGTTAGACCTAACAAGATTGTAGTAGTGTGTGATTCAAGGTTGTTTGAAATAAGAGATGATAAGAAGTGGCGATTGGAGATCTGGAGGGAAAGTCTACATTTCAAACTAATTGGAGAATGTGATTTATGACCATAAATTAGAGGAGGGAATTGTGCTTTGATATGTGTTCAGGGGAAGGGAATCCAGATTCTGGCTTCGACTATGTACGTGCCAATGCTATGCCACTCGAATAAAGATTATTTGAGGTAAACAATGCCTCGAAGTTATTTGAAGAGTTATATAAATGCAAGTAGATAAATAGGTACCACTTTAGTGGGAAGGTAATAGCGCTCCATGATGACATGCTGGCCAATGTCTTTGGACAGCGCTGGTTCAATGGCCTTGAAACAGAGATGAGCACTGCCCCCTAAAGTCAGCAACGACTAGACTAGTAAAATCCCCAGAGACTCCTTTACCTTTTACCTTTTTAATTAGCTAAATGCATTAGAAATAGGCATATCAAGTAAGATGACACCTGTATCTTTTATGAGCTGCCAGGAGCATCTTAATAATAATAGCAGAGATACCCCAAAGGTGGGTGGTTTCCACAGTACACCATGCCAGGTTCCATGCAGAAGCTTCCAACAAACAGCAATAACCCAGAGGCTTTTATCAAAACCTTGCACCAGGACTTCATCAACCTTCTGTGGTCAGAAGACTACAAGACTTGACCTTGATTGGGTGGCACAGGACTCTGGGA
Organism: Crotalus tigris; assembly: GCF_016545835.1. Taxonomy (NCBI): domain Eukaryota; kingdom Metazoa; phylum Chordata; class Lepidosauria; order Squamata; family Viperidae; genus Crotalus; species Crotalus tigris. Next base: position 1,405,930 of record NW_024097052.1, read on the forward strand.
TGGGAATTGAAAGTCTGAGACTTTCACAGCAAGAAAAGCTTTGAAGCTAGCTGAAGAGTCTTTCCCCTGCCTCTTTGCCTTTGTTCAGCAAACAAAAGTGAAAAACAAGCAGGTTACAGTAACTCAGAATGAACTCTAAAGTTCTAGTCTTTTCTAAATATGAAGAACAAATCACAATATGTTACCACACTCCCCAAAATAACAATGGTCTTCTGCATTGCTACTCCATAGCTCAGGCTAATAATCTTGGTTAATGTTTCATGTTCATCTGAAACCCTTGGCTAACTGCACCATTGTGGACTCAAGTAGTATAGTTTTTTGGGGGTTTACACGACACAAAAAAAGGTGATACAACAGTTAAGTTGGTACTTTCTCATCACAAGAAACATTTCCGTTGACTGATTCATAATGAGGGATTGGGTTTTTAATCATATTGTATCTACCAGTTGTGTTGCCCCACAGGGGCCAGCAAACATAGCGAGTTTTTTTTTTTAGGATTCAGAGGCAATAGGTATGAAATGCCATTGAATACACAAATTGAAGAGAGAAAGATATATCTATTTCACACCATTTCAGCTTGCAAAATAGCCCTCCAAAAGTCAACAGATGGGACTTGGAGCCAACCTAAAAATGCACTGCACCTCTTTTTTCCCAGGATCATAAATCTACATTGAGATTTCCATTGTCTTTGCCAACTTTTTATAGTTTTCATGAGAGATGTGGAGTATAAACAATAATACCTGGAGATGGCTGAGGACAATGATGGTGAACCTTTTAGAGACCGAGTGCCCAAACTGCAACCCAAAACTCACTTATTTATTGCCGGGTGCCAGGTGGGCGTGGCCCACTGGGTGGGCATGGCTGTGGTGATCATGGCAGATTGGGTGGGTGTGGCCAAGGTGGGCATGATCACCTTGATGTTGCTCATGGGGAGGAATGCCTGTGGGGGCTGGGCAGGGTTGGGGGAGATCCAGGGGGTCTCTGCCAGGTGGGGTGGTGGGCAGAAGGCTCATCCTGCAGGGTAAGGCAAGGCAAGGCGAGGCAGGGCGGGGGTGCCATTGTCACAAGGCAAGGTGAGGCAGAGGCTGTGGGAGCTGCTGCCTAACACCATCGGCCCCTGCACACGGAGGCCAGTGAGCGCATGAGTGCTGGGATGCATCCAGCCATGTGGGACTTCGGTGAGTTAGCAGGCGGCTGGTTGAAGAGGGACAGTTGCCATCTCCGGAGCATGGCGTGCGTGCCCACAGAGATGGCTCTGAGTGCCGCCTCTGGCACGTGTGCCATAGGTTCGCCACCATTGGCTTAGGACATTTTTAAGATCCTTAACAAACAATACCTAGAAGGCTGTATGACATTTTTTATCAATAGCTTAGATTACTGATCCTCTTTTAAAGATAGGTCCTTACTTCTAGCATACAACACCTGTCAAATCTGACCCCTAACCTGGGACTCCAAGGAAGTGACCCTTTCACAGAAAATTTCTATAAGAACATGTCTAGTATGATGCTATTCTTTTCCTGCCCTTATATTAAGGAGCTAATATTGCCCTTTTTATTTTAATTGCTTCAAGTAGGGTGCACTTGAAAGATTCACAGGCTTTACAATGATGTGAATTTACGGTGGTGTGAATAAGGAATCATAAAAAGGGAGTTTTTAATCTGCAGCGCTTGCTAAGTGGATTTTTCTAAGCATGAATGTGAAGAAAGTTAGACACAATATTGCCTCGGCGGGCTAAATAAAGTGCTTCTCAACCTCAGCAATTTTGAGATGTGTGGACCTTAACTCCCAGAATTCCCCAATCACTAAATTGCTAAGTTGGATTAGATGACCTGCAAGGTCCCTTCCAACTCTGTCATTCTATTCTAATGCTATGGTTGAAACACTAGGCTAAATCTTACAGGTTGACACTAATATCTCTCCTTACCAATGTTCAGTTCAATACACAAGTGATTTGGTTGACCATCACTTTCTTCCAGGTGGTTTTTCTAATCTCCAATTCTTGTCTACAGCCATGACTTTTCCTAATAGTCACCCATCCAGTTTCCAATTAAAATAGTCCCTGCTTGGATTTTTAAGGGATCACCTAGGTTTGGCTAGTTGCTGCCATTTAGTAGTGTTCTGCTAATACCAGCAATGAATTGAACATGATTTTTGGCAACACTCTCTAGGGCATGCCCTCTGCTTCATCATCTCAAGTGCAAAGCAATATAAACTTGATTTTCCAGTACCTATTGTAATTTGATACTCCTGGTACAGAATGTTATGGTCAGTTTAAGTGAAGTGTTAGGATTGTTTTCACTTTGGAAGTCAGATTTAATTGTCCTTTAGTCATTAACTAATCTGGAGGAAATTTTTATGTACATCGTGGTAGACCTCCTAGAATTAAGACAAAGATTGAAAAGTGTTAAATGAAATTTAAAACAAGTACAATGCAGAAAATGAAATAAGAAGCCAGATGCAGGAAAAAAAAATATGTATTTTTTATGAATAAGTGGGACAGAAAGAAACTAACTCCACAGATCCTCCAGGTTAACAGGAAGCACAATTGGTCTTCTGCCTCCACATGAAATGATGTGGAAAAGTGGAAAAGCAATAGTTGAATAAATTTGGGGGGCCTGGTTTGCACATAATGGAGAGACACCATGGATGTGCATATATATATATATGTGTGTGTGTTACATCAGGTCAAAAAGAACCAAACCCACAATGGAAGAATTAGAAATTGAATTGGAAGAAGAAATAGTAAAGGGCCCAGTGATAGCATGAGCCTGAAATATAGGCAGAAATATAAGATTAGATGAATGGGAAAGAACATGGAACAGAAATTATAAATTAATGTTGTCAACTGCATACAAAGAAAATCAATACAAAATGTTCTATAGATGGCATTTAGCACCGGCGAGATTGGCTAAAATATATAAAAATATGAATCCGGATTGTTGGAAATGTAAAAGCAAAGAAGGAACATTTTATCACATGTGGTGGCAATGCCCCAAAGCAAAGACCTATTGGGAGCAGATAAGGAGATGGTTACAGGAAATAACAAAACAACAAATTGAACTTAAACCTGAAATATTTCTATTAGACATAATTGACCCAAAAATTGAGAAACGACTCCAATACATCATTATACATATTATAACTGCAACACGCATTGCATATGCACAATGTTGGAAAATGTAATGATTATAGGTAAGATATTAGACTGTGCTGAGATGAATAAACTTACCTTAGAAATAAAAGACGAAGAAGCTACGGAATTTTATGAGATATGGGATATGTATAATCACTGGTTAGAATTGAGGAATAAAAAAATATGAGAAGTAATATAAATAAATGTAAATAAAAGTAAGAGATATAGGACATACTATTGTTAAGAAAAAAAATGTACTGTGTCTTTTGTTTGTTTGTAAAGAGAAAAAAGGAAATATATATATATAAATATATATATATATATATATTTAAAAAGAACCAAACCCACAATGGAAGAATGGATGGTAAAGGTGATAGAATTGGTGGAGATGGCAAAACTGACTGTTTTAATTAAAGAAAAGAACCTATCTCATTTTGCTTCTATTTGGAAACCACTTCTGAACTTTTTGTTCAAAACTGGGGAAAAAATGAAACTCTGATTTTAGGTTGTGATGACTAGACTGTCTTTGTTGTCATAAAAACAGCTTGAAATATGTAGAAAAGCAAAGCAAAAGGCTGAGATTGGAATGCTTTTTTGTATTCCACTGGGAAAAAAAGTCGAACATCATCACTTTTTTCCCCTTCTCCTTTCTTGTTGCCGTTCTCTTTTTCTTTCTTTCTTAATTTTTGTTTTTATTTGTATTTTATAATCAATTTTAATAAAGGGGGGGGGAGAGAAACAAACCACAGCTTAGAGTAGCATGGTGAGCACATCCAGGCAATGCATTGGATTGCAGATTGCACTGCATACATACTCAGAAAACAATTGACTGAATCAAAACAAGACTACAGAGGAAAAAGAATGGTAGCTTCAACTAAGAAAATACTCCATCTAAAGGAGGTAAATACTTCTATAAAGCTGCCCAACTTATTTGGAAGTAGTTCATTTATTTATTTATTTAAAAAAAAAAAAAAAAACAGACATTCTCTTACCCTGGGCCTTAAGTGTATGAAATTGGAATCAAGTACATTTGCAGTATAAGCCAACATTTGCTTACTTTTGGAGTTAGTAAGTTCATTGAGGGCTACTCTTAAGTAAAATATGTGTCTAGTTTGCAGCCTGGATTTAATTATTCCTTTCCCTACTCTTGTGTCAGCATTACTTAAAATTAACTATACTAATAACACTGTTTATGCCAATTGCCTTCCCTCCACCCTCTTTCTAATTAATCTCCAATTAATTTATTTGAAGCTAATCTGCTCATAGCAAAGTGATTTCCTGGATGACTCAACTCAGTAAAAGCAGTAAACTGGACTCAAGTAGATGGATTATGGGACAGAAACTTCTTTGAACTAGCGGCATAATCACCTCGCCCCCCCCCTCAAAAATCCAGACTTTCTTGTCATCACTCAGAAAATAAATAAAAATGCTGGCTAAGGAGTCCTCGACTTACGACTGGAATTGGTAGGTAGTCCTCAGATTATGACCAGTTGTTTAATGACTGCTCACATTTACAACACCCTTAGAATGGGTGCTTACAGCCCAAGAAGAACCTCTGGGCTGTAATAATTGTTTGCACACCCCCTGTGGTTGCATAATCACGTCAGGCACTTGGCAACCAATCACCTTTATGACCAGTCATTTATGATGTTTCTTGCTGGTTTCCAGCATTTCTGGCTGGTTTCCAGTAAAAAAAAAAATCCTACCCATTTAAACAAATGAATTTGTACATGTGATTGCCATATTCACTCAACATCCACTGCAGAAAACGTCCTCAAATTACATCCAGTCACATGGATGCTTCAGCTTACAACTATAATGACTTACAACCAGATTTCTGATCCCAATTCCAGTCGTAAGTTGAGAACTACTGTAATTTTCTTGTTGTGCAGTGACTGAAATTGTCAGTGAACTACGAAAATCCTTTTCCATCTGATATGCTCAACCATGAGTGACTGCTAGTCAACAGATAGCTTCAGGCCATCCTTCACAGTCCTCTGTCAGGTTGGGTATAGGAAGAGAGTTCTTCCAACTCTTGGTGTTGACAGGCGACAAAACTCACTCTGGGGTGTCATTGATAAATTTCTTTTCTCCCTTGCTGGAGAAAAACTATTCCTTTGCTGAGGCCAGGCACAGAGATGAACCATAATAAGATTATTCCTCCTGATGTCTCAGTTGTGACTAATTATGTTGGTTTGCTGATGATCAGCACTCCTGCCTCACTCATTGAGTGATCCATGCAGATCATCCCAGGAAATATGGGATAAAATGGCGTGCCTCCTATCAGTGTGTCAGTATACTGCATACACCTCCCAGTTGGTGGGATGTGGGTAACAACTATAAGGTAGTCTATATTGAATAGAATAGAATGAGTATCCTGGGGTTTTTGTTGGGATGGTAGCATTACTGACCAAAATATTCCAGAAGTAATAGCAATAGCAATAGCACTTAGACTTACATACCACTTCATAGTGCTTTACAACCCTCTCTAAGCAGTTTATAGAGTCACCATATTGCCCCAACAATCTGGGTCCCTCATTTTACTGACCTTGGAAGGATGGAAGACTGAATCAACCTTGAGCTCTAGAATATTAGGGCTGGGGTTGATATTCTAGGCTGGTATTCAAGGTTGGAATCAGTCACCATCACTAACAAGCTTATCTGATCAACTACTACCATACATACTACTGTCATGGATCTTCTACAGTTTAGTGGAGGCTTCTTTAACTCAGCATCATGCACCACTGAACAGCTGATCAGTTCTCCATATGACCTCATCAGTTGTGCTATTGAATCCAGCTCCCAAAAGAATGCAGGATGATGAACACAAGTCAGGAGACCATTCCAGGAGCTTTGTCTCTTGCACTGAGTCACCTCTTAGAAGGGAATCTGAAGGCCCTCCAAGTCTTCCTGAATCTTTCACTACATCTACAACCCATCATCAACTTATTCTGCCAACGACTCCAAAGATCCATCCCTGACATTCATCCAGTCTTGGTACCACTACAAAAAGAAGAGACATGGCTTTCCTATCTGGCTCCGTGTGGCAGATTAGATTTGAATGTCCCACCTATAACTCTATCTCTGTGATGTTGCTGGATTACCTGGAACATTGGACTGGAAAGAGAGTATTCTTGGATCTTTCTGAATCATAGATTTTTCTCCCTGAACTTGTTTGCTAAAATGGGTTTTCATGCCTGTTTGCTACACAGAAACTTTGATATGTGCACTGCATTTTCTGCTGCATCGATGAAAGATATATGACTGTAATAAATAACTAGAATTCATTATCAGAAGCTGGTCATGTGTGTATAACTGGAGTACAGAACGCTTATTGTACATTTGTTGATTTAGAAAAAAGCATATAATGAAGTTCAGAGGTTTGAATTATGGGAAGTTTTGCACGATATTTATTTATTCATTATATTTGTATGCTGCCCCCCCTCCCCCAACTCCCAATAAATCTGGGCAGCTCGCAAGGAAAAACATTAAAATAAGAAAAAAATTACAAGAATAGATAAAAATAAAAGAATAAAAGAAGGCAAGGAGAAAACATAATTGGTAAGGAATGAAAGCAAAAAGAAGCCACACAGTCCAAAGACGACTTCAAGACCCTATGAAAAACCAGCAGGCTGGAACCACTGTGAGTCCTCCATTGCTGGAGGTTTTCCAAAATAGACTGGGCAATCATTTGACCTGGATGGTATAAAGCAGGATGTTGAACCATTTGCTAACTATTCTGCTTGTTTTCATATGTGCTTTGCTTCCATCATATAAGCTTTTGTCACACCTGTAATTCAACACAACATGGAATCCTAGAGCTGAGACTTTGGAGGTCTTCTAATCCAACCCCAGGAGACCTTATACCATGGGTCTTCAAACTTGGCCTTTTTATGACTTGTGGACTTCAACTCCCAGAATTCCTCAGCCAGCGTGCCAGGGCCAAGTTTGAAGACTTCCGTGTTGAATTACAGGTGTGACAAAAGCTTATATGATGGAAGTAAAGCACATATGAAAACAAGCAGAATAGTTAGCAAATGGTTCAATACTGAACAATTAGGTTGTGTGATGCCCTTGTGGTTGTTTAATATATGCATTAATTTAATTTATAGGGAATGTTTGTAGCGATTACGAGAGTGGTTGTTAGTTAAGGAATGCTTGTAGTAATTAAAATGCTCCTTTATATGCAGATGTTGCCGTACAGTTGGCTGAGAAACAAAGAATTTACAAATTTACAATGAATGGTAGATGTATGATGCAATGAAGAACATGAATCTGAAAATCAGGGAATTGAAAACCAACATAGTTGTATTTGAGGAGGAAAAGGGAACAAAGTGTTGCAAGTTATACATATAAGGTGATTAAAATAGAGCAAGAACATGAATTTGTGTGCCTGGATAGATGGGAATAATTTTAAGATGCAATAAAAAACAAGTAGAGAGTTGGTGGCTATTACATGGTCTGTTGTGAGGCATGGAGGTCAAAGAAAGCATGATTGTACAGAAGAATATGCAATGATTGTATAGAAGAACGTGTTTCTGCTTACTTTGTTATTTAAATGAAGTGTAGAAGAAAGAAGCGGATAAGGAATTTTGCAACCCAAAGATCTGCTAAGGAGAGAAAAGAAGGAACAACCTCTATTTTGGCCTGTTTTAAACTCAAATGGCTACTGAAAATTGTTGAATGGTCTATGGAAATTGGCTGATTAATAGAGAACATAGAATAAAAAGTGGTTTAATTTTACTTCTTGTTTCTTCTCTTGATCAATTTCTGGCTTATTTACCTCTTTCCACTCTCCCTTACAGCCACTAGACGTGCCCAGACATAAGAATAGCTCTTGCAAATCTGTCCAGAGACTAGCCAAGTCCAGCCTTTGGCCATCCACATGGCCATCCAGATGATGGTGAGATGTCGGCCGGGTTAGAGTTACAGTAGGCAAGGGGGTCACTCTCCTGCAAAAGATCAGAAGGGCCCAGATAACTCTTTTCAGACCACAGACTACAACTTATGGCCACAACTGAATCCAAAATTTCTACTGCAACAAAGATGATTAAGGGACTGGAGACCAAAGCATATAAGGAACGGTTTCTGGAATTGGGTATGTTTAGTTTAATGAAGGGAAAGACGAGGGGTGACAAGATAGCAGTGTTCCAATATCTCAGGGGCTGTCCCAAAGAAGAGGGAGTCAAGCTCTTCTCCAAGGTGCCAGAAGGCAGGATAAGAAGAAGCAATGGATGGAAACTCACCAAGGAGAGAAGCAACCTAGAACTAAGGAGAAACTTCCTGACAGTGAGAACAATTAACCAGTGGAACAACCTGCCTCCAGAAGCGGTGAATGCTCCAACACTGGAGGTTTTTAAGAAGAGACTGGACAGCCAACTGTCCGAAATGCTATAGGGTTTCCTGCCTGAGCAGGGGGTTGGACTAGATGACCTCCAAGGTCTCTTCCAACTTTACTATTATTATTAAGACAGTTACGTGAATTTTGCCCCATTTTACGACTTTTCCTGCCATAGCTGTTACATGAACCACTCCATTTAATTAAGGTAGTAACATGATTGTTAAGTGAATCTGGCTCCCCCCCCCCAATTGACTTTGTTTGTCAGAAGGTGATCATGTGACCCTGGAAGATTTCAACCATCGTAAATACATGCCAGTGGCCAAGTGTCAGAATTTTGATCATATGATGCTGTAACTGGTCATAAGTGTGAAAAATGATTATAAGCCACTTTTTTTCAGTGCCATTCTAAATTTGAACAGTCCCTAAATGAATAGTTTTTAAGTTGAGGAGTACCTGTAACACATTTCATTAAAGGGCACAAAACGTCTGTGACCTGTAGTTCTGTTCATTAGATGCATGGGGTGGTTGCACCAATGTAGGATTTATTTTGGAAGGAGGAGAGAGATGGGAGAGGGAAGACAGGTTAGTTACGCAGCTGCAGGGTATCTGTGAGACAGATTATCTTATCAAAACGTCTGGATTCTACCTGGAATAGACAGAATAAATCTCGCCTAAAAGAACTGATGGACACATCAAACACAAGGACAAAGGTAGCATCAAAATGTTTCAGCTTTCCAGGATACTTTGTTATTGTCTTTAAAGTGACCATCTTGGAAAAATGAGACTTTAATAACACCACTAAGTGAGAGATGGATAAATTCACCTACATCAAAAGGCTTCCGGCAACCTCAGAAAATCTCAACAGAACAACAGAGTTGTTTTTTTTTTTTTTTACATTTTACATTTTTTACATTACAATTGTTAGCTGGGAAAATACATGTGTGTGATTTGGGTGGCCATAGACATTTGTTTAACAAATTTAAGCTTAATTAAGCTGTCTTCCCTTTCTCTTTTCCTGTCCCTATTTGGACAAATGGAATGGAATATTTTTTTATTGACCAAAGGTATTTGTCTCCAGTGCATAAGCTGTCAGTGTACATACAAACAATGAAGTGCTAAGTCATAGATCATAAATCAATCATAAATCATAACATACAAACAGCAAGTGGTCAATCATAAGATACTAATAGGATGCTATTGATAAGATAATGATAATACGATAAAATACCAATAAAAGATAATAGGATAAGTTATCAATAGTAATTTAGAGAGCAAAGCCACTAATGTCGAATTTAAATATGTCTGATAAGGTGAGCTGAATCTAAAGAAACATGCACCTTTTAATAAAATTTGGTAGCTCCCCAAAGAGATCATGAATACAGGTAGTCCTCAACTTACAACCATTTGTTTACTGACCATTTAAAATTACAATGGCACTGAAAAAAGTGACTTATGCCCATTTTTCACACTTACGACCACTGCATCATCCTTATGGTCGTGTGATCATAATTTGGACTGGCGTGTATTTATGACAGTTACAGTGTCCTGGGGTGATGTGAAAAGCAATGGGGAAGTCAGAATCACTTAACAACCTTGTTACTAACTTAACAAACTGCAGTGATTCATTCAACAACTGGAGCCCTGCTGGTGTAGTGGTTAGAATGCAGGTTTTGCAAGATAACTCTGCCTGCAGTCTGGAGTTCAACCCTAACTGGCTCAAGGTTGATTCAGACTTCCATCCTTCCGAACTTGATAAAATGAGGACCCGGATTATTGGGGGCAATTGGCTGACTCTGTAAATCTCTCAGAGTGGTGTTAATGTGGAATAATGAACAATCACTAGAATAATGATGTGTCTGCATAATTACTGGAATAGTGCTGTGTTAGTAGTATATGACTAACCTAATGTGCATTGCACTTGGATACAATGTATGTAGCAAACTCTCCATTGTATACCCGTGAGAAACGAACCTAATGTATTACAATGTGTATTCTTTTGTTCCTGAGAAAAGGAAAGTATAAAACTGAAGTCTGAACCCGCCCTCGGGGTTCAGAATTGCTTGTGGCTATTGCTTCTGAACCTGCACAATAAATCTCTTTGCGAAAACCCTCTGGAATTCGTAAGAGTCCTTTCGTTTTCCACAAGAGTATAAAGTAGCATAGAGCAATATATAAGTATAAATACTATTGCTATCTGTGGTAAGAAAGGTTGTAAAAAGGGTGAAAAACTCACTTAACAACTGTCTTGCTTAGCAATGGAAATTTTGGGCTCAGTTGTGGTTGTACATTGAGGATTACCTATATACTGTGACATCTCAACTTCAGCCATATGGCTTTATGCACTTGTGCCTAAAATGTTGTGAAACAAGCTGAACAACTGCTGAGCCGAGGTGGCACAGCAGTTAGAGTGCAGTACTGCAGGCCACTTTAGCTGACTGTGTTCAGCAGGTCAGCAGTTCAAATCTCACCGGCTCAAGGTTGACTCAGCCTTCCATCCTTCCAGGGTAGGTAAAATGAGGACCCAGATTGTTGGGGGCAAAGTAAATATATATATATATATACATTGCTTACTTGTGTGCACCGCTTAGAGAGTGCTTGCACTTAAAGCGGTATATAAGTCTCATAAACAAACAAACAAACAAGCCAGGTCTGGTGGCATGACAAATGTTTCATTATTATTTTTTTCATAATTGCTATTTGTGCCAAAGTATTATGGGCAAGATACAAAGAAGTAGGTTTTGGCTGGACATTTTAAAAACATATTACCAGTAATAGCCATTCAACAATGGTGGTGGTAAGTTCTTCACTGGAGTCTAAAATGGTCATCTGTACTGAAGGACACCCTTTAGCTATAGGTTCTTGCACTGGGTAGGAAGGAGACCTCTTGATGATCTCCAAGACCCCTTTCAACTCCTCCATTCTAGGACCCCAAATATCTACTAGCACTTCCTCTCCAACCTCACTTTCAGTGTTTGATTGCTTGAATAGTAGGTAACGATGCAGAAATTGCCTTGGGAAGCATCCTGAAATAGATTTCCCCAGGCTCCTTACTATTAAAATATATTTACCACATCTATAATCTGTTCATCAGCAGATGTTCTGTGGATGGTTTGTGAGACTGTAACAGGATTATCATCGCTGCATGCAATTCATTTACATGATGCTTTTTCAGAGTTCTAAAAATAAATAAAGACAGATTCCTGTCCCCAAGACGTTCGCAATCTTAAAACACAGAGAGTGAGACAAAATGACACAGAACGGATGTGAAGTGATACCGTTATTTTTGCTCCCTTGTAATTGGGGAAGGCTATCTCAAGATGCAAACCTTGCAAAAAAAAAAAAAAAAAGATTGGCCTGGAAAATGGGTTTGAAGCGTGAGAAATATTATAGATGATGAACAGAAGGAAATCGAGCAGACCATAATTCTGTACTAGACAGCATCAATCTTTTGAGATACACCAGGTCAAAAACCCAAGAATGCTCCCTATTGTTGTAACTGATTAATAGACAATTATGAGAATTTCTCTTGTATTATCACTTACACATAACAAATCAAGATGGGGTCATTCTGAACTTCTACCTCACATTTTCTTCTTTCCTGGGACTGGATAATTTTTTCAGAAACTCCTCCCTTAGGGTTCTAAAGGGGCTTTTTCTTCTTGTTTTGCTTCTCATCCGAGAAGCTTCTTCAGTTTTCAGTTCTTGGATGAGATGTGAAATGCCTTCAAGAAAAAAACAAAGTAAGTCCAGTTGCCTTTTGAAAAAGCATCTTTGGGACAACCATGACCTGGATGACTGAGAATCTCCATAGACATCCTCCTTTAGCAGTTGATTCCTCTTCTCCTCATACACAGAATCAGATTGACCTTCCATCATAGACAGAGAGATTAACAAGTCTATCATTCATTTTTGAAGTAAGTTTCACTGAATGAGGCACAATAGAAAAGAGTCACCCAAATAATAAAATATACATTGTGACATCACCAAACATCACCCTTCATACGTGTATCTCACATAACTAAGTACACATTCAGTCCTCTCCTCTTCAGTCCTCACACTCAGATAGTGGGGTCAGAGCTGAAGAAGAAAGAAGAAGAAAAAAGAAAAACAAGAAAATCCAGTTGCCTCCTGAAAAAGCACGTTTGGGACAACCATGACCTGGATGACTGAGAATTTCCATGGATGGATGGATGGATGGATGGATGGATGGATGGATGGATGGATGGATGGATAGACAGATGGATAGATGGATAGATAGATAGATAGATAGATAGATAGATAGATAGATAGATAGATAGATAGATAGATAGATGGATGGATGGATGGATGGATGGATGGATGGATGGATGGATGGATGGATAGATAGATGGATAGATGGATGGATGGATAGATGGATGGATGGATAGATGGATGGATGGATAGATGGATAGATGGATAAATGGATAGATGGATAAATGGATGGATGGACGGACAGACAGACAGACAGACAGACAGACAGACAGACAGACAGACAGACAGTGCTGTTCCCTGTTGACTCTAGTGCCCAGAATAGACTTTCCCGATCTGGATACATCTCCATTTATATTGATTTCACATGCCAGCATTTCCCAGACATCCTGGTCATGGTTGAGAATTGTAGGACAGAAATACAAATAATGGAAACCCTTTCAGCCTGGAGAAGCATGATCCAGATCGGCTAGGATCAGCCAGTGTAATAGAGTACAAATGACAGGTTTGATTGCTGCTTAAAGAGTCATATTTGATGACTCTTGATGTGGTAACTTTTCTCCTGCATACCTGAAAGAAGGATGAATAAAGGGGCTTAAAGCTTCCACTAAACATCAAGGAAAAAACCCCAGAGCACCGGTGTCTCTTCACTTCATTCTCCCATCATTAATTGCCTCTCAACAACCTCATTTGCATCCTCTTAAAAGGCAGTGGAGCGCATTAAGCCCTAAGGAGCTGTGTGCTAATGTGTCAGGGATGTGTGCTAATGGAAAACTCAGGTGATTTTGGAGCAATCCTGCCTTAAGGGCAGTTTTTTTGAGACGGATTCTCAGTGGGTTTTTTTTTTTCCTAGTCTAAAATTATTCTGCTTCTCTGTCTCTCTATGATTGTCCAAAAGGTGATGTGTTTTAGAAATACAAGAAGCTGACTTCACTTTCCTAGGTTAGGTAGAACTTCAGATGTCATGCAAACAAGTATTCTAGGCATAGGGGTCATTTTCACATGACTTATAAAAGCTGCCAATCCTCCTTATAATAATGTATTTATTATTTATGCATTACATTTGTTTGCTGCTTCATCTTACTGCAAGGCGGCTTACAACATCAAAATAAATAGATAAATATCCCAAAGGTGATTTTTCAGGAGGCAACTGGACTTTCTTATTTTCCTTTGAAGAAGCCTTGATAAGGCCACACTTGGAATACGGCATCCAGTTTTGGTCACCACGATATAAAAAAGATGCTGAGACTCTAGAAAGAGTGCAGAGAAGAGCAACAAAGATGATCAGGGGCCTGGAGGCTAAAACATATAAGGATAGGCTGCTGGAATTGGGTATGTCTAGTTTAATGAAGAGAAGGACGAGGGGGGACATGATAGCAGTGTTCCAATATCTCAGGGGCTGCTCCAAAGAAGAGGGAGTCAAGCTATTTTCCAAGGCGCCTGAAGGCAGGACAAGAAGCAACGGATGGAAACTAATCAAGGAGAGAAGCAACCTAGAACTAAGGAGAAACTTCCTGACAGTTAGAACAATTAACCAGTGGAACAACCTGCCTCCAGAAGCAGTGAATGCTCCAACACTGGAGGTTTTTAAGAAGAGATGACAGCCATCTGTCCGAAATGGTGTAGGGTTTCCTGCCTGAGCAGGGGGTTGGACTAGATGACCTCCAAGGTCCCTTCCAACTTTATTATTATTATTATTATTATTATTATTATTATTATTAAGCTTAGATGGTGGGGGACAGAGCTGAAGAAGCTTCAAAGAAAAAGAAAAACAAGAAAATCCTGAAAAAGCACCATTGGGACAACTATGACCTGGATAACTGAAAATCTCAATAGATAGATAGATAGATAGATAGATAGATAGATAGATAGATAGATAGATAGATAGATAGATAGATAGATAGATAGATAGATAGATAGATAGATAAAGTTTGGGTGTACAAATGCCTCCATTGTCAAAATCCATCCTGGTATTTTCATGCAAGTTCTTGATTTTACCTTTTTCCATGTCAAAAGTTAGTCTTGTGGTCTAACTTGAGACAAGGCTATTGCTTCTGATGAGACTCTATCTGGGCAGCTTAGCAACAGTACTTTACTCTGAGACATGCACCGTTATTGGGAGGATGAGTATTCTGCAAGTAAATAGCCAAAGGACTGGAAACTCATTTAGTTGGTTTCTTGATGTCCTAATAAATCATTTTCCCTGACCTGGTAACCTTTGGAGATATTTGACTCTGCCCCTTTCAGTCCCAGGCAGTTGGCTGGAAATTACAGGAGTTATAATCAACACACCTAGAGGGCTTTGGAAAAAGGCCAAAATAAACATATTTTCACCTTTGTCTTCTGTTTTTTAAAGAAATAATACAGTAATATGTTTTCAGCAACAGTCTGGCTGTGGAGTGAAGAATATGGAACTTTCCGTGCTGTTGTAAAAATAGCAAATGTGATGGATGAGACACATTTCACTGGATAGAAAGAGGAGGTCCCATACCATCCCAGCATGAAATAAATTCTCCTTGTCATGGCCTGATGTACCTGCAAAATTCCTGGTCCAGATTTCTAGCAAACTTCCTGGGTTTGCATTTATGTCTGGAGGCAGAGTGAAGATGGGGAGAAAAATGTGCAGAAGGGAAATAATATAGGTTTAAATAAGGGTACCAAATTCCCTGGAGTGAAAAGCAGAGGAGCTAGTGAGCTATCTCTCATCACCAATGCCATCATCATTGCCAGGACTTGAAAAAGAGAAGGATGCCCTCTATTGCCCTTTGACCTATTAGGGCTGGGTCAACTGCTGAAAGACAACAGTATATTTGGACTATTGCTTCATAGCAGGAAGCTGTTCTGTCCCAGCCTACATATGTCCTTGTTACTTTACAAAGACAACCCCTCTTTTAACAGTAGACTGGAAAATAAACCCTTTTTATTTGAGTTACAGACCTGATAATTGTCCCAGAAAACAAAAACAACAGAACACTTTTCCAATGGAGACCTTGTCCAAAAGCAACACGGAGCATGAGTCAAACAGGAAATAACTCACAAGCAAAATAAACAGACCATGATCTCTTGACTCTGAAGTTCTTTGCAAATGGTTGTCTCCAGCAACCAGCCCTGCCCACACATTCCCTTTTTGTTA
The DNA here is from genome assembly GCF_016545835.1 of Crotalus tigris. Classification (NCBI taxonomy): domain Eukaryota; kingdom Metazoa; phylum Chordata; class Lepidosauria; order Squamata; family Viperidae; genus Crotalus; species Crotalus tigris. The sequence continues at coordinate 1,421,764 of NW_024097052.1, forward strand.
GGCAGCCCCCAAGGCATGGCTTCTTACTGCTTTCTCCTTCTCCCCTGGAGTCGCCCCATTGCCTCCCTCTGTCCTATTCATGTGACCTGTCTACATTTACGAGCGTCTCTGAGGTCTTCCAGCTGTGCTTCCTCCAAGTCCGACTCAGCATTGAGAGAACTTTCTAGATGGGCTGAGAAAAATGGGGCACCTCTACAAATTTCCGTTTCTGCTTCACCAGTATTTTTCACTCCCAAAGCTCTCATAGCACACCTCTTATAGTTATTGTAAAAATTTTGAAAATCCTCCATCATTTATTGTTGGCACAACAGGAGTCAACTAACTTGGTGAAGAAAGTATTGAGTCTTGAGCACCCAATCATAAATGTTGGATTCCTTTATTTTATTTTGTTTTGTGGTTTATAAATATTTCCACATGACAATCAGAAAGAAACCTAGATTGTAGAAAACTAGATATTTCTGCAGAATCAACAGAAAAGGTTAAAAGTCTGCTTAAAGTACTCTTTCTGTTTCAAATGGTGAACAGAATTGCAGCGTTCTTAGCTCAAGCCATTGTATTTTCCATATATTGAAAGGATACATCTTTGAATTATGCCAGGTTTTGTGGAGTAAGGCTTCCGTTGATCAGCACTTTGAAGGGTCATTGAAGGAAGTAACCCATGCCAAGAGAACTGCTGACATGAAGTCAGTATACCATTATGTAAATTATATCAGAGATGTAAAATCAGCCAAGGACTGTCTGCTGAACCTCACCACCCAGAGATGATCGGCATTGTTCTGGGCCAAAGTCACCCTCATTTCCATAACAACAAAAAAAGCAAAAAAGTATTCTCTGCTTATCCCAAGGTCAGCAACAGATGTCATCTAGAAATCGACAGAAATGTATCTGTGGTAAAGCACAGCCAATTGCTGTGGCTGATTGATTTCTACAAGACATTTAAGAATACTCAATAATTGGCAAATCATCTTCTTGAGTAAATCAGCTTTATATTCCCTTTTTTTTCTGACACAAGGAGAAGTCACAGCATGAAAGAAATGTTTGGAGCCAAAGGGCCATTCCCTGAAGCTCTGAAGCGTCTGACTTTTTGTCATTCTCTTTGCTAGAAATCTTGACAATGTGCAGGGGTAGCCACGGTTGACTTTCTTTCACCTCATCTTTTTCCTTTGGTTCCAGATAAAATGAAGCAGACGAATGATGTGCTTCTTCTATTAAGGTAAGCCGCAATCTTGAGATCTGGAGTTTGTGCTTTTGCTAGACCAAATTCTCATCTTGTTTTGACTGATGCATCAGGAGTCACATTTCCAAAAGTTGCAAGATTCAAAAGAAGATTTTACTTTGTGGGTGCCTTCAAGTTAGTTTTTGACTCTTGGCGATTACCTGGACACATCGCTACAGTTTTCTTGGCAAGGATTTTACGAAGTGGTGACTGGCCCAAGGCTCAAGGTCAACCAGCTGGCTTTCTGCCCAAGACAGGATTAGAATTTTTGATCTCCAGGTTTTTAGCCTTAACGTCTACACCAAACTGGTTTTCAGTTCCCCTTTGGTCCTGAGATCCTTATTAATTTCAGTTTTCAACTCCAATTTCTCTTCCTGAGGCCCCAGTTTTGCTGCTTGATTAAAAGTTATCCTGTCAAACTTGAGTTGACCTTTTTTTGGATCCATCTCCGAGTGGTGATGTTTGGATCGCACCTTTTAGAGGTGTGAGTTTGGTTTGTCAGAAAACATTTGGCTGGTGACGGAAAAAGCAGGAGACTGGTGGTTATTTTTTCACCTCTTGAGATCTCTCTTCTGAAGATGTGGATTTTTAAAAATCTATTTCCACAGTACAAAAAGGGAGGGTAAGAAAAGTGGGTGATGGAGAGGTTTTGCATTGCAACTGAGTTATGCCTGCAACAGAAAGTGACAGGCAAACTCCCTCACAACCCTATGAGAGATAGTTGGAGGTCTTCTCCTTCTCTTTCCCATCCTCCTCCTCTTCCTCCCCCTCCCCCTCCGCCTCCTCTTCTTTCCCTTTCCCTCCCCTTGTCCCTCTTTCCTTGGTTTTTAACTCTTGGCAACCTCCTGGACCAGTCCCTGCATTTTTTTTCTTGACAAGGTTTTGGAAGTAGTTTGCCCTTGCCCACTTCCTAGGGCTAAGAGAGTGTGTCTGGCCCAAGGTCACCCAGCTGGCTTTGTGCCTCAGGTAAGGCTAAAGCAGTCTCCTGGTTCCTAGCCAAGTGCCTTCAACACTACCCAGAACTAGCTCCAAAGGTTTCATTTTAGTTCTTTTAAAATGGATTGTGTGAACATTTCAATGGTTGTAATTGGATTCAGATGAAGTGTTTAATTAAATTTAAAATGTTTGAAATGATTTGGACTGCTTCTGTGTATGCATTCATTTTAGTCATTCTGAACTCAGCTTGTTACCTCAGTCTGAATGGTCCAAGCAAAAGGAATGGAGTTCAAATGCTCAGACTGAAAGGGATCTTAAAATTGTCATATATGTGATAATTTCTCCATATGGAATTGCAGGAGGAATTAAAATTTAGTGAGAGGTTTTGAAGACCCTTCAAGGCGTCTGAAGGGCCATTTAACTCTGGACTTCAAATTAAGCAACTATTTTAAGATGCTTCAGAAGGCTTACCGCCATACTGTAGGAGAAATTTTCAGAATTTGTTTAGAATTAGAGATCAGCTTCCAATTCCACAGAAGAGAAAAATATGGTTTGATATGATACCAGAAAGATGATATAGAGCAGTGGTGGCGAACCTATCGCACGGGTGCCAGAGGTGGCGCTCAGAGCCCTCTCTGTGGGCATGCGCGCCGTCGCCCAAGTCCTAGGCTTCAGCTGGGTTTTATAAAATCTTTTTGCTTTAGGCCTCCGCCGCTGTGTGCAAAAAAAAAAAAAGGTTCAATCAATCAGTCAATTTCAACTTCTCGCAGGAAAAAAAAGATTTTGCAATGTTGGAATTGATTGATTGAACTTTTTAGTTCCACCCAGTCTTCCGTTACCACCGCAGCCACACCCACCCAATGGGCCACACCCAGCCAATGGCCACACCCAGCCAATAGCCACAACCACCTGGCACCTGACAATGCATAAATGGGTTTTGGGTTGCAGTTTGGGCACTCAGTCTCTAAAAGGTTCACCAGCACTGATATAGAGAATCATGGGTACAACCCCCTTTTTTATAGACTCATGCAAATTGTAATATACATTTAATCAGTACAACAAATATTCAACCAGGTTATGGCAAATATATTATATGTATATAAGGGTAAGGTAACAGGAATTAATACAATGGTCTTTTGACTTGCACCAGGGGTTCTCAACCTTGAGAGATAGTTGAGCTGGCTGAGGAATTCTGAGAGTTGAAGTCCACAAGTCTTAAAGTTGCCAAGGTTGAGAACCCCTGACTTGCACAATGAGCTCTAAGATTGTATTGGTTGTTCCTAGTGTGTAGAGTTATCAAATGGCCTTATTTTCTAGCACTTCTGAATCAGCATTCCTTTAAGTCTCTAAGTCTCTGGGAAATAATATTTGGGGAGGGAATATTTTGTTTGGCTAATCTGACACCATATGTTCTCCTTGAATAATTTATTGTTAATCCCCAGTAAAAAAGGACGATCTTTGTCTACAGTGGCCAATAGATATTGTGGCTGCTCACTACAATCTTAATTATTTATTCCTATAGATTAACTGTGTATTCCCCCTATGATTCATAATTGTGCATATTTTGTAAAATAATTTACTTGAACCTGTTTCCCCTGCTAAATTTAAAAAATCCCTTCCCCCCCTTGTTTTTCCTCTGAAAAAGTTGCCCCCTCAATCATTTAAGCATTTTCAAATTTTGTGGTGATCAAATCTGTAATATTTTTTTTTAAATTGAACTGAATCCCCTAGACCAGTTGTGGTGAACCTATGGCACGCCTGCCAGAGGTGGCACTCAGAGCCCTATCTGTGGGCACGTGCACTGTTGCCCCAGCCCCACCTTCCCCCACGGCCCCGCAGAGGAGAGTCACCCCGGGCGCGGCCCATGTGGAGCAGTGCAGCCAAGGACATGGCAGCTTGGCAACAGGGACAAGACTCTGCCCTCGCGCCCCATCATGCCCAGATGATGCTGTGGGGCACGGGCAGAAGGCATGGCTGCCATGGTGCTGCAGGGCCACCTGGGTGATCTGCTATGGTGGGCCATGTAGGTTGTGGGTGCACCTGTGGGTGGGCAGGATGGGGCATAGTGAGCAGGGGGCGGGACATTTTGGGGGCATTCGGTCTCTAAAAGGTTCGCCATCACTGCCCTAGACAGCTAACTCAGTCTGTTGTTACTCCAAGCTAAGACTATTCTGGTGAGCTGGGAGTAGATAATGGAGGATACTTGGGCAAACAGAGAGTAGATATGGCATTTTCTTAAACAATAACATCCCTTGGCAATCAAAGAGTATGCATGAAATATACATTAGAAAAAGAAAGAAGTCTAAATAGCTCTAGATGTCAAAAAGAGACTGGCTGATTCAAAGGGAGGAGTCAAGCAGGGAATTAGTCTGGAATCTTTTTGTAAGCCCAGAAGGGCCTGAACCTCTCTTGAGTGCTGTTGAACCTTATCTAGTCTGGCCCAGCCAGGTACAGACAGCCAGTCTGAGAAAATTCCTGTATTATACGGATGAACAATAAAATAGCTAAATGAACTCTTTGCATATGGATCTGTTTGGTTGTTTCTGACACAAAGCATAAAAAGGCAGGGGGAATTGTAATGTGCAAATTAGCAGAAATGGAAGGGAAATGGAATTGAGTGGAAGCATGATAATGGTAAAATATGAAAAAGTAATACAGAAAAAGAATATGGATTTGTCCAGCTATAGATATTTATAAAGAGCTCTCAAGCTTACTGCCTCTGATCACTATCATTGTCATCATATCAAAAAGATTAAATTATCTCCTCTGATGTTCAGTTCCATCATATCCCCCCTTTTCTTTCTTTCTTTCTTTCTTTCTTTCTTTCTTTCTTTCTTTCTTTCTTTCTTTCTTTCTTTCTTTCTTTCCTTCTTCCTCTTCTTCTTCCTCTTCTTCTTCCTCTTCTTCCTCTTCTTTCCCCCCTTCATTTTTTAATTAACACTAGGATTTCCTTTTTAATATTTAGATTTCAACCCATTTTTTAAAGACTTTGTTGGGCCATCTAAGCAAAAGATTGACACCAGGACCATTTTATAGTTTCTGTGGTTGCTATGGCAACCCAGCATACTATCAATTGCAATAGGTCTGAATATTGGGTAGCATCAGAAGTGTAATTTTGCTACCACCTCTCTCTCTCTCTCTCTCACTCTCACTCACTCTCTCTCTCTCTCTCTCTCTCTCTCTCTCTCTCACACACACACACACACACACACACACACAGAGAGAGAGAGAGAGAGAGAGAGAGAAACATTCCCCCTCTCTCTTTTGTGTGGGACTATTTCACAGGTTTCAGTACAGTGATAGCAAGGTCCGAATTGAAACCGAAATGTGGTAGGGGAGGAATAGAGCTGGTGGCCATGTTGTTAAATGCCATCAATCAAAAGCAAGAGCTCTCCCTGCCCCTTCTTGCATTTGTCATCTGCCCCTAAAGATGTTAAACTGAAACAGACAAGCTGAGCGAGCATAGGAGGATGGGAAGAACAAGAGAGTAAGAAAGACAGAGACACAAAATGAGCCAAAAAGTGTTTATAGGTTTCATAAGGATAGACATAACACCTTTTTCTTCTGGGGATTTTTTTCTTTGACATGATAATTCATCCAACCAGCCAAGTGAAAGGAGAGGCAGAGATGAGAAATAGCTGCACATGAAAAAAAAAAAAAAAAAAAATCTCTGGTGATGCAATTTTAGATACCTTTTACTGGGCTTGTATTAAATACTCTACTATGGTGTTTCTCAGTCTTGGCCACTTTAAGCTATGTGGACTTCAATTCCCAGATTTCCCCAGCCAGTGTGGGGGATTTGGGGAAATAATGGTCCTAGAACATCTGGAGGGGCCAGGTTGGAAGAGGTGCAGTGTTTATCAATCTTGGCCACTTTAAGCTGTGTGGATTTTAAATCCTAGATTTCCCCAATCAACATGGAAGCATGGCTGTCTGGGAAATTCTGGGAGTTGAAAGTCCACACAGCTTAATGTGGCCAAGGTTGAGAAATGCTGTTCTACTGCATGAGGATGAACTGTTCCGTTTTTCTAATTAGTCTAGGAGACGTTCTACCATCTGATTCCTCCAGATATCTGGGCCAACAAATTCTGAGCATTCTGGATGGGAATGATGGGAGATGAAAGCCAAGAGAACAGCAGGTTCTGCGATGCTGATGCGGACAAAACAGAGCTGTATGGACCAATAGATCACAACATTTTGAATTGAGCCGAGGTGGCGCAGCAGTTAGAGTGCAGTACTGCCGGCCACTTTAGCTGACTGTGTTCAGCAAGTCAGCGGTTCAAATCTCACCGGCTCAAGGTTGACTCAGCCTTCCATCCTTCCGGGGTAGGTAAAATGAGGACCCAGATTGTTGGGGGCAATGTAAATATATATATATATATATACATTGCTTACTGGTGTACACCGCTTAGAGAGTGCTTGCACTTAAAGTGGTATATAAGTCTCATAAATAAATAAACAAATAAATAAATAAATAAATAAATAAATAAAACACTCTTTATACCAGAAATCTTATAAATCCAGTGGATTTCCAGATGCTGAGGAGCCACATCTTCTAGCATCCTCACCTAGCATGACCACTGGTGAAAGATTCTGAAAGGTGATGTTCAGCTACTTCTGCAAGGACTTCCACTTTGTTAAAGACACTGGCCCATCGATAGCAAGCCTACTTATTGGAAAACTATTGAGGTGACCTTGGTTGGCTTATAATTGAACTTCTAGATACACAAAACATCAAATGCTCAGTAGCCAACGAAGTGCCTCTCAATGCCTTTTTATACATTATTCTTGTCACTCAAGGGATATATAACCTAGAGTGTCCAGTCCAGCATGGCTCTGTCAGACTGATAAATCCTATTCAACTTTGTGGCTCAGTTTGTTTTGAAGTCTGAATCCCCTGGTGGCCTCGGACCTCCTCTAACTCTATAAGATCAGGAATCTCCAATGGTTTTTAATGCAGTGGGAAGATTTAAGCAGTAAAAGTAAATCAAGATGCAGACTGAAGATTGAAGAATACCCAGTGCACTTCACAGCTGTGTTTGATGTGCATCATTCATAAGAAGGGAGGAGAACTTAAAAGAGACACGTCAGTCATTGAGACCTCAATGTAAGACCAGCTCACCAGTCATTCCATACACACACACAGAGAGAGATTCTTTTGCCAGAAATTTAAAGCAGCTGGATTTCAAATCAGCTGCCTACTCAAGACAAACCAACTCTGGCAGAATAATAATAAAAAAATCCCAGAAATGAGCAGAAGGGAGATGAAAGAGAGTTTCCCCCCCTTTTTTATGCCTTTGGGGGGGGGGAAGGTACAGTGGAGTTTGAAAAATGTGTAAAATTCCTGCATTCATCAAGTCATCCAAACTAGGATTCCTTCAGAAGCTTATGGCAGTGTTGCAGAACCCTATCAAATAAATTACATTGCTCAGGGTTGAGCCCACCATAGCTAACCAACCAAAGGAGCCAAATGAATTTCAGGAGAGCATCTTTCATGTTATTCTGAGGTAAAAAAAAAAAAAAAAGTCATAAAAAATGAAGAGTACAGAAGTTAGAGTTTCTCTGAAGCCCTTCCTTCTCACGGCTGTCACATCTCAGCTGGATTGTCTTTTCTCATCTAAATTGCACTATTCTGAATTCTGGGGAAGCAATGGTGGACCAAAAATGGTGAAGGAATCCACCCTCCAAACTCCTCTCTGGATGCAGGAGAGAACTTGGGATAACCCAGACTGATTCCCTACAGATGCTCCCTGCAACAAGGCTATAAAAAAAGTAGTTTCTAAGGCAGGGGTGTCAAACTCGCAACGTCACGTGACGTGTCGCCACATATCGTGACTTTTTTTTGCCATTGCCAGCAATGGGGTGGGCGCAGTTTCGTTATGATGCATCCGGCCCATCGGCCGGCAGTTTAACACCTCTGCTCTAAGGGATTTTAGAGCCGTGGGAATCAGTAGAGTCAGCTTTGCCCAAGCACGGTCAAAACAATCCACAGGTTTCACCCCCCTTTAATTACTTTTATTGGAAATAGCTTGTAAATTGCTTTTTAGATATTAAGAACTTTCAGAAAGATTTTTATTGCCTGGGGTGATTTTTCTCCAACCAGCAGGGAAAGAAGATTTATGCAAGTTTAAAATTTAAAGAAAAACTGTTTTATTTGGAAATAAGCAGCACAAGGGTGATATTGATTTTGGGAAGTTTTTAAAAGGGCATAGAAGTCAGATTAACAGAAACAAGACTTTGAAAATAATTATAGGATTACTTCCTGTAGCTTGTTTAAAATCTTATTAAAATATATGAAGATTTTGAGTTTCAGTGTAAGAAATCGCTTCCTGGGAAAATATTCTGGATGAGAGAAAAACATGATAAGAGGAGAGATTGAATGATGGTTACTAGAGGCAACCAGAAAGAATTAAAGATTATAATTAAAGGAGAAGACCCACAATGGAGATAAGTATTTTAATTCTGGAAGAATTCAAGGATCTTTGACAACAATGTACCCAGCATCTACTCTTTAGACTATCTGATATAATAAAAAAAAAAAATTGGCTTAAAAGAAGAGATAAAAGGATATAACTGAAAATCAGGCTGTTTTGCATATTGATCTAAAATTGACAGTATGCAAGAATGATATTAACAAATACTGTATGTTATGCAGGATTTACAAATGAGACCAGCTGAGGTTGAATAATTAAAAGGATCAAACAAATAATAAACTAGAGAAGTGACTTGGACCTGTGGATTTGAACTCAGAAAAATGACTTGGACAATTCTTTTACTTTGGATTTACAAAATAAATGTGTTATACAGGTAGCCTATTCAGTGACTGTTCAAAGTTTCAACATTACAAAAGTGATTGATGGCCCTTTTTTACACTTACAACCGTTGCAGCATCCTCGTGATCAAAATTCTGATGCTTGGCAACTAGTTCACATTTATGACAGTGGCAGTGTCCCAGGGCTCACATGATCCCCTTCTACAACCTTCTGACAAGCGAAGTCAATGGGGAACCTGGATTCACTGAACAACCTTGTTACTAACTTAACAATTTATTGAAGGAAAAGTCTTCATCATGGTTCAGTCCAAGCCGGGAATAAACAACATGGCGACTGCTTTAGAAAGAAGGTTGCAGTTTATTGAAGAAGAGAGCCAGACAGAAAGATGGCTCTGGAAGAAAACAGACAGCACATGTAGGGAGTGGGTTTTGATACCCTCCGGAGCCTTTTGTTTGGAGTTGTTCCTGTGGCATGAACTTTGACCTGTGTCCCTTTGGAATCTGTGGGTTAATCTATTATGTCCTGTCTTAGAGTTTGAGTGGGGTATGCAGATTTTAGGTGTCTTTGTCTTCTTAATCTTCTAGCTGGAGGCCTCCAACCTTCCTAAATGGATTATCAATCTGCATTTCTACAGGGCTGGTTTCTGTTTGGGGGAGGGAGACTTGGGGCTATTAAGAAAAAACAGGCATGCTTTTCTGCCTCTTTAAGATGCTTTGAGAAAATATAATATTCTGTCCTTTTAATATTTCCTTCTCTGGGGGGGGTGACTTCCCACAAACTGCAGTGATTGACTTAACAACTGTGGCAAGAAAAATTCTAACATGGGGAAAAACTCATTTAACAAATGCCTTGCTTAACAACAGAAATATTGGGTTCCGTCATTGTAACTCAAGGACTTACAAGGAAATTTCTGAAAAAAAAGAAAAGAGTCAGAAAATAAATCAGGTTTTGGTACATTACCTAAAAAGGAATAAATATCAAGACCTTTAAAAGTAAAATGAAGATTTACAATGTTGACTTATTGGATGAAAATTAAATTGTGTACGATTCTCTTTTTTTTTCCCTAATAAATTATGAGTTTTTCTGGACTAGGACTAAATGATGAGGTTTTAAAGATTTGTTTATAGATAAGATATGGGAAGAAAAGCATTTTTGCTGTAATTTTAGAGAAAGGGATAAGCTATGGTATTACAATTAAGAAGAGATGACGAGAAGATGATAAGAAATAAATTTGTGGACATCATTTGAAAAGATTAAAGATTAATATATCAAATATGTTTTTGTTTCCAGTAGCTCCTAATGGAATTTATCTTGATTAAGTTTGAATAGATGTTTGGGGATTTATTTGTAGATATGAGATAAGACATGGGAAAGATTTTCTTCCTCTAGATAAAATGACAAGGTATTACGTTAAGTAAAGAAATATGAAATTGATTTGATTTTTTTTAAAGTTAGGATTAGATATAGATGATATAGATATAAAAATATAGATATAGATTTGATCTAGATCTAGATATATTATGCTGGTAGCCCTTAATGGACTTTGGCTAATTAAGACTGAAGGAGGAAGCTTTATTATTTGTCAATACATTAAAAAGATAAGATATGGGTTGAAGAGATTTTTGGTTGAAATATTACAGAAGATATTAAGTTGTTGAAAATGTTTGTTCTTGTCTTGATGAAGGGGAAAGTAATTACTTTCTATATTTATATCATTTTAAATATATTTTCCTTAACTTTCCTTCCCTTTCCTTCCCTTCCTATTTTTTTATATATATTTTTTCCTTTGTGGTAATCTTTTTCTTTGTATTTTTAAGCTTCAGCAGAAAACAATATATTGCACTATTCTTCCCCTGCTTTCATGCTAAGCTAAAGCAGAAAGATTCATCTTTGACCTTGATTTCTGGCATGGAATATGAGGGGCAAAGATGACATTGAGAAAGAAATTATGCATTTGTGTAAGTGTGTATAGAGTCAGGTGAAGGTTGTTAGCCTTGGTAGATATGCTAGAGGCTGCTTTCCTTTTTTTAAATTTAATTTCTTAATTATTGCCTTAGAACCCCGAGAGAGAGAGAGAGAGAGAGAGAGAGAGAGAGAGAGAGAGAGAGAGAGAGAGAGAGAGAGAGAGAGAAAATCTATAGATATAAGTAAAAAGTAAACTCTTGGCTCTTGGGTTATGTTCATACAACACAGTAAACCTGGTTACTGTCTCAGTGGATCAGAAGTGAGAAAATAGTGATCCTTTGAATGTTGCTGAGTGACAGTTACTGAAGCAAAGGCAAGTATAGGCAATGCTTAGAGAAGCTGGAAGCTGCTGTTCTTTGCCCTTACTCTGTGTGATTCAATGGGAATTTTGTTCCTAAAAAGTACTGTTCCCTCGCTTCCAAAATCTAAAAATACCCGAGATGTGCAAGACATTATATTTATTTTGGAAAGTTAGAAACCCATAATCAAAAGAATTTCAGCAACTGCCCTAGAAACAACGTTTAAATTCCCTTGCATATCTTTTCCCCTCTTATTCTACATAACAGACTGCTGCTTCCTCCTTTTTTGTGTGGCCTGACCTGTTTCCATCTAATTGTGCATGTATGTGTGTTCACAGCAGATTTGCTCCTATTTGCTCTCTCTCTCTCTCTCTCTCTCTTTTTTTTTTTTACTGTGTGAGAGCTAACAAACAAGAGTCAAATGCAGAAGTATAAATAGCGGGGTACCAGGCTTGGCAACAGAACTACAAAAAAAGTTCTTGGAATGATCCTTGATCTGGCATATGATGTAACCACAAATGCAATTTCAGGCTGCATCAAGTATAATTTTCAAATCACTTTAAAAGGATTCAGATACATTAAAAGAGGTTCAAAAAAGGATAACAAAGATGATCAGGGAATTAAAAAAAAAAAATCCCTTATGAGTAGTGATTGAAAGAGCAAAGCATGTTAAGCCTCAAGAAAAAAACGAGAGGGGAGATGACCATAATCTTCAAACACTTGAAAGGATGTCACAAGGAAGATGATCAAGAGCTCTCCTTGTCTTACTCCAGAATGCATGACACAAAATGTTGATTTTAAGTAATAGGAAAGCGGATTCTGTTACGAGAGGTTTGCCTGACAAAATTAGGAAAGCTTTTATGCAGTCTCTGAGCAAAGTCAATGAACAATTCAAAAGAGACAACAACAACAAAAAAGCCCAAAACGAAACAAAAAGACCTAAACACTTCCTCATCAGCAATCAACATCCAGATGAGCAGAGATTAACACTAGAGCAACAATCAAGAAGCAAATAATACCTCAATCAAGAAACTACCAATTCAGACAAACAAGCTACCAGTAGACAACAGCCAAATCAAGGGACCACCAAGTCCACTTCCAGCAACACTGACAGGGCAAGTTACTAGTAGAACACTAGTAGAGTTACTCCTTTCTAGCACTGGAGATGTTAGCTAGTTTGGCAACAAAACCTCTGCAACAAAACAACCAAGCTCAGAGGGCACCAAGGAATCTTATCATCAAGAGACTACTGGTAGATTTAAAAACCTTTACTTTAGCAACATGAACATCTCGCATTCATTGACTCACTCATACATAACAAATGATCCCTCCTTGTCGCTGGTCAAGAAACAGTAGGACATGAGGTGTTAACCTTGGATGGTCTCTGAGATGGAGGATGGCATGAGGTTTTTAATGTCATAAGCCACCCAGAGTCACCTATGGGTGAACTGGACAACCATATAAATTTGTTTAATAAATAAATAAAATGAGACAAAACATTACATTTCTCTTCCGTTCAACTCTTATTTTGTAGACAATACTGAGTTGCTGAGCATCACCATTGATTAATGTTTATTGGTCATTCATCCAAGTAGGTTGGTTAGGTATCAAGATGTCCTTTGTCATGACCATATCATGTTAATCAGGAATACAAGAATGGTATGTTCAAAAATTCCCCATCCTTTACTTCTTGGCTTGTCACATTTTGTATTTGGATATACTCTAGCAAAATTGTTATTTTTACATTCCAGATCTTGTTCAGCTAGTGCAGTTTTTCAACTATTCATCCTTTACCATCTAGTTATGAGAGTGATGATGTTTCTAATCAAATGTTTGAAAAGAATCCTTCCAAACAGTTAGCATAATTTGATATACGTAGGAAAAGTTCTGCTCTTTTTCCTTCAATGTTTTCATATGGAGTTTTAGCAGCTATCTTTCTGGGTGCTTTAATTCAGATCCTTGCACCTAGTTGGAGTTGGATTCAAATGCCTCTTGATTCCATTATTCAAATAGTGTCAGAGAGACCTGACACTATTTCTTACATCAGTCTCCTGTCCCCCATCAGCCAGGTAGACAGCAGAAGACTACTGTAGGTTGAGTAATACAGTGAGTATTTACTAACATGTCTTAACACAGTGGTTCTCAACCTGTGGGTCGGGACCCCATTTGGGGTCGAACGACCATTTCACGGGGGTCGCCAAACAAGGCTGTCTGCCATTTTTTCCCCCTTTTCTTTGGTCACGCCCCTGGCACCCGGTGATGTATAAGTGGTTGGGGGTCATCACAACATGGGGAACTGTATTATGGGGTCGCGGCATTAGAAAGATTGAGAACCACTGTCTTAACAGATAGTGAACTTTATAAGAAATCCTTTGCTTCTTTAGATGCTCTACAAATCCATCTGTGTCCCTTGAGCAAATGACTGAAAAGGGCTCGAATTTTGCTCCACAATTGACTAATTCACATATGGCATCTGATTAGGGGAGGGTAGTTAGACTTCCAAATGTCCTGTTACACTTCTGCATTAAAACCACCCTTGCTTGCCTCGGTGGGATTAATTGAGTCAATGCAACCTGTTATCTTGTCCATTGACTCATTTAAACATGTTCTGAGAAAAAAGTCAATAGGTTATTTCCTTGATCATCTGCCTTTTTTTGTGTTTTTGTTTACACCATTCTGTATGTTTATATATATATATATATATATATATATATATATATATATATAGATAGATAGATAGATAGATAGAGAGAGAGAGAGAGAGAGAGAGAGAGAGAGAGAGAGAGAAGGAGAAAAGTCAAAGGATAATTGATTTTTGGTTTGGACATTTGATGCCTAACAGTATTATTGAATAGCTATATTAAAGGAGGATGTGAACAAAATGCTGCTGAATACCCCTGAATTAAATGGTATGTGGGAATGACCTAGGGAGACAGGAGGAAGAGCCTCAGCCTGACAATGGTCTGATGAAGAAAAACTGAGTCCAAAGGAGAGGTGGGGGGTGGAGAAAACATCTCAGAAGGGACCCCCTGTAGTTTTGGAGAGATTAAACGTAAGGGAGGGGTAGATACTTTCAGGTTTGCAAGATTCCCTTATTGTAACCTTACAATGAAGGTAATGTTAGCATGCATGGGTGATGCTTTCTGTCTACCTTGAAGGGCTGATACTGAATTACCCAACCTACTCAATTGTTATTATTTATTAAATTTATAAGCTGCCCTAGAGTCGCCTCTAGGCAGCTTACTGCAGAGTAAAACTGACAAGATTAAACATTAAAATATTAAGATCATAAATTGTTGTTGTTAATTGCGAAGTCGTGTCCGACCCATCGCGACCCCATGGACAACGTTCCTCCAGGTCTTCCTGTCCTCTACCTTCTTTTGAAGTCCATTTAAGTTCACACCTACTGCTTCAGTGACTCCATCCAGCCATCTCATTCTCTGTCGTCCCGTTCTTCTATTGCCCTCAATCTTTCCCAGCATTAGGCCCTTCTCCAGTGAGTCCTTCCTTCTCATTAGGTGGCCAAAGTATTTGAGTTTCAACTTCAGGATCTGGCCTTCTAAAGAGCAGTCGGGGTTGATCTCCTCTAGGACTGACCAGTTTGAATACCTTGCAGTCCAAGGGACTTGCAGGAGTCTTCTCCAGCTCCAGAGTTCAAAGGCCTCAATTCTTTGGCGCTCAGCCTTTCTTATGGTCCAGCTTTCACAGCCATACATTGTAACTGGGAAAACCATGGCCTGGACTATACACACTTTTGTTGGCAGGGTGATGTCCCTGCTTTTTAGTATGCTGTCTAGATTTGCCACAGCTTTCCTCCCCAGGAGCAAGCGTCTTTTAATTTCTTGGCTGCAGTCCCCATCTGAGGTGATCTTGGAGCCCAGAAAAATAAAATCTGTCACTACCTCCATTTCTTCCCCATCTATTTGCCAGGAATTGAGAGGGCTGGATACCATGATTTTGGTTTTCTTAATGTTGAGTTTCAAGCCAACTTTTGCACTCTCCTTCTTCACCTGCATCAAGAGGCTCTTTAGTTCCTCTTCACTTTCTGAAGATCATAAATACTAACATTGAAATTAACAAAGATGACAAGGAAGGGAACAAAGTACAAATGAGGTGTAGGTAGAATCATCACTCAGCCATTAACCACCTCCAGCATGACATGACCCCATTGGGGCCCCAGCCCAATCAGCAGAGCCAGACTCCAAGGTCCCATGGAAGGCCAAGATGGTGGGTAAGGATCTCAGTTCCAGGGACTCAATGTTCCAGAGGATGGGAGTCATGGCAGAAAAGGCTCTCATTTTGGATCCCACCTGCCATAATTCCTACTCAAGCTAGACAGAAGACTATTTAAGAACAGCCAATAGCAAGGTGCCTCTCTGGACTGATATGTGAGCATCAATGGATTTCCTGGTTCTCGTGTGAAGCTTTTTAGCTAACCTTCTTTCTCAAAAAAAGATGTTGAGACTCTAGAGAGAGTACAGAGAAGAGGAACAAAGATGATTAGGGGACTGGAGGCTAAAACATATAAGGAACAGTTGCTAGAATTGGGTATGTCTAGTTTAAGGAAGAGAAGGATGAGGGGGGACATGATAGCAGTATTCCAATATCTCAGGGGCTGCCATAAAGAAGAGGGAATCAAGCTATTTTCCAAAACACCTGAAGGCAGGACAAGAAGCAATGGATGGAAACTAATCAAGGAGAGAAGCAACCTAGAACTAAGGAGAAACTTCCTGAGAGCGAGAACAATTAATCAGTGGAACAGCCTGCCTCCAGAAGCAGTAAATGCTCCAACACTGGAAGTTTTTAAGAAAAGACTGGACAGCCATTTGTCCGAAATGGTGTAGGGTTTCCTGCCTGAGCAGGGGGTTGGACTAGATGACCTCCAAGGTCCCTTCCAACTTTACTATTATTATTATTATTATTATTATTATTATTAAAATATTTCTCTGATGGTCAGAATTGAGGTAGAGTAGGAGATCTTGCACTGTAAAGCTAGTTATTGTTTTTTTTTTTAACATACCATAGGCCAAAGTATTTTATCATCCCTCAGGATCATGAGGGATGGTTGATTTTTTTAAACTTCCCAAAATGTCATCCATTTTTACAAAGTTTTGATTGTAAGCCCTATTATTATTCATCATAGCAGTAGTATTACCAACTATCCCTGAAGGTAGGGAAAAGACTCAGGCCTATTTTGCCAGGAATAGCTGTAACTGCTCCACAAAATGACAATCTAGTCTCCCGGTTGTCTTTGTGGAATTTATTTTAGTTTCCTTCTGGAACGTCTAAGTGAGCCCCTTTTTGCCTATTCAGTTCTGCTTGACAGGCTCAATTAATTAGTCACTGCTTAATTGCATGGCTGAAATAGTCACTATGGGAATCTATTGCTCCAGAGGAAGATGTCTTACAAGCAATCAAACTATCTGTCCATTTAGTATGCTTGTGTATAGACTAGATGCAAAGAATCCATTTAGAGGTGATTTGATTGACTCTCCTTGTGACGCAGGGTTTCCACACTGGATTGTCATTTCAGATCAAGCTGTTGAGAGCAAAGATCACCATACTCCTTCTGTCTGGATGGTCATTCTCTTCTACCGATTGCAGAGTTTTTGGAAGGACACATATGGAGTAAGAGAGGGAGGAAGAGGGTACCCATCTAGCCAGCCAGATCAGCTGAATCAGTTCTGGAGATCAATGGGGTGTCAAATATTGACTCAAGTCATTGGCTTCCAAATCACTCTGATGATTTGATAGCTACATCCAAATTGGGAGAATGTAATTTGACAATCTAGTTCCTAAATCCAAGTCAAATTGAATTAGCTATTCAAAGAAGGCCTGATGTGATTTGCATGTAGCCACCTTTTCGCATATTCAGTTCCACAGTTCCAGGAATGGGAAATCTACAACTTGCAGAGCACATATGTATTTAACACTGGTTGGTTGGCCCTTAGAGTGTAGAGTAAGGAAGATGACCTTGATGAAGATATGCAGAAGCTGTAGTTTTGGCAAGGGGTGGGGGGGGGGTGAAGCTTTTTTAAAACTCCAGAATAATGTTTGGAAGCATTGCAGGCATATTCCTCCCTAATTCACTGAATTATAAGAAAGAAGAAGGGATCCAGCACAATCAAACTTGCAAGATTCTGATAGCCAAACCAACTTCAATGGTTTTAAACTTCCTATGGAGGGGATTTTATGCTCTGAATTTTGATCCCATGACCACGGGGATGCTGCAACAATCATTAGTGTGAAAAAAACTTTTTAAGTCACTTTTTTTCAGTTCTATTGTAACTATTGTTCTATTGTTGATTGTTGATATTGTAACTATTGTTCTATTGTTCACTAAATGAACTGTTACAAATCAAGGATTGCCTGCACCAATATACATGTATATTTTGATTTAATATCCTATTGTATAGACCAGGGGTAGTCAACCTTGGCTCTTTTATGACTCGTGGACTTCAATTCCCAGAATTCCTAAGCCAGCTTAGCTGGCTCAGGAATTCTGGGAGTTGAAGTCCACGAGTCATAAAAGAGCCAAGGTTGACCACCCCTGGTACAGATCAATATTTTGATTTAACTTTCTCTTGTGCTGGTGAGTGACTGCAAAAAAAGTTAGGTAAAGTTTGCTGTCTCTGCAACCTCCAAAATTCATCCAAGAATGTCTCACATTTTTCAGTTATTCTGGGCTCCTGCCCTCAGAGGGAGGAAATGTCAGGAGATTGGAAACCCGAGTCCTGTGAGATGAGATTGAGAAAAGTCAGCACGTTCAGCCTTGGAAGAGAAGACTGAGGAGGGGTGTGATCGCCCCCTTCAAACGCCTGGAGAGGATTGTTAGACAGAAATAGGCTGTGACCTGTTTTCTCTCACCTCAGAGGGCAGGCACAGAATAATGGTCTGACATTACAAGAAGACAAAATCTGGTTAAATGTGAAGAAAAACCAGTTTGACAGGGGAACCAATCATTTAGGGAGGTGGGGTCATTTTTGGTAGGAAATATTCCAAGGGAAATTGGACAGCGATCTGCCAAAGATGCACTGCATTACAAGTAGTTCTCAACTTACCACCGGTTGCTTTTGAAGTTCCAATGGAGCCACCTGGGGAGCATGTATGATCTGGATTCTAAGTTCTGATTGTGAGGCTCCCCCTGCTGTCACAACACCACACTTTGGGCACTCCGCAACTGGACTGCATTTATGGCCATTTGCAACTTCCCAGGATCCCATGAATGTGTTTTATGACTTTTTTTTTTTTTTTTTTGCTGAAAACCAGCATTTACTTCCAGTAAAATTGGCAAAATTGTGCCCTTAGTGAAATTCTGGTTTGCTTAATGATTGCAGCATTTGCTTAAAAAAATTATGACCCTCGTGAGTTACGACCACGAGGGGTAAACTCTACTGCAGTCGTGTGAGGACTGCCTGTAAAAATCTCTGCTTCCCAGAGCATCATTCATTGGAATTTGGGGGTGTGATTGTCCATTCTTTTTTTGGCTACAAAGATTTTTAAATGCAATTGCTTTGGAATTATAGTCGGATACTAATGGAAACACACTCTAAGCAAGCTTTAATCCTGGGCTTAAACAGAAGTCCACCTGCATCGGTTTACAATCTTCCCTTGTCATTTAGACAGACATCTATTCCATCTTAAAAACCTCTTGATTGCCTGCCCTGTAGCCTGGAGTGAGGTAGAGCACTGCAGACATGTGTGAATAAAAGGCCTGCTGAATAACAAATGGAGAAAGGTGTCCACTGCAATGCAAACTGGGATGACATATGTGATCCACCTGGAAACCATGCAGAGTTTAATCTTCTGGTCTTGTTCAATTGATTCCTGGCAGATGTATTACCGTGTATGAAATTTCCCACACCCTATGAAGCAAAAATGATTATTTTTCTGAAAATAATGAAACCATTTGACTCTTATCCTATGTCCCTCTGAACTTCTCTTCCTTACTGGGAAACTAGAAAAGGTGTGTGTGTGTGTGTGTGTGTGTGTGTGTGTGTGTGTGTGTGTGTGAAAAGACACAGACCTTTGGAAACTGGTTTATTTCTCCATCGTCAAGATAAACTCTGAAGAGCTGGTGAATGATTATGATCGTGGAGCTGATTTGATGTTATCTTTCATAGGTTTAATACCTAGAGAATTGCCTGCCTGAGTCAGCCAGGAGGAATGTGCTCAGGGACACTTTAAAACATCAATGTATAAGGGAATCCCTCAGATCCTGTCTATTATGCCTACTATCAATTTCTTTTAATAAAAGTTCCTGTTGGAAGAGACTGTTTCCAAGAGTTCTGCTTTCTTAAGATGTGGATTGAAGTGCTTCCTTACAGTTTCCTAAGATTATCCAACCTTCCAGCTGTTGCCATTACAGATAGTCCTCAACTTATTACCACAATTAGGACTGGAATTTCCATCACTAAGTGAGGTGATTGTTAAGTGAGTCATACTGATTTTATGATCCTTTTTGCAGCTGTCATTAAGCAAATCCAGCTTCTCCTATTGACGCCTTTTGTCAAAAGACATTTGAGAAGGTCACAAATGGTGACCATATGATCCTAGGATGCTGCCACTATTGTAAATACATGCCAGTTTCCAAGTGCCCAAATTTTGTTTATATGATCGTGAGACTGCCCCAATGGTCATAAGTGCAAGGACCAGTCATAAGTCACTTTTTTTAGAGGCATCATAATGCATATGGTCCCTAAATGAATGGTTGTAAGTTGAGGACTTTCTGTACATACCCAGCTTCTAAATCAATGAATGGGTGGAAACATCTTACTTCAAGTGAATTGTGAATTTGTGGTGGACATTCACTCAGTTATGTGAAGCTTGATGACTATTAACCTTGATTAATGCATTTGTTTAGTATATTACGTGAACCTAGGCTATTTGGAAAGTTTATGGGCCAATGTAATGTGACAACTCAAATAATGAATTAATTCAGCCACCACGTTAAGTGTGGGGTACAGACACGGCCATTCTAAATTTTGTTATTCAAGTGGAGAGTTGGAATTTCAAGTTATCCACACTTTTAACTGCCATTACTACCACCACCTACTCCTTTTTTCTTTCTTTTTTCATCCTGATTCTACTGGCATTTTATTCACCAGGAAAAGGGATTTACAAGGAGGACATGCATGTTCCAAAGCATGCTTGTCAATAAATCTTATTGCATGGAGATAAATCCAAAGAGATTAATCTCAGACAGCCTAATGAAAGTTATCAAGATGGCTTTCTAAGAAGAATTTCAATGAGTGCTGGGCTAGGAAGAACAGGAAAGTGCACCGGCTGGGTTAAGCAACAATCTGCAGACAAGAACAGGAAGCAAAAGACTTAGTCACCTGCACCCAGATATGAAATCTTTAGGGTTGCCACCTAAAGGAGCAGGTTGTGCCAACCTATTCATCTCCTGCCCTTTAGAACATCTTACACTCTAAGGCAGGAGTAGGCAACTTTGGCCCTTTTATGACCTGTGGACTTCAACTTCCAGAATTCCTGAGTCAGTCATGGATTGTAAAAGGGCCATAGTTGCCCACCCCTGCCCTAAGGTAAGACTGGCTCCCACCCTCCTGACTTTCCATAAAAGCCTTAAGACCTGGCTCTGCCAGATGGCTTGTGGAGCCAATGAGGGAGCTTCACGCGGGAGGGGGTTGGCTAATTAAAAGCTAAACCCACCTCACCCCTAACTCCTCGTGAATCCGGCCCCCTTTTCTGCCACCTTATGTTAATGATTTCATTTTATCTGCTTTGTCATCTTATGTCTCATGACTGCATCCAGTTTTGGTCACCATGATGTAAAAAAGATGTTGAGACTCTAGAAAGACTACAGAGAAGAGCCACAAAGATGATCAGGGGACTGGAGGCTAAAGCATATAAGGAACGGCTGCTGGAATTGGGTATGTCTAGTTTAACAAAGAGAAGGATGAGGGGGGACAGGATAACAGTGTTCCAATATCTCAGGGGCTGCCCCAAAGAAGAGGGAGTCAAGCTATTCTCCAAAGCACCTGAAGGCAGGACAAGAAGCAATGGATGGAAACTATTCAAGGAGAGAAGCAACCTACAACTAAGGAGAAACTTCCTGACAGTGAGAACAATTAACCAGTGGAACAACCTGCCTCCAGAAGCGGTGAATGCTCCAACACTGGAAGTTTTTAAGAAGAGACTGGACAGCCATCTGTCCGAAATGGTGTAGGGTTTCCTGCCTGAGCAGGGGGTTGGACTCGATGACCTCCAAGGTCCCTTCCAACTTTATTATTATTATTACTTCAATGTCCATTTTTATGCTGTAAGCCACCCAGAATTGTTTGACATGAGATGGGTGGCAAATAAATTTCATGATAAATAAAAATAAAAATAAATACAGGTCGTCCTTGACTTATAATCACAAATGGAACCAGAGTTTCCACTGCGAAGCAATGCAGTTGTTTGCATGCTTTTGAACTACTAGGTTGGCAGGAGCTCAGGCAAGTAACAGGAGCTCATCCCATCCTGCGGCACTCAGATCTCAAACCTGGGCTATCAGCTCTTCAGCTGACAAGCCCAACATTGTTAACCATTGGGCCATTGCGCCTCTCTCAATAGTCCAATAGTCATATGTATAAATGTATGTTTGTTTTAAAGTGTTGTTAATTTCCCAGAGCTCCATTTATGAGATCGGCGGCCCAATATATTGATTTAATAAATAAATATATTTTTACTCCAATTATCGCTCTAAAGTCTGCTATGAAAGTAACTTGATAGCTTTCCATTGCAGTTTTAAATGTTTGTTAAGCAGGAAAGAATGTAGCTGTAGCTTTTCTGTTTTGGGAGTACCTGTGTACACAACCTGTTTTCTTCTGGAGGAAGAGCTCTGTAAAATATAGTCATGTTAATAATAGTAGGAGTTATTCTTCTTGTAACCAACTTCTATTTTATCCTCTCTACCTGCTGTGCATCCACTGAGAATGATACACTTACACTGAGGGAATAGCAAAACCCCGAGGTAGTTACCAAAGGGGAGCCTCTGTTGTGCAATTCACTCTGACATTTTGCATTTGACAAAAAGTTGTGTGGCAGGTTGTCATCTTCTGAAAACTTCCTGAAATCTTGTTTTGAAATGGATATGTAATGAAAGGGTCAAAACCAGACCTTCAAGGAGAACAACAACAAAAACCCTCTAGAGGAAAGTTATTATCTACAGAACTGATTTTCTTTTTCTTATGGAAACACGTCTCTTCAAATAAGAGGAAGCACAACAAAGCAACAGGGCTGAATAAGCTACATTTGGGTGATCCTTTTGGTTTTTAAAATGACTTTTATTTCAATTGTAGCTCCATCTGAAATGCTTTCATTGTCACCTTGCCATTGAGGTCTGTATAGGGAACCATCCCTTCTCCAGCATGATGAGTGTAGAATCCACTGATGGGTAATCTCAGCCTTCCTGCTCAGTTGAGACTAAGTCAGAAAACTTGCCACGCCTCCTTGTGGGTTGGACCTTCCCCAGTTTTTGACCAAGGAGAAGCAAAACATGACAAAGTCTGATGCATTGGCTCCTCCTACTCTGACACCGGCCCAGACGGCCTCTAAGGGCGGGTATGAATTCTACATCATCATGCTGAGAAAAGGTGTTCAGGTAAGACAACACCCCTTTTCCACTACTTTTAATTGGATAATTTAGCAGAATAATAGCATTGGGAGGAACTTTGGAGGTCCTCTAGGCCAACCATCTGCTCAACCAGGAGACCCTATACCATTCCAGACAAGTGACTGTCTAGTCTCTTCTTAAAAGCCTCCAGTGATGGAGCACCCACAACTTCTGGAGGCAAGTCATTCCACTGGTTAATTGTTCTCACCTTTAGGAAATTTCTCCTTAGTTCTAGGTTGCTTCTTTCCTTGGTTACTTTCCATCCATTGCTCCTTGTCTTGCCTTCTGATGCTTAGAAAATAGGTTGACCCCTTTTCTTTGTGGTAGCTCCTCAAATATTGGAACACTGCTATTTCTATTTGCAGGATTGTCCGAAGGATGTGGTCAAAAAAGGAAAGCTTGTGACTGGGAAGGTACAAAGATCAATTTGTACCATCAACTACGTCACACATACAGACAGACCTTCAACTATACCATCATAGCCACTATATTTACATTTTTGACTACGTCTTGCAAGCAACCCTATTCGATGGAATCAATCTTGGGGCTGGGTAATGTTTTCTCCTGCCTGGGGCATCTCAAACAGAGATTATTAAGGTTATGACAAAATGTGATCTGCAAGCTCTCTAAAGTTGTCTTCTGTTGCAAAAAAAAAAAAGGCATTTTTTTTCCTAGCTAATTCTCAGGGAACTTCCTCATTTATTTCAAATCTCTTTTGGTGGCATTTTCCTGCTGAAGCTGATACTACACATGCCCTCTTACCATCTATCTAAAGCCTCCCTTGTGAGCTGGAAAAAGGACTCAGAGGAGGACTGCACCACTCCTGTATTCCTTTGGGACTGATGAGGAACATGAGAAGCTAAAGAAACTGGAGAACACTAGAGGCATGGTGAAACAGATGTTCACATAGATCCATTAGCATCCTTGTCACTAGAGAAGGATCCCAAAGAGTACATCACATTTCCCTGGAGAGTCTCTTTCTTCCAAAATTTTCTTCTTTGGGTGGGATGGAGAAAAGAACACACAGACAAACAAAAAAAAAGTAATTTCTTTCTTATGGAACTGAAGGAATACTGATAGCAGAGAAATGTACTAAATTTTTTTGGCATGGCATAAAATGCAACCAATGAGCTCCTCCCAAAATGGAGATGAGCATCTAGGAAAATAAAATCCATTCTATCTTTCAACAAAAGAACTTCAGGGGAGAACAGTAGGTATTTCTATGTGTGAATGCATATGTGTGTGTGTAGAAAGAACAATAGTAGTCATACTGATAAATTAAACTTGTATGTTGCCTGATTCAATGACGCCAGGTGGTTCATGATAACCCAAAAAATTGCAATCAAATCAATAAGAGTTAAAGATAAAACATGGAAAGCACAATGAGGTGAGTCATGTATGTGGAAATGAGCTTGAAAAACAGGACAAAGAGATGTTGTCTAGGGAAACATCAGATAAGAGATGGCCTAGCCCACAGCTGCATAAAGGGTGAGGAAATAATCTTAAAAGGCACCCCCACTCTTACGTTCTCAATCTGTAAAGGGGACAGTGGAAGATTTGTACTTTCAGACTTGTAAGGTTCTTTTTAATGTATCTTTACCATGATTAGCTCCTCTAGTTATGGTTAGCTCCTCTAGTTATGTTTCTTGTCTAGTGTACCCAGGAAAGCTGACAAATGAAGAGTCTCACCATCTCTGCTCAAAGGCCTAGGTCAGTGTTTCCCAAACTTGACAATTTTAAGGCATGAGGACTTCAACTCCCAGAATTCCACAGCCAGCAATGCTGGCTGTGGAATTCTGGGAGTTGAAGTCCACATGCCTTAAAATTGTCAAGTTTGGGAAACACTGGCCTAGGTGAAGGGCTCTTATAAACAACAGCTCAGTGGGGGCCATTCAGAACTTGGGAGGAACTTTGTTCTGGAGATCACGCACTGCTAAAGAGAAGGGAGGTTTCTGGGGTTCCCATTGATGGTATTGTTTAATCATATGGAAAGATCAGATAAGAGAGGGGGTTAGCCTGCAAATGCTAACAGACAGAGAAAGAAATTCAGAAATTACCCATCCTAATTAAGTGTTTTTCCAGTGAAACCAGTTTATCAGGGCAGCCTGGTCTACCCCAAATCGCTTTCGTCTATCAGTTCCAATCTAGGAGTCTTCAGGGGCAGTCGCTTCTCCCTTTAATTCTTTGTCGGTAAATTTAAATTTGATCCACCCTAATGTATTAGGCTGTAAAAAAAAGTTGACAGGAGATTTGTCCTTTCAAGCGTGCAAAATTTTGTTAAAGTAGCTTTACAGAAAAGTAGAATTAGCTCATCTGGTCATGTTTCCTATCTGGTCTACTGAGGAAAAGTCAGCCCTATGGGACAGACTAGATCAAGAGACTGACGCCATAGAAAAACTGGAAGTATTCTACATTGAGAATGTCTGTAGTAACAGAATCTTGCAGGTCTGCTGGTGTTTTCCCTTCCCTTCCCCCCGTCCTATAACCCAGAGAGTCAGATGGTATGGCAGTGGAAAACCATGACTTTCTTACAAATACTTTCCCATCTCCCTATGGTCAACATAAACGTCTTTTGCATTTACTGTCTGGGTGAATTTTCCAAGATCATCCTCACAGCTGCATGTGTTGGTGACCCAAAAGCTTTTTGGAACAAAGCCAATTTAATTTGCTTTCAGAATACAAAGAAAGTTGGGACTGCCTATAGTTCAAGGGAGGTAGAGCCAGTTTGTAAAGGGGGTCCAGATAAGAAACACAGCTAGATGAACTAATTTTACTTTATTATAAAGCTACAATGAAAGAATCATGCAAGTGTGAAAGTACAAATCTTCCACTGTTTCCTTTACAGCCTAAGACCAGTTTTCTGGTCCATCCCATGCAACTCACAAGAAAGAGAAATCCTCAAGAGGCCCTATCTAGTTGTCTATCTTTGATAGGCAGATTAGAAAGATAAGCTCTACAAAACAAACTCAAACTGAACTCCAAAACAAACACAAAATTAGAACTCCCAATTCACCCGAAGCTTATGATGTTGCTTTTGGACAATATGGAAAAGTCCCTGCTAGATTTAAAAAGTCATTGATCATTTAAAATTACAGGTATCAGCTACAGCAGTGGTTCTCAACCTTTTTAATGCCACGACCGCCAACCGGTTGTAAGTCGAGGACTACTCAACTGGTGCAGCACCGTTTGCAGAATTGGACTTTTGGCTGGCTCAGCAGGGCAGAGACAGCCTGGACAATTCCTATTGGCTTTGGAAAGCCAATAGAATTAGACTCTATTCAAGAGAGTCTCTTCTATTGGCTTTCAAAAGCCAATAGAATAAAAGGGAGTAGCACAGCTAAGGAAAAGGGGGAAAAATGGCAGACTGCGTTGTTTGGCAACCCCCGTGAAATGATCGTTCGACCCCAAATGGGGTCTTGACCCACAGGTTGAGAACCACTGAGCTACAGTATCTTTGCTTTCCTGGATAACAAATTTCATTCAAGATCATATCACAAGGAAACTAGAGTTTTATGGAAAATAGGTAGACGGTGTGGATGTGTGTGGGTGTAATTGTCTGTTCAAACTGCTTTCTCAGTGAATCAACAGCTCCAACTTCTTGCAATCCTTTAATCCCAAGGGGAGATCCCTTCCTACCTTTTCGGTACAAGACACATTATTAATGGATTATGTTTTCAGCAGGTAAAGGTCATTTTTAATGCTTTTAATGATTTAAACCTAAATCTTCCTTTTTCGATTTATTACATTCAAGTATGCTGGCTGTGAAATCTCTATGTAATAATTAATTTGCATCTAAAGAGTGGAGACGCTACCCACAGTCAATTTTTCAGCTGGGCAACTTGGAATAAAATGGAAGTAATGAACACTACCTTCCCTTTCCAAAGCAAAACAAAATCACAGAGCAAGCAAATCAGAGGACCTGTTTTTGATATGACTTGCAAGGATGTTAACAGTGGGATCAGTTAGGTTTATTTGCACTGCCCCTTTATTGCTTCATTTGTTACATATATATATATATATATATATATATATATATATATATATATATATATATATATATATATATATATATATATATATATCCCACTTTTACCCAAGAGCTCAAGATGATAAATCCTGAGGAAAATTAGATGAATGAATGACTGGCCTGAAGTAACCAAGGGAGCTTTCATGATTGTGGGTTGACTTAAATCTTGGTCTCCCTTTTGCTAGACCCATACCTTCACCCACCCTGGCTCTGAGCCAATAGAGAGGGATTGACCCCCTAGTGCACAGTGTTAAGACTGCTAACATCGGATGTTCTTGCTTGCCATATATGAAGAAGCAAACCTGTTTTATTTAGCCTGTATAGCATTTTTAGAGTTAAAGCAGATAATACTAGCCTAGTGGATGGGAAAATATGTTAGCTAACCATAACAAAATCTGAGCACAGTATTGCCAAGGTCAGCTGTAACGGGAAGGGCACTTCACACTTCACATTAATTGGAGAATGTGATTGATGACTGTAAAATGAAGGAGTGAGTTATGCTTTGTCACAGGGGATTGGGGGAGGGAGGATTCAGGTTTTGGCTTAACTTTCGTGTGTGCCGACGCTATGCAGAAATAAAAGGATTCTTTAAGGTAAATAAGCCTCAAAGTTCTTTGAAAAGCTGCTTCTTTTTGGAACCATGTCATACAGAGCAGAAGGGATAGCCTTGAGGGATAGGAGGAAGAGTCACTACCAAGGCAATGGTCAGATAAAAGAGGACTGAGTCCAGAGCAGACATGTAACCCGAGAAAACATCTCAGATATGCCTCTCCCTAGTTCTCAAGAAGATAAAAATAGGGAGAGGAAAGTATACTCCGTCTTGCAACAATATTTTACTTTACAATAGAAGTAGCATTAGCCTACATCTCTTCAGATTTCTGGTCCTCTCTACACTGAAAAGCTGAAACCCACAGAACTTTCAAGGCTGAAGAGGGTCTAGAGCTTGGTTCTTCCTGCTTCTAGTTCAGGACCTTGATGACTAGCCTATCCTGGTTCTTGGACTAAGAGGAAAGGACTCGCCCAGAATCATCCAGGGAGTTTCTGTGCTGAGAGGAAACCAGAATTTGGACCTCCTCATCCCTAACTCAGCCTCTTCACCATTACATCATTACTGGAGACGCTTATACAAAGTCACCAAGAAAACCTGCAAAGTTGTAGGTTGGAGTTTCCCTAGCCATAGGTCAACACTTTTAACCATTCTACCACACCGGTTAGCTGTTTTTTTGTTTTTTTTTAGCCTTTAAATTTTTTTATTTTCCATTTTTCAATACATAATACTTTCAATACATTATATAAAAAAACCTTTAAAATAAATTCATACATATGACCTTAGGTGTCGCTCGTCCACCTCCCCCCCCAACTGCATCCACCCTCTCTACCTTCCTTCCTTCCTTCCCTCTTCCTTCTCTCCTCCCTTCACCTCTCTCCCCTCCTCCTTTCCTCCCATCCTACTTCCTTCCATCCCTTCCTCCTCCCCTCTCATCTCTTTTTGGATACTGTTCAGGGGAAATACACCGGCTATCTGTTTTATGTGACTTCCACCCCACATGCTGTCTAACAAACCATATGAACCGTGGAGAGGATAGAAAATCTGCAAATAGACCCTCTTCTCTATCCATTAAGTTTCTTCTTCTTTAGTGAATGAATATTCACTATTTCAGAGGAGTGAATTTCAATCTCTCGTCATTTTTTCAAATCTGCAAAGTTCAGTTCGTCACAGCTGAGATTTTTTTTTAAAGAACAGTATCTATTTAACTGTACAACTTTCTGAAGAGAAGCACCAGTTTATTTGATATAAATAGTGTCAGAGGAAAAAAAAAATCCCTCAACTGTGTCGTCTTTTTTGACATTATTTTCACAAATGCATTATGTATACACTTTGGCATAGTCATTCTTGCACTATCACTTTTTTTAAAAAAAATATATTTATTTATTTATTTATTTTGATGGACTGCTTTGCAAATTACAAGGAAGCGCAGATTCTGAATGACAACTTTCAGGTCATATATTGGTATTAAAATATGAAACTAGGTAAGTTGCCTTCAGATGTACAGTAAACAAATTTCTTCCCCGTTGTTAATTGTCACAGCATTGTCTCTATAGCTTCTTTTCAAGCAAAATCGTAATGCAACTTTTTATTTTCATTGAGAAGAGAGGAATGCACCACTGAAGGCCGATTCCGTTTCCTGTTCAGCTCTTCTCCCTTTCTTCAACTACTTCCACCCCCTCCCCGTGCTTTCCAGCCAAATCTCCATCCCATCAAACTGCCTTCTTTATGAATAATAAAGATATAGGAAATTAAAGTAATACATCATTAGGGGCCCATTGTTCTGATGGAGTGCAGCTAAGATGTGTCAACTGGGAGGCTGAAAACAGCCATCAAAATCCCTAAGAGACCAAGCTGTCCATTAGGAAGTGGTATAAATCTCAACGCGCTTTCCCGTGTGCATCTTTGGGTGTTGCTGGGAAAACAAAGAAATCTCGAGGACCCAAGAGAGTTTTCATTCAGACAGAAAAGAGATATAGCAGAATCAAGTTATCTGTGCACCAACAAAGATGTTGGAACTTAAAGAACCATGATTGGCTAAAATACACCCAAAGTAGGCTATCCAGTTCTAGCATACCAGAAATATAATTATCCATTGCTAATGCAAAAACAAAACAAAGACACGGAGATAAAGGCTCTGCTAAAATAGGAGTGCAGCCAGAACTTGAGGGAAAGGGTGGTCCCATTGCACTATGTCAGTTAAGAGACTTTATTCTGTATTGTGATGGTTCAGTTAAGCTGTAGGTCAGTGGTGGCAAACCTATGGCATGGGTGCCAGAGGTGGCACTCAGAGCCCTCTCTGTGGGCACATGTGCCATTGCCCCAGTCCTAGGCTTTCAGCTGGGTCTTTTTGCTTTAGGCCCCCGCCACCGTGTGCAAAAAAAAAAAAAAAAAAAAAGTTTCAATCAATCAGTCAATTTCAACTTCTCGTGGGGAAAAAAAAAAGATCTTGCAAAGTTGGAATTGATTGATTGAAATTTTTAGTCCCACCCAGTCTGCCATTACCATCGCAGCCACGCCCACCCAATGGGCTACACCCACCCAATGGGCTACACCCACCCAATGGGCCACACCCACCCAGCACCCGACGATGCATAAGTGGGTTTTGGGTTGCAGTTTGGGCACTCGGTCTCTAAAAGGTTCGCCATCACTGCTGTAGGTTATACCAGCTTTGTGAATTCTTGAGAGGCAATCATGTACAGCACCAAAAATAAAAAATAAAAACTTGTGATATTTTCAAATCTAATATAATTAGTGAGGATAAAATTTCTGTTTATCAGGTGGAAGAAATGAGAAAGGAATCATATGTCATAAACTTCCATGTGCATATACATAGTCATATAAACACACATTTACATGGGAAGAGAAAGAAGGATGATAAAAGAAGTGAGAGACAGTGGAAATTATCTATAGAGAATGAAACTTCCTCAAAGTACACTGAAGATGACACAATCCTTCTTGCATTGGTCAGCCCAGATAGCAGAATTTGCACAATATGGTAAATATGGAATACTAACTACAATGGCTGTGCTCATTTAACATGTTGTGCTCAAAGGTGTGATGTCTTCAGATGATAATCTCATTTGCACGGCATTCTTACACAATGGCTGGTGAACTAAAACATCTCATTCCTATCTTGATTCAATGTGGTATTCTCTCTTAACCCAGAGATAAGCAAATTTTCTCTCTAATTTGTGAGCCACAATAAATGAGTTGAATGAATTCTACTTCTGCTGTTTCAGGATAAAATAGGATGAGATAATCATTTTCTCATGTCTTTAGAATAAATATGGCTTGAGAATTAAATTGCTTGAAATGTGGGAATTACTTCTTTGGGGCACATTGCCATCTTAGTGCTCCACACCTGACCACAGTGCTGTCATAATGAGAAAATACACACCATGCCATTGTGTCACTAATCCCTTCCTACTTAAGAAGCCGAGTTTGCATCACACCCTTGTGATGCATTTTTTCTTACTTCCTCTCCCCAAACCTCACGCAACTGTTGTCTTTTGCATAAAGATTGGCAGTGTGGATTAAAATTATGAAAATATTCCCCTTGTTTTTGAAGATACCTATCTCAAATGTCTGAGAAGCAAATTGGATAGTGAAAATAGTGCCAGACAAAGAGATTATTTAGCACTTTCTGCTAATGTTAATTCAATTTTTAGAAGAGAACAAGGATTTTCTCCAATCATTTCTCAAATGGAGATTCCTCCTTAGCAGGAACAGTTAGTTCATTTCTGTGTCTCCCCCCATGGAACCGGTCGCTACTGTTGTCTTCACTTGACATGGACAAGAAGGGCAGGTAGACAAAGATACTAAAACTCTCTTGAAAGTGGATTGTTCTTGCTACTAAATAAGTACAAGATCTGCACACTCCATCTATAAATATTTCTCCAAAAATTCTCTCCTCTGAAAGTATTTTTAAAGGCAGTTCCCCTCAGAAAATGAAAATTGGAGAAATCCTCAACTCCGTTGCTCTGATAACAAATTTGAAAGAGAATTCAGAAGGCCATTTGAGTCTAACTCTGTGTGAATATGTGCCTAAATTAGCTATAGTGCACCTTGCAGCAAACACGGAAACCAAATGACATGCCTCTTATTCAGTGACCTGGAACTGGCCCTGAATCTAAACAATTTTATTATTTGTGAAGATCCGCATTCATGACGCTCATTAGCCAATTTTGCACCAGTCACTATGTGTTAGTCAAACCAGAAAATAAAATATTATAACGATAAAATATAGGGAGGAATTTTGGATGTTATTTTTGGGTCCTAATGGACTGACAGATAGGTAAGGTAAGGTAAAGTAAGGTAAGGTAAGAGATAAGATAAAATAATAAGATAAGATGATAAGATAAGATGATAAGGTAAGGTAAGGTAAGGTAAGATAAGATAAGATAAGATAAGATAAGATAAGATAAGATAAGATAAGATAAGATAAGATGATAACCTTTATTGTCATTTTTTTTTACTGTGGACGGCACACATCAAAAATGAAATTTATTTGCCCACTCTCAAAGTGAAACACATACATGACACACACCTAAACATACTATGTACAACATATGTATAGATCCACACCCCTACATATACATAGCAAATAAATATTAAATACTGTCCATCTTGGATATAGGAGATAAAAGCAAGAAGAAGGAGGAGAAAAAGAAGACCAATTATAGACAGACCAAAATCTGATGAAGAATCTGTGAAGAAATAATATCCTATATAGATCATGAGGGAACAGTGGCTGAAACCAAGACAGAAGAAGCTTTCAAGGGAGTCAGTTTCAATAAAGGGGTGGAGTTTTTCTGCTTGTTCTACATTGCTCAGAGTCAACTTCGGTGACAAGGGTAGCTATATAAATTTGATTACTAAACTTAAGAAAATAGTTCTAGAAATAAGTGATGTTAACAAAATCTAGTCAAGGGAGTTTAAAACCAGTTATGTTTGCTTTACATTTCTAAATTCCCTTGCTCCTAAGCTATTTTGCTTGCATAATTTAAACAGTGACAGATTAACTCTAGGGAAAACCAAGATGTTGTTAAACTCACTCAGCATAGAAAACAATTAACAGCCAAGCTTTGTCTTGAGATTATCTGCTGCTGAAATGGTTTGAAAAATAGGGTTTGATGGGGGAAGCAGATCACACAGGGGAAAAACAATGGTTAAGTCACCTGTGAGCTGAACTCCAATCCTGGTGACCACGCACAAACAAATCTATATAATTTTTTTGGCAGGGTTGAAGAAATAATTTATCATTGCTAACTTTGGAGAGAAATGTATTTCTTTTGCCCAATCTAGTCTACCACTCTAGAATTTCCTGGTGGTTTTTCATCCAGCTACTAACTTGGTCTGATCCTGGTTAGCTTTTTAAGATCAGCCACATTCAAATAGGTATTTTCTCTCCCCCCTCAAAAAACAAAAACAAATAAAAACTGATTTTGATCAATCAATCAATCAATCAAATACTGAAAAATGCTTGTCAATGTTAAGTGAAGACTGCTGAAGTCTTCAAAACATTACTCTAAAACCCAAATCAAAGATAAGATATATATTTGAAACACCTGTGGTTAGGATTAAAGAAAGAGAAGAAGTATTAAATATATCTAATTTAGAGATTGCATTACAGTTTCTACTTTTACATGATCTCAGTCTAAAGGGAAACCATGATTCTGTGTTCATGGTCAAAGGAACTTGACAGCTTGGGTGAATATGCAAATCTGGACCAGTCACCTGCCCTGGCTTACAGTATATTATAGTTTACTTTGTTTCATTCATTTTTTTTAAAAAAAGAATTGTATTATACATTCATGCAATTATAGCTTGCTATAATCAGGAGTTGCTTTGGCAGCATATACCCCCAAAAGGGATAATCATGCACACAGATATTTCAGTTGGCAAAACCTTCTTGCAAACAATTTCTAGTAATTAGTAATAGTAGTAAAGTTGGAAGGGACCTTGGAGGTCATCTAGTCCAACCCCCTGCTCAGGCAGGAAACCCTACACTATTTCGGACAAATGGCTGTCCACTCTCTTCTTAAAAACTTCCAGTGTTGGAGCATTCACCGCTTCTGGAGGCAGGTCGTTCCACTGGCTAATTGTTCTCACTGTCAGGAAGTTTCTCCTTAGTTCTAGGTTGCTTCTCTCCTTGATTAGTTTCCACCTGTTGCTTCTTGTCCTGCCTTCAGGCGCTTTGGAGAATAGCTTGATTCCCTCTTCTTTATGGCAGCCCCTGAGATATTGGAATACTGCTATCTGATGGAGACAGATCAAGGGTTATGGCATGTCTTTGAAATTCATCCATCTGGGACCAGAGGTCAGTGATAAGAGGCTTAACCAAGAAGTGAGTGGGACTGAATCCACAATGGGTGAAGGCCCTTTAATTTTCTCCTCTTGAGATGAGCTTCAATGCTAAGAGCATCTATCCCAGTGTTTCTCAACCTTGACCATTTTAAGGCATGTGGACTTCAACTCCCAGAATTCCACAGCCAGCGTTGCTGGCTGTGGAATTCTGGGAGTTGAAGTCCACATGCCTTAAAATGGTCAAGGTTGAGAAACACTGACTTCTATCCCCAAACTCTGAAGTATATCTTGGGATGCTTATTGAAGCCCTTTAATGTGAACAGCAAATTGGAGAAGAGGAAATTATTTCCCATGCTATTGGTGATGTTGTGTGATTTGCGAAAGGATGCAAACTAGTTCATATCAAGGAAGTGGTCAAGAACATTCCCCATTACAAACTCCCTCCAATTCTGAAATGACTAGACTAGTTAAAAAAAAAAATCTTTTCCCCCCACTTCTATCAGGTGTCTGTAGCTTCATCAATCTCCAGTCCTTTGCCAGAGGCTTGCACTGAGAAGGATCTCAGATATTCCTAGCAATAGCAATAACACTTAGACATATACATTGCCCCATAGAGCTTTACAGCACTCTCTATGGCAGTGATGGTGAACCTATGGCATGTGTGCCAGAGGTGGCACTCGGAGCCCTCTCTGTGGGCACACGTGCCGTTGCCTCCCCCCCCATGATTCCCTCCTCACCAGCAGCCCCCCTGGAGGAGAGTTGCCCCCGAGCATGGCCCACGTGGAGCAGGGCAGCCAAGGACATGGCAGCCAGGCAGCGAAGACAAGCTCTGCCCTCATGCCCCATCGTGCACAGTTGATGCTGCGGGGTGCGGGCAGAGGGCGTGGCCGCCCGGGCACTGCTGGGCTGCCTGGGCGATCTGCGGTGGGCCCTGGAGATAGTGAGTGGCCCTGCGGGCAGGTGGGGTGGGAGACGGGGTGGGGGCAGAGCCAGTTTTTGGGCACTCGGTCTCTAAAAGGTTCGCCATCACTGCTCTATGGAGTTTATAGAGACAACGTATTACTCCCAACAATCTGAGTCCTCATTTTACCGACCTCGGAAGAATGGAAAGCTAAGTCAACCTTCAGCTGGTCAGGATTGAACTTCTGGCAGTAGGCAGAATCAGCCTGCAATGTTGCATTCTAACCACTGTACCACCACAGACTCTTCTAGACAGTCTATCCATCCATCCATCCATCCATCCATCCATCCATCCATCCATCCATCCACCCATCTTCTTGATCTGCATATACAAGCAAAGATGCTATGGCATAGTGGTAAATTTTCCCCTTCCTCAAGAACGAATGATGGGAGAAAGAGGAGCAACACTCAGCAAGAGACCTTTCCTCTCGACATGCCTAATAAACCTAAAACAGGCTGGGCTGAGTATCTCTAAGGACCAAATCTAATTCCTATCTTCCAGAATCACCTTTAAGATCATTGTGCTGTCTTATTCCATACATCACGATAAGGCAACAGGCAGGTATTTGAGGAAGCTGCTTCTCAGAGTATGCATTGCCTTCCTCTGTTGTCTGATTAAAGCCCTGTCGGAAATGCACTCCAGAGGTAGCATCCAATCCTCTAATTCAAACTGACTTTGGATCATGTAGTCTGCTGTTCACAAGTCAGAGTCGGTCTAATACAAGAAGCTGACTGCTCTTTAAAAAAAACTGTGGACTGGCACATTCTGCCTTTCCCTTCAGTTTGGCAGTCATAATGCAGGCATTAAAAAACAAGAGAGAGAACCTTTTAGCATCAGTAGAAAAACAAATGTGGATGCTGGGTTAATTCTTATTAGGAGTGCTGTTTTCAAAAGTCATCATGATTATTCACCATCAGCAGACCCAGAAAATAAATTATAGTTGAAGAAAGTGAATCTTGGAGTCTTGGCAAGAAAAGCTGGACTCTTGTCTAATGTGAAACTTGCCCAGGATTCAGAAGCCCATTTTTTTCAGCCTCCCTGAGATGATGTGTTTATGAAAGCTGCCAGCTCACCTTCAGTGTAATGCTACGTTGAACATAAAAACAAGAACAGCCATGCTGGATTAAGCCAAGAACCTGTTTAATCAAACATCCTGTTTCTGACAGCAATCTGATAGATCTCCTAAGCTGGGCTGGTATTTACAAGGCCAACTCCACCATTAGATAGAATGAGATGGCAGCCAGATGGTGGCCTCAGGAGACAGATGCTGACAGGAAAACAATGATGGCAAGATGTCAAAGGTCAGAGATTTGTCTGCCTCACATGTTAAATGGCTCGGGTATCAGCATAGACACAAAATCCATCAGATCAACTCTGATGTGTAGAATGGATGGGTTCCATCTTTATATCTGCATTATCTTGGGGAAGAACCAGTGTTCAGAATTTGCAAGTGACCTTAAAATGAGATGGGCTTGGTAAGACTGCATCAGCCTGCACGAATCACACATGGTGTTTTCCAGATGGCATGCCAGTGGCCAAAGCTGGCATTTTATCATCAAAGCAACCAGCCTGAGGCAATTCAAAAAGGGTCAACACTACTTTTTTTCCTACTCTGAACTGTGTCATCAGCACAACAGGTTTTCACTTAGGGTAAATGAAAAGGATTTGCAGAAACTAGAAGTGGCAATTTAAGTAGTCAGGTCAGGATCAAAAAGTTGGTAATCTCTCTCTCTCTCTCTCTCTCTCTCTTTATCTATCTATCTATCTATCTAAATAGCTAGCTAGTTATCAGTCCAGAGCGATTCTGGGCAGTGTACAAATAAGATATTAAAAACATAAAAACTGAATATAAAAAATTAAAATAGAGGCAAGGATCGTTAAAATCCAACATTAAAAGTTAATTAAAAGGGCTAGGATTGGGCTTTCAGGGTACTGTGTATTCCTCTGTGAGCCCCAAGCAAGATAACATAGAAGGCTGTCTTCCTAGACCCCATCAGTCAGGATTCTTTAACTGATGGGGTCTGTCACACACATTCCCTGCCTAACAGGCTGATATAATAGAGCGAAGGAAGTTACTGGTACTTAAGTAACTTGGCCCCAGGTCATTTAGGACTTTGAAGGTCACAACCAACACTTTTAATTGCATCTGGAAGCAAACTGGCACCTAGTGCAGCTCAGAGAGCAGAGATGTTACAAGCACCATTCTATGGGCACCCAACATTGCATTCTGTGCCAGTTGAAGCTTTCAGACACTTTTCAATGGTAGTTTCATAGCAGTAGCACTTAGACTTATATACTGCTTCATAGTGCTTTACAGCATTCTCTGAGCGGTTTACAGAGTCAGCATACAGCCCCCCAACTATCTGGGTCCTCATTTTACCAACCTCCGAAGGATGGAAGGCTGAGTCAACTTTGAGCCGGTCAGGATTGAACTCCAGGCTGTGGGCAGAGTCATCCTGCAATACTGCTTTCTAACTACTGCGTCACCACAGCTCAGTAAAGTGCATTGCAATGGTCCAGACAGGAGATGACCAGGGCATGAGTGACCATGGGTTCTTCAGTTCTTTTAGATCAGAGGTCCCCAATCTTTTGGGCACCAGGGACTGGTTCCATAGAGAGAGGTTTTTCTGAGAACTGGAGGGGGTGTGGTTTTGTATGCTGCCTGCATCCCGTGGATGGGGTTTTGCTTGTTTGTGTGGACCGGTTGTTGGCATGC
This sequence comes from Crotalus tigris, assembly GCF_016545835.1. Taxonomy (NCBI): domain Eukaryota; kingdom Metazoa; phylum Chordata; class Lepidosauria; order Squamata; family Viperidae; genus Crotalus; species Crotalus tigris. The sequence continues at coordinate 1,459,133 of NW_024097052.1, forward strand.
TGCAGCCCTGTACTGGTCCATGGACTGGGGGTTGGGAACCCGTTTTAGATAATCAGTGCCATTCAAATAGGTAAAAAGGAGCAAGTTGTCTCAGGTATGTCATTGAATTATTTGAGGAATGATACCTTGACAGGAGTGGCTTCCTTATGGATTTTATCAGATGCCTACATTCTTGGGTTTTATCTAATTTTACTAATTCCTAAGGAAATGTGAGATTTGTGACAGCAGCTCTTCCTGCTGGATTTTGGGATAGTGGGGGCAGCCACAAATGTATGATCTGCCTCCAGTCAAGTATCAACAACTATATTCTCCCCAAGCCTTATTTTGCAGCAGTAACTAATCCACTTGAAGGAAGCATCACAAACAACGATGTAAAGAAATTCTAAAGAGCTTGAAGTAGAAACGCAGGAGAGTTTATTTATTTTTGTTTTATTTTATTTTTTTTGCCCCCCCCCCAAAAAAAACAAACCAGTACTCTGTCAATAAAGTACTCTCTAAGGTTCTTTTCTGCATGCAGGTAAGAATCTCCAAAATCCACCAGAGATTGTGTTATAGGTAAACATCCAAGGCCGCTGAAAAACCACCCCAATGTATTGGTCTTCCCACTTCAAAGAGAAATGATTGATCGTACACACTTGTGCATCCAGAAGGGGCTGGGGGGGGGGGGCTGTGTGTGAAGCAACCTCCCATTTTATCTGTAGCTTCTCTGCTAATGCAACCCAAAATACTGTTGGCTTTTTAGTAACATAAAAAGATTAAACTGGGTTGCAAAGGAAGATTTATGCCTCTGCTCCCATCATAACTCTTGTGAGTAAAGGCATGTCAGATTGTATAGAAACTGTCCATTATCCAACGTGGTTTCAGTCTAAGGGGCCAAATGGCATTTTAAACAGTTTGGAAGTCAGCGAGTAACTAACTGCAGTATTATTTGCAGCCAAGTGATATTTAATTGCTCACCTTCAATGGGTCTGCTTTTGGCAGAAGAAAAGTGTCAGGATTAACCCTTGGTATTCTGGAGGTATCTCTGTGTTTGGCCCTTTTTAAAGGACTGCGGTTATGGTGGGATAAAATAAGGAAGCACAAGGAAGAATACAAATGCAATTTCTTTCTTTCATGTCCCTTATTGTACCCCAATAGCCTCGGTTTAGTCTTTTATTCATGCATGCAAATTATCTGCGTAGGCTAGATATAAACAATTATTTTTTAAGAGAACTGGAAGTGATTTAAAAGAAGTTCTGCTGCAAATATTTTGTTGCGTCTCTATTACTTCCTGAAGAGGTAAAGCAGATTTATTTTTTAAAATAATAAGAATAATAATGCCTGCAAAGCTTCTTAGTAGAAGAGAAATGAATAAATAAATAACTAGCTATTTCTGTTCTAAACTTCTTTCAATTTCCTAAAAAACAATATGCTAAAACTGAGCTAAAAGTTCTTGAGTTGAAAATTTCTGATAAGTTTTATTGGATTATTTTTGTAAACTATCCTGTTTATTTTTCTCCAAAGATTTCACACTATGTTTAATACTGAACCAATCTAAACAATGTTTAGAGCTACAATTTAATCACTGTTAAAATTAACCAAAGTATTAGTGGGAATGCAGTCACCAAACATTTAATTGAGGTTAACTGTGTTATACAAACCTAGGAAATATATGCATAAACCATGTTTAACTTAATATGAATGAAAAAAAAAAAAATCCAAGAAATTAAGCAGTGAAGGCAGAGAAATAGGGAAGATTCTTAAGAATCTATTGCTACCCCACTCAATGCAGGTAGTCCTCCACTTGCGGCCACAACTGAGCCCAAAGTTTATGTTGCTAAGTGAGGAATTTGTTAAGTGAGTCTTGTCCCATTTTAGGACTTTGCTTGCCACATTTGTTAAGTGAATCATTGCAATTGTTAAATTAATAACATGGTCGTTACGTGAATCTGGTTCCGTCATTGACTTTATTTGTCAGAAGATCACAAAAGGGGATCACATTATACAGGGATTGTACAAAAGGGTATTCTTGTTATTAGCATAAGGACCGCCATTTTGCTTATGTACTCTGTGCTTGCATTGAGGACGCCATTTTGTGAAGGGAGGAAGATCACGTACCCAGACCCAGAGACAGGGGAAAGAGTGGGAAAGTAATGAAAGATGATTGGTTAACATTCTGTGTGCCAACAAGTGTCACCTTGTGATTGGTTGTTATCTGTATATAAATAGAAGTGCCTAACGGACCAGTGGGTGGCACTTCTGAATGCAGCTGCCCGTGTTTCAGACAGTGTTCCACCCAACAACTTCAATTGGCCAAATAATGTTGTGTTTGACCTGGAAGCCTCCACTTAAGTCTCCTGATTTGCCCGCTTGGAACCTCAAGTTCTTCGGATAGCTGCTGACCCTTACAACGTGGCTGTCAATGCTACTAACATCGAATATTCTTGCTTTGACAACATATGAAGATGCAGCCATTTTCCTTAACTTGTGTATAACTCTTAGAGTTAGAATTAGATGATATTGGGGAGGGGAGGAGGAAGAATGTGTATGGGAATTAGTTAGACATAACAAGATCGTAGTAGTGTGTGATTCAAGGTTGTTTGAAATAAGAGATGATAAGAAGTGGCAGATTGGAGATCTGGAGGGATAGTCTGCATTTCAAACTAATTGGAGAATGTGATTTATGACAGTTAATTGGAGGAGGGAATTGTGCTTTGATACTATGGTGCTCAGGGGAGGGGAATTCAGATTTTGGCTTCGACTATGTACCTGCCGAAGCTATGCTGCTCGAATAAAGATTCTTTAAGGTAAACAATGCCTCAAAGTTCTTTGAAGAGTTTCATCTGTTGGAACTATGATAGTGACTCTGGGACACGGCAAACATCATAAATATGAGTCAGTTGCCAAGCATCCAAATGTAAATCACATGACCGTGAGGATGTTGCAATGGTCATAAGTGCAAAAAATGGTCACAAGTCGCTTTGTAACTTCAAACAGTCACTAGGTGAACTATTGTAAGTTGCGGATTACCTGTAATTGTCTGGAATCTTTTCAGCCTATATATAGTGACCCTATTTAGATGCTGAAAACATGTTCTCAAATGTCTTGAAAATAAAAACACAGAAAACATTTTCCTAAAGTTTTTTTTTTTCCCTGCAAAAATTGTAAGGCACATTTTTCATCATGAACTGAAACCAAGTAGAAGCCTTTAACTAATGTTTAATTGATCATTATCTTTCCAGTATCAAATTCCTCTCCTCTAACTGTTTTTGGGATTTTTCCAGCTCAGATACTGTAATGGTATATGGGAAAGACCTTGGGAAATGGGGTATGTGGGGGGGAGGTGGAAGAGTTGCTGCATAATGAATGGCCAGATAAGAGAGGACATAGCCTGCAGCTGCATAATGGCTGGAAAAGAGGATCAGAAGGGATTTTCTCTAAGTTCTCAGACTGTAAAGGGGATGGTGGGAGTTTTGTACTTTCAAGACTCTTAATGTTGCTGTACAATAAAGTAGAGTTAGCTCATTTGCTTGCATTTCCTGTGTGGTCTACATGGGAAGGCTGACAGTTACATTAGCCTTAATAATTCTGCTTCTTCCTGGCCTTAAAAAGGCCTTATATCATGCATCCTGTGTAGTATGCAAAAAAACCATGCCTGGTTACTTAAAGCAAGCCGGCTTTAGTCTAAGGCTAGGTAGATAGTGACCCAAGGCATCAAAATGTAGGGAGCGCCAACATCACTCCTCTTTCTGAATCATTCCCAAAAAATTGCTAATCTTTGCATCAACAGGAGGCTGATACATCAGGAGCATCATATATCCTCCAGCTACATTGCTAACAGACATATTTGTTGCTTTTACCATTTACAGGAGGAAAAAGGGTAGTTTGACAGTGTTGCCTGTGATGAATTTTATTGCATTGCATGAGAAGCCATTGAAGAATTTATTCTCCTCTTAGTGAAATTCTTCAAAATTGTGTCCCCACTTTCTCAGCTTGCTAGGAGGCAGAGAATTTGGAGAGACTTTTTTTGGTGCATCATCGTAAAAATGAAAAGCAAAAATAACTCAGGACCAAGTCAGTTGTTCATATATTCAAACATAGGCTTGAAAATGTGTCAGCAAGAGGCTTGGCGAAATGTATTTATTTATTAAAAAAAAAAAAAACAGGCAGCCATCTTCTGATGATTGTGCCTTGCAGTTGCTGAATGTAGTGGCATACGTAGCTTGGGAGCATTACTGTCAGAGAGTTAGCCTGGGAATATATAGGTGTTGCTGAGGATAGGGTTGAAATGATTAGTTGGTGACTGAGATGAGGGAAGATTGATGGTAGAGAGGTGACAGGCAGTAACACCACGGTCACGTCAAGCAAGAAGAGATATAATAGGGATCTGGAGGCACACAGCTCATGGAGAGATACAGTTGGTCTTTGAAATCAATTTTGCCTTTTAGCCCCTATTCTGATGGGGCCCTCTCACTGTGGTCAATTCACTTGGGACAACTCAACACGGTCAATTCGCTACGGGACAATTCAATGCAGGATAACACAAGAGAGGGACAAGTGAATTGCAGCAGGCCTTGTCTTGCTTTAGGTTTAAGCCTTCTCAAGTTAGAAGTCCTTGAGGCAGGGGCTAGTTGCAATTCTATTTGTCCCTCTCTTGCCCATGTTGCCCACATTCAATTGTCCCATGATAAGTTGGCCATGGTGAGTTGTCCAGGACAAGTTGACAGGGGCGAGGCAACTGGGGTGAGTTGACCAGAGTGAGTCAGCTGGGGTGAGTTGTCCTATTCTGGAAGAGTTGGCCAAATCCTAGCATGTATTACCAAGCCCTAGTTGGGTCTAGAAGGAGATGTTGTTCTCTTGGAAATATGACTATCTGCTTTTGAATCTGTCACCAGTAATGAAGTCAAATAATGGAGTAGGGTAGTTATTGTAATTGAGGAAGTCTTTCAGAGGCACTGTACTGCAGATAACTGGATAGAAATCCCTGTGGTCAGATTCTAGGGTTAATTGGATCTGTTGCTGTTATACCAGCCTGAGTCTTTGACTGCCAACTGGAATGAATGGGTGTCAAAGGTCTTGGATCAAATTGTTCCTTCAGGGTTTTTCCTGTTTATCAAATCTGAGGGAGTGGGGACCTTAGTTCCAGGAGCTGAAATGATAGAAAAGAGAGCTAGAATGCCTTTGGAGGACTATCAAGACTTGAATGAGATGGATACATGGAAAAGGCCATTTTAGGGATTACATAATAAGCATGCACAACAGCATTTTTTCCAGTTCCTATTGTATCTTCAGGTAGCTAGCCAATCGCCTAATTTAAGGTGCAAGGAATTGTTACACCCGCTGAATTTGGTTCTATTTGGAGAAGCTTATCTGAATTCTTAAATTACTTTCCAAATGGGACAGAAAGAATTTCAATTATTTTTAATGAATGTCGAGAAAAGCAAATCACTATGAGAGGAGGTCTCAAAGGATGTAATATCTCCTTGAAGATATTTGCTTGACGCTATTACTCTTGACTTTTTAGCTACTGGGTGAAGTCTATTCTACCTATATATTTATCTTTTTGATGGTGTTTACAGGCTTGTCTATATGGGGTGTGTGTCTCTGTGTATGTGTTTTAATCTTCTTATTACTTTCATCTGGCACATTTTGCTTCTTTCAATTTATTTTTGCTTTTTCTCTTTTTTAAAAGTACTATTGTATATGAATTCATTTGTAAGTAATCCTGGGGCTTTCAGAAGTCAAACCATATAAGGATATAAATTCCTTAATAAAATAAATAGCTTCAAGAGGAGAGAAAAGGAAGAGAAAGGAAGAAGATGGAAAGAGAAATGTGATGGGGGAAAACAAACTGAAAAATAAATTCTATTTTTGTCTGGGTTTCAAAGCCTGAACCAAAAGCCTTCTTTGTCAGAAATTACACTATAAACATTTTTATTTTAAAGTGTTGTCTTTCTTGGCCTTCCTTCACCTCCAAGCATCCATTCTCATTATCAACACTCCATTGTCTCCCAAGCAACTTTATGGCTATCCTGAAGCCAGGAAAGATGGTAAGGGGAGAAAGAATGATTTGCTTAGCCTAGCAAATGCCATTTTCTCCTTCATACGGTATTTATGAATACCTGTGCAAGAAAAAGATTGTAGGAGTGAGAGAGAGAATAGTTGGGATATGCATGACATTTGATAAATAGTGACATTTATTTAAGCCCTCTTCTGAAAGGTGTTGTAAGAAGGTTAAGCCAGAGTTAAAAGTGAGTTGCTGTTGTGGCCAAAATCTGGCACAAAATCACTTTGAGGACACAACATAATTTTATTAGCACGCATACAGTACGTACTGGGCTCCTGGCAAAGAATTGGCACTTTAGCCCTGAACAAAAGCAGAACCAGAGCTTATATAGATCTTTGGCTTCCTACAATGAAAAGACAACTCAGAGGGGAAAAAAGGCAGACATGGTGTAAATTACAGCATGACAGTTGGATAAACCCTTCGGAGTGACCGTCTTGTTATTGATCCCTTCCTACTAGGTCAGTAGGTTAGCCATACTTTGAGATAAATAGACACAATTTGGATTATTAGGCCATAAGTTCCTGACTGTCACTGCTCAGGGTCAACTCAGCTTGCTGTGTCAAACTCAATGAACCAAGAACAACATGTGGAATTACTTCTGAGTAGTTTCCTAATTGTTGTTTGCTGATTAGACAGAATCCTGCCAGACAAAATTTATTATCTGCATAACTACAGATATAATCCTAGAATTTCCAGGGAGATTTCATCCTTGTTCTCTTCCTGCCAACCACACAAGCTCCAGAATCTCCTTGCTCTCCAACAAAGAGCCCCTCCCTCCCACCACTTCAAATTATATTCCACTACAGTATGTTTTCCTGACAACAGCACTTTAAGCAGTTGGAGGGGAGCATCACATAGTTTGGGTAGTGAATGCAGTTCACATGTTTATGGAAGGGTCCTTTTACCAGGACAACGCAAGTGAGTAGAGTTTGCAAGTAATACAAATCAGGGAAAGCTAAACCTGGGGGATAGTAGAGATCAAATTAGAGATAAATTGTTTTGGGGGGGGGAAGCAAAAAAAGGGAAAGGGGCTAATTCAGAGACATCTCAGTGAGAGGGTCTCTTTCTCCAAGGAATAAAGATGCAGAATATATTCAAGATGGACAGTGTTTAATATTCATATGTTATGTATATGTAGGAGTGTAGGTCTATACATAGGTTGTATATAGTACGTATGTGTTGTATAATAGTATGTTTAGGTGTGTGTCACATATGTGTTCACTTTGAGGGCGGGCAACTAAATTTCATTTTGGATGTGTGTCATTGTGCCCACAGTAAAAAAATGACAATAAAGGTTACCTTACCTTACTTTACCTTACCTTACCTTATCTGAAAGTAAAAATTACAAATCAGGGAGGGTATAAAAGTTAACATATTGTGGGTGCACAAGAGAAAATGATTGTACACTAGGACTGCAAGAGCCCTCTCACCATTATTATTATTGAGCCCCATCAGGATTGAACTCCAGACTGAAGGCAGAGTTTTCCCTACAATACTGCGCTTTCATCACTGTGCCATTCGGGCTTTTAACCAACCAGATAAAAGTACTAAATCTAAAAAGAAAAGGAAGAAAGATAGATTGGGGTTAGGAAAAACAGCCTGAAGAAGAAAAGAATAAAGCTGAGAGTCCTTTCCCTCTCTAAAGAGGAAGAAAGAAAAGATGACTCATAGTATATATATATAAAAAAGGAGAAATTGTCCAACAAGGATTCTCTTCCATAATGAAACTGGAAGACAGGATTACCTAATCATTTTTTTTCCAGACCAAGTTTCTAAAATGGGTTATTTATTTCATAACTAAATTCTAATATACATGCTTTATGTATTGTTTAAAAATTATCCTGATTTTTCATTGTAGCTTTCTGCAACACACTTTGAGTTGTATGGACTTTTTTTTTTTTTTTTTTTTTTTAGAAAAGAGCCAATGAGTGCCAGGGCAGGGTTGGCTTTGATGGATCTGGCACTTTCATTCTTTAATCTTTCAATCCATCTACACAGAGAAAGGCTACAGAAGCAGGCTTTCCTTGTTCTCTTGATCCTATCACATTTTAAAGTCTCCCGTTATCAAGAAAGAAGGAGTGCTAAGGAAATCACATCACTGGATTTTTTTTTTGAAGACCTGGTTAATACTTCTCAGAAAGCTCTGGGTATACATTCTAGAAAACAGAAGACTAAGCTGGTCTTTTGATCTATTCCAGCAGGACTTGTCTTACATTTATAAAGTTACAGTAGCTTGGATGATTTACCCAGATGATAGATTCTGGTTTCCAATTGTAAATCAAGAATCAGAAGGCTAACCAATTCAGACATAGACTATTATTTTCCTAACCTTGAAAAAATAGGTTAAGAAGCAATAATTCCCCTGAATATTTGGAAATAGCATCTTCCTGTGTTAAAAAAGGCTTTTGAAGACCTAGTGAGTACTTTTCAGAAAGTTCTAAATATAAACTGTACAGATTAGAAGACTACGTTCCCTTTTCGATCTCTTCTATCAGGACACATCTTGTATTTATAAAGTTGCAATGGCCTGGATATTGTATCTAAGATGATAGATTCTGATTTTCCTTTTTAAATCAAGAATCAGAAGGCTAACCAATTCAGACACAGACTATTATTTTCCCAACCTTGGGAAAATAGGTTAAGCAGTCATAATTCTGTTCCTGAGTATGTGAAAATAGCATCTTCCTGTGTTAAAAATAGTTATCCCTCCTTGCCTTTTAAAATCGAATGATGCTTCCTCTTGACCAGCCTGTATGACAAACCTCCTAAATCTTTTAACTAGACCTAACTGTATTCTTGAATTGTTGCCTGCACTTAGTTCAAGGCTAAAGAGTTATGGGTCTCTTTTGGGGTATTAAACTTCACTGCACTGGTCTTATCCCCAACATTTCCCAGGACATAACTTTACTTTTCCATTTCCTCTGATCAGAAGTCTATTACTGGTGATATTTGATTGAGGGAGGAAAAATTTATGCGCTCACGTTGAAGCACTGCTCTGCAGAGGGGCAGAAAAGGCAAGGAAAGCTCTCCTATCCATCCGTTCCAGATTCGGATCTGCCAACTTTTTTGAAAATGCCAAAGACGAGAGGATTGGGCACTGTCCTCTCTCTGATTCTGACCTTCACTTCCAAGGACTCATCCTTTCATCTTCTTCCATACAACTAGTTTGGGTGTGTTCCTGTTTCAGTTGTCAGTATGCACACACAGACCATGCCCCCATTCCGCACAAGCTTTTTTCACATTCATTCATATTCAATCTCTCCATGAATAATGGAGACTATGGATTATCCTTCACATGATCATAGCCAAACCCTGCAAAGCGGTCATTACGGGGCTCATCAGGTGACTATGCCTGATTTTACAACCTTTTTTGATAACATATTTCCCCGAAAATAAGATCTGATCTTATATATATAGGTCTTTGGTTATTCGGGTTTTTTCCCGCGTAAAATTTTGACATTTCGCCAAGACACTACCAATTTTACGCGGGAGAAAACCTGAATAACCAAAGACCTACATACAAACACCCGCGAAAACCTCAGAAAACATATATATATATATGAGCGGGTTTGGAAACCCGCCCTTATTGACAAACGACTCCCTAACACAAAAAATGACACCAGACCTACACTCACAAAAACCATACAAGATGTCACCACCACACATCCACGCAAAAAGCAAACCCAAAGCCACACCGATGATGAGGCACGACCACAAATCAGAAGCCAGACCACAGCTGCATCATTAGCCACTTTAAACCCCTCCAATCCATACATGAAGCAAACTGACACCCACCATGAAGATGAGGCATGACCACGAACGTGAAGCCAAAAAATAGCAATGCAGCTCACCATTTTAAAGCCCCCTGCAACTCAGACTAACCTGAACACAACAAAGCCCCCACCCAAACAGAACACTCCCCCAGCCAATCAGAGCACAGCCAAGCTCTCATCCAATCAGTTCATACCCCCACTGGCAGTTAAAAGGAGGAAACAGCTACAATCACACATTGTTCCTAGAAGCATGAAGCCGAAAGCACCAGCCTGAAGATGACGAATGAGACTTTGTCGAAACATCGCCAAGACACTTCCAATTTTACGTGGGAGAAAACCCGAATAACCAAAGGTAGGTGTGAACTTAAATGGACTCCAGAAGATGGTAGAGGACAGGAAGACCTGGAGGAACATTGTCCATGAGGTCACGATGGGTCGGACATGACTTTGCAATTAACGACAACAACAACAACAGCAACAATATATGTATGTATGTATGTATGTATGTATGTATGTATGTATGTATGTATGTATTTGCCTCCCAAAAAGCACCAAGACTTATTTGGGGGGACGTTTTACCCGCTTAGCTTAGGATCACTGCAGCCAGGCCTCCCACGCCCTGCTGCTTGAGTTCTTCTGTGGCCGCTTGCGGCCGCATGCCATGTGGCACATTGCACTGCTGCCACCGCTTGCAGCAGGACACTGCATGGCTCGGCATGCCAATTGCCCTGCTGCTGGTGGTCGTGGCAGGAAGCCATGAGGCTTGTCACACCACTTGCGCCCTACTTTGATTTTTACACGTGTGCCTTGCCCCAAAACTAGGGCTTATTTTTTTCACTTTGGGCATATTTTTTTTTTTTGCCAGAAACTGGAAGTCAAAGTTGGTTTTTAGAAAAAAAACACAAACTGGGGGGGGGGATCCTTTGAGAGAATGCATCTTTCTGGCCAGTATCAGCTCTAGGTTGTATATGTATAAAACCAGGTCAGTTTTGTTTTCATGCTTGCTACAATAAACCCAGAACCTTTTTTTTTTGTTTTGGTTGTTGATTGGTTTCCAGCCAGTTTGTTACGCAGGTTAAAGCGATGCAATCCAACAATTATTGATTGTTTTGCCAAACCTTCTACAATGCCACTGGACAATTCATCTATTTTCAATGTGAGATCCTGAATTCCTTTCCGGATGTCAGAAGCTGCCATGTTACATGGTAATGATACAAAACTTCCTATTTTTACATTTTTCTCCAACAGCTGCCAAACGTGGAGAGATCCTGATATTTATTAAAGGGGCTCAAGGAGATAAAATTACTTTATCATCTGTCATTGGAAGAGCAGAGCTTTTCTTTAGCAAATATCTAGACAGCTCCTTCACACACACACAAAAATAAAAAATAAAAACTTGGCTGCTTCTGTCAACTTTTAGACAGATTTTTGCTTTTTCTTTCTCCTCTCTCTTCTGAAGCAATTCTCTTTTCTTTTGATTTTTTTTTTTAGTGTCCAGTAAAGAAAAGAACAAGACAATATCAGTAATAAAGCCTGCCAGTGATGAAGTCTGATTGATGGCCTGCTCTAAAAGACATTATAAGTCAGTCACTAGCTTTTTGAAAATAACCAGATATATATTTAAAAGTGGCAATTAAAAAAAGAGGGAGAAAATACTTACAGTTGCTGTCTACATAAATCTTTCTTTGTATCCATATTAGAAAGAAAAAGAAGAAGCTTTTTTTTTTACATTTACTAACATAACACGACTACATTTGGATTAATTTGGACTCCTAAAATGCAAGTGTAAAAAAAATTTGTAGATTGGCCTCAGTTGGTTTCAAATTCAGGATGAGTAACAAAATCAATGTGTCAATCCATGTCTCAAACTTGTTTCAATTGATTTCAATTGTCAAATCTTTGTTGAATCAATTTCAGTGACTGAATATTTATGCTTCCATTTCTTGACAAATTGTCCCATTTCTTATTAACCCACTTGTCCAGTCCTCTTCACTATCCTTCTTGAAAGTTCTGGAGTAGCACAATTATTTTCAATAATTGGAGTCCCAGTGGATGATCATTTGAGCCAGCAGTGTGTGACAGCAGCCAAAAAAAGCCAATGTGGTCTTAAATTGCATTCACAGAGGGATTGAATCAAGATCGTGTGAGATACTAGTACTGCTGTATAAAGCCTTAGAAAGGCCACACCTAGAATACTGCATCCAGTTTTGGTCACCACATTATAAAAAAGATGTTGAGACTCTAGAACAGTGTTTCTCAACCTTGACAATTTTCAGGCATGTGGACTTCAACTCCCAGAATTCCACAGCCAGCATTTTTTCAGGCATGTGAACTTCAACTCCCAGAATTCCACAGCCAACAATGCTGGCTGTGGAATTCTGGGAGTTGAAGTCCACATGCCTGAAAATTGTCAAGGTTGAGAAACACTGCTCTAGAAAGAGTGCAGAGAACAGCAACAAAGATGATTAGGGACCTGGAGGCTAAAACATATGAAGAACAGTTGCAAGAAGTGGGCATCTCTAGTGAAGAGAAGAACCAGGGATGACAATGATAGCAGTGTTCTGAGGGACTATCACAGAGAAGAGGGGGACAATTTATTTTCCAAGGCACCTGAAAGCCAGACAAGGAACAATGAGTGGAAACTGATCAAGGAGCGATTCAACTTAGAAATAAGGAGAAATTTTCTGACAGTGAGAACAATCAACCAATGGAACAGCTTGCCTTCAGAAATTGTGAGTGCTTCATCATAGGAGACTTTCAAGAAAAGACTGGAGAACCACTTGTCAGAAATGATATAGGGTCTTCTGCTTGAGCAGGAGGTTGGACTAGATGAACTACAAGGTCCCTTCCAACTCTGTTATTCTGTATTAGATTCTCAACAATGGAAGGGTTTCAGTATTTGAATGTCAAGTGCAAGCAAAGAGAGCTAGTTTGAATAGCTAAAGTTGTCAACTACTACATATCTTACCAGCATCTCACCAGACTGCTTGCCTTCCTCTGGGAACGCCCAGATAAGGTTTCATGGGTCTTGGACGAGGTCAAGCTTATGGCACTTGCAGCTATGCAATGACTCCAAACTAGGTCCCCACTTGACTTTTCCTTCCAGGCTAGCTGGCAGTTTCCCAACATTGCACCACACATGCTAACCACACACACACACCATACTTTATATAATATAAACACAGTCCATATGTAGTCCATGGGTCATGGCTAAATTGTCACATGTACAAGTTTGCTCTCTCTTTGTACATTCCAGCTGTGCAAATCACTAAACATTTTATCTCTGCTTAACTGTTTGTATTAGCAATGCAGCATTCCTGATGTAGTGATATTTTTTTAAAAAGTGTTCATAAGTAAGTTTATAGCTATTTAGATTTGCAATGTCTCCTAACACTGAGATTTCTTGATGAATTCTACCTTCATTCTTTAAAAAACAGATAACTTTCTAACTGAAGCTATTTTTCCTCTTTTTGACATCTATATTTTTCCCAAGGTAGGATCTTTTCTAAAATACTTCTGCCCACATGTAACTTTCAACCATGTGGATGAATAAACAAAGAACCAAGATCCAGATGCAGAATCTAAGAGACAATGACTACATTTGTGACAGGCATAAAGCTGTTTCAGAGAAGCACCATTTTTTTACAACATAAAAATAAGACAATCTTACCCCAGCTTTTAAAGCGCTCATAAAACCTTCAGGATGGTAAGAACCTAAGACAAATGGGATAGTCTTTCCCATAACTGAGGTTGAGAACATTATGTTTTGTTTTGGTTTTTATTATGTGCCTTTTTTAATTATTAAAATCAAAAACACCGTGTTCCTGTAATTGCAACAGCATGAGCATCTTCTGAAGAAAGCCAAAAGTATTTCTTGAAGTGGAGAGACCAGCAGTGAATTCTAAGAACAAGCTTAGTCATCTCAGCAATTTTATTAGTTGATCAAATATGCACTCACATTTCCATTCAAAAGCTCACTGTAGCATTTAAGCCTTTAGGGCAGTGTTTCTCAACCTTGACAATTTTAAGGCATGTGGACTTCAACTCCCAGAATTCCACAGCCAGCAATGCTGGCTGTGGAATTCTGGGAGTTGAAGTCCACATGCCTTAAAATTGTCAAGGTTGAGAAACACTGCTTTAGGGTTTATTTTGTGTTTTGGGGGCCAAAAAAGGTCCATGGAATGAATAGAAACTTCAGACCCGATCTTGGGAAGTATATAAGAAGAGGCGGTCTCCTGGTGGTTGATATGTGAATCCAGCCATCACGATTTATAAAACACAAAAAATAGTTGATACTTTCAACGATCCATCTTAGTCTCTAACATTTATTGCTAAAAACAGAAACTGGGAGATCAGCATGAATGTTCAGCCAGGGTCCCTCCGAGCCAATATTATTTATTTAGACTTGGAGGTCACTCCAGAGTTTTAGACAAAGATCTGTCCAGCCCTGTCTAATGATGTCTAGCATCTAAACTAGGAGTTTCTGCATAAGAAGCCACTAAAATATACAGGGAGTCCTCAACTTACAACAGTTCATTTAGTGACTGTTTAAAGTTACAACGGCACTGAAAAAAATGTGACTTATGACCATTTTTCACCATTACGACCTTTGCTGCATCCCCATGATCATGCGATCAAAATTCACGATGAAAATCTCAGCCTATCTAAAGAATATAAGTCTGCAGAAGTCTTTCCTATGTTAAGAGCACGGGTTCTTAATATAGGGATCACATGCAGACCAGGGGAGTCAAAGAGGTACTCTGGGAATCAGGAAGAGAAACCCCAATTATCATACAGTTTCACTTTCTTTTTGCCATCTGCATTGTTCTGCTGGCAAGAATAATTATCTCAAATCTTTGTTCTGTTTTGACTCATTCTGATTTACTTTCTGACAGAGGAAAGAGATAATTGTTACTTGAGTCCTCAGTCTCTCATTAAGGGAGGAAGGGAGGAGTGGATGGGGAAACCGAACTGAACATCCATCTAAATGCAGATATCTGCTGGCAATAAATTATTCTCTGTGGGCTACACATTGGGACACACATTCTAATAAGTATTCCATTCAAAAAACACGTCTCCAGCCATAAATGGTACAGCAGATGCTCTCTGCATTTTTTTTGCCAGTCAGCTCTTGTAAAGCTCATCTGCTTTGATTCAAGAACTTCTATTCAACCATTGCAGAATTAGTCAGAAAAGGTGGGGAAGGTATTTTTTTAAGATATTCTGCAGTTAATCCATGGATGAACACAGGGCTGAGAAAGCAAAGTAGACAAGCTGACAAATTTCACAAACTTCTAGTAGATGAGCAGTCTTGGCCACTAACTGCAACATAGTTAAAAACTATCAAGTCAAAATTTGAATCCTGGTGAAGGAAAGGCCTCAGGACTCTCTCCTGTAAAGACCTAATTCTCCATAGAGAAGTCGTATTTGCAGACAATGTGTAAATCGGTTGCTAGTGCACAGGAAGTAATGAAAACAACTTAGTTAGTAAAACTCTCAGGAAATGCTTCTCAACTGAAATCCGGGATATAGTTATGGAATAAGACAACTGGGTGAAGAGTAAACGACTCCTGAAAAACTTGCTAAGAAAACAGCGGTCTCCAAGAATCATCACAATTGATTGCAGGGAGGGGAAGCTTACAAGCAGGGGGTCAAGAGCAATTTCCTTTCCAAAACTTTTGTTTTCTAAAATCTGGTATTTGGAACATGAGGATATGGGTTCTGGCACCAATCAATTTCTAGTGCTGATTGCCATTAAAATGTCCAGTTCTAAAGTAGATCATCTGAACTGAAGTAGAGCTATCTTGAATTGAAGCAAGACCTATTGCAGGCATGTCAAACTCGCGATGTTATGTGACGTCATGTGATGTATCAGGACTTTTTCCCCATTGCCGGCAATGGGGTGGGCACGGTTTCGCCGTGATGCATCTGGCCTGTGGGCCGGCAGTTTGACATGCCTGACCTGTTGTTTAATTGTACATCATGCAAACCCTACCTCAAAGTGATGATTCTGGATTTCAATCTTTTGAAAGATGGGGGAAAGTTTGTTTCATGCTATGTATGATTTTAATTCTTTTCCCAATCCTCAACCACTTACTACAGAATCATAGAATCATCAAGTTGAAAGGCATCTTAGAGGTCTTCTAGTCCAACCTCTTGGCCAGGGCAGAAATCTTCATATCTTCCATGGTCACATTTACAATGAGATTAAGAACAAATTATTGATGGTAGGGCTTCGATCTCAAACAGACACGTCTTCTTGCAGACGTGTTTCCAACTGCTATCAACCAGATTCCTACTTTTGCTTTTCTGTTATTTAAATGGAGAAAGAAACATTTAAGTTCTTAGTTGGATCTCTTGCTTTATCTTGCTTTCACCTTCTATGCTATGCATGGATTCTACTAGAAACAAAGGAGAAATGAATTTATTTTGCATCTGTATGAAACTTTTTTAATATCTGATTTTTTTTAACAAAGTTTCATAAGCCTAACTTAATTATCCTTCCATGTTCTGAATTCTGTGCTGCAGTTCACAAAGAAACAATAAAATTAGAATAGGGTAAATTATATACAAAGATTCATATATTCAAGAAAATAATATACTGAATGGTATTATATCAGGGAAATTTGTTTGCAAGAACTGTACACATTAAGCTGAGCTATAAATAAGAATGAATACATTTGGAGTAGAGCATATCAAAAGACATATAAATTTTAGTGCAAACTTCAGATGATCAAGTTCATTGGACTATATTCAATATATTTGTAGAAATAGGAATCTGATGTTGATGGTTGCAGCTAAACCGAACTTTAATTCGCTCACTTATAGTAGCATAAACTAATGAGCCAGTGTTACTTTACTATGAGATTAACATGAATTTGGTAGCATCTGCCTTCCTCTCCACCCTTAACTATTTTGATTTGGATTTGGTGCTTTAATTCCACTGGGCTGACTTCATTCATGACCACAGAGACGTCTTTGGTCAAGACTAGCTCCCTAGGCTAGAAAGTGGAGGTGAACACTGCCCCCTAGAGTTGGCCATAACTTCTTCTTGTGCCATATCCGTTATCGGACGTTGGCGATCATGTTGGCGATCCTGTTTTTATCAGCAGCCGCACAAAAAAGTGCTGCTGAATTTTGTCCAAACCAGTGGTTCTCAACCTTTTTAATGCCGTGACCCCCAACCGGTCGTAAGTCGAGGACTACTCAACTGGTGCAGCACCGTTTGCAGAATGGGACTTTTGGCGGGTTCAGCAGGGCAGAGACAGCCTGGACAATTCCTATTGGCTTTTGAAAGCCAATAGAATTAGACTATTCAAGAGAGTTTATTCTATTGGCTTTCAAAAGCCAATAGAATAAAAGGGAGTAGCACAGCTAAGGAAAAGGGGGGGAAATGGCGGACTGCGTTGTTTGGCGACCCCCGTGAAATGGTCATTCGACTCCAAACGGGGTCCCGACCCACAGGTTGAGAACCACTGGTCCAAACCAATCCCTTAGATTTTGAAGCCACGATGTTCTTCTTCTGTCTGGACCTCGTTTGCCTTCAATCTTTCCCTGGAGGATTAAACGGAGTATGCCGTGTTTTTCTGGGTGTCGCATCCCATGTCCGAAATATTCTAATTTTCATTTTTAATTGTTTTGATGATTTCCCTGGACTTTCCCAGGTGGCTTATCCCCTCCTCATAACTGGACAGGTATAATCTTTACCTTTACCTTGTTTTACTTACACTGAGTAAAAAAAAAAGACTTTCTGATAAAGAGACTGGGGCAATGAAGGAAAAAGTTTGGGAAGCACTGCTCTAAGCTGTATTTGAAAAGTCAGTTTGTAAAATTTTTTCTAAAGAATGGCACAGCCAAGGCCACAGAAACTTACTAGTAAGAACATTATGGCAAATAGGAGTGCAACCGAGAAGGCAGTTTATGGAGAGATGGGCAAATGTACAAATGGAAAGAAGCATCCCAGAGTCTCCGCCTTTTGCAGTTTACTTATTTAGTGTTTGAACTTCTTTTAAGCAGAAGCTATCTTGCCTTTTCTCAGATGCATTTACTCAGAGGCAAGTCTAAATGGACTCTCTGAGGTTCAGACCTTGCCAGCAAAGGAAAGTCACAGAATAAGACATTGTGTTGAATCACCAAAACCATCTCTTTGAAAATAACTTTTCTCTCTTTTTGTGTTACTCTTTTGTGATGATAGTTTTATCAGATAAAGCTGGGGCAATGAAACAAACAGAATGAGGCCTCTGTCTATAAGAACCTTTTCCCCACAGAAAGATCCAAATGCTTTTTGAAGTGCTCAGTGGCTGAACTGGGCTTACCGTGAATGCATACACAGTAGTCTTCCAAATAAACTCAACATAAATATTTTACGTGCTGATGCGATCCATTTTGTGCAACGGGGGAGACCAGAATATTAAGGAGAGGGCACACTTGCCTGGGAGTATTTCATTTCAGTTGAATATTTGCTGCAATGTTTCTGTTTCTCAGCAAATTCTTAATTGTGTTTTCTAGAAGTATCAGTTACTTGTTACATAGGAATGGGGACTTATGGGAGTCTGAAATCAAATCTGGTTCTAGCATATACTTCACGGCATTTTTATTTTCTTCCTATGAAAATAAGCCCAGGAGAAATAGGCAGGGCTCTTTGTTAGACACCAATATACTAGGAAAGTTTCATTCCAACTGGGAAGTAGATTAGAGGGATAGCCTTGAAAGTAGAGTTCTATGTTGGTGAACACATGATAGCAGTGTTCCAATAAGAGAGCCGAGGTGGCACAGCAGTTAGAGTACAGTACTGCAGGCCACTTTAGCTAACTGTATTCAGCAGGTCAGTGGTTCAAATCTCACCGGCTCAAGGTTGACTCAGCCTTCCATCCTTCCGGGGTAGGTAAAATGAGGACCCAGATTGTTGGGGGCAATGTAAATATATATATACATTGCTTACTGGTGTACACCGCTTAGAGAGTGCTTGCACTTAAAGCGGTATATAAGTCTCATAAATAAATATCTCAGGGGCTGCCCCAAAGAAGAGGGAGTCAAGCTATTTTCCAAAGCGCCTGAAGGCAGAACAAGAAGCAACAGGTGGAAACTAACCAAAGAGAGAAGCAACCTAGAACTAAGGAGAAACTCCCTGACAGTTAGAACAATTAACCAGTGGAACAACCTGCCTCCAGAAGCTTTGAATGCTCCACCACTGGAAGTTTTTAAGAAGAGACTGGACAGCCGTTTGTCCGAAATGGTGTAGGGTTTCCTGCCTGAGCAGGGGGTTGGACTAGATGACCTCCAAGGTCCCTTCCAACTTTATCATCATTATTATTATTATTAAGAATGTGAAAGAAATCTGATAGTTCCTTGTAACACTCAATGGAAGCTAAGTTGGACTTTGAAGAAGCAGCAGAAGAAGAGCTTTAACTTTGGTGTTGAAGAGTTCTGAGAATACAATAGAAAAGAAAACACACCAATGGGTCATTGAACAAATCAACCCAGAGTTCTCTGTTGAGGCACAATTCACGACGCAAACCATACTACTTCAGAGACATTAGGCGAAGACCCAGTCGCTGGAGAAGGGTCTGATGCTGGAAAAGGTGGAAGAAAAGAGGGGAAGAAGATGACCAGCAGCAACATAGATTGACTCAGTAGCAATGAGTGATTTGTTTGGAAGAACTAAAGGACCAGATTGGGGATAGATCCTTTTAGAGAAAATCTAAGTGACTTCTAACAACATTTAGCATTGCACATAAACATAATCAATCACACATTATTTCACAACAGTTGTCTACATATGCTCCTATTAACACACAAACAGAGAGAGAGAGAGAGAGAGAGAGAGATGGCTTTTTTTTTCATAAATGAAAAGAGATCTTCAGGCCCAATCCCAGAGCACCTTAACAGGTTCTCTATGTTCTACTTTTCTCAATTAATTTGAACCATCCCCATTAATAGCTGCAAAGCAAGGAAGAAACTGGGAATCGTCAATGAGACAGAAATTCCCTAGTGACTTGAAGAAAAGCTTGTGTTCTTTCTGGTTTATTAAAATGGTGTTTTTATGGCAAAGATGAAGAACAAAGAGGAAACATTTTTACATTGTTCCCTAGTTTCATCGCAACCGTTCAGATCAACGTCAATGGCCATGTGCCTCTTGTTTGCAATATATATGCAAGGAGGGAGGCCTTGTTCCCCACATTCATTCAGACAGGAGTCTACACAATTGAGACACATGCTCATGAAAGTATCATAATAGCCACTAAATCATCCAACTTTCAAACAGCGCATCCAGATGTTAGTTATTTAGAGACCTTATTCTTTCCCTTTATTGTATCTGCCATATGTAGCCCCTCTCCACTGTATTTTTCATAACCACTCCATCAGTTTTAGTCTATGCTCACTTATTCTTTGTTGCATTGGCTTGTAGGTTGATCTTGTCTCTACATTATTTTTCAACATTTAGGAATCTTTTCAACTCCACACATTTCTCTGCCTTTGCTGTCACCCTCCTTTAAATTTGATTTATGCATTTGTATTTAGATTTTTGTCTTAATCTTCTTCAGTCTCCTACCAACATCCTAATATATTACAGTCCTTGGCGTGTTACAGCAAATAACAGGAAGCAAAATAATGCAGTGCTCTGTTGTCGAGCACAAATAATTGCCAGTGTGAATATTTGATGTAAATAGAAAAATGGCATGTCAGACGGAAAGTTGGTCTTCTTCCTTAGGTTGATGGTTGTCTTTATGCAGAAGGGACACTTGGTTTAATCATGTCATCTTATTCATGCAATCTGTAATAATATGGTATAATGGAAAGGGCCTAAAATGTGTCTCCTTAATCATTAGTTTTCAGAACATTCTAGCTGATTCCACTGTTCCTCACTGTTCCTTGCCAGTTTCCTAAACGATAAAATCAATTACGGCAGGCCGACTTCTCTTCAATATAACTCGTCTTTCACTACTGATCTCCCGCTGCAGTAAACTCTTTGGTGCCCACTATTCCATTGATTCAAAATGGCAATGAAGCCTAGCAGGCGGAGTTACTATCCTATGCGGATTATGCATAAGTAAGACTTCATTACATACACATATACATTCAAACACAATCCTATGTGAATCTGTTTGTTTAATAAGAATATTCTTTTTTTATGCACAACTCAAGGCGGAAAACCTATCTAATATTTCTTCCTCCTCCTATTTTCCCTATAGGAACAACCCTACAAGTGAGTTGATCTGAGAGAGAATTCACCCAGTTGGCATTCAAGAAGTGACATATAATGAAACATGTCACACATCTTCTATAGCAAGGGTAGGCAACCTTGGCTCTTTTATGACTTGTGGACTTCAACTCCCAGAATTCAGCCAACCATGTTGAGGGGAAAGGGAGAGGTTTCCATGCTGAGCCATACTGGCTCAGGAATTCTGAGAGTTGAAGTCCACAAGTCATGAAGGGGCCATAGTTCCCCCATGCTGGCTCAAGAATTCTGGGAGTTGAAGTCCACGAGTCATAAGAGAGCCAAGGTTGCCTACCCATGTTCTATAGGATAAGAATCACACAAGCAGAGGTGGTCATGGTAGGATGCATTTCTTAATTTACCCCCATTTTTCAACAGAAAAAAAAAGGATTAATTTCATCTGGTATATGAAGCCACATTCTGAATAAACTGGAATTGTCTGGGATCACACAAGAGGAATAGGGAAAAGCTGAGGTATTGGGGAGGTTGATGGTCTCATCAAATTTTTCATTGAGGAAGAAGAACAAAAGGCAAATCAAGAATCCATGAGGAAATGTCAATGAAGCTACCCCAGAAAATGTAAATGAGGAGGACTTCTACCCCACCTATGACACAACTGATAAAGCTTCTTGGATAAGAAGCGAATCGCCTTCATCTTCCTCCTCAAAAAACAATCCAGTTGCCTTTTGAACAAGCAACTTTGTGACAGCTATGACCTGGATTACTGAGAATCTCCATAGACATTTAGCCCACCTATCATGAATGCCAAGACAAAGATGTCACTACACACAATGAGTTCCACCCTAAACCCATGCCACACAATGAAGTGTTAGCCAGCATATTCCAGAACACCAGGTCTGCAGCAATCCACAGTGATGCCAAAACAATGTGTGCAGTAACTACTTCACATCAATATCTTGACGGTCATAAAATCGAGAATGGCCGTATGATGACCCTCTAAAAATCTGCCATGATTATAATTCCAGCCTCATTTACGGTACAAAAAAAATATCAGATAACTATAGAGAGGTCACATAATCAGTTCATTCAGGTGTCATATGTTGACTCTGGAATCATTTAAGGAGTTCTATATTCCATGTTTCTCCAGGTGTAATGTTGTTTTCCCCAAGCTGACCTGTCCAGAGTCACTATATTCAGGGGGAAAAAAAAAACTCAAAGCAAATTCAAAATACCCCAATTTTCCCGTTTTCTTTTTTGGCATGATTGTTTTCTCCAGTGCACTGCTTCTCTTTGTGTTTTGGTGCATAAGATTCTGCATAAAGTTTATCCAAAGCTTGTTCTTCTTCCTTATTAAATTTTGTGTCTAAGTTAATAATTCCCTTCTTTAGAAAAACAAATTGATCCAGCTTGTGCAACAGCTGGCATCATAAGCATTTCTTTGGGTTTCCTCCTGTGCCAATAGACCACCTACTTCTAAGTAAACAAATCATTCTTATAATGGGCTCACTCTATACATCTCTGTCTGCCACCCAAAATAATACAGCTGGGCAGAGGAACACCATTCTTGTAAAAACTCTTTCAGTTTCAATTTACTTTTAGGCTGGAAGGAGTTAAGCTATAATGAATTTGGGAGTACTACAAATCAGGCATTGGGGGATAGTTTACCCGTATGAAATTTACCGTCTTAATTTAGCTTGCATTACTGAAATAGATCTCTCTCTCTCTCTCTCTCTCTCTCTCTCTCTCTCTCTCCCTGTGTGTGTGTGTCTCTCTCTGTGTGTGTGTATGTGAGACACAGCTAGAGCTAGAAATAGATGTAAAGACATATGGATGTGGATGTGCTGTAGATATGGATATGGCTACAGTTATAGATGTAGAGATATCGGTAGTCCTTGACTCATGATCATTTGTTTAGCGACCATACTGTAATGTGATTTGCAACCAATCTTTGCACTTACCACCACGCAGAATCCCCCTTGAAGACAAACTTTGCTGAATACCAGAGAAAAGATAACACACTGATGATGCAAAATTAGGAACTTAAAACAGGAGAAGGAAACCTAACAGTATATATCAGAGGTTCCCAATTGGGGGTGTGAGACGATATTCCAGGGGGTGTGAAAACTTGGCTTTTCAAAATTATAGTGTATATGCATTATTTATTGCTGTTATTTTGAACTTTTGTAAGGGGTGCGGGAATATATCAGAAGCGTTCTAGGGGTGTGGAATATAGAAAAGGTTGGGAGCCTCTGGTATATATGCATAATAGTAGTTTAACTCAACTTCAACAAGAATGGCTTCCATATATATTACATACTATGCAGAAAAATAAATACAAACATGTATGATTGTAAAAGCTTACACAAACATACTGGAAATCAGTTGGAGTACAAAGTGGGGGGGAAGTCACAACAAAGAAAAGAAGGAGTTGAATATAGTGTATATTTCTATTTCTTTTTAGATTTGTTTATTATTGTGAAAGGAAGGAAGGAAGGAAGGAAGGAAGGAAGGAAGGAAGGAAGGAAGGAAGGAAGGAAGGAAGGAAGGAAGGAAGGAAAACTTTCATACCTCGGAAGTCGGTCTGTGAAATCATCAGAAATCACGTTCAATGCCAAAGAGCATTATCTTTTATTCAACAAGCACATGGACGGAGAAAATGCTCTATTATTAAATTATGCAATATATATATAGATGATCTATATCAATCATATATTTTTTATTTTTTATCAAATTTATAAAGCCCCTCATCTCACCAGAATATAGTGAGATAGCCACCAAACTATCACAATCAAATAAAACTTAATAAGTGAATAATCAATTATTTTATGGTGTGTGTGTGCATGTTGCTGTCTTTTTAAAAACATCTATCTATCTATCTATCTATCTATCTATCTATCTATCTATCTATCTATCTGTCTGTCTGTCTGTGTCTATCTATCTATCTATCTATCTATCTATCTATCTATCTATCTATCTATCTATCTATCTATCTAAAATTAGCAATGAAAATGTTAAGTCAAGGGGAGAAGAAAAAGGAAACAAGAAACTCAAGTAGGACTGCCTGGTAGCTCAGCTCATTGGAAAAACATGACTTCTTTTAAAGTGGGGATGAGATTGCCCCAAAAGTGTGGAAGAAAAAAGGAGAAGGGAAGAAATGGAAATGAGATTAGAGCAAGAAAGTATGACGTACCAGGGTGCCAGGAGCGATCATCAAAAGGCTGATAAAAATGCAGACCAAGACAGAATCTTCAGGGAACAGAAAGTGACGTTGGGAAAAAAGAGAGAAGTTGGTTTTAAAAGCCCAGGAGGATTCATAAAAGTTCAATGCTGTCCATATTTCCAACAACTTTTTAGTATCCCTGGTTATAAGTTGTAAGTTGCAAAAGTTTGTAAAGGTTGTAAGAAGGTCACCTAGCCTTATGTATTTATCTACTTACATAATTTATATCATTATCTCAAAGGTGTCCAACCTTAGCAACTTTAAGGCCTCTGGATTTCAACTCCCAGAATTCTGCAGCCAGCCTTGCTGGGGAATTCTGGGAGTAAAAAGTCCACAGGGCCTTAAAGCTGCCAAGTTGGACGTTTATGATTTGTCTCATATAATAATTCTAGGTGGCCCACAAAAACATGGCTAAAAACAAAAATCTTTTTTAAAACCCTTTTCACGTTGAACACTCATTAAAAGAAGCAGTGTTTGTGTGAAACAGAAAGTGTGTTTTCTTCCCAGATCAGTGTAAAGCATTTCACACAACATGTTCTGATAAAATATTATTTTATTCCGAAGGTCAAATATTCCATAGCCTTCTGTCAAATTTAACTCAGATTGTTCCAGCTCCAAAGAGCTATCAGTAGGCACCAGAAGGACCTTACTTCTTCCTTTGCTTCTCAACCCAGATCACAAGATTAATCACCACTGACTTCTTTCTACCCTCCAAACTGCAAAAAATCTGTGGCCAAGGGAATGATTTTGAAAGCCTTTTTGAAAACATTAAAATATTTCTTTAAAGAAACTTATCGAAAAGAATTGGAATTGAGTTGCATCCTCATTCATTGGAAAAATAACCCTGCTTTGATTAGAATTTGTTAGCAAAAATTCTTCACACTCCAGTTCAGCAGAGCGAACAGAGTTTTTTCTTCAGTTTCATTAAGTAAATTCTCCGAGATTGGAGTACAAAGAAAGCAGCTAATCTCCTTAACATTATTTTCAATTAGCACATCTCCTCTATAAAGTCCTCTTAATGTTTTGATTAAAAGAAGAAGAAATGATCTCCTTGGCTAATTTTTCTGCAGGTACTGATACTCCACTTAATTAGCAAGATCAAGCAACAGATTTAGCATTTTCTTTCTTTTCTTTTTTTCTTTTTTCTTTTACAAGCTTCTTGTGAGATGTAAATCCAGCAAAAGCAAGTATGTTGTTTTTGCTTCCATATAAGAGTGCCTGCTGGTAGCAAAAAAAAAAAAAAAAAAACCCTGGTATTTCTTAATGTCATATATATTAACATTATAACAAGTACACATAATGCCAAAGCTGAAACAACCCAACCATAAGTTATTTTTTTTATTTTTAAATTCACCCTGAAGGTCAACATCAACTGCAGACATAGAATGCATGCGAATACTTAAGAAAACTAATTGCATAAAAACTGTAGTAGTGAGTTTTTAGTGTACACAATCTTAGAAACATTAGCAACATGCTCAATAGCTGTAGTAGTATGTGGGAATGACCTTGAGAGAGGGAAGGAGGGATGCTGCTTAGGGAAAGATAAGGGAGGGGGGAGCCTGAAGCTGCATAACAGGCAGAGAAAGAAACTCCCTAACCTATCAGGCGGTAAAAGAGACAGCGGGAGATTTGCACTTTCAATCTTGCAAGATTCTATTAACATAGCCTTACAATAAAGTAGATTTAACACATCTGGTGATGTTTCCTATCTGGACTACCTGGGAAGGTTAACAGCAGCAAAGCTCAATCGTGCATTCAAAATGAAATGCAGTACACCCAATTTGCATACCCAATTAAATATTAATTCTCCCATAACAAAGTTCTTCCAAAGAGATTCCCAACTTACTAGGATGATTGGAAGGCAGCCAGATGTGAGCAGCTTTCTTCTGCCAGCTATGTTGATAGCTTCTTTCCTCTAACACTCCGATACCATTACATATCACCAGCTCAAAATTAAGGCCAACAATGGCTCTTGCTGCTGAACTGGCTAGGCTGGAGACTGGAAATAATTGTCCTCCGCCTTTATATGGAGAAGTTTCTGAAGAAAAGTTTTTGAAAACACTTGAAGACATGATAGCAGTATTCCAGTATCTCAGGGGCTGCCCCAAAGAAGAGAGAATCAAGCTATTTTCCAAAGTGCCTGAAGGCAGGACAAGAAGCAACAGATGGAAACTAACCAAGGAGAGAAGCAACCTAGAACTAAGGAGAAACTTCCTGACAGTGAGAACAATTAACCAGTGGAACAGCCTGCCTCCAGAAGCAGTAAATGTTCCAACACTGGAAGTTTTTAAGAAGAGACTGGACAGCCATTTGTCTGAAATGGTGTAGGGTTTCCTGCCTGAGCAGGAGGTTGGACTAGATGACCTCCAAGGTCCCTTCCAACTTTACTATTATTATGGATCATCACACAGTCAGCCAGATGTTCAGACTGGATTTTTTATTATTATTGTTGTTGTTGTTGTTGTTGTTATTATTATTATTATTATTATTATTATTATTATTATTATTATTATATCCAACCAAAAAGTATAAAAAGTAGCTCAGGGTTGAACTGTGGAATCCTTGGTATTCTCTGAGCTTGGTTGTTTTCTTGGAAACATTTTATTTTCTGGCTAACATGATCATCGCAAGTAAGAATGGAACTTGTTGTCTGCTTATACACAGTAGGTTGCCCTGTCAGTTTTGGGGTTAGTGTAGTTTTCTCCTTGGTGGTTCCTTGAGCAGGGTACAGTTTTCTGCCTGATTGTTTGCCTGGTGTTAATCCCTGCTGGGTACAGTCAAAGCTATGGTTTTCCCAGTAGTAATGTATGACAGTGAGAATTTGAGCCTCAGGAAGGCTCAGCCCCAAAGAATTGATGCTTTTGAATTGCAGTGTTGGAGAAGATTCTTGAGAGTCTCTTGGACTGCAAGGAGATCACAAATCAGTCAATCCTAAAGAATTCTGGGAGTTGAAGTCCACAAGTCATAAAAGGGCCAGGTTTGAAGACCTCTGACCTAAGGTATGGTGCTGATTCTTTGCTCCTGACAATTATTCAAGTATCAGCTGCTCTAACAGTGTAGCTCAGCAGTTTACAAAAACAGCTTTGTCTGAAATGATGTATGTATTATGAGTATATTGGGTGAAGTTCCATTGATCTTAAACTATCCATATTCAGTGAACATTCTTTAGAAAAGAATTCTTTATTGAAACAAACATATACAAATGCAATCCCCAAGAAAAACAGCTCAATTGTAGATGTTGGAAAAGCTAGGATCCCTGAGCTGACACTGCTCTTTTTGCTTTGTTTTCAGATCCAAGCACCACAAGCCACCATTCTGAGGACATCATGCTTGGAAGTTGAATCATTTTGCTTCTCCCCGCTCTTCAAGATTAATGGTGATACTGACAGCAGAGCTTATTTGAAGCAAAGTCCTTAATGCCTTCTGGTTATCCATAATAAATTACCATCAAAAATCTCAGAGAGCTTGGAATGAAGTTTACCAGTCTAGTATTCATGTCCCTGTCATGACCCTTCCTGTCTTCCATCAGTTGAGGTAAAGACCTGCAGAAGATCAAACTTCCACAATGTGCAAGGAATCTTTTTTTATTCAGAATCATATCTTCCAAAAATGGGTGGGGTGATAAGGATACTCGATCCGAAAGGTTGGGAGATGCCCCTTAGTTCATGAGATTGTAATACTCTATGAGGAATCTTCACACCTCAAGTATCCTCACACTAGAGATATGCACTGCATGTAACAAATTATTAGTCACACTAAACTGGAGTATTTGTGGTACCTGACACTTCCCTGTTTATAATTCTTCACAAGCGGTGAAGCTGGCCAAGTTGTATACCTCAGTGGCTAGGAACATAGCATAAAAGAATAATTACTGTGGCTCTTTATGGTACTTCCCAAACCATTAAATAATCAATAGTTACCTTGCACCAGACATTTTCATTTCTATCAGGAGACATTCTTCATAGGATTCACCTTTTTAATTCAAATGGCTCACAACTGTCTTCCAGAGAGATACATATAAAAGGAGAGAATTAAAATCCTGAACTGGGAAAAGGGGGAAAAAAACTTTGGGGCTACTTGTCGGTGTGGCAGAGACAATGAACTACTTTGAAATCAGCCTGCCTGAACTATGAATGTATTAGCAGACTTTCAGAGCTGTGTTGCAGAACTGTTTCCCTGCAGAAGAAACACACATCATTGCTTGAGATGATGGAATATTTTGGATTACAAATCTTTGACTGATGAACAATTTTTATTATAAAGACCACCTACAAAAAAATGAAACGGAAATCCCATACTCAGCTTTAAATGGTAAAAAAACCATCTCTAACACCTGTCCACAAAGTCTTAAGTTTGATATACCACCAAGAAAATATGGATGAAGATCAGAAAAAAATCCTCTCCATGTTGAAATCAATACAAGAGACTATTTCTTTAGCTTGCGATGAGACAAGAAATAACACAAAGGAGATGAAAGAACAATTTTCTAATCTAAATTTACAAACCCAGAACATGACTACAAAGAACTAGCAACTCAGAAAACAGAAGGAAAACTGGAGGAAGCAGATCCAAAGATGGAGGACCTAAAGGAAGGAACTAACTGACACATTTAGACAACTGAAGAACTAGAAGACGGAGCGATAGTATCAGAAATTGAAAAGACATCTTACCAATCAAGAATTCAGAACACATTTGAGGAAAAGGAAGAAGAACTGACTGAATGGAAAATAGAGCTGTTAGGAGAACTGTGCAGAATTGGAGAAGGAGGGAGGCTGTTTAAGGAATATCAATGGGTTCATTCTTCCAAAAATACTTTAACCAAATGGTCTTTCTTATTCCAAACAATATACATAAAAACTGAGGAAAAATTATTTGATGATTCAAATGCATTGACTTGGAATGTTAGTTGGCAAAGGAAGAAAGCTAGAGTAAGACTGAAGAAAATAGAGGTTTTGATCCATTAGATCAGTGGTTCTTAACCTTTTTGAACGAATCGCCCCCTTGAGCCAATGAGGAAGTTGTCATCACCCCCCTCCCCCAACATAACCCCTCAATCACAATCTAGGAAATAATCCTTCAATTTATGCAAACACTTGTTTTGTTTTCTTTAAAATTGTCATCAGGACATATCGATGCAAATAAATTATTTCCAGTCTTTTTCCTATATCTCAACTGTGTGAAAAAATTTTGGTGCCACCCGTCACTTTATTCCCAAACTTCAGGATACATATATTTCATTATTATCTTATTTATTCAAGACACTTAAATGTAATGACCACTGAAAACAAAATTCAATTGCAAGAAAGTGAAATGCCTGAAAAGAAAAACAGTAACATTTAATGATTGAATTACAAGTAAAATTTAAGACGCAAAAAGAAATATAAAAATGTAGAGGCTGCTGCGCAACGCGCATGAAGATAAGCGATGCGTAGTCACATATGTACGGCGTTCTGTCCTGAAGCTAGCTGGAGGAACCTTTGAAAACACAATTCAATCCACTGATAGCGAGCGATCTGATGTTTTTGTACGGCAGATATACAGCGATTCACTGTATGAAAAAGTCTCGAAAGTGTCCCCAAAACTTCTCGCTCCATCGCCCCCATATCGCCCCCTTTTTGTTCCTTCGCCCCCCTGAAAAATGAAATTGCCCCCTGGGGGGCGATATCACCCAGGTTAAGAACCACTGCATTAAATGGGATATTATATTATTAACTAGATGTTTGAAGATGGTGGAGAATAGATAATTGCTAGGAATAGAAGTATTATCATAACTAGAGAGATAAGATTTGTAATATTAGAATATTAGATTTTGGTATGAGAAAGAAAACAGGAAAATGTTAAGAAGTTTGAATAAGGGAAGTTTTTGGTTACCCAAATATAACTTACTTTGAAATTATAAATAATAGAGACATTTTGAACACTGCAGGGAAATTTAAAAAAAAAGCAAAAACAGGATACTGATTGAACATATGGATATTAAATGCAAATGCAATTAAGATATGTTTTGGTTAGAAAAGTTATCTAAAACTGACATTATTGATATTATGAGAAAAATGTAACAAAGATGTTGATATTCAACTGTATATTTATTAATAACAATAAGAATTGTATTTGCCTAGTGTGGGAAAACAGGCACTACCGGAAGAAGAAGAGAGGGAATATTTGATGGTGTAATATTAGATCTAAATTGAAAAAGTTAATATATACCACTGAATTACTAATGGACCCAAGACAACACATTGTCTATTAGGTATTTGACTGTAAAACTAGAAAATTAATAAAATATTTATTTAAAAAATCTTGAGCTTATTGCTATCAGATGTTATGTTTGGAGGAGTTCATAGAATCATACTATGTAAGCATTGGAAGATATAATCATCATCATCATCATCATCAATAGAGAAAGTCATAGAAAATGATAAAATTAAACTGCTCTGGGACTTCAGAATTCAAACAGACAAGCACTTGCAACATAACACTCTGGACTTAACAATTATTGATAAGAAAGACAAAAAAGTCTGGATAGTGGATGTAGCAGTGCCTGGAGACAGCAGAATAGACGAGAAAGAACTGGAGAAGATAACAAAATACAAAGACCTACAAATAGAAATAGAAAGACTGTGACAAAAGCAAGCAAGGGTAGTATCAATAGTAATAGGCGCCTGGGTGGAATCCCAAAACAACTGGAGCACCACTTGAACACCATCATCGGCATTGACAAATTTGCCATTAGTCAATTGCAAAAGGCGCCCTTACTAGGAACTGCTTCCATCCTGAGACAATATCTGTAATACCATCAAACATCTACATCTGCCTATCCCAGGTCCTGGGTAAGGTCTCGATAAGTAGACAAAATTCCAAATCCAGTCTGAACATCTGGCTGACTGTGCAATGATCCATAGTAATAATAATAACAACAACAACAACAACAACAATAACAATAACAATAATAAAGTTGGAAGGGACCTTGGAACTCATCGAGTCCAAACCCCTGCTCAGGCAGGCAACCCTATAACATTTCGGACAAATGGCCGTCCAGTCTCTTCTTAAAAACTTCCAGTGTTGCAACATTCACTACATCTGGAGGGAGGTTGTTCCACTGGTTAATTGTTCTAACTGTCAGGAAGTTTCTCCTTAGTTCTAGGTTGCTTCTCTCCTTGATTAGTTTCCATCCCTTGCTTCTTCTCTTGCCTTCAGGTGCCTTGGAGAATAGCTTGACTCCCTCTTCTTTGGGGCAGCCCCTGAGATATTGGAACACTGCTATCATGTCCCCCTCACCCTTCTCTTTGTTAAACTAGACATACCCAATTCCAGCAGCCGTTCCTTATATGTTTTAGCTTCCAGTCCCCTAATCATCTTTGTTGAAGATCATCTACCCAGGTTTTCTCAACCTTGGAAACCTTTAAGATATGTGGACTCCCAGAATTGCTTAACCAGCCTGGAGACAATCAACAAGCCAAAAAGGGAACAAAAAGACCAAAAAACCTCCCCCATCAGCAATCAACATTTAGATAAACATAAAGTGACACCAAGATTAACATCAGACCAACAATTAAGAAGTAAACCATATTTCAAGCAAGGAACTGCCAAATAAGTTAATAGTAAACATCCCAATTGAAGAACCTCTAAGATCACTCCACCAACGCTGACAGAGCAAGCCACTAGAATATAAATTGAAAACAAATCCCATTCCTGATTGGCTCTGATGAAGTTACCTGGGTTGGATAATAAAACATCTGCAAGAAAACAACCAAGTTCAGAGTGCACCAAGAACCCCTCATAACTCAATTGTGCATGCTGGTCAAGAAAGTATAATGGAGGCAATTAAGCAATGTATTAAGGACACTAAGGTTCAAACAGACCTGATGTCCCTCCTTAAAGATGTATTTCTAAATAGACCTCAAAGCCTTTATAGACCTGCCTGCTATCTAAGCTAAATTACTGTCCCCAAATTAAGGAGGGCCTTAACTTTGACATGGTTTATTGCACTTCTGTCAGCAGTTTTAGAGGGGAGATACAAGGACACCTGATTTAATTCCAGGCTTTGTCTACGTGGTGAAGAAGCCACTACACATCCTTTGTCATAGTGTTCCTTTTATGCCAAGACTCATCATGAATTGTAAACTCCACATCTAATTAAATACCCTGATCATCCTGATCAGTTTTATTTAAAAGTTTTATTTTCAAGATCAACTATTCTATTTCCTTAAGAGTGATCAAATGTTGTCATCTAATATGTAAAATGTATAGCAATCTCAACGA
Organism: Crotalus tigris; assembly: GCF_016545835.1. NCBI lineage: Eukaryota > Metazoa > Chordata > Lepidosauria > Squamata > Viperidae > Crotalus > Crotalus tigris. The sequence continues at coordinate 1,491,613 of NW_024097052.1, forward strand.
TCAGCTAATCTGATTGGCTAATCAATATTATCGACGTGTGTTTACTGGATTGGTCATTGATTGCCATACAAATTCTTGTCCGCTATGGTGAAACCCTGGAATCTAATGTCCCAGAATGTTTCTTGATATACTTTGGCCTTTGCGTTCTAATTTTCCATTTTTGTCCCCTTTGCTTGGATTTCTTCTGGGCAGCTCTTTGAGGCTGTTGTCCTTCTATTATAAAGTACAACTCACTGGGCGAGCACAAGCCAGTTTGTCATGGTGTTAAGTGAGAGGAAAAGGGCAGAAAAAGATTCAGAAAGATTGTTGAGTCTGCTGAATGATTGCTGCTATTTCCTGTGATCTGCTGATTGCCCATTATGTGTGATTGGAGCCTTGCTTATTGGTGACCTAGCAGAGGTAGCTTCAGGGGATATATAAGGAAGCCATCTCTCTGAGAAAAACAGGTTTGCTCCATAGAGAAGAGCTAGCCAGGATCCAGCTGTGCCCAGTTCAAGAACTCCCACTCTTCTCTAGTAATGGGAAGGATAGTTTTATGTTTAGCCCCATCACTGTGTTTTCTAGGAAGGCAATCAGCTCGCAATTGTAACATATATAATTCTTAAGTTTGTCTCCAAGGAAGAAAACAAACATGACACACAACCTGCATATCGTGAGAGAAATTCTCCATGTTCCTCTAATGAGGAAGAACAATTTTAAATATGCTTCCCCTGACAAACTCCCTTTTGCTGAGCAAACCTGCTCTTCTGTAAGGAGAGGCTTCGTTATATATCCCCTGAAGTACCTCAGCTAGATCATCATTAAGCAATGTTCCAATTGCACATAATGGGTAATCAGTGATCACTCAGCAAACTCAACCATTTCTTTGAATCTTCCATTCTTTATTGTGGCTTTCCCCTCTCACTTCACACTCTGACAAACTGGTCTGGGCTCCCTTGGTGAGTTTTACTTTATAATAAGGTAAGAATTAAATAAAAACCAAATGCACAGGTACAGACTCAGTGCTTTTTTTGTAAAAAAAAAAAAAAGATGCCGGAACTCACACACATCATACAACCTGCCTTGCCTACTCTACAAGATTCCATCCAAAAAAAGGTGCCAGACCACTGTTCTGGGTGTTCTATGACAAAAAAAAGCCCTGGGTATAGTATAGGTGGTACCTGGCTCAATAGTAGTAACTGAGAGGGATCTTGGAGTCCTAGTGGACAATCACTTAAATAGGAGCCAGCAGTGTGCTGTAGCTGCCAAAAAAGCAAACACAGTGCGGGGCTGCATTAACAGAGGAATAGAATCAAGATCATGTGAAGTATTAATACCACTTTACAATGCTTTGGTAAGGCCACACTTGGAATACTGCATCCAATTTTGGTCACCATGGTGTAAAAAAGATGTTGAGACTCTAGAAAGAGTACAGAGAAGAGTAACAAAGATGATTAGGGGACTAAAACTGGAGGCTAAAACATATAAGGAACTGTTACTGGAACTGGGTATGTCTAGTTTAATGAAGAGAAGGACGAGGGGGGACATGATAGCAGTGTTCCAATATCTCAGGGGCTGCCCCAAAGAAGAGGGAGTCAAGCTATTCTCCAAAGCGCCTGAAGGCAGGACAAGAAGCAACGGATGGAAACTAATCAAGGAGAGAAGCAACCTAGAACTAAGGAGAAACTTCCTGATAGTGAGAACAATTAACCAGTGGAACAACCTGCCTCCAGAAGCGGTAAATGCTCCAACACTGGAAGTTTTTAAGAAGAGACTGGACAGCCCTTTGTCTGAAATGGTATAGGGTTTCCTGCCTGAGCAGGGGTTGGACTAGAAGACCTCCAAGGTCCCTTACAACTCTATTATTATTATTATTATTATTATTATTATTGTTGTTGTTGTTGTTGTTGTTGTTGTTGTTAAAAAACTCAAAGGTTTAGTTTTTGGGATAAGCCAACATATATTGTTCCTCAATGGAATGAAAATCTATTAGAGTTAAACAGAAGGACACATTGGGGGGGGGGGATGGAAATTCAAAGAGCAAAAAAGTGTAAATTAATCAAAGAAAAGATCATCAAGGAAACCCATTCTGAAAAGCCAGCATTTCAGAACTTCAAAGGAAAGAAAAAGAAACATTTTTGAGAGGAAAGAGAAGATTGAAAATACCTGGCTGTGCAAGAAGATAAATTTCCACACATAAGAGCCTGTGGAAAACCTATTGCTTTTCAGAATCACGCTCTCCCTTCCAGATAGTGCTGACTTGCCTTCCCCCCTCAGAGGACAATGTCTAAGGATGTAAAAAAAAAAAAAAAAAAAAAATCTAGGATCCCCCTAGGAGTCAAGATTGGATATTGATTCGAACCGATCCATAATGTTTCAAAAGCTATCTACAAACATCTAGTCAGGTGTTGAATTCCTCACTATTAAAAATAATCCATGTGGATTATTCATCCAAGCTTAATTTACCCACTCCCTAAAGTGGCCAGAAAATTTTATCCATTTAATATTTGAAATATTCCTGGTGGAGTCTTTTACCCAGATGCCATCTCCCTTGCAGTGCTTCCTGGAATGACCTTATGACCGTCACGCAGTCAATCTAGGAAACAGTATAAAACAATGCTACCCTCAGAGGACACCAAAAAAGGGAACATTTGCCTGGCTACATCATGCAGTGGATAAAGGACTCTCAGTGTGAGCCCCTAAACAGTTTGATGATTTTTTTCCTCTTGAAACAAACAAACAAAAAACAGGAGAAGAAAAACACCAGAGTGGAAGTCAATCTCCCAAAGCAAATAAATAAATGGAATAGTTGTTTATCTGGTTTGCATATCCCAAGCATTATTATCAGTAGATCCACTTCAAAGCCCCATTTAATTTTTTTTTCTTTTAAATAGTAGCAGAAAAAGAACAAAACACAGAGATAATTACAATGCAAATACATAAATTCTCAAAGTTGGGTTTTGTTTTGTTTTGTTTTAAAAAAAACTTTTTAAGAGTAACAGAAAAAGAACCAACGATAATTACAATGCAAATGCATACGTTCTCAGGGGTCCACTTCAAAGTCTTATGGTGTGGTGTCTACTTTCATTTCCTATATCAGCTATTTACATTTCAGGAAAGGCAATTCCTCCCAGAGTTCTGGCAGCATATGAATTTATGATATCCTTATTACACAACAACATAAAATCACAGCTGCCAATTCTTTAACTGGCATGACCTGCCTAAGAAGCTAGGCTGTCGTAAGATATTGGTGAATATTGGGCAATTATTACACTTGGTCACACAGTCAATGAGAAGCTAAGAATCGATCTGGCATTTTTATTCACCTATTGAGTCCATCTCCTTCATGGATTACTGCCTTGTCGTGGCGAAGGGGCTTGCATAACTCAATGAAGTTATGAGCTATGCCGTGCAGGGCCATCTAAGACGGACAGGTCATAGCAAAGAGTTCTGACAAAATGTGATCCACTGGAGAAGGAAATGGCAACCCACTCCAGTATCTTTGCCATGAAAACCCCATGGACAGTACCAAATGAAGCAGGAGGCATGAGCTTAAATGGACTCCAGAAGATGGTAGAGGACAGGAAGGCCTGGAGGAACATTGTCCATGGGGTCGCAATGGGTTGGAGATGACTTCGCAACTAACAACAACAACATTGAGTCCATCTCAAGAACCTGGGGTAAGCAAATGTTGTTTTTTAATGGTGCTTTTAATGGTATTGTTGCAGGATACCTTAAGCCAGAGGTCCCCAATCTTTTGAGCACCAGGGACCGGTTCCGTGGAGAGAGGTTTTTCCGTGGACCAGAGGGGATGTGCTTTTGTGTGCTGCCTGCATCCCGCTTGGCTTGTTTGTTCGGACCAGTTTGTGGCATGCCGCGGCCCAGTGCTGGTCCACGGACCAGGGATTGGGGACCCCTGCCTTAGGCTGTTCCAAATAAAGCTGCCTTTTGCAATTGATGGTGCTGATATGGTCAGTACTGATGGTGTTCAAGTGGTGCTTCAGAAGTTTTAGGATTCCACCCCGAGACACCTATTGCTACTGGTACCATTTTTGTTTTCTTTTGCTGCAGTCATTTTACTTCTATTTGCAGGGGTTTATAGCCTACGATCTTCTCCAATTCTATCTCCCATTACAGGTGGATCTCGATCCATGAGTACAATTTGGACCAGAAATTCTGTCGCTAAACAATGTGGTCTTTAAATGAGTCATGCCCAGTTTTGATCACCTGAGTGCAGGCACACTGTAAGTGCAAGGACCAGTCATAGGTTACTTTTTTCAGTGGTGCTCTAACTTTGAATGGTTATTAAACTCCCTGTATTATTGTAAATATCAACACTTGCATTTATATCTGTGTAGATCAGCCAGACAAAATGCATGTAGTTACAAGAGATAGCAGTATTTTTGGCATTCCATAAGACAGGGGTCTTCAAACTTGGCCCTTTTATGACTTGTGGACTTCAACTCCCAGAATTCCTCAGCCAGGCACGTGTGCCTGGCTGAGGAATTCTGGGAGTTGAAATCCACAAGTCATAAAAGGGCCAAGTTTGAAGACCTCTGCCAGAAGAGATGATGCCCAAATGAAGCACACAAGGAGATCAGGGTTATTGGCAAGAAAGGTGAGATAAAAATGAGTATCACGCTGATACTTTCCCAATCAGAAGCACTTTAAAGATTTTATTAACCTCTCTTCTAATCATGTGATTTCTCTGGTTGGCATGTTCAGCCCAGCAGAAGTTACAACAGCTGTCAGGCACTGAAATAATAGTAAAGCATGACTGATGTATTCCCATCTCCCATTGTAAGCAGGAGTGATGAGCCAAGTGGAGGCTGAAGGTCAACTGGTTGAGCTGTCAGAGATATCATACATGCCAAGAGTTGATACAGATATTGACCACGGGAGGCCAGGGCACCATTTGGGCTAAAAAAGATGCAATTACCATTCTACGTTATTTTTATTTTTTCTAAAGTCCTCTAAGATCCAATGATTTGTATGGTAGATAGACGCTATGTCTGTTCATCATTTTGCTCTGATAGATGTTTATGAAAAAAAGTGTATGTGTGTCTGTGTGTTTGTTTGTTTTTGTTTTTTTTAGCTCAGAGCCAATTCAGCACATTATACAAAGATATTGCTGCAATTTCAAACAAAGCAAAAGTTGTAAGCAAACAAATCTAGAGTTGAATCTTGGAGGAAATGGAAAAGAAGTTGAATTAATTCCAGTAAAGCAAACTTTATTTCTCAAAGTGGCTGTCAACACTACAAACGAATTTGGCTGAAGCCATTTCCACTTCGTTTTCGGTTGCTACAGAGTTGGGAGGGGGGAATGAGTATTTTGTAGCTTAGTCAAAACAATAAATTGTTCTGTGGGAACCAAGGTCATTGCTGCCTGAGTTTGGTGGGCTGAAGCTCTCCTTAGAAAGCCCGCCAAAATAGATGACTGGGGAATGTGATTATGACATATTACTGGGATGGGAAGTTCAACTTTGTAACCTTTGGGAGGGACTTCAGCCTTGGTTTCACTTTTGATCGAGCCGGTACTATGTAGCCAAATAAATATGTTCTTTAAGGAAACCTTTTGCTTTGGAGTTCTGTTTCTACTAGTCTCATCTATCGGAACCATGACAGTGGCTTTTTAAAAGCATGTTATTAGATCCAATGAAATGCTTAGTGTCAGAGAAAAAAGAAATGTACACTTTAGGACATGATTTGGATTTTCAGAAGGGCCCCGGATATGGGCCCAGCTAGAGCAGTGAGGTCAAAAATGCTATTCTTGGCCAGATTGTGCTTAACTCATTTGCTAGAAATACACTTTCCTGCACTGTCCAAGGTATATGAAGATAAAACACATCTCTTTATTCTCAGTGTTGATTTCCTTGTGTGGGTCACCAGAGTAAAACACTCATCGGATCTTTCTAGGATAGGTCGGTCAATCACAGAGTAATTAGTTGTCCTCCCCCTCCCAAAATACAATGGTATTTTTCACTGAAATCTCTATTTTTTTAAAACAGTATGGATCTTTGTGGGAGGGGTGGGTGTCATAAGGCAATGAATGGAAGATCACTAGATCTTTCTTTCTGACCACATTTGATGCAAAAAAGGCATAGCCTTGTATGAAGTCAGAGTGTTCTTTTAGGTTTTCTTTTTTTAACACACTACATTTGCTTTTCAAAAGAGAACTAATCATGCCTGGAGGGCACCAGGCTTCTTCTTGTAAAGCACTGGTCTTCCCCCTGCTGTGGGAATTATGACAGCAGGGCAGGGAAGGTGGCTGTGAAAAAGCAGAATGGAGGAAATCAGATGAATTGAGAAAAGCTGCTAGAAGCACAAGGCTGGGAAGGAAAGAGGCAATGGGCTATGACTGTAACACCAGTGAAGTTGGCTTTGGGCCATGCCAGAAACAACTTACAGCCTTACAGTTTTGCAAGCTGCAATATTTTAAGGCAAGTTTAACAGAAAGCGATGTAAGGTCAGGAAAGATAGATAGATAGATAGATAGATAGATAGATAGATAGATAGATAGATAGATCATTTGAAATGTGGATTTACAGGTGGCTGTTACGTATCAGCTGGGTTGACAAGATCAGAAATGAGGAGGTGATAAGCCGCCTGGGAAAGCCCAGGGAAATCATCAAAACAATTAAAAAATGAAAGTTAGAATATTTCGGACATGTGATGCGACACCCAGAAAAATACATCATACTCCATTTAATCCTCCAGGGAAAGATGGAAGGCAAATGAGGTCCAGGCAGAAGAAGAACATCGTGACTTCAAAATCTAAGGGACTGGTTTGGACAAAACTCAGCAGCACTCGTGTGGCTGCTGATAAAAACAGGATCGCCAACATGATCGCCAACGTCCGATAACGGATATGGCACAAGAAGAAGAAGTTATGGCCAACTCTAGGGGGCAGTGTTCACCTCCATTTCCTAGCCTAGGGAGCTAGTTTGACCAAAGACATCTCTGTGGTCATGAATGAAGTCAGCCCAGTGGAATTAAAGCACCGAATCTAAATCAAAATAGTTAAGGGTGGAGAGGAAGGCAGATGCTACCAAATTCATGTTAATCTCATAGTAAAGTAACACTGGCTCATTAGTTTATGCTACTATAAGTGAGCGAATTAAAGTTCGGCTTAGCTGCAACCATCAACATCAGATTCCTATTTCTACAAATATATTGAATATAGTCCAATGAACTTGATCATCTGAAGTTTGCACTAAAATTTGTATGTCTTTTGATATGCTCTACTCCAAATGTATTCATTCTTATTTATAGCTCAGCTTAATGTGTACAGTTCTTGCAAACAAATTTCCCTGATATAATACCATTCAGTATATTATTTTCTTGAATATATGAATCTTTGTATATAATTTATCCTATTCTAATTTTATTGTTTCTTTGTGAACTGCAGCATAGAATTCAGAACATGGAAGGATAATTAAGTTAGGCTTATGAAACTTTGTTAAAAAAAATCAGATATTAAAAAAGTTTCATACAGATGCAAAATAAATTCATTTCTCCTTTGTTTCTAGTAGAATCCATGCATAGCATAGAAGGTGAAAGCAAGATAAAGCAAGAGATACAACTAAGAACTTAAATGTTTCTTTCTCCATTTAAATAACAGAAAAGCAAAAGTAGGAATCTGGTTGATAGCAGTTGGAAACACGTCTGCAAGAAGACGTGTCTGTTTGACACGTTTATTGCAATGCACCTCAGTCAGAGGGCACATTCAATGTCTTGCCTGCTGCTTCTCCCATTCCACTTTCCCCAAAAGTGGCACCAGGTTTTGGAATGCGAGTTTCTGCAAAGGAGAGACAAGAGTTTCAGCAAACGTGGGATTTTTCTCCTACCCTCAGAGTGTTAGCTGGAGTTTCACTTAAAGAAAATGAGCATCTTTCCATGCCTGAAATTTTGTACCTCCTTCTCTTCTCTTCTCTTCTCTTCTCTTCTCTTCTCTTCTCTTCTCTTCTCTTCTCTTCTCTTCTCTTCTCTTCTCTTCTCTTCTCTTCACCACTCCACTCCACTCCACTCAACTCCACTTCCCCTCCCCCTCCCCCTCCCTCTACCCCTCCCCCTCCCCTTCCCTTTCACCCCTTCTCTCTTCAAGGTATAGCATAAGGGACTTTCCTATTTTTATTTATTACCTAAAAATCTACTTTTAAATATAATGAGTGTGTTAGCATTCACTTATCAGCCCAAGACCAAGATTTTTCAATATTTAATATCCTTAAATATTTATCTTTCCCCCCCTCCAACGAGGTGTTCTGCTCCTTAATAATGCAACTGTCTTTCACCATTCTTCTTATATTCAAAGAACACATTCTCTAACAAGGGCTCCTGCTGAATTAAAATCTCCAATTGAAGCTTTATTGCAACAAGAACAAACTCAAAGAAAATGGTTGATAGCTGTCTGCCAATGGGAGCGTACAAGTCTTCTTACACTCTTATTGGTTAAAACTCAACACTGTTTCTTTTCATCTCTGAACAATGTGAGGCCGTTGGTAGCCTGGCAGCTGAGAGTTCCTAAATGTTTACATAAACAGTGGCTCTTACTCATTTTTTTTAAAGTTTATCATACAAGACAAGCAAAAATTTAAAAATAAAAGTGGAAAGTGGAAAAAATGCATCAAGAGATAAAAAGAAACCAAAGTAGTGATCTCCAACTTTTTTCAATAGAGCAGAACAGCCTCAACTTTTTGCTTTGCATTTCTAAATATTGCAAGCCATTTCTATAAAGACAAAATAATTCTAAACATCAAAACCTAAAATTAAAGTTTTGATTTTTTTTTCAGTTTTGAGTACAACATCCAAAAGTGGTTTTCAAATGAAAGCAAAACCAGATAGATTCTTCTCTTTAATTAAAACTGTCAATTTTGCCATCTCCATCATCTAAACCAGGGGTCTCCAACCTTGGCCAATTTATGACTTGTGGACTTCAACCCCAGAATTCTGGGAGTTGAAGTCCACAAGTCATAAAGTGACCAAGGTTGGGGACCTCTGATCTAAACAGTAGCTGTTATCCAAGTTCTCCCAATGATCACATTCAAAATGAAGCAACAGACTGCAGCTGTATCCCCATCTCTATGTCTACGAATACATTGGTACCTCGGTACTCAATTGCTTTGAAACTTACTGAATTTGGTACTCAACTCATTTTGATGAGAAAATGTCCTTTGTCTGGTATTCAACGTGCAAGCTAGAATTTGTCAGTGTCTGTTCCCTTGTGACTCACTACCCTTTACAGCCGAAACAAAGGATGACATGTTAGTCACATACATCCCCTTGCATCTTATCATCGTTTCTATGGTCATTTTGTATATTTTTGCACTTTTTTCTCATTAGTACAGCTAAAGTTATTTTTTAAAATCTTATTTAAGTATTTATTAATTTTAGATGTATTTCTCATGATATACATCCCTGTCAATTTACACATGTACATATCTTTTTACATATTGAGTTAAAATGTGTAATCCCTTTGGTTTGGGAACACATTAAATTCATTTACATGATTTGTTTTGGGAAAAATGTGTTTGGTACTCGTCATTCTTGGTACTCATCGTGCCTCCCAGAACCAATTAAGAAATAGGACACATAGTTCCAAACCCATCAATACCCCATCTCACTCCCTATGGATTCAGCACTGCAGAACCCCTTCTGACTGTAAAATAAATGGCACGGGTGTCTTGAAGTATGTCATATACCTATTAGGGAAGTGCAACCATTCAGATTTGAAATAGAAAATGTATTGGGAGGGGGGTTCTTTGTACTTGTTGGCATCTCCTTAAAAAAAACTTTTTTTTCTCCAGGTGGTCCCTGAATAATAGGCATTTGAGTAAGGAGGCATTAGGGAGACAACATGGTATGATCACCTTGTAGCATTGTCAGTTCCTTAATTCCAGTGTGTATTTTTCTGGGACTGTGTGGAGAACAAGAGTTTTCATACCTTCTCTTGTTCAGCTCTTCCACTTCAGAATCAGATAGTCTCTCTCTAACACTTGTGCTATATGGCTTATTTCCACTTTCTCAAAAGGCAGATAAGCTTGTGGTAACCAGAAGTCACTCTGAACATTTTAGAGAAGGATGGGAATTGCACTGCATGGACCAATGGCTTTCAGTAGATTGGATTCCTTGTTCTCAGCCTCACATTTTGAGATGCTGCTTCATCAATGTTCAGTTATGGTTGATGAAAAGCGTTCTAAGGTAGAAAAGGATTTCAGAGCAGGGCAGGAAATAATTGACCTGTTTCTCAAAACTGATAAAAGCAACTTTTCAAAACTCATGCAAGTTCCTGCTTAGGAAAAAAAAAATGCCCAATTAAGTTTGATGGAAACAGGAAAGATTTTTTTTTTTTTGGCTAAAGGCAGTAATATATAGCATTTAAAGTGGGCTTCATCTCCTAGTGATTATAGAGGTAACTGAACCTCAAAAGATCTCAAGATTAAAAGATCTCAGAAGGACCAAGCTGAGTCTGACCTAGTTAATATTAACTAGGGGGCTACCAGGGAATACCAGAGTTATAGGAACATTGAAAGTTGTAGGAATGTTGAAAGTTGAAGAAACTTCTAGATGAATGCTATGTCAGTCCACTTCTATAGCATTGTCGAGAAAGCAACATGCATGTGTCTCTATAGTCACCAGGAATCAACCTTGAAGCAAGGGAAACTTCAACATTTTTCCAATCTAGAACATTGCAGACACACTAGACTTCAGCTCCCATAACCATTAGACAGCATGGTTAAATCCAAGACATCTAAAAGGCATCAGGCTGAATACAACAATCACTAATGAACAAAAGGTTCCTCCATGCTATGAGCATTATGTTAGTAAAGGAAGTAGACTCAAACAGGCTAAAAAAGGAAATATTTCTTTTAGAATCTAGTACAGGAAAGAAAAAAAAATATATAGTCAGACCCTTTGGCTGTGTCCTCAATAAAGCCTCATTGTTAAGGATTGTGGTCACTGTCAGCTAGAAAACAAATTGAATGTGGCATCAACACTCAATCAAGGATGTCAAGATTTAGATGCCCTTATTAATAAGATGCATCTTGGCTATTTCTGTTGCACTTGCTTGGTATTTACATTTCAGCCCTGGAAGCTAGCCAGGCACTTCCATCATATAAAATTACCATAAGCACTACTGAGAAAACAAATTCAGACATGATAACTGAGTGTCCAACCCATCCCAATTAGAAGATACAGATAAAGTGTAACATTTCCTTCTATTTAAATATGTATACCAAAGTAGTTTCTTCAAAACAAGAAAGAAAGAGGAATGGACCTCTCTGAAGCTCCTGCCCTATAAGTAAAAGCAAGGAAGAAGGATAGCTTTTCCATCTTTGACCCACTGGTGCCCACACAATGAGAGTGACGAGCAAAAATATAGTCAGTTTGTCCCATGGAGATGGCATGCAGAAATTTTCCAGGTGCCGTCTTTACCAACCCATGGATCAGAATAATGGGGAGGAACATAAAATCTCACTACCATTAACATGGGGGAAAAGCAATTGTGGTTGTCATGGAAATGAAAACTTCTAGCCAACTTTGGTTGATCTGTAATAGCTAAAGAAAGTCAGATTGTGGTTACTTTCTACATCACCAGGGAGGCTGAGTACTGAAGGCTACACTGGAAAATTGGAGGTTGGGGAAACCTAGTGGAAGACAATTGTAAATTACTTTCATGTTGTCATCAAGAAAACTAGATGGACACCTTCATAATTTCGCCAGAAGCTCAACTAGAGGAAACTTTTGCCATATCATTGTTTTTATTACAACTTATGAAGGGCCTTCAAAACTACAGGATCTTAATATAAGTTTATCATTTTTTTTAAAAAAAAGAGATAAGAATAGTAGGTCCTAGACTTCATTGGTTTGGAGGTCCCTAGCCATGTGTTATGGATGGGCAATCCAATAGGACAGTGTTTCCCAAACTTGACAATTTTAAGGCATGAGGACTTCAACTCCCAGAATTCCACAGCCAGCAACCCTGGCTGTGGAATTCTGGGAGTTGAAGTCCACATGCCTTAAAATTGTCAAGTTTGGGAAACACTGCAATAGGACAATAAATCTTTAGCTGCTGTCAGTTGACTTACTGAGTCCCCAGAAACTCCATCTGCTGTTTTATACATCCAATTAAACATGTATTATTTATCTAATGGGAAAGGAGCTAATACTACTCTTAACAGTTACCAAGCAATGAATTTCAGATGAAGGGGAAAAAAATAAGCCCTTTTTCTTCTTAGTGGTTCCTCATGTAAGACCAAGAATATAATTCTACACTGGAGCTTGTGTTGCCACATTAGAGAAACAAGTTTAACTGGGACACAAATGGCCTTTCTAAATTCTCCACCAACTTTATGGGCAGAGAAATTTGATGGGCAATTTCTCTGTATGTCTTCTCAGGAAGACATCCTTTCTGATGATCCAACTTTCACAGATACATTGCAATTGAAGGAACCATGGTCTTAACATAAGGTATCTTTGCTGTCAACATGATGTCTCTGCACCTTATTATTTTGTCTAGCTTTTTCCCCAAGACACAAATGCCTCTTTTTTTCAAACTACAACCAGTATCCCTGTAATTTTTTTCACCCTAGGAAGATAAGATCAGAAAATTACAACCATACTTGGCTTCCTACAATGCATAAAGAGGATGCAGTCTTTTCTGAAAATTGTGAGATCTAAATAGGTAGTAAGATGCAGGCTAATACAATAATATATATCTGCTTGGTTAGCTGTCTCTTCTTTTATAATCAGATGGGTTGTTGATTTTATTGTTATAGCTTTAATTATATAGCATTAGACTGTGTTTGATTTCTTTGGTTACTATTATACTGAAATTGCTTTATTAATTAAAACCTAAATGTCTATTGATATGTCTTTAGAAATCATTCAGAATGAATAGTTACTGTTTTCCTCTTGTGCATTTCACCCCATGAAGTGCAATTGTCTGAGAGAAAAGCAATGTGATTCCTTTAAAATCTTATCAATCCATCTAATTGGATCCCTTAGAAATCCCATTGATTTCAGTGAGAAAGACTGTAAACATTCTTCACTCTTATACATAATTTAGTTTATGTATTTTTCAATCTTCTTTCAAGAACATGTTCTCACCACATAAGAATTTAAAATAGAGGCACATTAGACACACTCTATATGTAAGTGATAGGTAAAGCATCCAATAAATGAAGAGATAGATAAATAAAGGGATAAATGGATGGATGGATGAGTGAGTGAATGAATGAATGAATGAATGAATGAATGAATGAATGGAATGAATGAATGCCAGTTGCATGGAAATATTAACCATCTGGAAGAAACATATAAGTTAAGAATGTAGTGCTAATAAGGACACCTTATGCTAAAACCATGGTACCTCCAGTTGTAACATATAGCCGTGAAAGCTAGGTCATCAGAAAGAATGATTATTTTAAAAAAAATCTCTTTGAATCATGGGGCTGGAGAGGATTCTAAAAATACCTTGGACAGCAAGAAGAACAAATAATTGAAAAGCAGATGATGTTAAACCAGAAAGCACTAATGATGAAATTAAAGCTTATGCATTTTGGACACACAGTCTCTGATGCTTAGAAAAATCAAAGAGGCCAGCAGAAGACAATGTGGCTAAAACATATCATTAATTGCACTAACAGGAGCCTCAAAGCAATTACTTTACCAGTCCTAGCAAAATGATGGGGTTGCAAAGAGTCAGCAGCCACAAGCTGCAAAGCTGTGGTTTATGCCAGTATGGATACATTTTCGGCACCACATGGCCACATTTTGAGAAGAAGATGAATATCTCATTTTGGGGTAATTATGCAAAAAAGAAAAGAGCTTGACCCACAAAATATCCCCCATGCTGGCTGAAGAATTCTGGGAGTTGAAGTCCGCCAAACTTAAAATGGATGAGGTTGAGAAACTTTGTCTTAAATTGCTTGTTAGAAATACAAATAATAATAATAATAATAATAATAATAATAATAATAATAATAATAATAATAATAATAATAATAATAAATAAAACCCCCAGTGAGGCACTACCTCCCCCAGTGAGGCACTACCTTGACGTGGTTGTGGGGCTTGTGTACTCTGAGGAAGATGAGAGCTATGCCAGAGGTTCAACCATACTGGACAGGTCTCATCAGAGGAGTCAGACAAAGAGTGTCTCTCCCATAAAAAATATGGTGAGACGTAAATTTCAGAATGCCATACCGGCTCGGACGTCGCCCGGGTTAACAAGGTCCGCGCTAGATATTGGAGTTCCTGGATATCTGGTGAAAAATGGGTTACAGGACTCAGGACTGTTGGCTGAGCAACCAGGGCCAGCAGCTGCAGAACTACTGGAAGAAAAGGTGTTTACCCGTCGCAGATACACAGTGATGGAAAACAAAGAAATAATGATCTGTTACTACAGATCAAGTCCAACAAGAAGAGGATATCTAAAACGAATGCACCAGTTCTGGAAAGAACAACATCCAGAATCAGAAATAACAGAACAGAGACTAGCAGATCAACGCCGATTTATAACACGAAATAAAATATTCACAGAAACAGAATTGGACGAACTGCAAAGGTTTACCCAGGGCAAAGAAATCAAAGCCTTACCAGAAGTAATTCAGAATGTAGAGGCAAACCAGGGGGAGTTGGCAGTGAAGGAATCTAGCAGAGATATACAACTGTTCTCATTTGGAAACCAGGCACCTCTACCTCAGGAAGAACAAAACCCTCTAACTAAAGAAATAAAAGAATTGAAACAAAGAATAACTGAGCATCTAGAACAGCACAAAAACAACAGAATAAGGCTACCTGCATTGAAGCTTGTTCCAAAGAAACAGCTAGCACAAGCATTAAAAGATGCAAATATTGCAATATCAAGTATAAGCACCAATTCATTGCAAGAAACAAACCAACTAATGTACAGCACAGCTGCAGTTATAACAGAATACCTGGGGTGCAAAATCAACAAAGAAGAAAAACAAACAAACAGTGCACCAGAAAAATGGAAGGTTAGACTAGAAAATAAGATCAGCAAGTTAAGATCACATGCAAGCAAGCTAGAACAGATGAAAGAAAAGAAGCTGAAGAACAAGAAGACCAAAGAATACCTAATCAAGAAATACCACTTAGAAACAAGGAAGATCAAGGAAGCACTGGAAATAATAAAGCAACAAATAACAGCTATAGCCAGGAAAATCAGTAGATATGAAGCTCGAATTGCAAACTATAGGCAGAACCTCCAATTTCAATCCAATCAGAAACGTTTCTACCAATCCATCAATGGAGAAACTGCAAGGAATCAGTCAGTACCTGACAAGGAAGAAACAGTGCAGTTCTGGAAGCAGATATGGGATAACCCAAAGAAATACAACAAGGATGCGGCTTGGTTAAAAGAGGTGGATGCAAATAAAACAGAAGTTGAAATGAAAGAACTAGTAATAACAACAAAAATGGTAGAAAAAAGAGCAAAGAAAATCAAAAATTGGTCAGCACCAGGTGAAGATGAACTGCATGGGTTTTGGTTGAAACATCTAACTGTTATACACCCACTCATTGCCAAACAGTTCAACAATATACTACAAGGAGGAGAAATTGAAAAGTGGCTAACAACTGGGAAAACCTACCTAATAATGAAAAATCCAGCAAAAGGGGCAACACCAGGTAACTACAGGCCAATTACCTGCTTACCAACAACTTTCAAATTACTAACTGGTGTAGTAGCTGATGCAGTGCAACAGCATCTAGTTGAAAACAATCTCTTTCCACCTGAGCAGAAAGGAAACCGCCCCAACAGCAGAGGAACAAAAGATCAACTCCTAATAGACAAAATGATCTTGGAAAACTGCAAGAGAAGGAAGACCAACCTGAATGTTGCATGGATTGACTACAAAAAGGCATTTGACTCTCTGCCACATGATTGGATAATAAAGTGCCTAGAAATAACAGGAGTCAGTAGAAACATCAGAAAATTTGTGCAAAGATCGATGGCACAATGGAAGACACAGTTGCAGATCAATGGTGAGAGGCTGGGAGAGGTTAATATCAAGAGAGGAATATTTCAAGGAGATTCATTATCACCATTACTATTTGTTATTGCACTGTTTCCTCTGTCAACAATACTGAATAACTCAGGACATGGCTATCAAACATCAAAAACATCTGCCAGACTATCCCACCTCCTTTATATGGATGATCTGAAGCTGTATGGAAAAACATCATCTGAAATAGAATCGCTGCTCAACACTGTCCGTATATATAGCCAAGATATTGTAATGGAGTTTGGCTTGGACAAATGTGCCACACTTACTATCAAACAAGGAAAAATAATGAAAACTGAAGGAATCAAGATGCCCCACGAAAATAACATTAAGAGTCTGGATGAGGAAGAGTACTACAAATACTTGGGTATCCTTCAAGCTGACAACATCAAGCACACTGAAGTCAAGAAAAAGATTAGAGGTGAATACATCAAGAGAGTGAAGAAGATCTTAAAATCCAAACTCAATGGAGGAAATACCATAAAGGCAATCAACACCTGGGCAATCCCAGTCATTAGGTACACAGCTGGAATAGTGGACTGGACTCAAGCAGAACTAAAAGCAATGGATAGGCAGACCAGAAAAATAATGACAATGAATCATGCCCTTCATCCACGCAGTGACATTGATAGACTTTATCTACCAAGGCAAATAGGTGGGCGTGGAATGCTACAAGTACATCAGATGGTTGAAGAAGAAAAAATGGCTTTGGAAGAATATCTGAAGAACAATGATGAAGATGCACTGAAATTAGTATATCAGGAAGGCTTACTAACTACTGGAGAGACCAAACTGGCCTACAAGAAAGACCAAATGAAGAACAGAATAGAGGCATGGGAAGACAAAGCACTACATGGCCAATACATGAAAAAAATAGCTTGTCAGAATCCAATTATATTTCATCTTTAATTATCAAACATAGAAACTCCCAATTCTGCCTTCTCTGGATTCTGCCATAAGAGGGAGAAAAGGGGGAGAGCAAAGGGGCTTTATGGCCCTCACTTCCTTCAGCACACTTCAAAGGACTGAATGTGTGTTTATTGTGGCCTCTAAGCTTTAACATATCAAAGAAGAGTAATTGCCTTTCATGTAGTTATCTGAAGTCTCCATCCAGACGGAAGAAGAAAGGGGATGGAATTGTGATACTTGAAACTATCACTGGAAGGGGGGTTGATTGGGTGGGACTACTGGGGAACCCCTTAAAACCTTGAATGGGAGAGCTTGAACCCCAAGTCCTGTCTAGCATGCCTGCAACCATTTTCTCTTAATAAAGGATTCCTGTTGGAAGAGCTATTCCAAGAGTTCTGTCTTCTTAAGATGCAAAGTGGGGTGGGTCCTTACATTAGACAGGACTTGCAAAATTAATCCACCTGGAAGGTAGACCCTTGCCGGGGGATTTTGCAAAAATTTACCATGTCAGACAACGAAGCAAGAGAGGGAGAAAACTCCCTGGAAAGAGAGCCGCTGACCCAGTTGGAACCTTGCCAGATGTTGGGATCCGAGAGGCCAGATTTCTCAGAAGAAGAAGTGGTGGAGACACAGGACCACAAGCCTAGCTGGTCGATGGGCGTTGGAAAGAAAAGCGAGTGGGGAAAGGAATCAAGAAAAGTGACCCTGAGACGGGGGACCAAGCAACCAGAATGGAAGCAGGAGATGGAGAAATCCCTGCACGCAAGTGAAGAGGGAGGAAGCTGTATGCCGTACTCAGACTGGATCCTAGAGAGAGCTATTGACCTGATGAAGAGAACTCTCAGCTCCCTAGGAGAGGAGATTCCTGAGCCCTACGCCCGCCCCAGTTCCTGGAGCCACAAAGGGAGAGACACCGAGGGGGACGTGGAACCTGCAACCCCAGGGACATTTACTGATCCAGGAGCTCCCACCCCCTACCGGACCACAGATGGAAATCTGGACGGAAGACACTACCACCCACAATGGAGGCACCGATCCATTCCAAGACGTCCACCGTTGGAGGTGAAATTCAAAGGGGAGCCAACACGCTTGGGGTTTTTCCTAACCCAAGTCCTCAGCTACATGGAGGAATATGGGCAGGACATCCCCAGCGACAAAGCCCGCATCCGGATCGTGCAATCTGCCCTGGATGGACCAGCTGCAGATTGGGTGGTGAACCTGCATGACTCCAATGCCCCAGAACTCAGTAACTTCAACCGTTTCATGTCCTCGTTGAGAAGACGATTTGAAGACCCCCTGGCTGATCGCAAAGCCCGTGAAAGAATAACAACGATGAGGCAGGGCAAACGCCCAGTGGCTGAGTATACACAAGAATTCCGAGCCATTGCCAGCAAACTGAATTGGCCAGAAGACATCCTCCTTGGCCGTTTCAAAGACGGACTAAACTATGATCTATATGATGCTTGCCTGCCCCGAGGAGACCCACATCGACTTGAGGAATGGTACGTCTTGGCAGAGGAAGCAGAGATCGACATATTGAAGAGGCATCGCCGAGGAAAACAATGGAGCCGCCCCCCGCCTGAGCTGACACACCAACCGGTGAAATCATCGGATACAGCCAAGAAGCAGATGGGGTGTTTCAAGTGCGGAAGAGAAGGGCATCGAGCTGTAGAATGCCGCTCAAAGGCCCCCCAGCACAACCCAGACAGATCCCCAATCAACAAACCCAGAGGGTATTCAGCTAAGCCAAAAGAAACAGCCATGAAAATGATGGAAATTGCAGAAAACCCCACCTCTGCTCACCAAGGGGAAAGAACTCCAGCCTACACCACAGGGACGGTGGATGCCTCAGATGACAGCTCGGAAGGCGAACCCCTGGTAAGTGGACGCATCACACCCATCTTCAAAACAGTGACTATATTAATCCCCCCCATGCCCGAAGCTGTGAAGGTGAAAGCCTTAATAGACTCTGGCTGCACCCGCTGCCTCATTAGCCCAACACTAGTGGGGAATCTGGGCATCCCATCCAGGAGACTGGAACAACCAATCTCATTTGGCCAGCTAGATGGATCCATAGCAGGGGGGGTGCCAGCTACCCTAGCCACTCTGCCAATACACCTCTCCCTGGGCAACCATGAAGAGGACTTAACGTTTGTGGTGACCCCAGGTATGGAATGCCCAATGATTCTAGGGATGGAATGGTTGAAAAAATGGAACCCCTGGGTAAATTGGAGGACGACAGAAATCAAATTCCCGAAGGGGGACCCTATGGACTTAAAACCCCAAGGGAGGCTACCAGAATCAAGAATAGAAAAAGCATCCATAGGAGAGGAAAAAAGATTAACAGAAATACCAGAGGAATATAGGGACCTTGCTGAAGTCTTCAGTGAGGAGAGGGCGAATGAGCTTCCCCCCCACCGACCCACAGACTGTACCATTGAATTCAAGCCTGGGGCAAAACTCCCGAAACCCAGATTATACTCCATGAGCCCAAAGGAGAAGGAGGAAATGGAAAGATTTATAAAAAAAAACCTGGAGAGAGGTTTCATTGAACCAGCTAAGCCTAAAGTGGCTGCCCCGGTCCTTTTTAGAGAGAAGAAGGATGGCTCTTTACGTTTATGCGTGGATTATAGGGCCCTGAACACAATCAGTGAAAGCAACCTATACCCGCTGCCCCTCATGAAAGACATGCTGTCACACCTATCGAAAGGGAAAATTTTTTCTAAACTAGACTTAAGGGAAGCTTACTATCGCGTGAGAATCAAGGAAGGGGACGAATGGAAGACTGCATTTAACTGCCCCATGGGGTGCTATCAATTCAAAGTCTTGCCATTTGGATTACAAGGGGGCCCTGCAGTCTTTATGCAATTAATCAATGACGTTCTAAGGGAGCACCTGTTTAAGGGGGTCCTTGTTTACTTGGACGACATTCTTATCTTTACCGAAACAAAAGAAGAACACGTCAAACTTGTCAGAGCGGTTTTAAAGAAGCTGCGAGCCGCTCACCTATATGCCAAACTCTCAAAATGCGAATTCCACCAGGAAAGGATAGACTACCTAGGCTATCGCATATCCCCACAGGGCATTGAAATGGACCCAGAGAAGGTCAGAGCAGTATTAGAATGGGCACCACCCCGCACAAGAAAGCAACTACAAAGTTTCCTGGGCTTTGCAAATTTTTACCGCCAATTCATCCCCTCATTTGCACAGATAGCCTTGCCCCTCACCAACTTACTAAAAACGAAGGGAACATCCTCAGTAAAACCTAGCCAGCCACTAACATGGACAATGGAGTGCCAAGCAGCGTTTGAGAGACTAAAGAGACTTTTTTCTGCCGAACCAGTACTAAGGCACCCAGATATGGACAAGCCCTTCATAATACAGGCAGATGCAAGTGATGTGGCAGTGGGGGCTGTGCTATTACAAGAAAATGATGATGCAGTATTGCAACCCTGTGCATATACATCTAAGAAACTCACGGAAACAGAACAGCGCTGGCCCGTATGGGAGAAGGAGGCTTATGGGATACGTTGGGCATTACTCACGTGGCGACAGTTCCTGGAAGGCAACAAAATCCCCTTCCAGGTATGGACTGATCACAAAAATTTAGAAGCCCTGAAAACTTCCAGGAAACTCAATCCCAAACAAGCCCGCTGGTCCCAGCATTTTCACCAATTCCAATTTAAGCTCAAACATTTACCAGGAAGAAAGAACTTCCTGGCAGATGCACTATCTCGCATGCCCCAATATAACAGCGCACGAACCACAGACTCTAGACCAATAATGGCAGAATCACAACTGGCAGCGCCAGTAACCACAAGAACCCAAGCCAAAATAAAACCACAACTGGACAGCCAAACTGGGATTGAATTCAGAAAAAGTTTGGAAACAGATGATTGGTTCCAGAAAAACAAACATGTGTGCACAATGAGAGACGGATTGCCTTGGGTAGGGGAAAAGTTATATATACCAACAACTCAAAGACTAACTTTCATGCAACTTTGCCATGACACAAAATCAGCAGGGCATTTTGGATTTGTAAAAACTTTACACTTAATTAAACGGCAATTTTGGTGGCCATCAATAAAAAAGGACATAGAAAGTTATGTTGCCAGCTGCCCAACCTGTGCATCAGCAAAGAGGTTGCAAGGGAAATCGCCAGGGCTGTTACAACCAGTGGCAAGTCCCTCAGCCCCCTGGAGGGAAATAGCCATGGATTTTATAGTGGAATTGCCTGAAAGCAATGGGAATACTGTTATCTGGACAGTCACGGACCTATTTTCCAAACAGGTGCACTTTATCCCTTGCCAAAAAATTCCCACTGCAAAGGCCTTAGCAAAACTTTTTATCCAGCACATTTACAGATTGCACGGGGCACCCCAACGCATCATCTCTGATAGGGGAGTGCAATTTACGTCTACATTTTGGAAGGAATTTTTATCCCTCTTAGGGACCACTCAGGGACTGACATCTAGCCATCACCCTCAGACAGATGGACAAGCGGAACGCTGCCAGTCGGTACTTGAGCAATATTTGAGATGTTTTTTAAATTTCCAACAGAGTGATTGGACGGACTTACTTCCTTTTGCAGAAGTTGCCTACAATAATGCAGTCCACTCCAGCACAGGCTACACTCCTTTTCAAATAGCCAACGGCCAAAGTTTCAACCCTATGCCAGAGTTAACCCCAAAAGAACCAACGATCCCTTCACTGAAAGAATGGATGGAAAACCTACAAAACACCTGGCCAATAGTCAGAAAATCACTAGATGAAGCTAGGCGGGCATACAAAGCACAAGCCGATAAAAAAAGGGTTGAGCCTACACCATTCATTATAGGAGAAATGGTGTACTTATCTACAAAATACCTAAAGTCCCTACAGCCCTGTAAAAAACTTGGACCAAAATATATAGGACCTTTTCCAATTAAAAGGATCATAAATCCAGTAACAGTAGAATTAGAATTACCCAAAAACCTCAGGCAAATACACCCAATTTTTCATTGCAGCTTGCTGAAAAGAGAGCATCAGTCACCTCTACGGCCAAAAATCCCCCCCCCACCACCTCCAATCATGGTGGAGGGGGAACAACACTTCGAAATAAAAGAGATCCTTGACTCTAGGAGATATCGTGGAACAACTCAGTACCTAGTTGCCTGGAAACACCTCCCTGCCTCACAAAATGAGTGGGTCCATAAACGTCACGTCAGAGCCCCGAAGCTATTGAAGAAGTTTCACACAGAGTATCCTAACAAGCCTAACTAAATTTTTTACTTGTGTTTTCTTTCAGGTGGATCTCTCTTATTGTTAAGAGGGGCCGGATGTCAGAATCCAATTATATTTCATCTTTAATTATCAAACATAGAAACTCCCAATTCTGCCTTCTCTGGATTCTGCCATAAGAGGGAGAAAAGGGGGAGAGCAAAGGGGCTTTATGGCCCTCACTTCCTTCAGCACACTTCAAAGGACTGAATGTGTGTTTATTGTGGCCTCTAAGCTTTAACATATCAAAGAAGAGTAATTGCCTTTCATGTAGTTATCTGAAGTCTCCATCCAGACGGAAGAAGAAAGGGGATGGAATTGTGATACTTGAAACTATCACTGGAAGGGGGGTTGATTGGGTGGGACTACTGGGGAACCCCTTAAAACCTTGAATGGGAGAGCTTGAACCCCAAGTCCTGTCTAGCATGCCTGCAACCATTTTCTCTTAATAAAGGATTCCTGTTGGAAGAGCTATTCCAAGAGTTCTGTCTTCTTAAGATGCAAAGTGGGGTGGGTCCTTACATAGCTGGGAAAGCAGATAACAATAAAACCTGGCAATGGCTAAGAGCAGGAAAATTGAAGAAAGAGACCGAGGGACTAATTCTGGCTGCACAAGACCAAGCCTTAAGACAAATGCATACAAAGTCAAAATTGAGAAGACAGCAACAGACAGTAAGTGCCGCCTATGCAAAGAAGCTGAAGAAACAGTGGACCACTTGGTAAGCTGTTGCAAGAAGATTGCACAGACTGATTACAAGCAGCGGCATGACAAAGTAGCAACAATGGTGCATTGGAAGATCTGCAAAAAATATCATTTGCCTGTAAGCAAAAACTGGTGGGATCATAAAATAGAGAAAGTCATAGAAAATGATAAAATTAAACTGCTCTGGGACTTCAGAATTCAAACAGACAAGCACCTGCAACATAACACCCCAGACTTAACAATTGTCGATAAGAAAGACAAAAAAGTCTGGATAGTGGACGTGGCAGTGCCTGGAGATAGCAGAATAGAAGAGAAAGAACTGGAGAAGATAACAAAATACAAAGACCTACAAATAGAAATAGAAAGACTGTGGCAAAAGCAAGCAAGGGTAGTACCAATAGTCATAGGCTCCTTGGGTGCAATCCCAAAACAACTGGAGCACCACTTGAACACCATTGGCATTGACAAATTCGCTATTAGTCAATTGCAAAAGGCGGCCTTATTAGGAACTGCTTCCATCCTGCGACGATATCTGTAATACCATCAAACATCCACATCTGCCTATCCCAGGTCCTGGGTAAGGACTCGATAGGTAGACAAAATGCCAAATCCAGTCTGAACATCTGGCTGACTGTGCGATGATCGATAAAAATAAATAATAAATAAATCAACCATCTACACCCCTGTCCAAATTTCTTTGGGAATACCATGCAGGACTGTATGGTTTTTGAATTCCAGCTTCCATTTCTTTCCTGAAAAGTATGAAGACATTAAAAGACGCACCATCTTTTCTTCCACAATGTCCTTCTTGATAAATCGACTGCCACTAATCTCTTCCCCAACCTTACACCTCATTATATCTCTGTCTCTGAGATAAATATCAGACATTATTATCATGTATCTGCTGAAACTCCACTATATCACTAAACAAATTATTAGCTGTAGGTTGCCTTGTGCTCTGATTATACCAATAAATAATAGCTCATAAATTAAACAAAAGAAATTAAGGGAGGAGGGGATGAAGGTAACCATCTTCCCAGTGGAGCCATTAAAATTAAACTATTTTGACAGCACAATTAGGGTTAATCAGTTTCCAAAAGGAAAACAAACAGACACAACCCCATTGTGCATATATTTTGATTTTATATTACACACGCCTATACCCATTCCAGTCATACCATTTTATCATCGTGGAAACTCAGCTTGTTGCTTTGAAAGCACAACACAGGGTCTCTTTGGAATTAGGCTGACTCATAAGCAAGGCATATCCATGAGAAAGAGCTGGCCATAAACAATTTTCCAGGGGCAGTTGAAGCACATGGGTTGATACCTGTGTGTTCATATCACTTAGGCAGAACTCAAACTGGGAACTTAAGTCCCAGATCAGCAGCCCCTGATTTTTCAGGCTTACATTGAAACTGCTTTCATGACCATCAAAGCATTTCAACAGCCAAGAAGGGTAGGGGAGTCAGACTGGCATCAGCTGCATTATAGCACTGCCACACAAGCCCTGCCTCTTTTAAATGTGCATTAGGACATCCCACAGAGACAAAAAAAAAAAAAAAAACGTTTGTAACATTGCTTCCAGCCTTCTGATATCCCTGTAGTGAGCAAAAGTTTCCTGAATCAGTTGCTGATCTGGAAAGTGACATCTATCCTAACTCTAATTTTATAAAAGAATTGGAAAATGATGCACAAATTGTCAAGAACAGGGGTAGGCATCCATGCTCTCTGTAGAAAACGTCATATGGCAATATGAATGTTCTAGACCAGAGGTAGGCAACCTTGGCTCTTTTATGACTTGTGGACTTCAACTCCCAGAATTCCTGAGCCAGCCATGCTGAGGAGAAAGGGAGAGGTAGCCATGCTGAGCCATGCTGGCTCAGGAGTTCTGGCAGTCCATGAGTCATAAAGCGGCCTAGGCCAGAGGTAGGCAACCTTGGCTCTTTTATGATTCGTGGACTTCAACTCCCAGAATTCCTGAGCCAGCGTGGCTCAGCTTGGAAACCTCTGCCTTCCCCCTCAGCATGGCTGGCTCAGGAATTCTGGGAGTTGAAGTCCACGAGTCATAAAAGAGCCAAGGTTGCCTACCTCTGGTCTAGAACGTTCATATTGCCATATGACGTTTTCTACAGAGACCATGGATGCCTTCAGGACATCCTCGTGATTCGATGATTAGCTGTAGAAGATTAGGATTCTGGACCATCCTACCTCCAACTAATCATGGTCACATCTGTTGAATTACAATGGTAGTTGTGGGTAAACTCTGGCAGATTTGTAGTCGGTTTGAAGACTGCTAAGGATATAACTACTTCCTCCCTTACAACAATATCTCTTCCCTTGGAACCACTTGAAAACCCACTGGTAATATTTACTTAGTGTTTGGGAACTTCAAAAAGAAGGCAACGCCTTCCAGAGAGGAGCCCAAGACTGCACAATTTAGCTCTTTTATGACTTGTGGACTTCAATTCCCAGAATTCCTCAGCCAGGCACGTTTGAAGACCCCCCCCCTGGTCTAGGCTGAATGGGGGAGACAGGAAGAAGTTCAGGGTAGCCACACCATGAAATCTCCCAAGGTATATCATTAAGATCAACTGAAATAGATGATTGCTAAGGATGGTTTTTCTTCTGTAGATCAGCTCCTGGTTCAAATAAATAGATTTTAAACAAACCTTTTGCAAACAAAATTTTACACTGTGGGGAGTAATCAACAGCTTCGTCCTAAGAACCCCAGACTCTGGTCCGCTGTGAAGCATTTAGGAGCAGGTTGTGTGAGAGAAAGTAAGTATAATATCTTGCAATATATATAAAGGTGTTTATTCAGCTGTTTCCCAGTTGTTGACAAGAAGGCAAAAAAGCCTTAGCAGACTATATTTTGTGTCTGCTTTTTGCTACCCCACTGTCTGTTTTTTTAAGAAGACAATTCGTTCTGCATTTATGAAAATTATATTGAAAACCAGTAAGGTGACCAACTTTTTTAAAATGAGAAGGAGGACACAAATAAATTGAAGAAAAAAAAGTGAGTCTAATGCGTGCGCATGTGCCGTATCTTGTTTCGGTAAGAGGTAAATAAAGCCACTTGCATGCGGTGCACTCTTGCGTGTGGCGCACTCTCTCAAAACAATTCTCCTGCGTGGAGCACATGTGTCTCATAATCGCGTCTCACCGCACTGTACCGAGCCTTGACAAATCGTCATGTCAAATACAAATACGTCACATCACACGCAATGGATCGGATCAGCATCGACTGAATATGGAGATTTACAGATTAGTCTTCAAATATCAAAAAGGAGGACATGTAGGAGGACATCTTTCGAGAGAGGACAGAACTTAACAAAAGGAGGACTGTTCTCCCTAAAGGAGGACGGTGGGTCACCTTAAAAACCATCCATAATCCATTTTGTCATGTAGTGCGGAACTTTGAAACATGAAAAATTAAAAGGTAAGCAGCTCAATTCCAAAACATTTCCTACATTTCTGTTAATAAAACATTCACAAGTCTTCAAATTGTGTTCTCTTCACCACTGTTTTTTTTTTTTTCCCAGCCTGAAATTTAACTAGTTCACTTTTAAACACTGTATGGAGGGAAGATTTATCTAAATGTGTCTCTCCTGGAAAACATTCTGCTGCTCCTTTGCAAGGGCAAATGAGGGGGATCTGGAAGCCATACCAAATCTTTTTGGGTTGCCAGGTAGTGCATGGTTTGCCCAATATATTTTATGGAGTATTTTCTTTTCATTGCAAATTTATTTTTATTTCTTTATTAAATTTATCTGATGCTCATCTCATGATCGAGCTGGGCTCAGAATTAATGGAAATTATGAGATAGCATTAGCAATTAGACATACTGTATATATACCACCCCATGATGCTTTATAGCATTCTCTGAGAGGTTTACAGTGTCAGCGTATTGCCTCCAACAATCTGGGTCTTCCTTTTAGTGACTTCAGAAAGATAAAAGGCCGAGTCAACTTTGACCCGATCAGGATTGAACTCCTGGCTGTGGGCAGAGTTTGCCTACAATGCTGCATTTTAACCACTGCGCCACCATAGCTGTATACTTAGATACTTAAACCTTGCAGTGATGTCAGGGAAAAAGTAATCTCCTAGATGGCTGCCATCTATACCTTCACTGAAGGTATGAAACAAGCCACAGTTGGCAAAACTGGTAGCTGCTATGCTTGATAAAAGAAGTTTCTGAATGTCTGTATCAAATTACTTGATATTAATGAATTGGAAAACTAGGGGCGGATAAGTTGGATGTCAAAATAATTATGTAGATACATGGCTGGTTTAAGAATCCTTCCCAATGAGTGTTTGTCAAACCTTCATCAAGTTGGAGAGATATCGTAATCATAATCACAATCATCATAATCATAATCAAAATAAAGTTGGAAGGGACCTTGGAGGTCATCTAGTCCAACCCCCTGCTCAGGCAGGAAACCCTATACTATTTTGGACAGATGGCTGTCCAGTCTCTTCTTAAAAACTTCCAGTGTTGGAGCATTCACCGCTTCTGGAGGCAGGTTGTTCCACTGGTTAATTGTTCTAATTGTCAGGAAGTTTCTCCTTAGTTCTAGGTTGCCCAAGGATAGCCCTTGGTTCCAATTTTTTCATAAATTATTTGGAGGAAGAGGAGGAGGAGAAAGAGGAGGAGGAGGAGGAGAAAGAGGAGAAAGAGGAGGAAAAGGAGGAGGGATTGTTTATCAAATTTGCAACTAATACAACATGGGACAAGATAACTAATCACTTAGTGAAATTAATCACTCAAGTTGGTCATCCAATGTAACTCAGTTCTGGAAGAAATAAGGAGAGACAAAGGGATATTTATTTTTTACACAATCTATAATCAAACTCTGGGATTCACTATCATGAGACGGGGGGGGGGGGCTGGCTACCAGTTTGGCTGGCTTTAGAAAAGGATTGGAGCAATTCATGAAAGTCAACTTGTGGATCAATGGCTATTAGCCTTAATGCCTATGTGACTGCCTTAGGCAGTCAGGTGGCTACTGTGAAAACAGACTGCTGAACTAAATGAGCCAGAGGTCCAATCCAGCAGCGCACTGCTTATGCTCTTATGTAATACTCTGGAAAACATACATACAATTTAAAATGATCTTTATTAGGTTGGGGACCTGGGCTGCAAGTAAAAGAATGAAGACAGAACAGAAAAACATGTCAAGATTTCCTCTTAGGAAACAAAAATTAGATCAGCAGGCATAACAGGAGTATACATAGCTGGGTAATAGTATTGTGACAAAAATATTGGAATAGTAGCTGATTGCAAACTAAATATCAGCCAGGAGTGTGATGATGGGGTCTCAAAAAATGCAAATGAAATTTGTGGCTGTATCCACAGAAGCATAATTTCCAAAATACAGGAAGCAATATACTTTATTCTTCTTTGGTCAGTCCCACCTTAAGTATCGCATCCAGTTCTTTGGGGAAGAATTCAGAGAAATCAAAGCGGTTCAGAAAGGTTATTGAAGATGACCAGGCAACTAGAAACTAAGCCCAACAAAGAGAAATTGAAAGGGCTAGATAAGGTTAAGCCTTAAGGAAATATAGCCAGGTAGGCTGGTGGGAAATATGATAGCATTCTTCAAGTATTGAAAGAATGCCACTCAGAAGATCAAAACCTGTCTTTTCTCATTCTAGAATGCAAGGCAGAGAATAATGGCTTTAAGTTACAGGACGACAGATTCTGATTAAATGTTAAGAGAAAAAATAAAAATAAAAAAACCCTTCCAAAAGTAAGAGCAGTTTGACAGTAGAACCAATTTCCCAGGAAAGCGATCAGCTCCTCATAGCTAAATGCATTCAACTGGAGGCTAGATAGCCATTTGTGTGAGATGCTTTAACATGCATTCCTGCACAATGCAGGGGACAATTCTACCATCTTTAGAATTCAATAAAGCTTAGTACAGTCCTATCACTTCTGATATAGTTAAATGGCAAACCTAAGGTCCTCCAGGGCTCAAATCCTAATTAAAAAAAAAAAAACACCTTGTTGAACTACCCAATTCAAATTCTAATTTATTACATGCCTAATGTCAGAAATATTGAATAAAACAAGCATTACTTCCTTTTTTATATTTGCATATGTGTATAAGAAAAAAAACCCAATAAATATAATGCAGTCAAAAAACAATTAAAAATGTAGGTACTAAAACGAATCCAAATAAAAGACTATTATAAGAAGTTCCAATTCTAAGAAATGGTGCAGTATATAGTACAAATGGTAGCAGAGAACTGGGCCATTTGAGAGGTGATTCTCAAGTCCTGTCTGAGAGGAGAAGCATTAAATAGAAATACAAATCCCTGCTTGAACATTTCTTCAAGACAGAATGTATATATATAAGTGTCTGTCTAAAGTCCTCATATTGAGAATAGCACAGCAATATCTGGCTTAGAGTTTCTATTGAACCATCACCATGTGGACATAACTGAAGATGCATAAAGCACTCTTAAAACTCCAAGGAAGACTGCACAGGGCATAGTATCCAACCTGGCTGAAGTGAAGGTGTTACAAAATTTTAAAATTGGAATGGATGATAAATATATGGTTGAAAGGACAAAATGCTAAATAATCCATTAGTTTCACTTTCTGGATATGCTGCTTCTTAAGGAGACCTTATTTTACCTAAATATTCCTCCAACCCCATTGCCCATAGACCTCCAACCCCATTGCCCATAGTTGGAGATCAATTGTTAGCAGGATGGTAGCAGAGGAAAAATGCCAGATTCAAAATGTTCTGGGGTTTATCTAGAATGTAGAACTAAATGCATAACTACAGTTGTTTGGAAGAATTTATTGATGTCTTCAGGTCATAGGATTATCCATTAGCAACATCACTGATAAGGTAGGACAAGATATACATACATCTAACTGTTTCTATCTGGAAACCACTTCTGGATTTTGTGCTTAAGATAGGGAATAAAATGGGATTTATTGATTAAACATTAGACATTGATGATATTACATAGTTTGGATAATGAAATGTCCGCAAGAAAACAACCAAGTTTAGAAAACACCAAGGACCCTTCAAGATTATTTTCTTATAGAAATGACCAACATATACTGAGTATAAAAAATAACAAAAGTTGAGGTTGTAACCTTGCTATATTCATTCTTTTTTAAATATATATATATATATATATATATATATATATATATATATTCTTTTTCTCTTTACAAAAAACAAAATACGAAGTACATTTTTCTTTTTTCTTAACAATACTATGTCCTATATCGCTTACATTTATTTACACTTATTTCCATTATTTCTCATACTTTTTTATTCCTCAGTTCTAACCAATTGTAATACTTGTCCCATATCTCATAAAATTCTGTAACTTCCTTGTCTTTTATTTCTAGAGTAAGTTTGTACATCGCAGCACATTCTAGAATCTTGTAAATAATCATTACATTTGTTGGTATATTTTCCCTTTTCCAGCACTGCGCATATGCAATGCGTGCAGCAGTTATTATGTGTATAATGATGTACTGAAGTTGTTTTTCCATCTTTGGATTACTGTGCTAAAAAGAGTTGGAAATTAACTATTTTTTCCCCTTCACCCTACACTTCTCTCTGTCCGGTTGCTAGAATTGGGTATGTCTAGTTTAACAAAGAGAAGGACAAGGGGGGACATGATAGCAGTATTCCAATATCTCAGGGGCTGCCATAAAGAAGAGGGAATTAAGCTATTTTCCAAAGCACCTGAAGGCAGGACAAGAAGCAACGGGTGGAAACTAATCAAGGAGAGAAGCAAGCTAGAACTAAGGAGAAACTTCCTGACAGTGAGAACAATTAATCAGTGGAACAGCTTGCCTCCAGAAGCAGTAAATGCTCCAACACTGGAAGTTTTTAAGAAGAGACTGGACAGCCATTTGTCCGAAATGGTGTAGGGTTTCCTGCCTGAGCAGGGGGTTGGACTAGATGACCTCCAAGGTCCCTTCCAACTTTACTATTACTCTACTTCCCTCCTTTCCCAATATTTTCATTTGTATTTTATAATCTAGTTTGATAAAATATTCTAAAAAGAGGTTGTGCAGGACAAGATATGATGACCCTAGAGAAGATCACTCTCTTAAATTAAGCGCCTCCCAACATCAGAGCAAGAGACACACTTACTGGACCACTGAAGGGAGGAAAGTTGGGCTAATCCATCACCTTTTCTTGGAACAGAACTCAAACAGAAGGAATCTCCCTTTTCTCCTTAACAATAACAGTCTCTTTGCTTTCCTTCAGCAGTGAAGAGGAGTGCAATTTCATCTAAGCCTGATAACAGAATAGGAGTGCCATTCAAGTCGCAACCTGGCGAGCTAAAATTCAGCATCATGCATCCTTTCCTAAAATTAATTAGTAGAGGTGACATTACTCGCCAAGATAAGCAGGCAGAATGAAGATGCATTGAATGTGTGTGCCAGAACTGAGTGTCAACCCATTGGGGAAATTATGGAAGTTGGAGTCCAACTCATTTGGAAGGTATCAGATTGGGGAGACTGTCACCGAGGAAGAAGCAGAACTAGGATTTGATGCCACTGTCAAGATGATGGGTAGATAAAAAGACTTGTCTCTCAAATACTTTTCTAGCCGTTGTGTGTTTTCCACAAGCTATTGTTCAATTCATTATACTTTGGTATTTTTTAAAAAAATCAACATAAATATGCTTTCGTGTATATTTCTCATGATATATACTGTATGTTCATCAATGCACTTTTCTAGCATTCTTCTTCTTGTTGTGCTATATCCATTATCGGACGTTGGCGATCATGTTGGCGATCCTGTTTTTATCAGCAGCCCCACAAAAAAATGCTGTAGAGTTTTGTCCAAACCAGTCCCTTAGATTTTGAAGCCACAATGTTCTTCTTCTGCCTGGACCTCATTTGCCTTCAATCTTTCCCTGGAGGGTTAAATGGAGAATGCAGTATTTTTCTGGATGTCACATCACATGTCCGAAATATTCTAATTTTCATTTTTTAATTGTTTTGATGATTTCCCTGGGCTTTCCCAGGCGGCTTATCACCTCCTCATTTCTGATCTTGTCAACCCAGCTTATACGTAACAGCTGCCTGTAAATCCACATTTCAAATGCTTCTAGTCTCTTCAGGTGACCTTCTGTCAGAGACTGACTCTCTACTGCATAGAGCAAGATAGAAAAAATACAGCATCTGACAAGCCTGATTTTCAGTCTTAGGCTTCTGTCGTGAC
Organism: Crotalus tigris; assembly: GCF_016545835.1. Classification (NCBI taxonomy): domain Eukaryota; kingdom Metazoa; phylum Chordata; class Lepidosauria; order Squamata; family Viperidae; genus Crotalus; species Crotalus tigris. The sequence continues at coordinate 1,523,706 of NW_024097052.1, forward strand.
TGCAGAAGACCTTTTTCATTTTGAAGAATGCTGTTCCAGCTTTCTCTATCCTAGTCTTTACTTCAGTGGTCATGTCCCAGCTTTCATGTAAGTTAGAACCGAGATGTGTGATCCTTTCTAGCATGCGTCTTCCCAATGCAGGTCTGCGACTTATTTTCAGTGATATAAACAATGTTTGTATTATTTTGGATTCTGAGAATTGCAGCACAGAATGTGGTAAATTGAACATCAAAGGGTTGTGTTTCAGTTTGTTCCAAGAGGGGCAATTAGGTAAACTTCATTAAAGTATCAACTTAACAATTGTTTTGCCTTTCCTCCGGGACAGTTCTTTTCCTTTCTTCCCCAATTCTATGTAATAATATTGAACTGAAGGAGGCGTACAAGGGCAATGAGCAAAACCATGCTGGGAATTTAGAAAACATGAAATGTTACAATCAGCATTTTTATCCAGACAACAAGGAAAAAATATTTAGATTTGGTTTTTTTTTTTGGGAAGAGAAATCCAGTTATAGCAGATCAAAAACTTTCTGCATGGGTAAGGGGGAAAGATTTCCTCAAGTTTTGCAATTGGCATGTTAATTTTGTCTAACAGATGTACCCAGCTAGGTGAGACGATGACCTAACATTAATAAAAAAAGATAGATAGTAAATATGTTGAATCATAAATCCAAGCTTGGCAGTTTCTAACAGCAAAAGAAGGACAGGCTAAACTAGCTATTGATCTTCACTGGTTTCTGGAAGTAATGTATCTTTGATGGAGAAAATTGTTTATTGAAATAAATTCACTCAACTTTCTTAAGGAAATGTATTTTATACAACTGTGCAGAATTATGCAGAGGACCTTCCCACATACGTGCAAATGCTCAGATAATACACCCACTGGAACTGCTGTTGCAAATGTTTGTGCGTATGCACTATGCATACAGTATGTAGTGGCAATGTGGAAGACCATTGTTGTTTCAAAGAGTTTAGTTACATATTTTGATTTCGCTTTCACATTAAGAAAAGAGCTCATTCTGAGCTAACCTCCTTGCTTGCTGAATAGAAGAGAAGAGGGGGGATCTTCACATAGGTGAAAAGCTTTTCTTATGGGGAAAGTAAAAAAGTAAGACTTCCAGTTCCCATCCCAGAGTCATGTGCCATCAGTTAAGGTCAGGTCTTGCAGTCTTCTGACCATATTAGGGCCATGAAGTCAAGGTGCCGCCTTGGAGTTGTTGTTGTTTGTGAGAAGATTCTGCAGAGACCCTACTGTGGAAATTGGCCATCCTTGGGGGTATCTCTGCTGGCATTATTAAGGAGCTCCTGACAGTTTATAAGAGATTTGGGTATTATCTTGCTTGGTACGTATACTTTTTATGTTATGGTTTTCAATCTGTTTGCTTGAGCTAATAACAAAGCTTAAAATCCCCTTATTTACTGGTGTGCTTATTGTCTCTGGAGCTAAAAGAACCGATTTCCTGGGCACCTGTTCACTGCCCTGACACTTGGCAAAACACCGTCTGGTAATAATGAGCAGCCTTAACAATGGCTCTTTTCCGCCTTCCTGAGGATGCTCCAAGTTCCCTTCCAAATTGTTTTGAACAGCCCAAATATTGTATTGATCATAAGAGACATATCTGGATTTACTTTAGCATTTTCTAATTTACCTTGTCACCTTAATCATGGTGGAGATGAGGGGAGTTATCTGATAGATTACAAAATGAGGAGGCAAAAGATATACCCATCTATTCCCATTCCTCCCTGGTGTCCTTGGTTCAGTCACTTTCTCTCAACCAAAGAAGACAATGGCAAACTCCTTCTGAAAAATCTTGCCAATATAATTGCAGGTAGTTTTTTTTGTTTGTTTGTTTCAGTTGCTAATTAAAGAAGGAGATTTGCATTTGCAGTTTTAAAATGATACCCGGACACGTAGTTTCTATCTCAAGTCAATGAATAGTGTATTATATCCACTTCAATTATGAGCTAGCTCAGAATTGACATATATGTCATAAATTGAAAGGCTTTAGAGTCCAATTATCCTGGAAAACATGGAATTCCTTCTCCTATCTTAGTCCCCAAAGAAATGGCATGACAGCCTCAGTTTAATCATTAACAATATAAACAATTCAAGACTAAAAAACAGAAAAGAATGTTTTTTGTTGAAGAACATCGATGGAACATGGAGTGTTTTTACTTTAGATCAGTTAATAGGACCAAATGATGAAGTTAGCTGCAACAGAACTTTCATGGGCCAAGAAACACAGAAAGACAATATTTTCCGTTAACCCTCAGTGATTCAGAATCCTCAGTATTTTAGAAGATTGACCAACTTTTATAAAACAATGCCGTATTTTAGTTTATCAATGGCTTTTAGATTACATGGCTTAATATTCAAAAGTATTAGGAAGCATGGAATAAGGAATTGGAATATCCAGTTCATCTAAAATAGAAAGCTATTTTAGTCCATGTGTCAAATTTTAATAAATATACAAGAAGAATTAATTCAACAACAACAAAATTATTATACTAGACAGTCCTGTTTACCAGGAAGAAAATTAGGCATCAACTAATTGTCAGACATGCAAGCCTCCGTGTACAATTATCCCAGAAGGCACCCTGATTTTCATGGATGCTTATATTCTATAAATAACAATCCAATGACATGCGCACACACACACACACACACACACACACACACACAAAACTCAAAGTCAGGAGTCTGGTAGGATCTTTTCCAACTATATTAAAAGGAATAAACTTTCATGGGCTGCCATTCACTTCATCAGATACATGTTCCTCCCCCCCCCATGTCACCTCAATTTAAATCCCACATCTGTGAAACCACTGCATGCGACTGATGGGGTGACAATTCACAAAAGCCAATGCAATAATAAAATTTGTTAGCCAGAAAAAGTTCCACCTGACTCCACCTGATTTTTTGCCATCGTAAATTAGCACAGCTCCCCTCCGACGATCCAGTAATATGGAAACTAGCAAGATGCCATAAAAATAAAAATAAAAAAATAAACAGAAATAATACCAAAAAAAGACTTTTACAACAGCTATAAATAAAACTTAAATTGAATGCTTTATGATTTACAACATAAATTGGTTCTATAAGGGAGATGAGCAGTCTCTAAATATCATAAATAAATAACATCCAGTTTTTGTAGTCTATTAGTATTACTAATAATCCTCCCTTCCCTTCCCTTCCCTTCCCTCCCTCCCTTCCTCCTCCCTCTCTCCCTCCCTCCCTCCCTCCCTCCCTCCCTCCCTCCCTCCCTTCCTTCCTTCCTTCCTTCCTTCCTTCCTTCCTTCCTTCCTTCCTTCCTTCCTTCCTTCCCCCCCTTTTTTTTCTCTCTCTCTCTCCTCTCTTCTTTTTCTTGATTATTAGTTTTGCTTAGTTTTTAGAGATCCCATCAGAGGGGTCTATGCAGGTGGAGAGCCAAAAAAAGACAAGGTCATGGTTACAATTGTGTGAGTGGAGCCCCAGTCCTCTTTTACAGCATATGCAACAATCCGAAACAGGGGGTGGCTTTGGTTGCCTAGCTGTCACATTAAATGTTCTGATCTCTTCTTCCTTCTTTCCAGCCACCATTGTCCTTCTGGTGCTTTGAGCTTCCAATCCAGCCATAATCTGGTGAGGTCCTCCAGTTGGTGGCAGTTTGGCCCATACTCGCTGCCTTGCATTTTAATGCAAATGAGCCCTTCTGTAGGACGGAAGGCTGAGAAAGAACTCAGCTGCAGACATTGCCTGCTGCTTTCCTTCCTGCTTAAACCTATATACATCTATCTATATGAAATCAATCCTCTTATTCAGTGGGCGATAATACCACAGTTGCTCATAAAACAGAATGTATACAACTTTAGATACACATTTCCTGCTCCATTAAACCATTCTCTCAATGACGGGAGGCTATGAATAAGTGATAAGACAGTTAAAGCAATGGCTGTTTATCTTTGTAACATAAAATATCTAAAGGAAGATATAATATATCTGAATAGTTTCAAACCCTGTAATCAGGGCACCCCATCAAATACATATGCAAGCCAATTAACATGTATAAAGAGGAGGGGAACGTCTACGGGGGGGGGGCTGAAGGAAGAAGAGAGGAAAGATTTGCAAATAAATGGAATTAAAGCCTCTGTGTAAAATTTTCCATGAATTCTAAGTGTTCACCACGAACTGGATCATATAACAAGGGTGTATACACGTGGTACCTGGAAGATATGCTACAAGCAAAACCACTAAGCTTGATATTACAAAATTGGATATGGGAAACTCAACTCCTGTAATCTCTTGGATGTAAAAACAAACCCCTTTCTCTTAAGCAACAAATCTGGGATATAGATTTACAAACAAGCCTAAGTAAGATGTCACATCCCACTATTTATCATTTGCACCCAAAAGGGTTCCAAATCAGCCACATATTTACCATCCATCCCTATTTTAAAATTTCAAAAGGCCTTCATTTCAGCCAGGTTGTATACTTTGCCCTTCTTGGCACTGGTATCACTATGTATAGGGTCTCCTGCTTCAACAGGAGGTTGGACTAGAAGACCTCCAGAGTCCCTTCCAACTCTATTACTTCTATTCGATTACCTCAATTTTATTCAAAGTTTTGTCTCTTGACCTTAGGCTTGTAATAAAATTGAATTGAATTGAGTCCTTTCAGTCATGTGAAAGAAGCAGGAGTTGCTAGATTTGTAGCGTAAAATACAAGAGATGAGTTATTATTTATTCCCTTGATGCCAGGACCAAACCAAGCCTGGCAACCAGCTGGCATTCCATTCCTATCAGATGTTGACCTTTGATAGCATGCAGTTGGATCAAGATTCGTCTACAGAAATTGGGTCAACAGACTGCTGAAATGTCTGTGCAAGACAACAGCTGGCCTTGAATTTTCTGTTCAGAAAACCACCAGCATTCTGAACTTTCACAGGCACACTGGTTGATCATATGGGTTGCCTTTGATTAAGGCTTTCTTTCTGAAGGCTGTCCTTGAATGTCACAGATTGAGGATGATGAGGTAGTTCCTCCATCCCACAAGATCTGTAAAATCCTGTAAAAGTTTTCCTTTTCAGCTTATTCTGCAATCTGGTCAAATTGTTCTATCAAGTAACAAGATATACTCTGATTTATCATATAACCCAGTGATGGCAAACCTTTTAGAGACCGAGTGCCCAAACTGCAACCCAAAACCAACTTATGCATCATTGGGTGCTGGATGGGTGTGGCCCATTGGCTGGGTGTGGCCCATTAGCTGGGCATAGCTGCGGTGGTAACGGCAGACTGGGTGGGACTAAAAAGTTCAATCAATCAGTTCCAACTTTGCGAGATTTTTTTTTCCCACGAGAAGTTGAAATTGACTGATTGATTGAACTCTTTTTTTTTTTGCATACGGCGGCGGAGGCCTAAAGCAAAAAGGTTTTATAAAACCCAGCTGAAGGCCTAGGACTGGGGCAATGGCGCACGTGCCCACAGAGAGGGCTCTGAGTGCCGCCTCTGGCACGCATGCCATAGGATTGCCACCACTGGTTATAACCTGTTTCACTTTCTTTTCTGATGATTGACCAGTCTCATAGCTAATCTCCATCTAGTGTCTTCTATCTTTGCTTCTTATTGTTTGTTGTTCTAATCTGACATCTGACAACTTTCACTATCCTTCCATCATCTTCCTCCTCCATAGTTCACCATATGTTCTTATGAACTATATATAACCTTGCATTATTAATATTCTTATGAAATTGGGTGCAGCTTATCCACGGATGGGTTTATCCACAAGTGGAAACTTTTTAAAATACCTGTATATTCTGTATTTACTGATGGATATGTCTATCTGCGGATAAGTAGACTCTCACATTTTAACTAAAATACCATTTGTTTAAAAAATGTGCCATCCACAGATAATCCAGTGGTGAAAACTAAATTTTGAGGGTCAGCTTATCCATGGATGGTAAATTTTCCATGGTATTTTGGTTATAAACTTGAGGATCAGATTATCTGTGTATGGTCTTGTCTGTGAATATATATATGATATATTTCTAGACTGAAGTTGCATTTCCAGTTCTACAGCACAGTGTTTATCAAAGAGGGGATTGTGAGTGTCCTCTTTGCATGCATTTAACCTGGTCACTGGTGGGAGACTTCAAAGTTTCTTTACTTCAGGTTTCCTGAAGTGCCTCACATCTTTCTATCCTAACAATGATTTGCTAAGTCATTTTATTCCCCTTCTGTGTTTCTACCCAAGTTTCATACTATTTGTTTGCAGTTTAATCATCTGTGGAATTTAAGTGATGTTTCCTCTTTTAAATAATTTGGCATGATGATGACAGGATCTCATTTGGAAAACCAAGCTAATTATATACTCTATTAATAGCTGAGCTAAATTTTGCTAGAATTTTCATGAATGTTTACAACAGTTGTGGAAAGCTGACATGATAGTTGCTCCAGGAAAGATTAACAAAAACATACAATCTTTCATAGAATATGGGGATCTTTTCCATTCAAATAACTTGCTTGTCCTTTTGTTTTTTTAAAAAAACAACACATAAAATGTTACTCATAAGATACAAAAACCTACAGGCACAACAGGAGAGAGAAGAGCTAATTCAAATCCCACTTGTTAAATTGAGACCAAATTTTATATAAAAAAAGAAAATAACAATGCAAACAAAACAACTGCCTAGAAACATTCACTTCATAATTTGAAATAAAATGAAATAACCATTTACCTGATTCTTGAAGATTCATGTGATGGATTTCACGAACCACAGGACATGGATAACTATATCTGGCAATAAAAAAAGTATAAAACATGTCAGATCTACCTGGTTTATTAAACAGTGGCAGAGTGCTGTAAGTGGCATGAGTATTTTGATAACATTCAGTAGAACATGCTTCAGATCTTAATCTCCTCCAAGCCACAAAGGCAGAACTGGTCTCAGCTAGGGATATTATGAACTTTACCACCTGGACCCTTCATAGTAAAACATTAAAGAAACAAGGTATAAAGCCAGTCTGCCTCAAAGTAGTTTAAAATATTTGGTTGCTTAGAAAATGTCCAGGACCCCTCTACATTAATTATATGTGATAACTTAAAATGATTATGTTGACACTCACTGTATAAAGCTTTGTCTAATAACTATTTTGCCAATTAGCTGGCTGCATTTCTATGTTATTTAGACTGAAAACTGTCAACCAACGTAAGAAGTGCTAAGTCTACTAAGAAAGAGACAGTTCTTCGCTATAGGTAGTGCTTCAATTTATGACCACAGTTGGGACTGGGGCATCTCTTGCTAAGCAATACAGTTGTTAAATGAGTTGTACCCAATTTTGCAATCCTTTTTTGCCATAGTTGCTAAGCAAATCACTGCAATTGTTAAGCCAATCACTGCACTCATTAAAAAAAATCCAGCTTCCTCCATTGATTTTATTTGTTGGAAGCCTCCCGGATATAGGAGAAGAGCAGGCAGAGCTGCAGGGTGGAGTTAAGCATGTCATCAGCTTAGAATCATTACATTCCCACAAACAATCCAAGTCCAACCCCTCTTGAATTCTGTTGACTCTTATCTGGCACCAATTTAGTGTTGAACTTTAGTTAACTAGATTCTTGTGTATAGGCTTGAATAAATGTGTTGCAACTTAACAGAATGGTCCTATCATGGACCCATCTCTGGACCCCTCTCCAGACCTGAGTTCAGAAGAGGAAGATGAGGATGAGCCAGGTCCTGGCATCTCGGGGGAAGAGAGCACGGATGTACAGAGAGGTGTGGATCGGAGGGTGGAGGGCCCCATCCCGATGGAGCAGCCTCATCCAAGATAATCAAATGGCTGAGACTGAGCTGAGAGAGCTCCAGCTGTGGCAAATTAGCCTGGAGGATCCAGGTGGGAAATGTGAGCAGTTTCTGACAGTCAGTGGGGATGAGGAGGTGGAGTCTACACCTCCTCCTGATCCAAAGACATGCAGAGCAGAGCAAAGATAGATGCAATGCCGGTTGGCCAGCTTACTCATAAGGAGGCAGTTTTATCTATTCTGGAGGCCTATACAAGTGCTGCCCATTTAATCCTGCCCAAAGTAAGGACTGTTTACTGGAACGTGTCCAGTTCCTTGACCAGTGCTCATGTTTCATGCTTCTTGCTTTTGACGTGTTTGGATGTTGGACTTACTTGGGGCTGTGATTTGTATCTGTGGACTAAGCCTTGTCAAGAACTCCTGTTTCTCACCAGTTTGGCTGAGTGGACCCACCCATTGTGTGAAAATACTTTTGCACTGCTAGGGGTTTGAAATAAAACCTTTGACTCTTCATGGTGTGTATATATGCACGTGTGGAGCAGGGCAGCAGGGGTCCTGACACTGGGAAGATCACAAATGACAATCACTTGACAATCACTTGACCTCAGGAAGCTGCAACCATCATAAATGTGCAACAGATGCCAAGTGTCATAATCATGTAACCATGGGGACACTGCAACAGTCATAAGGGCAAGGACCTATCCTTGGTTTACAGGTAGTCCTCAACTTACAGCTGTTTGTCTAGTGATTGTTTGACATTACAACTGCACTGAAAACAATGACTTATGACAGATGCTCACATTTACGATGGTCTCAGCATCCCCACAGTCACATAATCAGAAGTTGGATTCTTGGTAGCCATCCTTACAATGGGTCATGTGATCACCGTTTGCGAGGAACGGCAAAGGCAAAAATTGGATTTGTTTAGCAAACGTGTGGTTCACTTAACAATTGCAATGATTTGCTTAATAACCCTGGTCATAAACTGAGCATGATTCACTTAACCGTGGAAACAATGGCCCCAATTGTGATCGTATGAACAGGATTTGTAGTTAGCTGGCAGGAGAAATCAGCCGAAAATAACAGTAAGAGATTAGTAAATTCTTGCAAAAAAAAAAAAAAAAAAAGAGGGGGATATAAAAAGGCTTTTCAACTTTTCATACTGATCTGAAATAAATTGAGGGAGGGAAGATCTTGCTTGGCTGTAGATTCCATTTAAGAGTTCCATCCTTCCCTTCTCTCATCTTTCTGTGGCACATACGACAGGGGATAATTTAAACCACCAAGTGCCGATTTGTTTGAATTAATGGAAGACAAGATGCTGATGAGAGTGCAAAAAAGAGAACAGCAAAACTCTTTCCAATTCTGTATTACCTATTGAGTAATTATCTAATCATTCTTTTAGAGAAATAGAAAATGCCTCATACTATTTCCTTCCCTCCTTTATCCCTGTACTACATAGCAAGCGACACTTTAACGCTGTCATGTTAAACAAGAATCTAAATAAAAGATTGTGACAGTTTCCTTTCCTTTCCTGGGTGAGGTTTCTAAACAACTGACTTTCAGAGAGTAAAATCTCCAAATTTTTTGGCTGGCTCCTACCTAGGCAAAGTGCAAACAGAGTCAAGATTTTTTTTCTAATAATCTCAGTGAGCGATGGGAAACCTTCATTCCCACAGATGGATATAAATAGAATGATTATCCCTTATGCCCAAAATAGAAAGAACTTAATTTATTTCCTGAGCCAAACAGCATTCAACAAAGCTGTTCTCTTTCATAAAGTGTTAGAAATATTTGCTACCCTTTGGGAAAAAAAGTTTGCATTTTAGGACTGCTCTGGAGAAAAAGGTTTAATGAAATGTGAGGTTGACCTTGCAAGACAGAGGAAGAGATGCTGTCTAGGGAATGATCAGATAAAAAGGACAAGAAGCAACAGATGGAAACTAATCAAGGAGAGAAGCAACCGAGAACTAAGGAGAAACTTCCTGACAGTGAGAACAATTAACCAGTGGAACAACCTGCCTCCAGAAGCGGTGAATGCTCCAACCCTGGAAGTTTTTAAGAAGAGACTGGACAGCCATTTGTCTGAAATGGTATAGGGTTTCCTGCCTGAGCAGGGTGTTGGACTAGATGACCTCCAAGTCCCTTCCAACATTATTATTATTATTATTATCGATCATCGCACAGTCAGCCAGATGTTCAGACTGGATTTGGCATTTTGTCTACCTATCGAGTCCTTACCCAGGACCTGGGATAGGCAGATGTGGATGTTTGATGGTATTACAGGTATCGTCGCAGGATGGAAGCAGTTCCTAGTAAGGCCGCCTTTTGCAATTGACTAATACCGAATTTGTCAATGCCAATGGTGTTCAAGTGGTGCCCCAGTTGTTTTGGGATTGCACCCAAGGAGCCTATTACTATTGGTACTACCCTTGCTTGCTTTTGCCACCGTCTATTTCTATTTGTAGGTCTTTGTATTTTGTTATCTTCTCCATTTCTTTCTCTTCTATTCTGCTGTCTCCAGGCACTACCATGTCCACTATCCAGACTTTTTTGTCTTTCTTATTGACAATTAAGTCTGGGGTGTTGTTGCAGGTGCTTGTCTGTTTGAATTCTGAAGTCCCAGAGCAGTTTAATTTTATCATTTTCTATGACTTTCTATTATTATTATTATTAAGTTTCTTTGGGGACTTGCTTCTGAGAAAATGAAGTGGTCAGGGTTCTAGATGTATACAACTTTATGTGAGTATGTTTCTTTCTACAGCAAAAAATCCCTACACCCTCAGAAAAAAATGTGATGCTCCATTTAAGGGTTGGTTCTTCTTTTTTGGCATCTCCTGTACTGACTATGTGGTCATGCAAAATTGCATAATTGGCAAGTCACTAAAGGAAGGACTGCAAGGGAGAAGACAGAAGCACCCTGAAATATTTTGCTTTCAAAAAAATAAAAATAAAAGCCAAGAAACCCAATCACACAATTGTACTTCTTAAACAATAAACATCTCCTATCCTTACTCCAACAACAACAAGACCCCCCCCCCCAATTGTTGTATTAACAGCCTTAGTGGGATTTTATTGAAGGCAAAATATGCCGTTTCAAGCTGGTAATAAAATGCATTCAGATTTGCTCCATTCCACACACAGTTGCCTCCACCCTGGGTAGCATGCTCAGGATTAGAAACAGCAGGGTCTGAAGACCAGTTGCTGGGGAGCAGGAAATAGAGTTAGATATTGCTTTTATGAACAGCTTGCAAGCTTCCCAGAAGCAGTCGGTGAACTGTGGCACTGTCCTTGGTGCAATCTAGCTGGGCTCGCCTCTCCATCTCCAATGAATTTTCTCCAACACATAGAAACAATTGCTGTACCTAGTTGTTATACATATTATATTTTCCTTGGATAAAGGAGAAGTCAACATTAATGATGGTTAGAATCAAGGTCACACACCAAATAAACTATTTGGCAAAACGATATAGGTCTTTTATAGACAAGCCACTGCCTGGCTTTCATGCGTTAGTGAGCATATTCACAAATTAACTAACTGGCCAACAGATATCTCCACGTTAGGACTGGAAAGTCAACAAATGCATGACATCCTCTTTCAAGCTCTACTTAGCCATTAAGTTCAAAGAGGGCATGAAAACACATGAAATTCATCTGCAATTATAGGCCTACAACTGAGATAGGGCAAGAAGCTCAGTCCACAGAAGGATTCCACTTTCACATCCTTGAACAAGAGTAAAGAACTCAAAGCAGACTGAAAAGTGTGCATGCCCTGTTTAACCTTCAAGTTTGAAAGGACTTTCTGTCACTGACTCTTTGCTCTTCGAAGAACGAAAGCAGATATTTAACTATTGCAATTACTCTACTAAGATTACTCTAAAGTCCTAAAAATATGTTGAAATGAGCAGGAGCACTAAACATTAGGGCTGTGCAAAGCTTGGAAGCTGCACTGAGGTTTAACAAATTTCCTGCAAAGCTAGTTCATAAAAACAATGCACTACGATGCTTCTAAAAACAAAGCAGGGCAGTAGAACTTGTCTGACTTATCTAGGCTTTTCTGGAATTGCCAATCAACGCTCTGATACAACCAGTTGGGCTTCCTTGACATGAAGAGCCATAAAAGGCAAAGCATATCTATCTCATACACCTACTGTAATGAATATTTTGGCTATCTGGTAGATAAAAGTCATAACCAGAACCTTGAATTGCACCTGAAAGCATATTGGTATCCAGCATAGCCTGTAAAGTAGAGGTTTACATGGGTATAGTGGGACATGTCCATCACTTGTCCACGTTGCTGCATTCTGGTTCAGATGAAGCTCCCAGGTGAGTGTCAAAGTGTCAAAGAGAGCCCTATGAACAGCATATTGCAGTAATCAAGATGTGTGGTGAGTAGAGCATGAGTCTGAAGAGCAATTACCACACCAGATGGCATTGTTCCAGAAAGATGGGGCCTCAGCTAGGAGAGGCATCTTCAGAAGGCCTTCTTCTTAAAGTCTGAATAGCTGAATAGTTTCATAACAGGAGAAGTGCTCTCTTAGATGGACACATCTAACCTTAAATTCAGCCAAGTAAGCAATCTGTGTAAATTGTTCACAAAGGCATCATAGGATCTCTGTACTCTTTGAGAACCCATGTGCCACATTTGGCACCAATTGCAACTTCCGGATAATTGTCAAGTGTAGCATCACCCATAGAAATCCATTTGCATTCAGCTTCACCCCTGCTGCTTCTAGGTCATTCACCAACCATTAGGCCCAGAACATTAATTATCAGCAATAAACACTTAGCAGTTAAGTACAGGTGACCGGATATTCACTTTCCTTGGTTTTGCCCTTCATTCTCCCCTCTCTACTTTCCTTCTCTTCCTTCTGTTATCAGTTCAGTGAAGTAAATTGATAGCTCCTTCTAGGCAGAGAGCAGCTGCTACTTAGTTTATTTTGAGTTTGGGTTTATTTATGGAACAGTTCTGCATAATTTACTAAGTATATTAAATATATCAACATATCTATCAGCCTATCTATCTTTCTAATAATGCTATATTTACATGTATAAATATATGGTGTTAATATATTATTATAGGTAGTCACCAGGAGTCAAAACTGACTTTTAAAAAAAATGCAGTATATGCATTAATATAGTAATATAGTATATAAAAATTATATAATATATATATATAATATATATATATTCATATATTTAAATAGTATACATTTCTAATGCATAAATTATTATATAACGTCCAACAATCCACTGGGAAACAGAATACTAGGCCAAGGAATATATAATGCTGTGGGATCAATAGACACATTAGAAATTTCAGAAGTAATTGATTGGTATTCTCAAGACTTAGTTGCTAAGATAGATGTGCCAGTGAATAACAATCCTTTGTCCAGAAGTCAAACTATGGAGGGTTCTCTTCTTCTTTAATGTTCCATGGTGCTCCTTTTTATGGGGTTTTTGATGCCCTCTGAGTTTGGCAGTTTTCTCGCAGACATTTCATTACCAAACTACCTTACAACATAAGCACTGATGAATTCATTTAGTTTGACAGTGAAACATCTGCAAGAAAACAGCCAAGCTCAAAGTTCCCTATTACCACTGAGCTTCCTGTTATGTCTCTTTCCAAATCTCAGGCAAGAAGACACTCCTTCAAACTAAGCCCTATCTGCAGTCCTCCATGATAATTATTTCCCAAGAATTCCAATATAGTCTAGCATACAGCGTTTCTCAACCTTGACCATTTTAAGGCATGTGGACTTCAACTCCCAGAATTCCACAGTCCACATGCCTTAAAATTGTCAAGGTTGAGAAACACTGTGCAGCCTCTAACTAGAATGCAAGGTCATTTTGGGAGATAATCTTAGGTGTCAACTTTATTTCAAAAATATTTTGAAAAATAATTAGAAAAGAAAAACTCACAACCAAGCAGCAAAGCTACCACACAGAAACCAGATGAAGTTGGCAACAGATACAGGAGGAAGAGGTATAACATTGGAGAAACCATATTTTGGCATAGATGAATTCTCTTAGAGAGAGACTGCTGGGTGCTCAAAGGCATAGAAAGTTGTTTCCTTGGTCCTCTTCCGTTCTTCTCATTCTACTTCTCTCCTCTTGCTGTCTCCTTTGCCCTTATTATTGACCAGTTAGACATCAGGTGTTCAAAAGCATCAACACCTTTCTCTTGTTTTCTTGCTTTAACAACTGAAAATATTTCATTCTATGTTCAGCCAAACTAAGTTTTCCTCTTCTTGTTCAGTATAGAAACCTGACAGCTGCATTTGGCAGCAGCTGCAGTTTCCATGCTGTCTTCAGGGGAAGATGCACAGCACCTCATGTTCTCACATCCCCCTATTTTCTGTAGTTGCAAAATATATTGTACTGCTAAACTAAACAAATCAACATGGTTCAACCAATATGTTAATCCCCAAACAACAACACTTCAGGGTGTTCATGCAAAGAATTTGCTCAAAATAATAGGGATGAATTGAGAGTAAAGCTTGTGAAAATCATTAAGAGACCTTCACCACTAGACTACATCAACTTGGGCTTTTCCAGGAATGTGGACTTTATCTTGCAGAATTCTCTAGCCAGCAAGAATGAGCATCGCTGAGAATTCCACTCATCTGTACCTCTGGAATGACCAGATCCTGGAAAAACGTTCTAGACAGTTTTCCCATAATTTAAGCCATGGCATGCTCAAATTATTGTGTGCCTAGCATACTACACTCTTTTGTCTCTTGAGTTTGCCATTGGACTGCAAGGCGATCAAACTGGTCAATTCTAGAGGAGATCAACCCCGACTGCTCTTTAGAAGGCCAGATCCTGAAGTTGAAACTCAAGTACTTTGGCCACCTAAGGAGAAGGAAGGACTCACTGGAGAAGAGCCTGATGCTGGGAAAGATTGAGGGCAAGAGAAGAAGGGGACGACAGAGAATGAGGTGGCTGGATGGAGTCACTGAAGCAGGAGGTGTGAACTTAAATGGACTCCAGAAGATGGTAGAGGACAGGAAGGCCTGGAGGAACATTGTCCATGGGGTCACGATGAGTCGGACACGACTTCGCAACTAACAACAACAAACCACCCACCTTGATTAGCAACAGAAATTGTGCTCCTAGTTGTAGTTATAAGTTGAGGAGGACAAGAAGCAACGGGTGGAAACTAATCAAGGAGAGAAGCAACCTAGAACTAAGGAGAAACTTCCTGACAGTGAGAACAATTAATCAGTGGAACAGCCTGCCTCCAGAAGCAGTAAATGCTCCAACACTGGAAGTTTTTAAGAAGAGACTGGACAGCCATTTGTCTGAAATGGTGTAGCATTTCCTGCCTGAACAGGGGGTTGGACTAGATGACCTCCAAGGTCCCTTCCAACTTTACTACTATTACCTATATTTAATATAACAAGTCTTCCCCTTTCACAATTTTTCAAGTGTGAAAGAAAAGTGCCAAGAAAACCATTCCTCTTTCTTCTCTCACTGTAATGTGTCCTTAGAAAAATATCTACTTTACATTTAGCCACAACGTGTTGACTGTTATTGTTAGCATTGCCATTAACAACACCTGCCTGTGAAGCTTCATAAAAAAAGAAAACTTTGTGCATGGAGGAAACTGTACATAGTTTAGGAGAAACATGAAAAAAGACATTTTGTTAGAAGAAAGTTGGGTGTCCTCAATTATGTTTTTCATTGCTAAATGTTTTGCTTCCAAGTATCACAAAAAAAAAAAAAAAAACACATTATTCAGTCATGCTGGAACACTGTGGCTGGCCATAAACCTTTGATGTGATCCAGCATGGCTCTGTTTAGTGCTAATATAAGATTGGATGAAAAAAGCAATTGGATGTTATAATGGAAAGATAACACAGCAGACTTTTTTTTTTCAGGAAAACTGAGAATCAGAAAAGATGTTTTTCATACAGTACTAATCCAGCGGTCCTATCGGCTGGGGACAATGCTTCTTCCCATTACTCTGAAACTACTAAAACTGAATGCTGAGCATTCCATTTAGGGCTGTTAGCGAGATCTGTACAGACTGCAGTTCTGGGTTTTTGTTTTTGTTTTGTGCTTCATGGAGGCACATGGTTCTGCCTTGAGATCGCAAGCTTATCTGAGGTTCACCTTTGAAGAGAAGTACAGACTTATTTTTTGGATATTTTCCTTCTCATCTTACAATTCTTAGGAGAGGGCCAGGGGCAGATCTTTCTTTCTATATAATAATAATAATAATAATAATAATAATAATAATAATAATAATGATGATGATGATGATGATGATGATGATAATGATGATGGAAGGGACCTTGGAGGTCATCTAGTCCAACCCCCTGATCAGACAGGAAACCCTACACCATTTCAGACAAATGGCTGCCCAGTCTCTTCTTAAAAACTTCCAGAGTTGGAGCATTCACCGCTTCTGGAGGCAGGTTGTTCCACTGGTTAATTGTTCTCACTGTCAGGAAGTTTCTCCTTAGTTCTAGGTTGCTTCTTTCCATGATTAATTTCCATCCATTGCTTCTTGTTCTGCCTTCAGGCGCTTTGGAGGATAGCTTGACTCCCTCTTCTTTGGGGCAGCCCCTGAGATATTGGAACCCTGCTATCCTGTCCCCCCTTGTCCTTATCTTCATTAAACTAGACAAGTAGTATGTATGTTTAACAGAACTAGCTTCATGACCCAGAAAGTCTGCCTCTGGTGATCCTTCTTAGAACATAGAATAGAGTTGGACAGGATCTTGGAGGTGTTTTAGTCCAAATCCTTGCCCATTTCAGAAGATCCTATATCATTTAGACAAATGGCTGTCCAGTCTCTTCTTGAGAACCTCCAATGATGGAGCACCCACAACTTCTGGGGGCAAGCCCTTCCACTCATTAATTGTTCTGTCATGAAGTTTCTCCTTAGTTCTAGGTTGGTTCTCTCTTCAATGATCTTCCATCGCTTACTTCTTCGTCATAGCCATCTTGCTTACAAGTCAGGCTGATCTACACTTTGGCATGGAATAGAGGATGACTGTGCTAAGAAACTCCAATTTATTTTGATACATGACTGTAATTGAGCCTGGAATTATGCTCATAAGTCCTGTTGGTTATTAATTAGCTCATCACATGATTCTGCCTCTTTTACAACTTTTGTGCAGTGATCGTTAGGTGAGCGTGGCAGTCATAAAGCAAACACCACAATCGATAAGCAAATCCATTACCCCCAATGGGTGCTTTTCAGCTGGAAACCAGAAGAAATGGCTAGTTTTTAGCAAAAAAAAAACAAAAACATTGCAAATTGTGTTTATATGATTACAGGATGCTGCAATCAGTTGTAAAAACAGGACAGCCCAAAATGGGATCATGTGACCATGGGGGGGGGGACATCAGATCCAAGTCATAATTACTGTTTTGGGGGTCCACCATAACTTTGAATGGTTATTAAGTAACCGGTTGTAAGTCAAGGACTAGCTTTTATAGACAGTCTACAGCCATGGTATTTGTAGGTTTCTCTCTGACATCTTGCCATGGTTGACTTTAACCTCTGCAGATCCAACTATCTATGGCAAAAAAGAGGTCCCCAACTCAGAGACAGGAGAAGCCCCTCTCTTCCAGTATTTAAATTCATAGAACCCAGTATTTAAATCTCCAAAGCTTCTATAAAGCCCTCCCTGATGAATCTTATCAATGCTTCCAGCAAAACTGTAAACTTTGCTTAAGAATAAGAACTACAGAAGTGTTCACTAAGTAAAATCCATATAGATCTTCACCTCCCTTTTTTAAATATAGATTTTATTAAAACTTTTAAACAAGAAGAGAAAAACTAACACAAACTAATATGAAGGAAAGATCAAAGAAAAAGCAAAAAGTATAAGAAAGTGTTCAGAAAAATATAAAAGACAGCAAAAAAAGGTTTAAAGAAATGGCTTCTGTTATTCTTCACAAGAGTTATATGTACAAATACATTTTAATTTCTCTTTTTAAAGTTCCATATGAATCTCTTTGTCCTATTATCTGTCATATCTAAAATCACCAGAACTATCAATCACAACTTTTTGTTTTTTGTTTTTATACACAATGTCCATAGGAGTTTTCCAGTCACCAGTAAATACAGATAATGTCTTTTCTCTAATCAAAGCTAATTTATGCATTTTAGCTAAAATAGATTTTTCTCCTGCCTATTGAAGACAAAAAGCAAGGATAAGTTACAGTATATGTGTGTGGGAGACCATATAACTACTATAGTTTTCATGTTTCACCCTGACCTTAGAGGGGAAATAAATAAATGAATCTTGAGACTGTTGGAACAATCTATCATTCCAAATTCAAGGTTTGTTGCTTCTTCCTGTTCTTGGCAAGTTGGAGAAGTTTTGTTTAGAATAATCATTGATAAGATTCTGCCAAGTAGTACATTTAGCGCTTTATTTGCTATAAGTAAATCATGTGATTGATATGCAAATTCAGCTTTGCTTGTGGGAATCCAGCTGGGAAGGTCGCAAATGGTGATCACATGACTTCCAGCATGCTGCCATTGTTGTAAATACATGCCAGTTGCCCCTGGATTTTGATCACATGACCGTGGGGATAGTACAATGGTTGTGAGTGCAAGAACCAATTGTAAGTCACTTTTTTCAGTGGTGTTGTAACGCTGAACAGTCACTAGATGGTTATAAACGGAGGACTATCTGTAATCCAGAAATACTTTATCTCCATAGTCTTTTCTCAGATTCCTGCAAAACTCTTTTCTCTCTGAATCTCTTTAACCTATTTGTGTTCCTAATTTTCTTACAGGCAGTCTAGTGTATTGATCATTTTAGCCCTAGGAATGTATAGTAACAGGCTCTTCGTCTTTTTCTCACTGAATTGAAAATAAGTGTCCCTCAAAGCTGTTAACTGCTTAAGATCTCTGCATTAGTCTTTATTGCACTAACTGTGAGCATCGAACACCAAGTGATTTGATTTGCTCGATATTCCATTACTCTTCAATATTATTTAGTTAACTGTATTGATTGGGTATTAATTAATTATCGTTTCAGTGCTGGATTTCCTGAATAATCTCTTTGGTCCCAGAAGAATTGCCACTGTGAGCGGTTCCCGTTAATTCCATGTTAATCTCAGAAAACTGCAAATTTCAAATGAGAAACTCATGTTGTGTTTTAATTTAAAAAGGTAAAATGCTAATGCAAAATTGGATAAGTTTGCATTCAAATGCAAGCCAAGTTAATTTCTCCTGTGTATGTAACACAATCTTGTTAAATCCTTTTTTAAAATATAAAACTCATACTATGGTTGACTTTTTCTCCTAATATGGATATAGTTTTTTTTTTCCTTTTCACTACCAAGTTTTTTTTTTCTCTAAGCATCGTTATGGAATATGTTTCTACAAAATCTAAGCATTTATTTTAAACAGTTATTAGCAGGCAGTAGCAAAGCATCTCATTTAAGACTGTTCAGTGGAAAATGTATATATGTATGCACAGACACAAGCTTCATACCAAATTCAATCATCCGAATCTGGTTTAAGTCGATGAACGTTTAGGAATGGACTTGATTTAGGTCTACAATTCTGTTAAGGCCCTTCCATTGGGTGGCATGGTGGTTAAGATATTGGGCTTGACATTGGAAAGCTGGCAGCCTAGGTTCTCAAACCTGAGTGCCACGTGACGAGGTGTGCTCCCATCCTCAACCCAGCTGCCGCCAATCTAACAGTTCTAAAGCATACAAATGTGAGTAGATAAATAGGCACTATTATAGTGGGAAGGTAAAAGTGCTCCTCGATGTAATGACAATGCACAAGTATTCTACAAGAAAACTAAATGTCTTTACAACCAGAACAACATCAGTATGATACTAGATCTCCAGATTGGGAAAAAAAATCCAGCAGTTACTTTGGAAGAGCAAAGAATGAGTAATCACTGTTGCTTATGATGTGTCTGCATTAAAAACAAGAGAATGTACAGCTAAAGATGCAGCCAGAGGCAAAAAGGAAAGTTTGATGCTACAAAAATATGTATACAGATATGTATACCTGAAATATCAAAACCATTAATAGCAGTAGCAATAGCACCTAGACTTATATACCACTTCACAATGCTTTACAGCCTTCTCTAAGCAGTTTACAGAGTCAGCCTATTGCCCCCAACAATCAGGGTCCTCATTTTACCAACCTTGGAAGGATGGAAGGCTGAGTCAACCTTTAGCCGGTGAAAATTTAACTGACGAACTGCTGGCAGCCGGCAGTCAGCAGAAATAGCCTGCAGTACTGCATTCTAACCACTGCACCACCACAGCTCTTCCAAAACAAACTTAAAAATGAAAACTAAGTGCTTATATTCTGGAAATCAGATGGAAAAGGTCACTTTATATCAGAGCAGCATAATTTTATTTTACTGCAGAAAAAAAAACTATAAATTGAGCAACCATGCTTATTAACAACAGGGTAGCAAATTCAATGCTCAGATATCAGCCCCAGTCCCCATGGCAGAAAAATCTCAGTTCAAAACCCAAAATATTCCAGTCGATAATTATGACCATTTAAATATATGCTTCAACCATATAGGCAGGAGAAAGAGGACATTAATACTTCTATGCTAAACTGGGAGACATTATTGATTTAAAATCCAAAAAAATGAAAACAAAGCTAATAGTGAAAGAAAAGTAGCACAAAAAAGAAAGAGAGGACAATTTGGTCTTAGACTATGAAATAAATCGGGTGAGACAGACTAATCAAATTTTGACTCTTAAAAAAAAAATTTGACTAGAAAATTCAGTGATGATAACAAATAACCTCTTCCAACAACAGAAAATATGTTTGAACACACAGGGATCACCAGCTGGATATGCCAAGATCAAACTGACTACATGCATTTTAATCAAAGATAGATGCTATCTGTTCTATTAGATTAAAAAAAAAATCCCTTAGACCTGGGGTTGTTTGTGACTCATATCAGAGATTTACAACTTAAGCTAAAGAAAACAACAAAATGATAACAGCAACCAAATTCAACCCTATTGTTACACAATGAGTGCAAAAAAATAAATGTAAAGGATTTGATTGGATAAATTAATTATAAAGGGACTTATAATGATGAGGGAAGTTTCAGAAGCAATCAAAAAGAATAAATTATCAGAAGTGCCTAGACCAGATTGATTATCGAATCTGTTATAAGTGTTTTGAGGATGAACTTTTACAACCTTTACAAAGCACAGTGAATTCTGTTTTGCAGGGAAGAAAGATGCCAGAAACTTGGAAAGAGGCTAATATAACAGTAATACCTAAATAAAGGAGGACGAGATTTCGTTTTAGTAAAAAATTACAGACCAATATCATTATTGAACATGATTATATGTGAATGATCATATGTTGTTTACAATGATTTTAATTAACAGACTGAACATTTTTATCATGCCTGGTGGATATGTAAAAAGGCTAAAAAATAATCTGGATTCAAATACAAATAAGTTTGCAAGAATCAACTCAGGCTAATTAATGAATCAATTAAAGAATCAATTCAGGCTAATTAATGTGGTTTTTTTTTTACTTTATTAACAATTGAAAGATAACGTTAGAACTGTATTTGATATTTTGAAATATTTGGAACAATATAATAAAAAGCAAGCCACCTGGATTTTCTTAGGTGCACAGAAAGCTTTTGATACCTTGAACTGAACTTTATTGTTTAAGGTTTAGAAGGTATGAATTTTGGAGACAACTTTATAAAAATGGGTGAAATTGATTTATACTTCACAAATGATTTATACTAGCCCAAATAATTGCTATTGGAGAGCTAAGCAAACCATGCAAGATAAAAAAAAGATATAAGACAATGTTGCCCACTCTCTCCTCTTTTGTTTATTTTAGCTCTTGAAATATATATATATATATATATATATATATATATATATATATATATATATATGTATGTATGTATGTATGTATATGTATACACACACACACACACACACACATACATAGACATATACAACATAATGAAAGGACTGTGGGTGTAACGATTTAAAAAGTGTCAAACAAGTTGAGCGCTTTTGAGGATATTTAATTTTGGTTTTGGCAGACCAAAATGTAATAAAATTATTTGAAAACAAAAAAAAAGAAAGGAATTTAACTTTTGACAATTAAAGAATTTGGGTTACTAGCAAAATTTTAAAAAAATGTTAACAAAAAATGAAGACACAAGATCAAATAGATCTGATGAATAAAACAGGTTTTAAGATTGAGAAGATAGTAAAATATTTGGATTTAATTATGACAAATATTAATTGCATATTATTTCAAAATAACTATGTTAAGAGATGGAATGAAGTTTTAAAAAGATATGTTAAGACATGATCAATTACAATTGTCATCATTAAGTAGAATTTCTGTGATTAAGATGAATGTTTTATCAAGAATACTTTTTTTGTTTCAGACAATACCAGCTTTGACAAATGATGTACCATTTAAACAATGGCAGAAAAATACATCTATGCATAATACTTGTATATCGAGAGGGAAAAAAACCCATGAGTTAAATATAAGGTGTTACAAGATGCATAGAAAAGAGGAAGATTGGCCCAATCAGATCTGAAACTATGTTTTGCTGCCTGCTGTTTGGCTTGGATAAAAATACTTTTAATTTCTTAGTGTCACCTCTAGATGAGAAATAGAAGTTTATCAGATTTTGAAGGTCATGATTTGAGATTTAGATGTCATCGCTATCTATGGTATGATAAAGTGAAGGTAAATGTAGATTTTAAAAATCACTAAGGCAGGGTATTCTTAAGAGTACTATAGAATATACATTTAGATTCTACATTAAAAACACCTTTGTGGCTTTCAGTGCAAGAAGCATTTTGTAGGTGAGAGAAAATAAATAAACTTAAATGATTAACTTATCATGATATATTAGAATTCCTTCAAGGAGACTGTAAAATGAAATCAAGGGAAGATTTGATAACAGAACTATACACTTTTCAATGGTTTTCTTATCTACTTAATCAGTTTAAAGTTGCTAAAAACAAAGTAAAAGCAAAGTAAAAGTGACTTTGAAATAGAGCTATGTATCAATAAAAAAACTATTGCTAAAACGTATAATAATATATATTGTTGGCATTTGTCACCAGATAAAATGTTTAAAATATAAAAATCTTTGCTGGAAACATGACTAACATATAGGAACATTTTTATCATGCCTGGTGGACATGTAAAAAGGCTAAAAAAGAATCTGGATTCAAATACATATAACAATTCCAAAATAAAATAAAATAAAAGTTAAATTACAATTGAAACCAGAGACTTTTCTTTTGGGATTAATGAACAGGCAGCTAGAAAAATGTCATGGAACTTTGTTTTTATATATGACAACTGTAACACCCACAATACCCACAACAGAGGTATGGTTGGTAAAGAGGATGGTAAAGCCATTGCAGAAATGGCTACATTCAATTAACTCTTTGTTTAGAAAAAAAGCAATATCTAATTTATGATTGACTGCAAACCCCTAACAGACTTTTTGCATAAAATGGGGAAAATGTACTTATGATTTATGACTTGATTATTATAACCCCCCTGACTAATAGCTTTCTTTTATAACTTTGTATTTGTACTTATTTGTTGTTGTTGTTGTTAATTGCGAAGTCATGTCTGACCCATCGTGACCTGATAGTTAACGTTCCTCCAGGCCTTCCTGTCCTCTACCATCTTCTGGAGTCCATTTAAGCTCACGCCTCCTGCTTCAGCGATTCCATCCAGCCACCTCATTCTCTATCATCCCCTTCTTCTCTTGCCCTCCATCTTTCCCAGCATCAGGCTCTTCTCCAGTGAGTCCTTCCTTCTCATTAGTTGGCCAAAGTACTTGAGTTTCAACTTCAGGATCTGGCCTTCTAAAGAGCAACCAGGGTTGATCTCCTCCAGGACTGACCAGTTTGATCGCCTTGCAGTCCAGGGGACTCGCAGGAATCTTCTCCAGCACCAGAGTTCAAACATTTGCTTCAAAGGAAATCAGAAGTTCTTCTATTTCTTTTTATACTTTCTGTACTTTTGTCTTTCTTTTGTCTTGTCTACTTTTATTTATTAGTTGGTGTTAGTTTTTATGCTCTTTGTAAAGTTTTCAATAAAAATCTATTTTAAAAAATCCAAAGGAATGGTGACTATGCAACAAGGAACCATGAGATAAAAATATTGTCTGCTTCTTGAGGGAAAATGAGAAATTTAGCTGAACTATAAGAGTGTGGAGATACCACACTGTCAACAAAGGCAGCTATTGTCAAGGCCATGCTTTTTCTAGTTACAACAACAAACTGTGAAAAGCTGGACATCTGAAAAGCTGAGTGAAGGAAAATTGATTCCTCTGAAAAGGGAATTGCTGAGAATTTCTTAGATTGCAGGAAGAATAAAACATTAAATATTAGATGAAAAAATCCAGGCTGCTCACTGGAAGCACTTAGTAATGAAGCTAAAGCTTATATATTCTGTATACCTAATACCAAAAAAAAAACAAAAAACACCGAAGGCTTGGAAAACCAGAAATTTGTTTATTTATTTATTTATTTATGAGACTTATATACCGCTTTAAGTGCGAGCACTCTCTAAGCGGTGTACACCAGTAAGCAATGTATATGTATATTTACATTGCCTCCAACAATCTGGGTCCTCATTTTACCTACCCCGGAAGGATGGAAGGCTGAGTCAACCTTGAGCCGGTGAGATTTGAACCACTGACCTGCTGAACACAGTCAGCTAAAGTGGCCTGCAGTACTGCACTCTAACTGCTGCGCCACCTCGGCTCTGAAAACAAGACTAACTAACTAGCTGAAAACAAGACTAACAGAAGATAAGATGTCTATACTGCATACAATCACATTTAACAGCGATATTTAGCTGTGTTGAAGGAAAAGTCTTCATCGTGGTTCAGTCCAAGCCAGGAATAAACAACATGGCGACTGCTTTAGAAAGAAGGTTGCAGTTTATTGAAGAGGAGAGCCAGACGGCTCTGGAAGAAAAGAGAGAGAGCACATGTGGGAAGTGGGTTTTTATACCCTCTGAGGCTCTTGAGGTTGTTTCCTGTTCCTGTTTGAGGCTTGGTATTTCCTGTGTCATGTACTTTAACCTGAGTCTGAGTGTGTCCCTTTGGCATCTGTGGGTTAATCCTATTATGTCCTGTCTTAGACTTTGGGTGGGGTATGCAGATTTTAGGTGTCTTTGTCTTCTTAATCTTCTAGCTGGAGGCCTCCAACCTTCCTGAATGGATTATCAATCTGCATTTCTACAGAGCTGGTTTCTGCTTAGGGGAGGGAGACTTGGGGCTATTAAGAAAAAATGGACATGCTTTTCTGCCTCTTTAAGATCCTTTGAGGAAATATAATATTCTGCCCTTTTAATATTCCCTGCTCTGGGGGGGGGTGACTTCCCACAGCTGCATTATCCTATATATAAAATGCATACCCAATTAATTAGTATTCCAGTTAGTTTTATGGTTAGTACCTGTCTACACATATATAACCAAGTTTTATTATGAGTGGTCATTACCCACAATAAAGATTCTCCTCTCCTTCCCCCCTCCTCCTTCCCCTCCCCTCCCCTCCCCTGCCCTCCCCTCCCCTCCCCCTTCCCATTCCATTCTATTCTTACTCTATATGTTACAAGGGAAACTTACAAGTAGTCACAAACATTTTTACTGAAATGATGTCCATTGGGTTACAAACTCTGGTTCAGGATCACACAGTTAGGAGAGTATGCAAATCCTACAGAAACGTTAATCTGGTTCTGGCTGATCATAACACTACAATTAGGTCTGAACACAAAACTACCTGGTTTTACAGGAAGCACCTCTTTCTCGTAGTCCTAGCAATCTGGTTTAAGGATGGGACCAATCCCCAGCTTAGATCAAGCTTTCCAATTTAAAAAAAAAAAATCAAGCAAAGGTTCAGTGATAATCAATTACTATAACTCTTCTACCCAGGAATTAAACATGACATAAATTGAAGCCAATTTCAGAGTTCCTCATCTAGACAAATAGTGGAGTCATTTTTTGTTTAAAAAAATATTTCAAGGATGCTAATAAGATGAGCAGCAATTCCCAGCAGAGGAGAGCAATTCACATGTTTTTACTAGACTTCAAGTAAAGGCATTAGGAAGCAAATTCAGAATTTCCTTGCCAAGTATAGCACCTGGAAGAATCAGGAGCTTGTTCAGAAAGGGAGACCACAAAAGCCTGAGTATCTTTGTAGAAATATGAAGACCTGTAAATTTTTAGCCCATTCCTTCTGCATCCTCCTTCAACTGCACCCTGCTATTTTAACAGAATAACAGACTTGGGAGGGACCTTGGAGGTCTTCTAGTCCAACCCCCTGCTCAAGCAGAAAACCTTATACCATTTCAGACAAATGGTTGTTTAATCTCTTCTTAAAAATTTCCAGTGATGGAGTACCCACAACTTCTGGAGACAAGTCGTTCCCCTGATTAATTGTTCTAACTATCAGGAAATTCCTCTTTAGTTCTAGTTTTGTTGTTTCCTTGATTAGTTTCCATCCATTGCTTCTTGTTTTGCCTTCAGGTGCTTTGGAAATTTGGTATGGAATTAATCTTAAGATCAAAATAAAATAAATGCAATGGCTTGGATTTCTACAGGGATATGATCTGGCTGATAGTTTTCAACCAAGTGCCCTATTTGTTTTAGCAAGGCATAGATGAAGATTTCTCACTTAAACAACACACACTATTTATCAGTGGTCATTCAGCAAGATGAGTTATTTTTTTCCCCTATTTTAAAAGCTCAAAATCAGTAGACAACCAATGTTTCAGTGGTTGTGCAGTTATTAAAGTGCAGTATTGCAGGCAATCTCTGTCCAGAGCCTGAAGTTTGATCCTGAGGGGGCTCAAAGTTGACTCAGCCTCCCATCCTTCTGAGGTCAATAAATAATGCAAAAAATGTTTGACATTGAAAACTGCTCAGTGTGTGCTGTAAAGCACCACGGAGCGGTATATAAGCCTAAATGCTATTGTTATTAAAGTTCTTCTTCTGCAGTATAACAGAGAACTTCCTGCTGCAATCCCACACCTAATCATGCTTCTTCTGCCATTAGTAGTGTGTTGTGAAGTGTAATGCAGAGGCAACTGGATTAAAAATTGCCTTCCTTCCTCGCAATGCAATTTATTCCTTTTAACCACAGGCATCAACTACTAACCATGGTGATGAAGAATGGGGAAGCTTGTATCGTGGTGTCATTATGCAAATCTTGCCCTTTTGAATTTGCATTCCAGTGTTGGGCACAAGTCCATAAATCTTGGCGTTTATGTCATGATATCATGGCACACATTTTATCATTTTCTCCTCCTTGTTCTGTCCCATCCCCATGGATGCTTTGGCTTTGTCTCTCTTGCTTTCCACCGATGCAGTGAAAGTTGTTTCTCACACGGTGAAAAGTAAACAGTCCATTGTCAGTCTATTACCAAGAAAAAGAATACAGGTAGTGCTGTACTGACTTACAACAGTTTATTTAGTGACCATTTGAAGTTACAATGGTACTGAAAAAAGTGACTTATGACTGTTTTTCACACTTAATGATTGTTGCAGCATCCCCATGGGTCAGATCCAACCAGATCAGAATAGATCTGGAAGGGACCTTGTAGGTCATCTAGTCCAACCCCCTGCTCAGGCAGGAAACCCTATACCATTTCAGACAAATGGCTGTCCAGTCTCTTCTTAAAAACTTCCAGTGATGAAGCACTTACAACATTTGAAGGCAAGCTGTTCCACTGGTTAATTGTCCTCCTCACATGATAGCAGTCTTCCAATATCTCAAGGGCTGCCATAAAGAAGAGGGAGTCAAGCTATTTTCCAAGGGGCCTGAAGGCAGGACAAGAAGCAACGGGTGGAAACTAATCAAGGAGAGAAGCAACCTAGAACTAAGGAGAAACTTCCTGACAGTTAGAACAATTAACCAGTGGAACAACCCGCCTCCAGAAGCAGTAAATGCTCCAACACTGGAAGTTTTTAAGAAGAGACTGGACAGCCATTTGTCCGAAATGGTGTAGGGTTTCCTGCCTGAGCAGGGGATTGGACTAGATGACCTCCAAGGTCTCTTCCAACTTTATTATTATTATTATTATTACTGTTAGGAAATTTTTCTTTAATTCCAGGTTGCTTCTCTCCTTGATTAGTCTCTATCCGGTTTTTTTTTTCTTGTCCTGCCTTCATCTGTTTTGGAGAATAGTGTCAAAATTCAGACACTCGGCAACTGGATCATTTTTATGATGGTCACAGTGTCCCAGGATCATGCGATCACTTTTGTGACTTTCTGACAAGCAAAGTCAATGGGGGAAGCCAAATCCACTTGACAACCAAGTTACTAACTTTACAGCTGCAGTGATTCATTTAACAACTGTGGCAAGACAAGTTGTAATGTTCACAACAACTGCCTCGCTTAGCAACAGAAATTTTGGGCTCAGTTGTGGTCGAGGACCACAAACTGAATCTCTTGGACAAGATTCCATTCTAGCTCTCGACACAGTACAGGCAGAGAAAGAGGTGCAAGGAATGTAACTATGAATGGTGATCAATAGAGCATCCATTTGACATCCAGCAGTCATTTGAATTTTTCTGTAACTGACTGGCAGTTCCTCAATTGGCTGGCTGGCTTCTGCAGCAAAGTTATTTGGGATCAGCCTGTTTGAACTCTTTTCAAATTGGTTTTTAAAAAAAGCTAAAAAGTTCAACTTTACTACAAAAGATCGGAACCTTGAAGGAAGTTCAGAAGATCAAATCATTATTCATCTTGTGCCGACTCTCCCACAAACTGGGACTTTAATCCTCATATCTATTGAAATGCTTTTGTCGATCTTGAAGCAGCCTATCATTGTTAAAGCTGTGTGTGATTGATGCTTCTGCTAATCCAAGTATCTGCCTTGCTTTCACTTTCTCAATGAGGCAAAAAGGGCATTCATAGATCAAAATGTAAGGTTCCACTCTAATTCTCTAATATTTATGAAAAATAGGTAGATTTATAAATTGGAGGTGTCAAAAATGGATATCATCTGACTCTATTGCAGCCTGCTCTAACCTAATGCTTTCTAACTTCCAACTTCAAGTTCTAACTTACCAGGCTGATTAGAAATTCTGTAACAAGGTGACGTCAGAGTTTGTACTATTTTAATTTGTTTATTTTCAAAGAAATTATAGTGTGGACAGAAATGAGGCTTCATCAGAAGCAAATGAAAGCTGGGGGGGGCGACTTTTACTGATATCCTTAACCCACTCTGGGCTGAGCAGGCTTTCCATTCACAGAGGTTGTTTCTTTTTAAAAACCCAAAGGTGTTTTTTAAAAGATACAATAAAGTGCCTTCAGTGGTGCCAGCATAGTCAACATGCAGAGGCCTCTCAAGGGCAATGCTATCCAGCTTGTAGCACTCTTCCTGTTGCCAGTTGTGTATTAGTTAGTTGATAGAATTGCCAATTCATCACAAAAAGCAAGGTATAGTACAGGGGTCTTCAAACTTGGCCCTTTTATGATTTGTGGACTTCAACTCCCAGAATTCCTCAGCCAGCGGGAGTTGAAGTCCATAAGTCAGACATGTCAAACACAAAGGGGGGGGGGGAGATGCAGCCCGTGATGTGGTTTCATGTGGCCCGCGAAGCCATCCTGGAAACAGTGAGGGAACGGCCCCTGCTGTCTTGGCCCTGGCCCAAGCTGGCCAGGAGCCAATGTACAATTTTGTGGTGGCCATCTATGCTGAAACGCATTCAGTCTTAGCTCCACAAGGCCGTCCAGAAACAGCGAGGAACCAGCCCCTGCTGCATTGGCCCTGCCCCCTGCGTGCATGCTGGGGAGGTGTCACCCTTTGTGAGAAATGAAGAAATGGACCATGCCTTGGTGCTTGCCCCAGTCCCACCCCCTTCTGCCAGAGACCCTCAGATCTGTCCCACTCCTGCCCAGGCCCCCACAGGCACCCTTGACATGAATGATGTAGAGCTGGCCACACCCACCCAGTAGGCCACACCCACTCCATTCACGCCCACCCAGTAGGCTGCACCACCCACCCCCCGGCCACACACACCCAGCCCCCCGAGGGCAACCGCAATACTGATGTGGCTCTCAATGAAATTGAGTTTGACAGCCCTGTCATAAGTCATAAAAGGGCCTGGTATAGTATCTCTATCAGAGCAACCCTTCTCAATAGTTGTAATATTAGGATGAACATCCTCAAATTCAGATCTCTGAGAAGGCAAGATCATCAAATTCACCTAACCAAGTTAAGCTACACCTTCATAGACGAATGTGGTCCTTTCCCAAACAGCTTTGGCATTAATCATCAGCAGAAAAAGCTCTTCTTTATTTGTCTAAGAAAAGATACTTTCTGCATTGTGACAGAGAACAGAGAATGCTTCTTTGGGGATGTGAATTCTTGTAGTACATCCTCTCACCATTTAAATCCAAAATGTGCTTTGTTTTTATAACCAAATGCTGTTTATGCAAATTTATGCAGTTGTTCAATGAATAGATTAGTACAAGTTTGAGTTTGTATCTTCAGAAATAAGCACTCAGTTCATTCGACTGGAACCCAAGTTACATGTGTATGTAAAATTGCAGATACAGCCTGGTTGTGCTCATACAAATTTAACCAAGCTAAATAAAAATCTTGATTCATGTTAACAGCATGATTCATTGCACATGGAATGGCGATCTCTACCTTGGAAAGGGCCTACCAGGAATATAGTGTTTATGGGCTATATTGCACACCTCTAAAGCTACATATAGGTAGTCCTGTTTAGCAACCATCCACAAAAGTCACAATGGCACTGAAAAGAAAAAAGTGAAAAGGAGTTGTGGGTATTCCAACACTGGAGCTTTTTAAGAAGAGATTGGACAACCATTTGTCTAGAATGGTATAGGGCAGTGGTTCTCAACCTGTGGGTCGGGACCCCATTTGGGGTCGAAAGACCATTTCATGGGGGTCGCCAAACAACACAGTCCACCATTTTTTCCCCCTTTTCCTTAGCTGCGCTACTCCCTTTTATTCTATTGGCTTTTGAAAGCCAATACAATAGACTCTCTTGAATAGAGTCTAATTCTATTGGCTTTCAAAAGCCAATAGGAATTGTCCAGGCTGTCTCTGCCTGCTGAGCCCGCCAAAAGTCCCATTCTGCAAACGGTGCTGCACCCGTTGAGTAGTCCTCGACTTACGACCGGTTAAGTAGTCCTCAACTTACGACCGGTTGGGGGGTCGTGGCATTAAAAAGGTTGAGAACCACTGCTATAGGGTCTCCTGTTTGAGCAGGGGGCTGGACTAGAAGATCTCTAAGGTCCCTTCCAACTCTTACTCTGTATTTTGTATGTTGTTAATTAGTGTTCCCACTTACGACTATCATAGCACCCCTATGGTCATGGGATCAACACTGCACACTTGGCAACTGGCATTTATCAATGATAGTTCTAGCACTGTAGAATCATGTGATCACTATTTACAATCTTGTGGGGGGGGTTGTGAAACCCATCGCAGTGATTCACTTAACAATCAAAGCAAAAAAAAAGTTGTAAAATCAGATGTGACTCATTTAACAACCGCATTGCTTAGTGACAGAAGCTCTGGTCCCAGTTATGGTTGTGAGTAAAGGATTACTGGAGACAAGTATGCAACATATAATCAGATTGTTGTTCTATTTTCCAGTACTATTTCTCATGATCTCTGCATAGAAAAAAATATGTCTGATAAAGGAAGAAACAAATCACAGAATTGTTGGGGTGTGTATGTGTGGTGTATAAGGCTACACACAGCAGATGTTTCTTGTCAGTTCTATGCAGCATCTCTGCTCTCAGGAATTCCCCTTTTCCTTCCAGTAGTCTTGATAGAAACTGACAAGTAACGGACCCATGAGTCTGACATTCAGTCACTTTTCAAAAGAGAAGTTAATACAAATAATAAAAGCACCCACACACATGCATATATTTGAGGAAAATACACCGAGAATCATATCCTACCCAGGCCCAGTGCCATAGACTATACAGATTGGGAAACCCCCACACACTATAAGGTAGAAGAATTTTGGAAAGCTACACTTTCTATGTGTAGGTTTCCAAAATTATTGCAAACATCCCTTCCCTCTCACCTGCTCTTATCACCCCATCAATCATTAATAGAATGAGCATTTTCCTTCAACACATGACAGTAGGAACCTGCTATGTTGAAGCCCTAGAAGTAAGCAAGGTTACTGTACCACGCCTGGATTCAAAGGCAAGAAATTATTTAAAAAAAAAAAAAACTTGGGGCCAGGAAAGTAGCATGATCTGTAGTTCTGTAAAAAAAAAAAAATGCTGACACAGCACTGGTGGAAAGTTGAGAATTCTTAGAAAATTCCTTCACAACTTATGGTTTTGCCTATGAAATTGTCAGCCTCCTAGCTCAAGTCAAGTCCAAAATTGCTAAAGAATTCTTGGAAGCTTGGCAGTCAGACAAATTGGCCATCAACAGGCATATAGACATAAACAACATCTAGACAGAATTCAAAGGAGATAATCAAAAAGCCAAAATGAGAAGACCAAAACATCTCCTCACCAATCTCAGATAAGCAGAGATAGACATCAAAATTAACATTAGTCCAACAATCAAGGAATTGCCAAACAAACAGTAAACAGCCCAATCAAGGTGTCAACTCTGCAAATGAGCCTGGCTGTAGCCATTTTTCCCCCTCATTTGAGGTTGCCACATGGAAAAGAGGGAGGGTCTTGCCCAGGTGCTTTGCTAGTCAAAACGATCAGCTGTCCCGTGGGAACCAAGGTCATCTGTTGCTCCGCGATCAGAGACTGGGCGTTGTATAAAAAAGCTTGCCAAATGCATTTATTGGGGAATGTAGTCAATTACATAGTTTTGGAGGTGGAAACTTCATACTTTGTAACTGAGGGATTGTTATGGGGAATTCAGACTTGGTTTAACTTTTGACCATGCTGATACTTTGTAACTAATAAACATGTTCTTGGAGAAAGTTGCAAGCTTCAGAGTTCTGCTTTATTCGTCTCTGTCTGTCGGAACCATGACACAAGGAACTATTAAGACCCCTCCCATCACCAACACTGACAAAGCAAGCTACTAGAATATAAAATGAGAGCAAATCCCACTCTCTACTAGGTACTGATGCTACCTAGTTTGATAATGAAACCTCCATAAGAAAACAGCAAATTCAGAGAGCACCAAGGACTCCACGGTTCATCCTTAAGCTACGAATATTCTGTTCATCCTTGAGCTATGATTATTCTCCACTTCAAGGAGTTGCAGCCTTACCGATAGATGAGAATACCTGTAGCTTAGGGCTGAACTGTGGAGTTCTTGATGCTTTTGAATTTGGTTGTTTGCTTGCAAAGATTTTGTCACTTGAGTAGGTAACATCTTCAGCGGAGTACCAAGGACTCTCCATGGCTGCAGTCTTCACACAATTTTCCAGCATTCCTTTTCAGAACTGAATCTGAAGTGCTATGTATCCCTGGTATCAAACATGTCAGGAACCCCAGGAAAGCTCACTTGTGCTGAAGAATTCTGGCCCAGTCACCTTTTCAAGCCATGTGACTATCTAGGAGTGAATGGCAGGAATCCAGCTTTGTGCTTACCAGCACACGAGTAATCAAATCTTTCCGAGGTAGAATCATCTATTTTGGTAGCCATTTACTGAGCAAAGTTCCTCCTGGATGTCTGGTGTCAGTGTCTGTCAAACTTCACATAGGTGGTGATATTACAAAAGCAAGGGTGTTGTGTGTTTCTGCAAGATCTCTTTCATGCAAGTCTTTCAAACAGGATTTTTGCTGTTGTAGTGAGTTAATTAAGGCAAAGTCTCTTGCAAATGCTTTTCCTGACCACTCCCAGCATCTGAACCAAGCTGCCTTGAGACAGGCTTTCAACAGACAGCTTCCCTGCCATCTCTCAGTGCTAGATCTAGAGCAGTGGTTCTCAACCTGTGGGTCGGGACCCCATTTGGGGTCAAACAACCATTTCATGGGGGTCGCCAAGCAAGGCTGTCCACCATTTTTTCCCCTTTTTCTTTGGCCACGCCCCTGGCACCCGGTGATGTATAAGTGGTTGGGGGTCACCACAACCTGGGGAACTGTATTATGGGGTCGCGGCATTAGAAAGGTTGAGAACCACTGATCTAGAAGGACCCAAGAATGCTAATCTGCACATTAAGAGGCACAGTATCAGCCTTGCAAGGTAGTCCGGACAAGAAGCAGAGCAAGAAGAGCTAGCTGTTCTTTAAGGTTATGTAAACAAGATATTGCAAGTGAAAGTGCTTCTCTTCTCCTCCTTTTACAGTAAAAAAAAACTGGGGTTAGTTCTGAGCTGTTTTCCATGCCCCCATTTCCTTCTGTGGGCTTGGCTATCTCTTATTTGTCTCTGGTTCAGTCTACAGCATTTCCTCCTGTCTCCCAAGGTTATTCCCACATACTATCACACGTTGAGAATTTTTATGGATTCCTCAATTGCTTCTGTGTGAAAAGAATGGAGAGATACATCGAATGATGCCATCACAGTCTATTCTCATTGAAACAGACTTCTGTTTGTCTTTGAGATGAGTCCCTATCTCTTTTCTGTTTGTGCCATAATTTCATAAGCTCCTGTCATATCCGCTTAATGCTGTTATGCCCACAATCCAACTCATTCCATCACAAAGGCCCTTTCCAGATCCTGCATTGTTAACAAGCTTATTGAGCTGCTCTGCTCATATCCAAAGCAATGGTTGCCAGTTTTGGGTTGTTGTTTTTTGTTTGCAATAACCCAATTGAGGAGTAAATAACTTATCCAAGGTTCAATCTCCTCTTTTAAAATAAGGTTATAAAAGTTACACACAAACCATTTGCAGTTCCTGTTGTACTTGAGTGATATTTGATTATATCCCCAATACCTGAATGGGCAACAAAATCAAGAAGCAATTTCACAGAACAAATGCTGTACAACTGATTTGCCAAGTGGGTCACCCTGCAAATGAGAGGAAGGTCTCCTTTTTTTTGCAAAAGGAAAAGAAAAACCATTAGCCAGGCACTCTTTGCCGCTTCAAAAATGAGACCCTGCAGAGCATGAACGCTAACAGGAAATGACTACAATTTCATTAAACAAAAACAAAACTTTAAACTCCAGACATCTTAAGAAAAGCACACTTATATAATCCAAAATAATCAAACCAACTCATTATGGCAGGGGTGTCAAACTCAATTTCATTGAGGGCCGCATCAGCATTGCGGTTGCCCTTGGGAGGCTGGGTGGGTGTGGCCAGGGTGGGTGCGGCCTACTGGGTGGGCGTGGATGGAATGGGTGTGGCCTACTGGGTGGGTGTGGCCAGCTCTACATCATTCGCGTCAAGGGTGCCTGTGGGGGCCTGGGCAGGAGTGGGACAGATCTGAGGGTCTCTGGCAGAAGGGGGTTGGACCAAGGCATGATCCATTTATTCATTCCTCACAAAGGGTGACACCTCCCCAGCATGCACCCAGGGGGTGGGGCCAATGCAGCAGGGGCTGGTTCCTCGCTGTTTCTGGACGGCCTTGTGGAGCTAAAACTGAATGCATTTCAGCATAGATGGCCACTACAAAATTGTACATTGGCTCCTGGCCAGCCTGGAACAGGGCCAAGGCAGCAGGGGCCGTTCCCTCGCTGTTTCCAGGATGGCTTCGTGGGCCACATGAAACCACTTCGCAGGCCGCATCCGGTCCCTGGGCTTTGTGTTTGACATGTCTGCATTATGGTTTACAATGGTATAACATGACATTCATGACATCCATGCAAGGTGGCTTTGCTTTGTACAATGGAGGCAATATAATTCCACATCAGGGAACCAACCGTTTTTGCCTCTGTGAAATATTTTGCATTGCACCCATATCTACACAAAGGTTTTAAGCATGCACTTAGTGGAAGTCTTTGAATGAAATTAAGGGAAACAACATGGCTATCTTTTTTATATATATACACATAAGGGAATGCCTTGCTTTGCAAATTATCACTGAAGCATCCCCTGTCCTGACTTCAAAGCTTTGAACAGCTAGTCCTTGCTTAATGATGGTAATTAGGATTGAAACTGGGACTGAAATAAGCAACATGGTCATAAAGTCACATCTCATCAGAAAACCTAAAGAGGAGGATTAATTACTTCTCTTTTTTGCACAGAATACAAAATACATTTGGAAGGCAGCTTTGGAGGTCTTCTAGTCCAACTGATGGCCACAGTTGGGAGTTGAGGAATATCATGGTCTAGTGCTGATCTGCCAGGATCATCTTGACCAAGTCTGTCTCTATCACCTGGTCTAAATATCCAAGATTTACTGCCTCCTATCAGCAGGACCTGGTAGGTAAGCCACATCCTTCCTGGCTAGTAATCCAACCAATTTATTCCCCAAATCTAGGTTGTGACAGCACTTTAAACCAAGGTACTAAGAAGAGTTGGACATTCTTCCAATACAAATTATAGTGTCTTCCCATTCTAGACCCCTTCCAGCCCACTGTCTAGTTTCCATGCAGTTTCTTCCTATTCCAGATTCTCAATATCTGAATTATCCCCTATTGTATGTCAATCTTAAAATTTCACTCAAGTGTTCATAAATTTAGAATATTTCCAATGGTATAAATCCCCATTCCATCATTTCAATTTTTATTCTTTAGGTTATCCTTTATCTTTAAATAATACAGGTATTTCATAAACAAGTTTATGGCAATTCTGGTAATTAAGTATAATCAACAAGGCATAAGCTTGTTAACTAAGCAGAAATAACATTCTTAGTACTGATAGAGTCTGATCAAGCTCAGACAATTATGCTAGCTGCCGAACACAATAGATACATCTTGATCTAAACACCTGATCATCAACAACTGCAAGATTAGAGCTGGGATTTAACATGTAAAATCCCCAGTTCAGTCTCTAGTCGAGACAATTAAATCTCCTCCAAGAAATGCAAATGATCTTCATCTTAACCTTGTTCATCTCCTGGGAATCACTCTTACCTGACTGATCCGCAACAATCCACAGCTTGAGCACGGATTGAATAACAACCCTAGGAATAGATCCAAATAAAGATAACAGGAAGTCAAGCCAGGAAGGGAAAGCTGTTTTTACTAAAACACAAGGACCTGGAGTTTGCACTTGTAGAGATTCAGGTGCTGGTATGGCTTCATTAGGGAGTGTTCTTGCCTTCTGAAGAAAAGCATTGATTAGCTTTGCAGCTGCTGGCATGTTCTTGTAATGGCCTTCTGAGGACCTTCACATGGTCAGGCTTATTGTTTCCTGAAGCTGCTACAGGTGCCTGATTGGTTCTGTAATCTGATAGTTTGTCCACCCTGATGCCAAAGATGTAGAAAAGACCATAACAATTTGTCAACTAGGCTGCTATAGTTTGCTTGGAAAAGTGTCAGGGAACACAGAGATAGGCTCCTTTTGTCAGAAAAGAAGTTTACAAACTTGAATTTTCAGATACTGAGAAGCCATGATTCCTATAGGCTAAGCTAGGATATAATGTGAAGCCACCGCTGAAATTTCCAGTTAATTGTTCTGGTTTCCCCATTATTATTGACACTGCTTTAATTAATTATACCTTTTATAGAGTCACGTGGAGGTAGGCAGCTTATAGAAATTGAAATTATAAATAAAATAAATACCCCAATGCTATAAGTCATTCCTTCTAACTCTCATAGAGAGACTTTCGATATGAAATTGACAACATTCCTAGGCTGTGAGAATATAAGCAGCAATGAACAGAATCCAAAGTTAGCCAGGAGAATGTGAAGGGATTCTTTTACCCTGAGAAGAAAAATGGACATTTCCAAAATATGACAGAATTAAAAATAGACATTGTTGTGGTTTCATATAAGCAATTAGCCTGCTTTTAATTAATCTAAGCCTTAGAAAGAACATCCATAAAAGTAGAGAGGTCCTGCCTTAATGTTGTTGTTGTTAGTTGTGAAGTTGTGTCCGACCCATTGAGACCCCATGGACAACGTTCCTACAGGCCTTCCTGTCCTCTACCATCTTCTGGAGTCCATTTAAGCTCACGCCTCCTGCTTCAGGGACTCCATCCAGCCACCTCATTCTCCGTTGTCCCGTTCTTCTCTTGCCCTCCATCTTTCCCAGCATCAGGCTCTTCTCCAGTGAGTCCTTCCTTCTCCTTAGGTGGCCAAAGTACTTGAGTTTCAACTTCAGGATCTGGCCTTCTAAAGAGCAGTCAGGGTTGATCTCCTCTAGGACTGACCGGTTTGATTGCCTTGCAGTCCAGGGGACTCACAGGAGTCTCCTCCAGCACCAGAGTTCAAAGGCCTCAATTTTTTGGTACTCAGTCTTTCTTATGGTCCAATTTTCACAGCCATACATTGCAACTGGGAAAACCATGGCCTTGACTATACGCACTTTTGTTGGCAGGGTGATGTCTCTGCTTTTTTTCACAACTCTGCAACCAACTTTTCAAAAAAGAGCCTATTCTGAACTTTTAGAGCATGGGTCCCCAGCCTGGGCTGTGGCCCACTACCGGGCCACAGCCTGTTCAGAATCGGACTGCAGAAGTGGCAGGTGACCATACGTGTGCAGCTTCAATTGTGTCAACAGCGGGTGAAAGCATGGGCAGTTCCATTTACCTGCCACTTGCACAAAAGGAGCTGCACACACATGCTTGCCTACTGCTCACACAGAACCATCCCCCCTCCCCCCTGCTGGTCCACAAAGCTGGAAAGATTGGGGACTGCTGCTTTAGAAAATCTTGGTTTTCTTGGCTTGAAAATGAAGGAGGGTTTCCAGCAGGAGAAGATTCCTGATAACAGCCAGCTCCTGGCAGCTGGAGAATAGTGTCATTTAAGCCAATAATGAATAATAGACAAGCTCTTAACTCAAACCCCAAGATATTTTTAGTATGTGTCTTGGGGCATGGAGAAGTGCTCTGATAAACTTAGTTTGCATCACTTCCATCTACCTATAATTTGAATAAGGATCTAACTGGGAACCATAAAGCAACTTAGCTATGAATAAAGTGAAAACTGTAGGAACACATTGCCCATGTTCAATGAGAAACAAAAAATTAAAATGCCCAAAGCATTTCTTTAGC